>NC_141687.1:2081943477-2082543477 GCF_964263255.1 Lissotriton vulgaris
CCTTAAGCAAAGAATTGTTCGTGCCAAAAAAGGTCAATATTAAAAATGTCCAATTCAAGAGAATTAATGCTTGAACGGGAAAATAGAGTTCCAACGCTTTTAGCAGTTCTTGTTGATCAAAACTGAAGGCCGAATTCAGAGTTCATGGGAACGCTGTGTGTCGGAAAGCTTCTCCAAAGTTATCGTTTCTGTACGGGTGAGAACATCGTATCAGACAGGCTCTCAAAGAATTGGTCTACAAAATCAGGTGACAGTTCAACCAAATTCGATAGCGCTGTAACTTGGCAGTTGTGAGAATGATTGCTGTCATCATAGTCGGGATCAGCAATGCTCACAGAAGGTTGTACCTGGGTGATGTTGCTTTTGTCACTCGCTCCACTGTTACCACCTAGTCGTAGTACAGGAGTCTCAACGAATGCCGTCATCAGGATTGGTAGCCGCTGGGGATAACACAATGCGTGAGCCGTTATTGGACTGAGCAAAGTATCGACGTCCATTGGTACTGCTGATGGAAGTGAAAGACAGATGTCCAACACGCACTCATCTCCGCATAGCATACATCGAAGTACCGGTAAGATACAGTTCTGCCATATAGGTCTGAATGAAAGGAACCAGGTCATGTTTAGATCTCTCAGCCTGGCCAATCCAAGGACGTTAGTTATCCTGTCCCGGTAGCGCATTGCTAGGATTGTCTCTTCCATTCCCATGGGAGCTATGTCTGAGTTTCGGCTTGCCATAACGAAGCAGGAGGGCCAAAAATAAAATCCCTGCTACAAGTCCCAAAAATAATGGTATGCCGCCAAAAACAGAGTGTACAAAATTAGGAACGATTCCCAAAATTGCCTGAAAAGGTGTTAGCAGTCCCGTAAAGACTGTCTTAAATATGCCTGGGATGCTTGTGGCACTAGACATGTTAAGGAGTTGGCTGAGCATTTCTACGAAATGCACGGGGCAATTTGTTGATAAAAGTTCATGAACTTCAGTAGCTGTCCTTGCAACTAGAAGATCATATGTCTCTTTTGATGACGTTATAGGCACTGTTGTCTGCAAAAGCACAGACTTCATTTTGCTTAAAGTATCAATTCGTATAGAATAGAGATTCAGACGAGGCCAGATGGGAGTCACTGTGTCTGCAGGCCCACTCGGGAACAATGCTTGCATACAGCATTTGACCATGGATGTTACGCTTACTAGATAACTTTTCCCTGGCACAAGGCCACAACATCTGTGATCCGTTCTAAGAATGTAACTCCCGTTTGCAAGTTGCATAAAGAAGGGCTCTATCTGAGTTGCAGGTGTGACTAGCTGGTGGCATGAAAGGTTGTTAGAATTTCCATCACATGCTCCGTGTAAATTAATACCCTGACACAAAAGTATACCGCTTAGTGAATGTTTACAATTTTCACCACTAAGAAATACATTTTTGTCGCTGTCACTATAGCAAGAATGTGTGTATGGTAATTTCCATTCTGATTTTACATATCCTTTACCCAATCGTTCATACTGGCCAGTAGGTATGTATTCAAGGCACTTTTTAAATCGGAAAGTTGTTATCGGAATAGTGATAATTCCGTGTATTATCCATTCAATGACAGGACTCTCTGACATTGTCAATGGTAATCTCTCAAGTTTTTCGATGCTCAGGATTGTATAGTCTGCTCCTTTCTGTGCCAAACTGATTTGTTTATCAGTAAGGTTAAAAATGGAAAATAATGACGTTGTGTTGATTAAACGCCAAGGCACATAGCCTGAACGAAGATTTTGCAGCGTCCAGCCTAATTCTATAATAGAACGTAATTGAGATTGGCCATGTTGTAACATTAGCAAGTCTCTATCTATCACATCAAAGGCAGAGGATACAATATTGTCCAACGAATATATTCTGGAAGACAGAGTCATTAACCCATTGTCTACTACAGAAAGTGATTTTTCCAAATTAATACGATCAATTTCTCGTATTTTTTCTGCTGTTTCAATTTGTGTGACTTTCCAAGCCTCGTTGTACGCAGCATAGATACTGGTCGCTATGAAACGCTTTTGACGCTGTTTGCGTGGTCCAAGAATGAAATCGCGCAAATCAGCACCATCTTTTAGTAAAGACAAGTGTTGCTTAATTTCAGCCAGTGTGGATGATGTTAGCCATTCAAGGCAGAGTTTCCCTACACTGTATGTTGTTATTATCCCTGGATGTTGTCTCTGGGAATATCTCGGGTCTAGTCTGGTCATTTTTAACCCCTGTGTTTTATTCATAAATCTATCTTGACAGCTGTTTGTGCCAGTAGGCCAGATTAACTACTTTTTCCAATCAGGATGTGTTCTGTTGAAATGTAAAATTTGTTTAACGTCTAACTCAATATCCGCAGTTGTATTTTCAGGTATTGGCTTTGGTATAGACGGTGTTTTAAGGTCTTTGATCTTAGCTAGGCCAATACAAGATGTTTGGTGTATTGTGTCATTTAAAAACAACATTTGTTCTGGTATCATGCAGGTTCTAAATAGTGCTTCAATGCCCTGTACCTGCCAATCTTTTGTACCCCAAATTGTTTTCGTTTCAATGTTATCTTTCCAATAATCAAAACCAAATGTCATCATTTTGTCATAAAATGCTTCTGAATATATCAATTTAGAATTTGTCAGCATTGTTTTCATTCCTGTTTTATCTAACAGTTTGTAATAAAACGTTTCTGCATCACTAGTGTTAAACCCTGAGAAATATTTGAATTTCTCAAAAAAGGCTTTAGAACTGCTTTTAGGTGGTGTAGCACAATGTTCCCATTGATTATACATAAAAACATTTCTAGGCTGTGCAGATTTATGCAAGTAGTGATCACCATAGTGTGTGTAACAGAATAACTGCTCATAACTAGATGAACCTTGTAAATAATCATGATCTGTGAATCTAGCTGACATTACTAAATCAGACATCATGTCATTAATACTGTTAAAGTCCCAATCATCAGAGAATGTACTAGGTGTTACAAAGTCACTTAAGGAAACCTTCAGTTGATGAGGATACTTCAGGATTTCGACCGGACCATATATTTCATAGTCTGTTTTCTCCCATACTACCCCACCAGGTATTGGAATTGCTGTGACATTTACTGTTGACAGTTCTCTTTTCTTCACGTGGGATGATCTGTGTGGTTTCAGGACTAGGTTGATGTTCTGACTTGCTGTGTCCATTGTAATATATTTTCCCTCAATGAATTTTCCCAAACAAAGTACCATGATGAGCCAAAGCAGGAGGAAAAACACACCTAGACCGAACCAGAACTCTAACCAAGGGGAAACAAGGTAGATTTCCTTCAGTTGATGAAAGAGTTCCGTTGCTTTTTCTTTAAAAGTCTTTTTTGTTTCTGGCATCACTTCGGGGTCGTCTTGATCTTTAGAGAAGTTGTCGAAGTTGATGAAATAACCAGAGGCAGTTCTGTCAATTGATGGGATTGTTCTTTCAATCTGTCTTTCGGTAGCACTTTCTGATGCCACATTAGTGTAGACTGGTGTTGTTTCTTGACAAACTGTTTCAATCTGTGTCTCAAGAGGCACGAGTTCCATGGCATTATTGCATAGTCCTTCACCGTGCACTGCAGGCTGATCGAATGTGATTAGTCTTTCAGTTTGAACCTCTTGGATTGTTGCAAGTTTGGGTATTCTGTTGTTTCTTGGGAGTCCACTGGGCCTACTGTTGATTATAGGCCACATGCTTGTGGTTTTACCAGGTCGATGGACACGACTCTGTTCTCCTTTTTACCAGCAAGGGGCGGTAGTACAACTGATCTTGTTCCGGTGACTGCCAAGACAGGTACTGCTTTTCTGTAAGAAGGCCCAAATTCCTTCTTAACCGCGATCTTTTCTCTGACTAGATCCCCAATCTTTGGAATCCAGACAGGCCTTGCTGGGGCTGTGGCTTGTGGTGCCTCGTCAGTGGTATCTGGCTGTTGCTTTAACTTTATGTTGCTTAAGGATTTTCTTGTTTCATTCAGTTCCTGTAAAACAGCCAAACGATCTTTGATGTCAAAGTCTGTTGTTTTTTCTTGTACCACTGACATCTGACTATCGAGGTCCTGAATGTTCATTCTAATTCCGAACAATAGTTCGTATGGGCTGAAACCTTTTAGAGAATTTCTTGGCAAGTTATTAAGACTAGTCTGGACACTTATTAAATGTTTGACCCACCCAGCGCCTGAACCTAATACCTTCGCTGTTATAGATCGCTTTATGTCCCGGTTTTTTCTTTCAACCACACTATTCCCTTCGGGGTGCGACGGACAAGAATACCGCAACCCAATTCCCATGCTGGCCATGGCCTCCTTATAAGCTCGAGAGCTGAAAGCAGGACCCTGGTCAGAATGGAACGTGGTTATTGCGTATATGCCGATATGGACTCGCAGATCTCTCTTATAACAGTTCTAGGCGTCAGCCGAGCGCCGGAGGCCACATTATTTAAGTGTGTTTAGCCTTAACTGTGTACAATGGGACGCGCTTCTCTTCTTTGATTGCGCAGATAGACCGCCTTATGCTGTCTAGCAGGGATCCTGAAACTACACTGGCCTGTTCATTACTGCGATCTCTGTTGCAGTTTTCACAATTTTGAGCAAAACATTGAATATCTATACTCATTCCTGGCCACCAGTACTCTGATTGTAATTCTTTCAGAGAAACCTTGATTGTTTGGTGTCTCAGACCCAATCCCATGTGTGCTTCCAGTAAGAGGAAGCCCCTCCTGCTCCTGTTTGGAATTACTCTGTCCCCCACTTCAGGGATTCGAGCAAAAGGAACGGAGTTTGCATCGATTACGTATGCATAATTGAGTGGATAGTTCACGGGTAGTGCTGCACAGTCGCCTTTTACGGTCGTTTTTACTGCCAGCATGGTTTCCCCGTCTATGTATTTTTCTGTACGCTTTTTTGTGGCTACGGAAGCCGGGTTAGTTGCTTCCGCTGTGGCTGTATTAGCCAATGAATTCCCTGCAACATGAACGCCATCACGTTGAAGACTCTGTGCGTGAATCACGTGAGTCTTTTGTAGTTCTTTGTGTAAAAGAGCTACCTGTTTCCAGAGCAATTTATGCTTTATTGTGGCACCTGTGTCATCTTTGTAATCGTTTTTAATCCAACTCTGCAGTTTATTGTTGTAAGAGTTGACGCAAAAATGAGAATCGCACACGATAAGTGTCGGGAATTCACGTTCTGCATTTTCGAGCGCCATCTTTAAACATCTGATTTCAGTTCTCTGAACCGAACAGTTTCTTACAGATTCAGTTTTTGTTACTTTCGGTCTGAATTTACCGCAGAGCCAACGACCTTTAATGATCGCACATGCTGCATCGTAGGATTTTCTCTCTACGTTGAAATGCTGTACAAATCCATCTGTATAGATTATACATGCGTATTGTGGGAGAGGCAGAATTTCGATTGGCAGAGGATATTCTTCCTCATACTCTAAATCATTCAGTTCTTCAAATTGCGGGGCGAAATAGTATTTCACATCGTCCGCTCCTAGAGAATCTACACACTGTATCCATTTCGGATCCAGTGACACTGTAGGCAGGTTTACTGGGCTGAATAGCGCTTCGAAGGTGGATTCCGCTGTAAGGATATTAATCCGTTTGCCGTGTGCTAGTTCTCGTTCATTTGCTAATGCGATTTGCACTGCTTTCACAGTTCTTTCTGTGTGACTGAATGTTTTTTCTGCTTGTGTGTACAAGTAAGATTTAATTGAAATTGGTACCTTTTCTCCCTCATTAGAGGTCAGGTATGTGAATCCGCATCTTCCTGAGATGACTCGGATTACAAGATCGATCGTGTTGTCACGTGTATCTAATTTTGTTTTTGCTAACATGTCTGTTTGCAGTGATCTCAAAATTTCTGTGTGTTTTTGAGTCCAATTGATTTGTTTAAAATCAGGTTTAATTAGTTCGTAGAGAGGTTTAACCCTCTCTGCGTAATTTAGAATGTAAGTTCTTCCGAAATTCACAAAACCTGGAATGGATTGTAAATTCTTCAGCGTTTTTGGAGCTTGGAGTACAGCGCACTTCTCTAAGAAGTTGTCCGCTAGGCTTTTCCCTTCACTTGATAATTCGTACCCTAAAAATAGTACCGTAAGATGGGCAATTCGAGACTTTTTAAAGTTGAATTTGTAACCCTCTGCTGCGAACCCAAGTATAATGGTGTTCACTCTTTTCAAGTGAGTATCCAAGTCGTCGTCTGTGAGATAGATATCATCTACGTAAGATAATGCCTCATCATCATATATTTGTAGTAACTCTGTTACCCTAGCTGAGAATAGTCCTGGGCTGTTCTTGAACCTCTGTGGGAGTCAACAGAATTTTTTCGGCGACCCAAATGCAGAGAAAGCGGTCAAATATCTGCTTTCTGGTGCAATGTTTTGACAAAAGAAACCATTAGATATGTCTAATGTTGTTTTATATTTCTTCCTAACTATGTTATTCATTAGGGCTGCACTATGCGAGTTTTGTACTGCAAAAGTTTTGCAACATGTATTAAGGTGTCTGTAGTCCAAAACTAGACGATATGAATTGTCTGGCTTGGAGACAGGAAACAAAGGATTGTTCATTTGAGAGGTGCATGTTTCAAATACCCCCTGGTACTCAAGATGATCTAAGATCTCCCTGACTTGTTTTTTAGCTTCTTGCTTAATGGGATACTGCTGTTGGGCAGTTTGTTCACTTTTTAATTGGATTTTGTGAGGAGTTGAGTCCTCATCCCATCCTACATGATTTTTATATAATGCAGGTCCATGGGCCACTGCCCATTTCCTTGCATATGTATATTTTTTGTGAATCGGAATGTGATTCGAGAAGGCAGGCATAATCACTTCTTCGCCACGAGGGCACTCCCTGACAAACTCTGGGGGCCAATCTTTTTCAGCTAACAGAATATCATAGCCTTTTGAGAGCTTATCCCAAAATAGACCTCTTATTTTCCTAGTCTTATCACCCTCTATACGCAATGTTATTTCGTATATTTTATGGGGCTCGCTAAGTCTGGTGTCGGCAGTTTCAACCTGAATGTATTCATTCGTGTCCACTGTCTCCAGATGACTCATCAAGATCTTGCGCGCTATACTGATTTCTGCTGCACTGTCCAACATTGTCAATGCCCACTCCCCGTTTTTCAACTGTGTCCTCAGTATTCTCGGCATGGTTGATTACTCTAATACTGGCTACCTTCTTTTTCTGAAATTGAGATTTTTTACTCTGAGCAGGTTCCTTGTCTTTGGACTTGGTGTGCTCTCCTGGGTCTGACCGTCCTCTTCTTTCCGAATTCTGTGGAAAAGATCGAGAGGGACGTGTATCAATACTTTGATATCTATCAGGTTTTTTCAGATTATCCCTATTTCTAAGGTTATATCTTTTCTCAGAGGGCTCCCTCTGGGGAGACTGGCATTCTCGAGTCGGAGTTCTTTCCCTCCGTCGAGGAGACCTTCCTCTGGACTGGAAAACGTTTTCCTTGGGAGTGGATTGTTTATTTCCATCCCAGCTCTTTTTAGGAGTGTTTAAATTATTTTTAATAAATAATTTTTCAGGATTTTCGAGCAGTTGGGGCTTTACCGGTTTCCCACCCAAGCTGTCTCTACCTAATTCTTCATAGCATTTCTCTATGATTTTTGCAAGCTCAAATGGCTGATCTTTTATATCTGTTTCCTTCAACTTCTGGCGAATCGCCACAGATGCCGCTTCTCCTTTTATGTTGGCTAATAATATAGCCGAGACCTGCTTGAAGTCTTTCAGTAATTTCATACCAAGAGTTAAAGCGGGCTCTGGACCGTATTAATTTTGAATCTGTTTTAGCACTTCTGGTATTACCGCCGTAGACGGAACACCGTGTGTTTTTGTGTAAATGGAAGCAAAGACTGTACCCCAAGTGTCGCAGTCCTCCACGTGTGGTGCAATTCCCATAGGAAGGCAGATTGTCAAGATTCAGTGTTTCTCTATAGGGGTAGTATCAGGAAATACTGCCTCTATTTGAGTGATTTTCTGTGCTAACCAGAAAGGAATTTGTTCCTGTTTTACGGGTGTTTTATCAAGACATGACTGTATGTTCTGTGGTGTAATTTTATTAGTGTTCCCCTGATGAGGGGTCAGCTGTGGTACATTAACAGCTGGCTGGACTGTTGCAGTCCGCATTACATATTGGACTAATTGCCTATGTATTTTTATTAATGTTTTTAGCTGTACTAACAGCTCTTCCTTTGACATTTTTACAATGTCCGGATGTGGTGTGTAGCTGGCTAGAACCGGCCACGTTGCTCCTGGTCTACCTAGTGGACCGAGCTTAGTTATGTGATCATTATGTTTTAGGGCGCCATTAAACCAGAGCAGGTGCTCTTGAAATTTAAGTGGAATTTCAATCTCCTCGAAAGGAGCGTACTCTTCCGGAGGTTCCTCTATTTTGTAATAGTGAAACTCTTTTGTTGTAGCGTTTGCCGCTGGAAAGTTTATCCATGAATAGAATACCTCTGTCTGCCGATACTCGTGAGCCTCTATCACGAAAATTACTGTACCACCCTGTGGTGTCAGTCCGTTCTCTATAAGTTTTAAAGTTATAGATTTTCTTAAGTGGACCGGGATGATAATAGCACCCGGGTCTGTGTGTTCGGGACCCTGCTGAGTCGCATCTGCTGCGCCCCCAGTGGTTCCTTTTTCTCCTGGCATTGTTAAAATGCAAGGTTTGCAGAGTAGGTCTCCAAGGAGACAAAGATTAGGTGCACAATATTTTGGAACACTGTATCCTTCAACGTTGAATAAACCAGAGCTTTACATAGGAATCTCTTCCTACTGAGGTCGGGCGGATTTTAACATTTCACCCACTCCAGACGTCTATTGGAGTATTTACGGGAGAAAAGGGGTCTGTGTGAAATATGCACGACTGAGTTACTCTAACGTCTTGCGTTAGTTTATCGCCTTACCAAACGTTGGGCGCCATGTAGTGTAGTTCCTAGTTTCCCACTAGGCCCTGCGCATTGGAATAACATAAACAGTAGTATCGACGTAGAAGTGCGGATCTTCCAGGCCTCCACTGACTATGCTAAACTTAATTGGGTTTGTTACCAACTAGCTCAGAGGTCACTGGAAACTTTCTTCTCTGTATAGGAAGTGATCAGCTTCCCTGGCACAGACAAGAAGGGATTCAGCTTTCCAACAACCGTGCAACATGACAACTTTGCTCCTCAGATCAAGAGTCAAACTCTAGGGTCTTGTGAAACAATAGGCATGTATTTCACTCAGTCAGATTAGTGCAGTTTACTTTCACGAGATGTAGAGAATAGAGAGACGGGCGTTTTGTCAATAAAGGGTTAACATTTATTGAACAGTCTTTCTTCTCGTACACGAGAAATGTATTGCCACAATTGCAAGACTTGTTATTATAAAAATCGCTATCGTCCATAAGAAATGAATCCGCATCTCAACCAGCTCTGACGCCAACCTCGCTAACTCCGAACACCTTCACTTCCAGATCCACATCGACCCCAAATCCACACTCCGAGGCACTCTCCTCTACAGACCACCAGGACCGCGCGCAAAATTCAGTGAAGACATCACGGACTTCATCACCCCACACGCACTCCCCTCCAAAGACTACATCCTTCTGGGAGACCTCAACTTCCACCTTGAAGAGATCAACGACCGCAACACCGCCACCCTTTTGGACAACCTCGCCAACCTCGGACTTAAACAACTGGTCACTTCCCCCACCCACATCGCAGGTCACACACTCGACCCCATCTTCACCTCCAGCAATCATGTCTCCTTCAGCCACACTACGGATCTCCTCTGGACTGACCACAGCTGCGTTCACTTCACCTACAACAAGCCGAAACCCACCATCCTCCTCCAACCAACTCTACAAAGAAACTGGAACAAAATCACCACAGAACAGATCTCCACATCGCTCCTTCAAACCTCCCCAGCCCTCTCTTCTAACGCCAACGAAGCCGCCTCCAACCTCACCCTTTGGTTATCCAACACCGCCGACAACTTAGCACCACTGAAAAAACGTCAACACAAACTTGGCATCAAGAAGGCCTCATGGTTCAACGACGACCTCAAGAAGTCCAAGAAACTGTGCCGCTCCCTTGAAAAGGCCTGGAAAAAAGACCCATCCACCAGCAACAAGGACGCCTTCAAAAGCGCCATCCGTACTCACCACCAACTGATCCGAAAAGCCAAGAAAACAGCATTCAAAGATCGACTTGACAACAACGCCCACAACAGCAAGGAACTTTTCAACATCGTCAAGGAATTCTCCAACCCCTCGGCCAACTCCAACGACATCACCCCCTCTAAAACCCTCTGCGATTCCCTAGCCTCTTTTTTCCACAACAAGATTGCTGACATCCACAACAGCTTTGACAACCAACCCGGAAGCCAACCCACCCCACCATCAGCTGACCTTCTTCCCCCCGTCAACACCCTTAACGCCTGGAACCCAATCTCCACTGAGGACACCATCCGCCTGATGAATTCCATCCACTCTGGATCCCCCACTGACCCATGCCCTCACCACATCTTCAACAAAGCAGACTCCGTCATAGCTCCGCACCTCCGAGACGTCATCAACTGCTCCCTCAACTCCGCTACCTTCCCAGAAGACTGGAAACACGCTGAACTCACCGCCCTTCTGAAAAAACCAACAGCAGACCCCACCGAACTCAAAAACTACCGCCCCATCTCGCTTCTTCCATTCCCGGCCAAAGTCATCGAGAAAGCTGTCAACAACCAGCTCGCCGCCTTCCTCGAAGCCAACAAATCTCTCGACCCCTCACAATCTGGCTTCCGAGCCAAACACAGCACTGAGACCGCCCTCATCGCAGCTACAGACGACATTCGAACTCTACTGGACAATGGAGACACAGTCGCCCTCATCCTCCTCGACCTCTCTGCAGCCTTCGACACAGTCTGCCACAGCACCCTTTTACAACGCCTCAGAAACATCGGAATCCAAGGAAAGGCACTGGAATGGATCACCTCGTTCCTCACCGGAAGAACCCAGAGAGTCCGCCTCCCACCATTCAAGTCCGAGGCCTCAGAAATCATCTGCGGCGTACCACAAGGATCCTCACTCAGTCCCACCCTCTTCAACGTATACATGAGCCCCCTCGCGGCCATCGCCCGCCAACACAACCTCAACATCATCTCTTACACGGATGACACTCAACTGATCCTATCTCTCACCAAGGACCCCAGCACCGCCAAAACTAACCTACACGAGGGAATGAAAGAAGTCGCCGAATGGATGAAACAAAGCCGTCTGAAACTGAACTCAGACAAAACAGAAGTCCTCATCCTAGGTAAATCCCCCTCTGCATGGGACGACTCTTGGTGGCCGGAAGCCCTCGGGAAAGCACCCATCCCGACAGACCACGCACGGAACCTAGGCGTCATCCTGGATTCTTCACTCTCAATGAACAGACAAGTCAGCGCCGTATCCTCTTCCTGCTTTAACATTCTTCGCATGCTCAGAAAAACATTTCGCTGGATCCCCTCCGAAACAAGGAAAACAGTCACCCACGCTCTGGTCACGAGCCGACTGGACTACGGAAACACCCTCTACGCAGGTACTACCGCAAAACTCCAGAAGAAACTACAACGAATCCAAAACGCCTCAGCCAGGCTCATATTAGACATCCCACGCAACGAACACATCTCTGGTCACCTTAAAGACCTCCATTGGCTACCCGTCAATAAGAGGATTACTTTCCGACTGCTTACCCACGCACACAAATCACTCTACGACATCGGACCAGAGTGCCTCAACTCTCGACTGTCCTTTTACACCCCCTCCCACCAACTTCGCTCTTCCAGCCAAGCCTTGGCCACTGTACCTCGCATCAACAAGACCACCATGGGAGGCAGATCCTTCTCTTACCTGGCTGCCAAAACATGGAACTCACTCCCCGCTTACCTTCGCCTCACCCAGAATCACCTAGCGTTCAGAAAGCAGCTTAAAACGTGGATATTTGACAAATAATCCTACTCCCCTTCCTAAGCGCCTTGAAACCCTCTGGGTATGTAGTGCGCTATATAAATGTTATGACTTGACTTGACTTGACAGTAAGATAAGTATTGCGAAATAATACTGTAAAAGCATTGATATGGTTTCTTAGCCATACAATGATTTAAAAGTAATAAAACATATATACAGTGATATATACATTAGGCTAAAATACTCAACTGGTGCTTCTAACTAAGCCTACCCCGGTGTGTCTGACCTAAGCCTAACACGTGGAAGGGGAGTAAGTAAGTAGCTTTAAGTTAAGTTGGTTTTGCCAAGGTTTGCTTCAAGAATTCTCTTCTAAGGGTTTAGTCAACACCATACCTCTGAATAGAATGATGGAAGTCTGGTATTTCCTTCAGGGGGAACTCGGTATCCCAGTCACCCGCGAGGGCAGACTAGAAGCGCTGGAGCTGGATTTCTCTGTTCAGCGCGTCGAGGAGGAGGAGGGGGGACAGCGTCCGCGGGCAGCTTGGCATCTGCTGGGCTCTTCGCAGAGGGACGGCTGTTCAGCTCCTAAGCTCACCACACCATCGTTCGCGCTTTAGCAGCGATAATGGTATCAGTAGCTTCACCAACAGCAGCGGGGCAGCAGGCTGCAGCAGCAGGGTGCATACAGCATACAACAGCTAGCAACAGGGTAGCAGGCTGCAGCAACAGGCTATTGCTTAAGGCAACGTTGGTAGTATTTATACCTGACAGGTGCCTGGTTTGATGCAAGTTTGCTGGACATAAGATGTCAATTAAAGATGTCACTAGGAAGTGATAGCTATCAGTTGCTCATTAGAGTTCCATTACTAATCAAAACACAGCAAGCGGGGATTTCCAGGTTTGCTGAGTTTTTATCTTGTTGAAGAACTCAGAGTGTTAATCTAGGAATATCAGATAGTGACTTCTGCTCTGTCATTGCACTAATTGGTTGCAAAGGAAGTGGCAGAGAACTATTCTGGAATGTGGCTCTGTTCGTGTGAGGCCAGAGATGACTTTCTGAATATCGCACTTGAACGGTTATGCCAATTTAGGGAATAAATGGATTTATAGCCGAATAGGGGCATAAGGTCGCAGTAACCTAGATAAACACGCAACAGAGTGAGACAGAGAGAGGGAAACAGAGAGAGGGACAACGAGACAGAGAGGAAGGAAGACAGAGGGAGGGAGACAGACAGAGGGAGACAGAAGGGGAGAGAGGGAGGGAGACAGAGTGTGGGTGTCAGAGGGAGGAAGACAGACAGAGGTAGACAGAAGGAGAGAGACAGAGGGAGACAGAGGGAGAGAGAGGGTGGGAGACAGAGAGAGGGACAGAGACTGAGGATGACAGAGGGCGACAGACAGAGGGTGGGAGCGACAGAGGGAGAGAGACCAACAACAGGGAGACAGATACAGGGAGACAGACAGAGACAGATGGAGGGAGGGAGGGAGGCAGAGAGAGAGGAAAAGAGAGGGAGATAGAGAGAGAGGGAGACAGAGAGAGAGGAAGACAGAGAGGGAGACCAAGAGAGAGGGAGACAGAGGAAGGGAGACAGAGGGAGGCAGAGGGAGACAGAGAGAGACAAAGACAGAGAGAGAGGGAGACAGAGAGGGAGGGAGACAGAGGGAGGGAGGAAGGCAGAGGGAGGGAGGCAGAGGGACAGAGACAGAGGGATGGAGACAGAGGGATGGAGACATAGGGACACAGACAGAGGGATGGAGAGGGAGACAGAGGGAGGGAGACAGAGAGAGAGAAAGAGGGGGATACATAGAGAGGGAGACAGAGAGAGAGCGAGGGAGACAGACAGAGTGAGTGAGGCAGAGATAGACAGAGGGAGAGAGAAAGATGGAGAGAGAGAAAGAGAGAGAGAGGGATAGAGAAAGGGAGAGAGAGAGGGAAACAGAGAGGGAGACAGAGAGGGAGGGAGACAGAGAGAGAGAGAGAGAGAGAGAGAGAGAGGGAGAGAGGATGACAGAGACAGACAGAGATAGAGACAGACTGAGACAGATGGAGGCAGAAACCGGGACAGGGGAAGACAGGCAGAGACAGGCAGAGACAGACAGAGAGACGGAGAGGGAGGGAAACAGGGACAGATAGAGACAGGGACAGACAGACAGATAGAGGCAGGGACAGACAGATAGAGGCATCGACTAAGACAGACAAAGAGACAGAGAGGGAGTAAGAGGGAGAGAGAGAGAGGGAGGGAGACAGAGTGTGACAGAAGGAGGAAGAGGGAGGGAGACCAAGAGAGACAGAGGGAGACAGAGGGAGGGAAACAGAGGGAGGGAGAGGGGGACAGAGGAAGGGAGGCAGAGGGAGGGAGACAGACAGATGGAGACAGCGCGAGACAGAGAGAGGGAGGGAGACAGAGGGAGGGAGACAGAGAGAGAGAGAGGGAGCGAGGCAGACAGAGAGACAGACAGAAACAGATGGAGGCAGAGACAGGGATAGGGGCAGACAGGCAGAGACAGACAGAGAGATGGAGAGCGACACAGATGGAAGGGAACAGGGACAGACAGTGACAGATAAAGACAGGGATAGACAGACAGATAGAGGCAGAGACAGGGACAGACAGATAGAGGCACAGACTAAGACAGACAGAGAGACAGACAGGGAGACGGAGCGGGAGACAGAGGGAGAGAGAGAGAGGGAGACGGAGTATGATAGATGGCAGGAGAGGGAGGGAGACAGAGAGATAGAGAGAGAGAGAGAGAGGGAGACAGAGGGAGACAGAGAGAGGGAGACAGAGAGAGTGAGACAGAGTGAGACAGAAAGAGGGAGACAGAGAGAGGGACAGGCAGACATAGAGGAAGGAAGACAGAGGGAGGGAGACAGACAGAGGGAGACAGAAGGGGAGAGAGGGAGGGAGACAGAGGGTGATAGATGGCGGGAGAGGGAGGGAGACAGAGAGAGAGAGAGAGAGAGGGAGGCAGAGGGAGACAGAGAGAGGGAGACAGAGAGAGTGAGACAGAGAGAGGGAAACAGAGAGAGGGACAAGGAGACAGAGAGGAAGGAAGACAGAGGGAGGGAGACAGACAGAGGGAGACAGAAGGGGAGAGAGGGAGGGAGACAGAGTGTGGGTGTCAGAGGGAGGAAGACAGACAGAGGTAGACAGAAGGAGAGAGACGGAGGGAGACAGAGGGAGAGAGAGGGTGGGAGACAGAGAGAGGGTTAGAGACTGAGGATGACAGAGGGTGACAGACAGAGGGTGGGGGCGACAGAGGGAGAGAGACCAACAACAGGGAGACGGATACAGGGAGACAGACAGAGACAGATAGAGGGAGGGAGGGAGGCAGAGAGAGGTGAAAAGAGAGGGAGATAGAGAGAGGGAGACAGAGAGAGAGGAAGACAGAGAGGGAGACCAAGAGAGATGAAGACAGAGGAAGGGAGACAGAGGGAGGCAGAGGGAGACAGAAGGAGACAGAGGGAGGGAAGGAGACAGAGGGAGGGAGAGGGAGACAGAGAGAGAGAAAGACAGAGAGAGAGGGAGACAGAGAGGGAGGGAGACAGAGGGAGGGAGGAAGGCAGAGGGAGGGAGGCAGAGGGACAGAGACAGAGGGACGGAGACAGAGGGATGGAGACATAGGGACAGAGACAGAGGGATGGAGAGGGAGACAGAGGGAGGGAGACAGAGAGAGAGAAAGAGGGGGATACATAGAGAGGGAGACAGAGAGAGAGCGAGGGAGACAGACAGAGTGAGTGAGACAGAGATAGACAGAGGGAGAGAGAAAGAGGGAGAGAGAGAAGGAGAGAAAGAGGGATAGAGAAAGGGAGAGAGAGAGGAAAACAGAGAGGGAGACAGAGAGGGAGGGAGACAGAGAGAGAGAGAGAGAGAGAGAGAGAGAGAGAGAGAGAGAGAGAGAGAGAGAGAGAGAGAGAGGGAGAGAGGATGACAGAGACAGACAGAGATAGAGACAGACTGAGACAGATGGAGGCAGAAACAGGGACAGATAGAGACAGGGACAGACAGACAGATAGAGGCAGGGACAGACAGATAGAGGCATCGACTAAGACAGACAAAGAGACAGAGAGGGAGACAGAGGGAGAGAGAGAGAGGGAGGGAGACAGAGGGTGACAGAAGGAGGGAGAGGGAGGAAGACCAAGAGAGACAGAGGGAGACTGTGGGAGAAAGAGAGAGAGGGAGACAGAGGGAGGGAAACAGAGGGAGGGAGAAGCAGACAGAGGAAAGGAGGCAGAGGGAGACAGAGAGAGACAGAGAGAGAGGGAGGGAGACAGAAGGAGGGAGACAGAGAGAGAGAGAGGGAGCGAGGCAGACAGAGAGACAGACAGAAACAGATGAAGGCAGAGACAGGGACAGGGGCAGACAGGCAGAGACAGACAGAGAGATGGAGAGCGACACAGATGGAGGGGAACAGGGACAGACTGTGACAGATAAAGACAGGGATAGACAGACAGATAGAGGCAGAGACAGGGACAGACAGATAGAGGCAGAGACTAAGACAGACAGAGAGACAGACAGGGAGACGGAGCGGGAGACAGAGGGAGAGAGAGAGAGCGAGACAGAGTGTGATAGATGGCGGGAGAGGGAGGGAGACAGAGAGAGAGAGAGAGAGAGAGAGTGGGAGACAGAGGGAGACAGACAGAGGGAGACAGAGAGAGTGAGACAGAGTGAGACAGAGAGCGGGAGACAGAGAGAGGGACAGGGAGACAGAGAGGAAGGAAGACAGAGGGAGGGATACAGACAGAGGGAGACAGAAGGGGAGAGAGGGAGGGAGACAGAGTGAGGATGTCAGAGGGAGGGAGACAGACAGAGGGAGACAGAAGGAGAGAGATGGAGGGAGACAGAGGGAGAGAGAGGGTGGAAGACAGAGAGAGGGAGACCGAGAGAGAGAGGGACAGAGACAGAGGATGACAGAGGGCGACAGACAGAGGGAGGGAGGACAGAGGGAGGGAGATCAACAACAGGGAGACAGATACAGGGAGACAGACAGAGACAGACGGAGGGAGGGAGGCAGAGAGAGAGGGAAAGAGAGCGAGATAGAGAGAGAGGGAGACAGAGAGAGAGGAAGACAGAGAGGGAGACCAAGAGAGAGGGAGACAGAGGAAGGGAGACAGAGGGAGGCAGAGGGAGACAGAAGGAGACAGAGGGAGGGAGGGAGACAGAGAGAGAGGGAGACAGAGAGAGAGGGAGACAGAGAGGGAGGGAGACAAAGGGAGGAAGGGAGGCAGAGGGAGGGAGACAGAGGGACAGAGACAGAGGGATGGGGACAGAGGGATGGAGACATAGGGACAGAGACAGAGGGATGGAGAGGGAGACAGAGGGAGGGAGACAGAGAGAGGGGGAGACATAGAGAGGGAGACAGAGAGAGAGCGAGGGAGACAGACAGATTGAGTGAGACAGAGATAGACAGAGGGAGAGAGAGAGAGGGAGAGAGAGAGGGAGAGAGAAAGGGAGAGAGAGAGGGAGACAGGGAGGGATACAGAGAGGGAGGGAGATAGAGAGAGAGAGAGAGAGAGAGAGGGGAATACAGAGGCAGACAGAGATAGAGATAGACAGAGACAGATGGAGGCAGAAACCGGGACAGGGGAAGACAGGCAGAGACAGACAGAGAGACGGAGAGGGAGGGAAACAGGGACAGATAGAGACAGAGACAGACAGACCGATAGAGGCAGGGACAGACAGATAGAGGCATCGACTAAGACAGACAAAGAGACAGAGAGGGAGACAGAGGGAGAGAGAGAGAGGGAGGGAGACAGAGGGTGACAGAAGGAGGGAGAGGGAAGGAGACCAAGAAAGAGAGAGGGAGACAGAGGGAAAAAGAGAGAGAGGGAGACAGAGGGAGGGAGACAGAGAGAGACAGAGACAGAGAGAGAGGGAGACAGAGAGAGAGAGACAGAGGGAGGGAGACAGACAGAGGGAGAAAGACAGAGGGAGGGAGACAGAGAGAGACATAGAGAGAGGGAGGGAGACAGAGGGAGGGAGTCAAAGAGAGAAGGAGACAGAGGGAGGGAGACAGACAGAGGGAGACAGACAGACAGAGGGAGACAGATAGAGGGTGACAGACAGAGGGCAACAGACAAAGGGCAGGAGACAGACATAGGGAGTCAGATAGAGGGAGGAGGGCAACAGGGGGAGGTAGACAGACAGAGGGACGGAAACAGAGGGAGAGAGAGGGAGGGAAACAGGGAGAGAGAGGGAGGGAGACGAGGAGAGAGAGGGAGGGAGACAGAGAGAGAGAGGGAGGGAGAGAGAGAGAGATAGAGAAAGATGTGTGTATGCCGGGTCTGGTGGCTCAGTGGACGAAGGCGTCCGCTGCTGGGGTATGTGTTCAACCTCATGGGCAGAGTGAGTGAGACAGAGAGAGGGAGAGGGAGGGAGAGCGATAGACAGACAGAGTGAGTGAGATAGAGGAAGACAGAGAGAGGGAGAGGGAGGGAGAAAGAGAGGGAAGGAGAGAGAGAGATAGAGAGCGGGAGGGAGACAGAGAGAGAGGGAGGGAGGCAGAGAGACAGAGAGAGAGAGAGAGAGAGAGAGAGAGAGAGAGAGAGAGAGAGAGAGAGAGAGAGAGAGAGAAGGAAAGATGTGTTTATGCTGGGTCTGGTGGCTCAGTGGACTAAGGCGTCCGCTGCAGGGGCATGTGTTCAACCTCATGGTCATAGTTTTTTTTGTTGCTCTAGCACAACACCCCTCCCCCACTGACCCCTCTTCCACCGGTGCAGCCCTCGGCCACAAACCACACTGTAAATTTGGCCCCGAGAGAAAGTTTGTGAGTACCAATGCTCTAGAACCACATCAACGTGATTTAGAATGTTTTTTTTCCACCTATTTTTAGTTTTCCCGTCTGTTTTATTGTAGTTGCCAGGTCGTCTGCTATGGAGCCTCACAAGATTTTTCTCTTCCCTCTATGGGTGTGTTTGTTTATTTAAGCTCTTTGTCTTATTAGATTTTTTTAAATGTATTTGATGCTCAATCATGTCGGAGGATGGTGATGAAGTTAAAATGTTGTCCCCCCTGGAAAAATTTCTGCGGATGCCCGTGGCTGGGACCCATAGGGCTGCTTCACGCAGGAGCCTGTAACGTCCACTGGTGGGAGGTGACTACATCTCAGAACTCAGCAGTCAGTCATGTGAGCTCCGCTGACTGCCTACCTGTATTTCTCGATATCATTTTGACAGTCCACCAAACAAGAGATATAGTAGACCGAAACATGCATGTGGACTCATTGTCTGAATATTCTGACATTTGTTTCCTTGTTTAACATTTCTCCTTCATTCTATAGGTGAGCCCTTTTTAGGTCTTTGTTACTGACAGCTCTAGACATCTGTTGATAAACCTATTGTTTCCTATACAAAACATACACGTAGACTGCTCTTTGGGGGATTGAATGGTTTGGTTGTCTATCCCTGTCATCTGCTCTTTATTGAAATAATTTTCTGACTATATTTCAGGTTGTCCCTTCAAGCAGCATTTTGGAATCACAGTGTATAGATTGGATGAGTTCCATGCTTACACTGCTGCTGCAAAGTGGCGTTGAGTGGCCTTGTAGATGTGGGTCTGCACTATCTGCTGCCGGTGCGTCAAAAAATGTGATGCACCCGCATCGCAATGGACTTGCAAATGTGCCATTTAGTTTGAACTCTCACTTCCAGGCTACATTTTATAACGTGACCATAGTGTTTTACTTTTTACAGAAGAATGGTAAGAAGATTCAAAGGAATTGAGATACAGTTATTCTAGAAACATTAAGAGACCAAACTTTATGACCTTTAGGAGGGAAAAAGGAGATAGACCTGAAGGGAAAATAGACATTACACTCAACCGTATGTGGTACAGTCCAGAACAGTATATATCCAAGCATATTTTCTTGCAGTACTAAACCTGGTTTACATGTCGAACTGACCTAATTATTAGTTTTCATGTAACGTAACTCGTATTTAAATCCATTTGTAACTCATATTCATTTATGTGTTCAGTCCTTTGCACTCGTATACCTCTAACTTAGATTTTGAAATGCACTCACATATTATATTTCTAATCAGTGATGCTAGCTTGCTCAATCTAGTAATCATCAGCCCATTAAATTGGGTTTCCCCAATGTTGCACTACAGACAGATCGTTAGGTGGCACTCCTTCATGTGTGGGAAGTTCCATTTCTCCATCCACGATTCATGTTTGATGGTCCCTGGGTATTCTTTAGTAGATGTATTCTGTAACAATAGGCACAAAGTCTATAATGCATTTCACCTTACTTGATCCATGCTGGCGAGATAGAGCTTACAGTGGACGGAGCAGTCCCACTTAGAATTATTTGGTTACCTTCGTTCTGCCACAAAAATTTCATATCAGAACAGGCGGAAACAGGAAAGCTACTATATATATATATATATATATATATATATATATATATATATATGAAACAATCCCTGCTGCCTCTCGCCCGGAGCCCAGTACTGGAAACCGCTGCGCAGGAAGAAGAGAGGAGACCTCAGGTGCAGTGAGCAATATTCCTTTATTGTTCCCTCAAGGAAGCGGCACACCACAGCATGACGTTTCGGCCTACACAGAGGCCTTGATCACATGACGCATGCTGGGGAAGAGGCAATTTTTAAAGTGCTAGTGCTCAGTGAAAGTACATTCTGATTGGTAGGTTTTGGCCACGTGTTGCGCTACATCATAGACATGGACAAAAGATTTTGAGCTGCAAACATCATGGGATAATCCCTGAATTAGCGCCTTATTGCAACAGTCCACTCAATAATATTAAAGTGCAGGTGCAATTACATATATGTAAACAATACACGACAAAGATCACTGGATGAATCCAAATGCAAAGTCAATATCCTTGTGCAAAGTGCAATTTGTGTCATGAGGATCATACTCAATATATACACTATATACAATATACATCTTGTACAAAATCATGTATAACAACGAATTTTTGAACTAATATATAAAAAATATAAATTCATAAATAACGCATTATAAATATATAAATATATATGTTAAAACCATGACTGGTCAGTATATTGCCAATATATATACATATAAACACAACACCATTGGTGCGGGATGAGATCTATAGTGAACATATACATATGCAGCTCCAGAGTTTACCAAATTCCCGAGGCACTCCCGGGCGGGTGCCGTTGCGCGTCGGTACTGACACGCAACGGCACCTGCCCGGGAGAGCCTCGGGAATTTGGTACACTCAGGAGCTGCAGATTTTCGTGTACCGGGGCACCGCGACGTACAGCCAGAGGAGTGTAATTAAAGAGACAGGACAAAGCAATACGGGTCGAGACAACAACGACCGGCAAGCCGTAAGTCTCTTTCACTCCTTCAACACATTGTCTAAACTTGTAAACTGGCTGAGAGCGAAGCAGGACGAGGGGGTTATGCTAGTAAATTGCGGTGAGGTTTCCCGCATTGGCACAAATTAAACAGACGGAATGTGCGATGAAACTGACCGCCAAGAGGCGGCTTTGTACATTTAAAAAAAAAAAAAAAAGAACACCCACTGCACGAGTTACACCCGACTCAGGGGGTGGAGGAACAAAATCCAATAGCACACTCGTGACATTATTTAAGAAATTGGAGAGGTGTAGTGAAAGGGAGATTCGAAAATGGTGGGAGGCCACCTCGCTACAAAATTATATGGACGTCGATAGAGTCCCAAGGGGGCTAAGAATATATACCATCCCAGCGTATGAAAGCCCGGATCCTATGCTGCTGGAGCAATGGGCGGAGCTAACAGCAGCATCATGTAAAGCAATGCAGGACCTCCTGGTAAAGTTTGCTTGGAGTGACGGGGCGAAAGCCCTAGAAGAGATTGCCTCCCTGGAAAAGGAGCTCCTGAAGGAGACAGACTCAACTAAAGCACAACAGTTGAGAGAAGACATGAAAAAAAGGTTGACGAAATACCAGTTAAAAATCAGGTCTAGGAAACAGGAGAAGTTCGAACGCGATGAGCGTGATTATGCTCTGGGAAGAATACTGACATTCTCTAAGAAATTCAATGGTCCTAGAGCAGCCCTAAAGAAGAAACAAGTGGCAGGGCCAGTGGTCGAACCAGCAACATCTGAATCCAGTGTCACGGATGAGGAGCCATCCGGGGACGAAGGATCAGCAAGTGGGAGTGAAACACGGAAGAGTCCTTTTCACTCGGAGTTCGACCTTATTCGAACGACCTGGCTCAGGGGAGGAAAAACCAAACCCCCGGAAGACAACGGAAAACCCGGAGGGGCGCTGGCAGAGGAAGAGGAAAAGGCAAGGTGACGAATTACAACAACCGGAAGAAGGGCAACAGGTGGTAGATTCTGGTGAAAACCTGACTATCATCAATCTAACTGATCAGAACCTAAGAGAAGTGGAAGAGAGGACCTTGCAACTGGGCCTCACCTTTTTCCCAAGGGACAAACTGGAATTTACACAAACGAGAATTGACCTCTTCAAACTCATGAGAAAAAGGAAATTACATAAATTTCATAAAATAAAACCTAGCACCACGGATTCACGAAAAACCAAGAAAAAAGTGTCTGCGCAACCCACTGATGTGTTGACAGTGAAGGACTCGAATGCTGTTCAGGTATTGGAGGAACTCAGAGCTGAACAAACGCAAACACAGGGGAATTTGGATACCATTGAACAACAATCACCCCCAACACATTTTTGGGCGCCCTCGCAATTCAACTCTCAGATGCCCTATGATGCGATAGACACCTTCTCAGATGCTGTCACACAGGAATTAATTAAATTTAGAGCCAGCACCAATAAAAACAGGAACTGGAAGAGCGATAAGAACTTGACTAAAGAACAAGCAGCGGCTCTATCTAATAGCCAAAATAACGAAAAGATCATTGTGAAACCTTCTGATAAAGGGGGGAACATTGTCCTGTTAACCAGAGATCAGTACTGCCAAGAATCCCTTCGACAACTTGAAGATCCATACAACTACATTGTCACCAATAAAGAGGAATATGAGCACAGCAGACAAATGTATCATGATCTTTTGACCAAATGGCGAAATAAGTCAATGCTGGATATGAATGAGTTCTTGTTCTTACGTAATCCTGAACCTACCACTCCAACTTTCTATCAACTCCCGAAAGTTCACAAGGACCTAGTCAATCCTCCGGGGCGACCTATTGTCTCGTCCAAGGGGGGATTGACAGAGAATCTATCAATTTATATTGATTCATTTCTAGCAAAATTTGTGGTGGATCTTAGATCGTATGTGAGAGACACTAAGCATTTCATTGAACAGATTGAACACATCACATGGGATTCTTCCTTTCTGCTCATCACCCTAGACATCACCAGTCTATATACATGCATACATCACGACAAGGGGGTTGAGGCTGTAAAATATTTCCTGGATAAGAGACCGGCCAAATATCGTGAGCATAGTATAATGTTGACTGAAATGTTAGAGTTTTGTTTACAAAATAATATCTTTTTGTTTCAGAACACACTGTATAAACAGACCTCAGGGACAGCGATGGGAACCTGCGTCGCCCCCAGCTACGCGAACCTTTTCGTGGGCTGGTGGGAGGAGCAGGTGGCCCTTGCCGGGGACAACTCAAAATGGGCAGGGCACATTGCGATGTGGCGTCGTTATATTGACAACTTGTTTCTGGTGTAGAGGGGCTCCTCCGCAGAAGCCAACGATTTTATTGTGGATCTCAATAAAAATAACTTACATCTAAAGTTCACCGCAGACATCAATAGGGAGCAAGTACATTACTTGGATTTGAGGGTATTTGTCAGTGATGAGAAGCTACAGACTGCCCTCTATAGAAAACCAACGGCAGGGAACAGATTTCTTCATGCTGAGAGCAGCCATCCACCCAGCCTCATACGAAGTATACCGTACGGTGAATTGCTTAGGCTAAAAAGGAACTGCTCCCGTGACATTGACTTTATGTCAGCCGCAAAAGAGAGAATACAGAGGTTCCGCATGAGAGGATATGATCCGGAAATGCTTAACAGAACCTTGGAGAAAGTAGCCAGAATTCCAAGGCGACAACTGCTTTATTGTGATCAGAAAAAGAGGAATGATTCTGAAATTGAGAACAAATTCTGGATGATCACTACACACTCGGATGGGGCTAATGCTTTAAGAGGCATGCTCTCGAGAAGCTGGCATATCTTGCGCACAGACCCAGTAATTGGGTGTGATGTACCTGTAAGATGCTTGATCACTTTCCGCAAATCTAGATCCATAAAAGACATGGTAGTCCATAGCCATCTAGCACCTATTAAAACTCCCATGCAGGGCACCCTTAAGGACATGGCAGGCTTCTTCCCATGTGGAAGATGCCAGGCGTGCGAAAATAGCAAGAGGGTCATCTCCTACCAAATCCCAGGTCTATCCCGCCCCAAGAAAATCAAAAAATTCATAACATGTACAACATCTTATGTGGTATACTGTCTTGTATGCCCCTGTGGCCTTAAGTACGTAGGCAGTACGATTAACAATGTCAAGATGCGAGTGCTGGAACATCAACGAGCCATAATGAACAAGGATGTATCTTATCCTGTGGCCAGGCACTTTGCACAGGAACATCAGAGTAACCGTGAATTAATCCAATATTTTGGTTTAGACCATGTTCCATTCAATCCCAGAGGGGGAGATAGACTGTTATGTCTGCGCAGACTAGAGTAGCGATTTATAATAGACATGCAGACTAAGCAGCCGGATGGGCTCAACATTGGGGAGGAACTCACAGTACATTTGGGAAAATAATGTGATAGGTTGGCAGGACATCAGATTCCATGTTTTGAAAGGACCATTAGAAGTGCGATGAGAATCTTCATGAGGTGATATATTGTGACAGTGACCAATTGAATTTGTCTTTTTTCTTTCTCTGTGTGTGTGTGCTTTTACCCTTTTCCTTTTCCCCTTTTTCGTTTTCTTTTATTTTCTTTTTCAGTTTTTCCCTTTTTCCTACACCTTGGTAAATTTTTCTTAAATTTTTCTTAAACTTTTCTGTACTTTTCTCATATTTTTCCAGTCAATTAATATCTGTAATGGAATTTCACTGGTTATTGACCTGTATAAGATTCTGGTTTTCAACCGACTCACCAAGATGCAATTGAAGGGGAGTATAAGGTCACATGTGATTGTATTAGCCGATCTTTGGCTAAATTATGAGATTTGTAAATATTACAACTATGGTAATGAGATAACAAATGGGTGTAGAATGTAATACATTGCAGTCTTACTATCATTACATTAGTCGGTGACGTGCCGATACACGGTATTAATATCTTTTTATTCACCGTCAGGGGAGGAATTTCCTATTGATGGGTTTAAAGCACATCAGTGCATAACATGATGAGAGCCCCGTGTAATTGTTCGATGACTGCATTGCATGAATATGGTGTTTTGTGGTGTCGATACAATCGAATTTTAAATCGATTGTAAAAATTGGAAATCTGCGGCAAAGAATTGTCGGTAATATGCTGATACACAGCGAGATTGAATTCATTTAAACCGGCAATGGCACAATATATTAACATCCCAATTGTGCTATTAATTGAAAAAATCATTATGAAATGGCCGCCGTATATGTTGTTTTGAAGTGTCCATCATTCATTTCACTGACAGGAAGTAATGTGTATATAATGTGTCAGATAGACACAGAAATGTAAACACGGACGAAGGACTTTAGGTCTGAAACGCGTCTGTTTTTGTCTGTCCGTGGCTAATTAAAACTTTGCTGCATAAACCCCCGAGAGTGCGTTATCGTTTGTGGAAAACAGGAAACGATTGGAGCTGCTATATATATATATATATATATATATATATATATATATATATATATATATATATATATATATATATATATATATATATATATGTATATATATATGTATATATATATATATATATATATATAAATATATATATATATATATATATATATATATATATATATATATATATATATATATATATATATATATATATATATATATATATATATTTTACCTACTGGCGGTCACCAGTAGGTAGTTATAGTTAGGACCTAGTTTCCATAGGAAATCTGCAACATTCTATTGAGAATAACTTTGCCGCCGGTTGTTAAATCTTCGCGAATTTCTCAAAGAAGATGGCCCCCTCCGCTCCGCTACTTCACTGAAAGTCTCGGGAAGATTCGTCAAGCAGGGACTGAGAAAAAAGGGGGGTTCCAAAACGTTTTTTCCCCATGTTAATTTCCATAGGACGATTAAACACGGCTACAGCCCGGACCGCTGAACGGAATTACACCAAATTTGGGAAAATGGTAGGGTCTGGTACACAGATCACACTTTTGGTTAAATGGTGTAAATCCCTCCATTAGTTCCTGAGAAAATCAAAAGAAAAAAATATATATATCTGAGTGGAGCCTAACCACACATCTCATCGTGAGATCTGATTGGCTGTCAGCACTTCATCCAAGAAGTGTTGGCAGCCATCCTGGGACCAATATACATGATAGCACCTCATTAAAAAGCATGGCAGTTATTAGTATTAAATGTTTTTATTCAGTGCATCAAAAAGGGTCCGACCCATGCCTGCTAAGAGACCGGACATACATTCACAGTTGTAAAGACATTCCTTGCTAACATCAGTATTGTTCGGCATAAAGTATCACAGCAAGCCGCCTACAACCCTGCCGGGCCGGCCGCGTCAGGCTAATGGAGCATGAGTCGGAAGCCTGTATCAAGCTATGCAAACCAGTAAAATAAACCCCAACAAACCCCAACAGCCCCCCCATGCCCGTACCCCACCCTTCTTGTCCGCTAAGATGTGCTGGCCTGACCCCTTCCATTACAGCTCATCCAGTGAGTGGCACCCGCGCCCTCCCACTTCAAAGTGCGTTACCTCGCATCCTGGCCCGAGGTTCTGGGATAGGAGTATCCGCCAAATGCAATAGACGCAGGTAGCGAGGGCAGCTCAATTCCCTAAATTCCTCAGTGAGCGGTGTCAGAAATGGCCGCCAGATGTCCGCAAACTCCTTCCCCCGCCCTGCTGCATTCACGGACAACTTCTCCATCCCCAGTATCATCCAGAGCCTATGAAGCCAGCCAAGCTGCACAGGGGGTTGTGAGTCCCTCCAGTGTGCCACTATATTTTGTGTAGCAGCCCCCAGTGCTATGGCTATCAACCTTCCTCTCATGGATTTCAGGGGATACATCAGTGTGTTCGGCAGGCCTAGTATCACATATGCGGGGAATCGGGGGAGTTGCGTGTCTAAATGTGCGTCTACTAGATCCAGGATGGTGGTCCAGTAGTGTTGCAGTTTCTCACAGCTCCAGAGCAAGTGTTCAAGTGTGCCTCGCTCCCCGCACCCCCTCCAGCAGAGATTGCTTGTCCTGGGGTCCCATCTATGTATGCGAAAATCCGTTCCGCTCGCGGATTTTGCGGATTTTCGGGAAATCCGCAATCCGCGAGATTTGCGAATTTCCTGCAAAATCCGCAAATCCGCGAGCAGCGGATTTTGCTCGCACTGCTCGCACTGTTCGCGTGAGTTCGCGCCCCGCGAATAAGTGCGAAATTGCAGAAATATGATCTAAGCAAAACTGAAAGTAACTA
This sequence comes from Lissotriton vulgaris, assembly GCF_964263255.1. NCBI lineage: Eukaryota > Metazoa > Chordata > Amphibia > Caudata > Salamandridae > Lissotriton > Lissotriton vulgaris. The sequence continues at coordinate 2,081,971,005 of NC_141687.1, forward strand.
CTTACCAGGTTCAAAAGTTCAGGCACATCATTAGTAGCCATTTCCTGTAGTGCTTCCTGAGGGGCCCCTCCAGAGTTCAGTTGCCAGTTGAAACTATTATGTGACCCTGCTCTGAACCTCAGAATAGTTACACATATGCCACAAAGGTCATGAATTACAGCTAAGGGAGACAAGCAGGAGCCAGGCTGGAAGTTAAAATCCATTAATCAGCCCCTAATTCATTATTGTCAGTTGGGGCAGGGCAGGTGTTGTAACTAATTTTGCAACAATGAAAGCACTTAGCAAGTGCAAAAGATCACTAATCAGGGCGCACTAAGGAAGCAGGTGCCAGCTAAAAAAATATTCTGTGACACATTAATCAGCCCCAAATTAATTCAGGTCACTTGAGGCAGGGAAGGTGTGCTTTGCTTTGCCGAAAATAATGTACACTGGACAACCAGAGGGTGTGGTGATGAAACAGAGGGTGGCATGGGTGGGCCAGAGGGTGGCATGAGTAGTCAGAGAGTGGCAGTGGTGACAGAGAGTGGCAGTGATGAAGAAGAGTGTCCCAAACAGGTTGGACACGTAGAAACAACAAGTTCGCAAAACTTGCGACCCGACAGGTAAGTTCGCAAATTGCGAAATTGTAAAAACCCTCGCGAACTGGCAGAAACACGGGCGAACACAAAAAAAAAAAAATCCGCAAATTCGCGGGAATTCGCGGATTTTGCGGATTGCGAGTTCGCAAATCCGCAAATTCGCGGATTGCCAATCCGCAAAATCCGCTCATGCCCTAGCCGGTGTGTGGTACCAATACATTGCTACTTTCGTCAAGGTCTCCGTGAGACCAGTATGGTAGGCCGAGTGTCTGGCTCTGTGATAGATTCCTTCCCACTCCTTCCGTGTGAGCTGCCTCCCAAGATCCTCCCCCCATCTTGCCTTCCCTGGGTGATAGATGTGTATGTGAGTGAGGAGTAGGTGTTGGTACAAGTCGGAGAGCAGTTTCTTCTCCGACGTGCGGGTGAGGAGCCATTTTTCATAGGGCGTGAGGAATCAATGTGCACCCGAACGCACGGACTGATGTAAGACCCAGTGACGGATCTGCAGGTAGGGGAGCCGATCTGCCTCCTGTATCCCGTAGTCTTCTCTCACTTTCTGAAAGGAGAGGATTCCCTCCAGATTGAACATGTGCCCCACCTCCCTGCAGGGGGTGGCCCGCCATGCCTTGAATGCCTGCGGGTCCAGGCCGGGTGTAAAGTCGGGGTTCCCAAAAATGGGCGTCAGTGGAGAAGGGATTGAGGTGAGTTCATTCCGCACCGCTACCTGATCCCAGACTTTCATCACAGTGCTTGTGATGTATGACGCGTAGAGATTCGGGGGCCTGTGACACCTCGGCAGGAAGGGTACACCCTGGAGAGGGCGGCCAGCCACCGCCTGGTCCTGAAAGAGCCAGTGCTTGCTGGATTCAAGTTGGTACCACTCAACTAGGGTGCGTAGCTGAGCCGCCTGGAAGTACAGGGTGAGGTCTGGGAGACCCACTCCTCCGTGTGCCGGTGGGAGAGACGCTATTCGCTGCTTGAAGCGGGGACGGCGCCAGTTCCAGACATATCGTGCCAAGTCTGCCTGGGTCTTTTGAAGCCAACCCGCCGGCGGGCGTAGCAGGAGGGTCTGAAAGGTGTAGAGAATTTGCGGCTGAAGCGTCATTTTAATTGCCGCCACTCGCCCGAGTCAGGATAGAGTGAGGCGGTTCCACTTTCGCAGCGTCTCATTAATTTGCCTGCCCAGTTTGGCGTAGTTAGCGTCGGCTGTTCCCCGCACCGTAGGCGCCAAGAGGACCCCCAGATATGAAACCGTAGACGCCGACCACTGCAGGTCGAATTCGGATTGGGCTTCCGCCCGGATATCAGCGGGTAGGGACACGTTCAGAGCCACCGACTTATCAACATTGATTTTAAAGCCGGACGCTTGCGCGAAGGAGTGTAACTCCACCAATAGAGCCCGTATCGATTGCTTAGGATCCATCAGGGAGAGTAAGACATCATCCGCATATAGGCTGATCTTGTGTGTGTCCCCCCCAAAGGGAATGCCCCGAATGCGAGGATGGTGCCTGACCCTTTGCGCCATCGGCTCCATATAGAGCGCGTACAGGAGGGGGGAGAGCGGACAGCCCTGTCTGGTCCCCCTACCGATCGGGAGGCGCGGCGAGGCATGTCCATTGACCCTCACTGCTGCTGTGGGCTGGCGGTAGCAGTTAAAGATTCGAGCACAGGTGGTTTCCCCAAAGCCAAATCTCTGAAGGGTCTGTTCCAGGTAGGGCCAGTGCACCCTATCAAATGCCTTCTCGGCATCGATAGTGAGCAGCATACATCCCGGTCTTGTGCGAGAACCGGCCTCTATGAGGTGGAGAACGCGCCTGGTGTTATCGCTCGTTTGCCGCTGAGGGATGAAGCCGGCCTGGTCTGGGTCGATCAGCTGTTGCATATAAGGTGCCAGTCTGCTAGCGATAATACTCGTATACAACTTCAGATCTATATTCAACAGAGAAATGGGTCTGTAAGAGCTGCATCTGGAGGGGTCTCTGCCGTCTTTTGGGATCACCGAGATTGCCACTTCCAGCATTTCGGGGGGAATAGTCCCAGCCTTATCGAAGGTGTTGAACAGATCCCATAGCAGGGGGGCCACTTGCTGGCAGAACTGCTTGTAAAAAGCCGCCGAGTAGCCATCAGGCCCCGGCGATGTACCCAGTTTAAGTCGGGAAATCACTGAGATGACCTCTTCCAGACCGATGGGTCTGTCAAGGAACTGAGACTGAGCCTCCTTCAAAGTCGGAAGAGCTGCCCCGTTAAGGTAGTCGCTGCCGCGTTGCCTGTCTAGGTCGTCTGCCTCGTACAGGTTGGAGTAGAAGGCCCCAAGGCCGCCGCTATGGCCGCGCTGTCTGTGATCAGATCCCCCTGATCGGACTGAAGGGCCTGGACATGTCGGTGTTGCCTTTGTTCTCGCAGTTTGCACGCCAACAGCTTCCCACATCAATCCCCCCCTGTATAGTAGGCATGGTTCAGGCGTATCACAGCGAATTCGGCGACGTCCTGATCTAACGCCGCTAGCATCTTCCGTTCCGTGCACAGCTGGCGCCACACCCTGGCTGCCCCGGTACGCTGATGCAACTGCACCAGCTCCCGTACGTGTGAGAGGTCGGCCGTCTTCTGCGTGCGCTCCCTGTTGTCGGCCGCTGCTAGAGAGATAAATTCGCCCCGGATGATGGCTTTGAGTGCGACCCAATGGGTGGCCTTGAAAGTGTCCTCGTTAGCGTTGTGCCGGAGAAAGTGCTCGATGGCCGTCTTGATCTTCCCCACAAAGGAAGGTGTCTGCAGCAGGCCGTCTCGCCGGCGCCAGTGTCGTTGTGGGCTCGGAGCATCGGGCACCAAGAAAGTCGCTGATATCGGGGAGTGGTCAGAGAGCGAGGCCGGAAGTATTCCTTCCCCCTGAGCGCGCGCCGCAAGGGGGGTTGAGCAAAGCAGATAATCCAGTCGTGCATATGTCTTGTGGGCTGCGGAATAGTGGGTGTAAGTTATGTCGTGGGGGTGAAAGTGTCTTCACAAGTCAAGCTGCCCCAGATCAGTGAGATGTGCATGCCCCTCTGCTGACAAAGCTCCCACCTGGCCCACCCTCTGGCTGGAACGGTCAGTGATATTATGAAAGACTAGGTTGAGGTCTCCCCCCAGGAGCAAGTGTTGGTGCCTGTTGGCTGTGGCCTCATCTAGCGCTGTGCGCATGAACCTCTCCTGACCCACATTAGGCGCATATATAGAGCCAATTTGGAGTTTCTGCCCCGCCACCTGAAAGCGGTGGAGCAAGAGCCTTCCCCTGATCTCCGCCTCCTTCTGCAGCACCTTCCCCCTAAAGGACCTCGCCACCAATATGGCCACTCCCGCCACCTTCTTAGAAGCGGACGAGAACATCTGCTCGGGAAAGGCCCAGGACCTAAGCCTATGGTGATCTTTGGACATCAAGTGCGTTTCCTGCAGGAGACATATGTCCGCTTGAGAGCGCTCTAGAAAGGAGAGGATAGCCTTGCTCTTGATTGGGCTGTTGAGTCCCCTAACATTTAGGGAGAGAACAGTCTAGCGATACATCAATCTGGATGCGGGGCGCAGACATGCTTTGGGTCAGTGCGGGTCGGTGGCCTAACAGATAGACATGCAGTGCCATTCCGTGGCGCCAGCGGACAAGAAGGTCCCCACCCACACCCCACTCCACCCCCCCAAACCACTGCCCCCCCCTACCTCAGCCCCAACAAATCCCGGGGGCCCTCCCCCCTCCCCTACCCCACCGCCCTCCCCGTCTCCCTCCCACTGGGGAACCCCAACTTGGAACCAAGTAAACCAAACCATTGTCCCGGTCCTGTTAAGCCTCACAGGTCCGTAGAGAAGTGTTAATGGGAAACGTGACAGTGGCGGCCCTCTCCTGGCCCCCCGACCTCCCCTTTCAAAGCGAGGTGTGAGCAGTGGCCCTCTCATTCTGCTCACGGGGCTACAGTGGTGTCTGGCTCAACTTCCAGTACTGCTGCCGCCTGTTCCTGAGCTATCGTTTCTGGGTCTGGTTTCAGGCGTGCTCCCCGCCTGCGTCTCCGTCTGACTGTTCGTCAATCTCCCTGACCCCGCTTTTCGGACCCTGCCTGCGAGCCTCGCTGCGTATCATCCTCCGAGTCTGAGGGATCCGGCAAGGCAATGTTCAAAAGGGAGCAGGTGTCCTTGAGGGAGCGAACCTGTTGTAGTTTCCCTTGCCATTTAAAGATGATCTGGAACGAGTGGCCCCAGGAATATGGTATCTCCTTCTCACGTAAAAAGGCGGTCACGGGTTTGAACTCACGCCGCTTCTGTAGTGTTATGGCGGACAGGTCGTGGTATTGCGCCACAGTCACTCCTCGGAATTGCAAAGACTGCTGCCGTCGGGCCTCTTGGAGAATCCGTTCCTTTAACGGGAAGTCCGGAAGATAGGCCAGGATGTCGGGTGGGGGGGCAGGCGCCCGCCTCGGCAGTCCCACTCTGTGCGCCCGGTCTATGCGAATGGGAAAGTCCTCCGCCTACCTCAACACAGCACGAAAGAGGGCCTGCAGGTATCCAGTGACACTGTTCCCCTCGGCGCCCTGTGGCACATTCCGGACCCTAATGTTATTTCTCCGTGAGCGGTTTTCCAGGTCCTCCGCATGAGCTTGAAGGCCCACATGCTGCTCCTGAAGGCGGAGGACCTCTTGCTGCAAGTGTGTGAGCTTGTCCCCGCGAGCGTGGCCGTACTCCTCCACCGCTGCTACTCTCTCCCCTAGGCCGTCCAAGTCTCGGCGAAGCTCCCGCTGTTCCTCTGCAATGTCCTGCTTGAGAGCCTGGAAGTCCTCTCTAAGTGTGTTGAACAGGGATTCCAGGAAGGTACGCGTAATAGGGGCCTCCCGCTCTTCCTGCTGCTGTGGACTGGCGGCAGCCGGGGTAGAAGGGGGTGTTTGCACATTCCCTCCCTTGCTAGTGGATTTCGCGAGCATGTCTGTAATGGTGCGGTTGGCTCTGCGGCTTGAACTGGCCATATCTTCTCTCACCTCAGGTTCGCGGCTCGGTCCGTTCAGGGGGGAGCCCACTCCCGACTCCACTCGACCAGCTCCAGGTCACTAGCGGTGCTCTAGCAGTCTTCGACTCTCCCCCACCAGGGTCTCAGGGCCACTCCCCTCCACTCGTCTCACCGGCCCCGGCCTCCAGTCCCCCTATGGTCTCGTGTAGGCCTCACCGGGGGCTCGAGCACTCCGCCCCCCGAGAATCGCGGCCCGGTCCGCCCTACAGCCGCGGTCTTGCGGCACCCCGGGCTTCTCCCGTAGACCTCGTGCTTGGGGGCACCGTTCCCGTGGACGCAGGTCCCACCCCACCTTCAATGCTCCGGCGGGGGGGCCAATCCCGCCCCACAAGTGTCGCAGGCCCAGGTCCCCCCGCCGGTGCCGCTCTCGGCTGGTCTGCTGCTGTGCAGTCTCTTAACCCCTCTTGTCATAGGCCTTGCCGCCACGTGGCTGGGGTTCCAACTGCGCAGGCCCCCGCCGGTACCTCTGGGCCGTGGGTGTCGCGCTCAGCACTCCAGTCTCTACGCTAGGTCTCACTCGCGCTCCCCGGGGCCCCCTGTTGCCTATATAGTACCCACAAACCGTCGCTGCTGGGCCCCAGGGACGCGCGAGCTTACCTGCGGGTGTTCTGGCCTGGCCGGACCTCCGTGTTGCGGGGAATCAAGGGCGTCCCCTGTTGAGCCCCCTGCTGCTCTCCGTCGTCGCAGAGTCCGTCAGCTGCCCACCACGCTAGCTGTGCCGCTGTCGCTCTAGGCCGCTGCACGCCTCAACTGCCACCAGGCCCAGAGCCAGGACCTTACTTCGGCTAGCCCGCCGCCGGGACGCCAGGCGGAGATCACTCCTCGCCACCTCTTGCGCCTCTGCATGGGTACGGGCCCGACTCCCCTGTTCAAGCCGCCGGGCACCTCCCTTGGCACCCGCTTGGCTCTCCGTTGTCTCCTCGTGTGTCGGCCAGATGCGCCCATGTAGGCCCAAGCAGGGGCCTCAATTAGCGACGGTGCAGACACGCACCGGTCGGCCTCTTCTCCCTGCGTACCACGGGCGGGCGCTCCACCTCCGCTGTTCCCCGAGGCCTGTACACTGCCTCGGGTGGGGGCTCCAGTCCCGACTTGCTTCTCTGTCGGCGTGTTCCCTCCGTGGGATTCCTGGGCCTCTCCGCTCCGAGCTCGCCACAGCCAAGGCCTCTCGGCTCTTGGTGTCTGCACGCCAGTCGCGCTCAATTCGCTCGCTACCGCCCGATGGCGCCGGTCACCGAGCTAACGGGTTCTGGTCGCCACTCACAGGCCCAGGCACACTAATTTCGGGGGCCACTGCTGCGCGAAGAGGGTGAACAGGGCGAAGGGCCAGGAAGCCAAGGACAAGCACGTCCGTCTAGCCCGCCATCTTGGCCACGCCCCCCCGCATGGCAGTTATTAAAAGGTTTTAGGACTTTAGTTACATTATAAATCAATTGTTGATGGTACCATACTCATTTTAGGAATTGTGGTGTGTTCGATGGTGATTTTACCATGTGAAAAAGCTTTCTGCTGGGATATCATGAATCATGTTTGAAAGAATACTATTATCTCATGCTTTTCCCACAGTGGTTTGGAAGGGGATCTATAAGCTAAACTGAAAGCATATTTTCTGTAAATTCACATTATCTTTCTCAGTCATGTGATAATGAAGCCTGACATTCTCAGTAAAACATGTACATCCAACAAGGACAGAGACTGTCAGTTGATTCCTTTGTGTTCTACTGCAGCTCCCCAGAGTGTTCTAAAGAACAACTAGAGCGCTAACAGCCCTACTTATTACAAATGTATGGCACACCTGAAGCCATCTTGATTGGAATAAAGAGGTAACTCTTAAAACATTCAATTTTAAAAGGAACAAAATGAGGGGGTATATTTTGCCATAGAAAGTATGATTAGTGCTACAGACAGAAAAATTAGGGCACATTTTGAGTGACTTCTCAAATCCTCTTTTATTGCATTAAAAAATTCTGACATGCAGTCTCCCAAGATGGCCACCAGAGACAAAAGAGCCCAAGTGTAGCCCAAATATCACTCAGATGTAGCCCAAGTATAGCCCAATGACAGAATGTCCCAGAGTGTTCTAAAGAACAACTAGAGCGCTAACAGCCTTACTAATGACAAAAGTATGGCACACCAGAATACATCTTGATTGTAATGAAGTGGTAAGTCTGAGGGTGTTCATTTTGCCATAGAAAGTATGATTAGTGCTTCAGAAAGAAAAATTAGGGCACATTTTGAGTGACTTCTCAAATCCTCTTCTATTTCATTAAAAAATTCTGACATGCAGAGAGTGAGTAGTATAAAGTGAGTAGTAGAAAGTAGTAGAGAGTAAGTAGTAAAGTGAGTAGTAGAGAGCAGTAGAATGAGTAGTAGAGAGTAGTAAAGAGTGAGTAGTAGAGAGTAGTAGAGAGCGAGTAGTAGAGAGTGAGTAGTAGAGAGTGAGTAGCAGAGAGAGAATAGTAGAGAGTAGTAGAGAATGAGTAGTAGAGTGAGTAGTAGAGAGTAGTAGAGAGAGAGCAGTAGAGAGTGAGTAGTAGAGAGTAGTAGAGTGAGTAGTATAGAGTGAGTAGTAGAGTGAGTAGTAGAGTGAGTAGTAGAGAGTGAGTAGTAGAGAGTAGTAGAGAGAGAGTAGTAGAGAGTGAGCAGTAGAGAGTAGTAAAGAGTAAGAAGTAGAGAGTGAGTAGTAGAGAGTAGTATAGAGTAGTAGATAGTGAGTAGTAAAGAGTGAATAGTAGAGAGAGTAGTAGAGAGTGAGTAGTAGAGAGTAGTAGATAGTGAGTAGTAAAGAGTGAGTAGTAGAGAGAGTAGTAGAGAGTGAGCAGTAGAGAGTGAGAAGTAGAGAGTAGTAGATAGTGAGTAGTCGGGAGTGAGTAGTAGAGAGAGAGAGAGTAGTAGAGAGTAGTAGAGTAGTAGAGAATGAGTACTAGAGAGTGAGTATTAAAGAGTATTGGAATAGCAGAGAGTGAGTAGTAGAGAGTAGTCTAGAATATTCCAAAGTTTGGCACATCACCACTTGCACAACAAGTCCAATCAAATCATATCACTTAGAGTCCTTATTGGTGTATATTCAAATGCTTTTATTTTCCTTAAGTTTATGTACCACAGCCAGCCGATGCGTTTCGTTCTGTACAACAGAACTTCTTCAGGGTGTTCTTGTTTCCTTCGAGTTATGTCGGTATCCTGTTGTCATATAACTAGATATTTCGCCCAAATATTATACGAGTCGTAAGTACATTCTTATTCAAAGTGACTAGGTATCAATTTTACCCACACAATTCGGGCAGACATGAGTAATTTATAGCATCCTCAAAGTCAGTCTTTCAAAAATTCCAAATTATAGGACATGATATTCCTAATCCAAATGTTTCTCAAGAAACGTCATTTTCAATCGTTCATAATATCGGCGTTTGGGCAGATATGACCCACTGACACGGTTTATGACTTTTCTTGAGAAACATTTGGATTTGGATTATCATGTCATATACTTTGGAATTTTTGAAAGACTGACTTTGAGGATGCTATAAATTACTCAAGTCCATGGATGCTGCTGGGAACGCCCCCAGCAACACCCATTGCATGCCTCTTTAACGCAGGACACTGCGTTAAAGGGACTGATATTTATCAGGCAGGATAACCCCACAAAAAGTGGCCTAGTCCCGCCTGATAAATATCACTCAGTCTTCTGCGCCAACGGAATGTCATAAAAAGTGACATTCCGGAGGCGCAAGGAGCTCGTAAATAAGGCCCCATAGGTTTCACACTTGTTATAGTTAGGAATTAGCATTTAAAAAACCTTTGAAATTCACTGAAAAAAACATAGGTTTCACACCAGTTATAGTTAGCTGGACATTTTACTCATACAAAATCATTGAAATTCCCCCGTTATAGTTAGTTGTACTCACTATAACTCATGCACCCTCAATCCACTGCTGATGATGTCACATATTACATCATTCATGACACGGTCAGTGACATCACTGATGACATCTCAAATGACACCACTGATGACATCTCAAATGACATCACTGATGACATCACTGATGACATCATCCATGTGACAATGAAATACACCTCATCACACACTAGTATATTTTTCACTCACTGGAAAATAGAAAGTGCCCTATTTCAAACCAGTGAAGCACCTCCAATCAAATGTTATTCCAGTAGGCCTACCAGTAAGAAATGAGTCTGCCATCTTCCTAGACAACCTGAAATTTAAAGAGAATTTTAGTTTTGTCTCCAACAACTGTTCCAGGCACTGGATGGTGCTTGGGATAGAGACAGCTGTGGAGGAAGTGCAACGCTTAATGATTGAGATTGCAGATCTCAGAAAGGAGATCATTGAAGACAAGGCACTTACTAACTCAAAGGAGGTCTTTGAGAGGCTCACGAAAACCATTCAGGAGTTTGATATATACACCCAGTAATTTAAACTAGACAAAGTAGCAAAGGACATTAGCCAGTATGACAAAAAAGTGACCATCCCATACCTCCAGGAAGGTTACTACACAAATGAAAACCCAGTAAACCTTTTACAGCAGAGGTAGAAAGGGTTTTAGGAAATACACTACCTTCTCCAACTCCTCATCGAGTAGTGGGTCAGAGAGTGACAGTGACAGGGCAGGACCAAGTACCGCTGCCCCTAGCACAGGAAACACTTACACAGAACAGACTCCGTTTTTAACAGAGGGACAATGGTGGGAGCGGCGAGGACGAGGGTGCCCCAGGGGCAGATCCAGGGGAATGAGAGAATCCAACAGGAGCAGAGGGGAGGGGACGACAGAGGAAGTCTATTCACTTCCAACAGGACAGCCATGGGGATATACAAACCCGCCGCCAACACTACAGGTGGTAACATATGCGGCAGACAATCCAGTGGTGAATTTATCCAATTACACCCTTACCTCTGACAAACAAAAAATCTTATAAAAGGGGCTCTCTTTCATCCCTGCCGCTATACCAACCAATTAAATCTCAAAGCAGAACTTCACCAGTTCTTCAAAAAAGTTAGACTCAAACACTACTTCTAGCACATTCCTGTACAGCATACCTTCTCAGCTAGTAGTTTGAGACCACCTTCTAAATTCAATCCCCCTACACACATGATGACACACAGATCCTGGCCTATGAGCAGGTGGTCTTGCGTGACGTTAACCAGATCTTGGGGCAACAAAAATATGTGCACTATAACACCTCCAAATCTGAGAAATTGGCCTTGGATACACTTAAGAAGTCACCAAGCCCACTAAAAAGGGAGGAGCTATAGTAATACAAAGCACAGAAGACTACAAAAAGAGATTTTATCACAGCTGGAAGTGGAAGGAAATTACCTGAAGTTTAGGGGGGATCCCACAGGAGAAATCAGTGAGATCATAAGATGGATCACCCGAACAGGTATAGAGAGTGGTTTTCTTACCAAACAGGAAAACAATTACCTCATCGACAGTCATCCAAGAACACCTACCATATACACCTTACCCAAAATTCATAAGCGGATGCAGGACCCACTGGGTAGACCTATTATCTCAGGGTGTGGTTCCTTGATCGAACCTCTTTGCAAATACATAGACGTGTTCCTCAGGCCCATCTCAGAGAACACGGGCACGTACCTCAGGGACACTATGCACACTATTCAGTTGGTGGATGTACGCAAATACACAAACACCAACCTACTGGCAACTATGGATATAACGGCGTTAAACACGAACATCCCACAAGAACAAACCGTGATGTGTATCTTTACAGTTTTGAACAAACGATCAAGACCTCATTTAGTACCCACCGAATTTCTAATTGAACTTCTTGAGGTAGCTATGACCAAGAATGTTTTCTGTTTCCAAGGCACGTATTATTTACAAACCAAAGGCATGGCCATGGGGGCCAGCTTTGCCCCTTATTTGTCTATTATATTCATGGACGAGTTTGAGCAGATACATGTCCTGAATGAGATCAACCAATATAGAGAGAACATAGATCTATGGCGACATTACATAGATGACGTCTTGATAATTTGGAATGGAAATGAGGATCAACTAAAAGCTTTCCACGTTTGGCTGAACACATGGTCTACTGATATACAATTTGCCATGGAATTTAATGCATCTACCATCATTTTCCTAGACATAATCATAAATGCAGAAAAAGAAAGACTGTACACCAGTTTGTACAGGAAGACCAGTGACCCTAATACCTTACTCAGATACACCAGCCATACCCCCGCAATCTCAGAGACAACCTACCCATTGGTCAATTCCTGAGATTGTGGAGGAATTGCTCAAAGGAAGACTTCTTCCAGCAATCATCAGACTTATTGAATTGTTTGAGAGACCGAGGATATCCCATCAGGCTCCTCAAAAGGGCACAGAAACGTGCCTGGTTCAACCACAGAAAATGCCTCCTCGTACCTCGACCTAAATCACAAGAAGAAAATAAACGTTTGGTTTGTGTGACAACATTTTAGACCATGAGTAACACAATCAAAAAAATAATCAACTGTCAGTGGCACCTGGTCCAAGATGACATAGGGGGAATTTCATCGCCCCTACATGCATTCAAAAAAGCTAAGAACATGAGGGAATATGTAGTGAAATCATTACTACCTCAGACGGAATTCCCACAGGTGGCCACTTTGTGGGGCCTTCGGCCAGTTAAGGGACACCACAAGTGTGGGCTTGGCAAGGCATGCCTGATGACAAAGGAATGCACACTTTTCAGCCACAACAACTATACCCACCATCTGCAGGAGCATAGTAACTGCAACACATCCGGAGTAGTTTACACAATCACATGCCCCTGCAACTTCATGTATGTGGGTCAGACGATACAGAAGGGGAAGAGTAGAATTTTGCAACACTGCTTTCGCATTCGGTGTAAGGTTCAGGGGGCACCCCTAGTAAACCACTTCACCGCTTTTAAACATACTCCCGAAAGCTTGAAGTAATGGGTCATCAAGAGGGTTAAACCCAACCCACGCGGTGGAGACCTAACTAACATCCTCAACACCAGTAGATGGATATATCTTTTGGACACTAAGGCAAGGGGACTCAACAAATCAAAAGAAATAGGTTGACAGGTAGCGGTACTTAATAACGCCTAGGCCCCCACACCTTCCTTCCCAGCCTCAGCCTTCTAGCCTCAGTGCACTGTCACTAACTGACCCCAATGTCGTTTACACCGATATGCCATAGTCGGAAGATTTACACATTGAGATACTGACACTGTTGCACTGGATCACCTCATAACACACCACATAGGTTTTATCACACAATACTCAATTCAGAGCTTTGAGCACGTGCTATTATATGTTCAACATGGAGCATCGCAACCTAGTGGTCACTAGATTGAGTACTCATTGTCGTAAAATGTTTAAACAGTAGATAATTAATGTCATCATGTATTGCTGCTATTTTTACACATGTCACTGTAATATACTCTACACAAAATGAATTGCCTATGTCCATTTATTTTGTTTTTGTTTTGTTGATTATATAGAGCATTGTAAATATTGGATAACTTTATGTTGAATGTTAATTGTTAATTTATTATACACAACGTATATCGCACATGCGATAAATTAAATCCCAAAACTGACTCGTAAAGGATCACGAAGCTATGGCCCCTCATTAGGCACCACGATTAGTGTGAAGCGGTGTGCAGGGCCGACATGGAAGTCTGCCTTCCATTTCTAGTCTCCGCGTGTAACGCGGGAGATTTACATTGGTGCGTCTAACTAGAGATGTTCCAGTAATACGCAGTCTCTGTTACCGAGTGGACTCATCGTTTGGTATCAGGTGTGCAGGCACCCTGGACCGTCCCTCTTCCCTCCATCCCCCAATTACTTAGAATAGGGCCACAGGGAATTTTTGTAAATGTTTAAGGCTGCGTGTTTAGTCAGATTAAAACGAATCAGCCCATCGGGAATTTTGACTACGGCGGAGCTCCGTAAATGTTTACCCCGCCGTGGAATGCCTATGGACATGTCAGTAGGATCATACACGTATCCCCCATTTTTTGATCCTTCTTGAAATCGGTGAAATTGCCAACAGCAAGCATAGAACCAGACTTGGGGAATATGCATACACAGTCCTTGTACATAGACCAGATGGTGGTTTCACCTTGTACCTATCCAGGAACCAGACTTTATGCTGACTTAACTAGACATAGAGTGGGTTGTTGTTACTAAGGTTAGACTCACTCACAGAGGTTTCTGTCCACACAGAACCTGTACAACTGATTTGTTTGCTGGACTGACCCAGGGGCATCTGATGGATTTGAAAATGTGCCATTGACACAGCTATACCCTCAAGCAAGGATTTCCGTGCGGGTAAGAGATATTATGAACCTGTAGTAATTTTAGGATGTGCTAGCTTGGATGTTGGACTGACGGCTACTCTCTCCCTACTAGATGAGGTATTAAAACTACGTGTCGGTTGCCTCCCACTCCCCACCTATCCCGTCCTGAGGAAGACTTGCAGGCAAAGGGTCAACTGTCCCATATGCCACAAGTCGAGTCTAAACGTCGACAAACATATTCTCATGTACCTGGACCCACCCAGCCCTTACCAATTACGTGCCACAGATGATTACAATCTGTGATTGTAAAAATGTATGTTAATAGACCATGTAAACTAATTTTGGGCTAGGCACTACGATTGATACCCTTGATCATTCTCACATTGAACTTTCCTATTTCTTTCCATTCTCACCCTGGGAATACTTCCCCACTCACTTAATTTTCGAGCACTATTTCTCTGCACGTTTCCCTTGGAGCAACCTTTCCAAAAACATCTAGTGATAAAATTCTTCTTATTTTTTTCTTTTTTGCAAGGAAAAGCAGCGTATGCAAGTCAAATATTTCCGGCATTGCATAACAGGATAAATGAATTCATCAAAACAAACAAACAAAGCTAAAGTATACATGACTTCTATACATTTCCATTTCCTAAATCCATTCTGCAGTAGATGCCCCGATCTTTGCTCCCATAGCCCTCTTCCTAGTCTTCCTAGTCCCTTTAGTTTTATAGATAGCAAGTTCCAAATTGTACATCGACAATAGTCTTTCACGCCAACTAAAAAAAGAGGCTCAGGATTGATCTAGTCTCTTGTAATACAGGCCCGTATTACAGCCAAACAAATAAAAATAAAACATGTCGTAGCCTTGAGTCTTGGCTGACCCACAGTTCCCAGACCACAGCCAGTTACTACCAACTCACCAGTTATACTAATCGTATGCCCCAAGATTACAAACAAAACTGTTCAATAAGAGAAAGAAATTCTGAAAGTTTGGGGCAAGAAAAAAACATATGTACCGCATCAGCAGCAAATTGTCCACACCTATTACATTTTGTCCCTGTTGTCAAGCTCCATTTAGAAATCTCCCTGGGAGTATAGTATAGGTCATGTATAGCCATGAAGTGCTGTGAACGCATCATACCTGTGATGAGAACTCGATTGGCCAACATGACGGATTCAAGAATATTAGTTTCAGATATACCAAGCTTATCTGCCCATTTTATTTGGCAGCTTTCCAGATCATCTGAAAATTCTTGAATCAGATAAGAATATAACAGGCCGATTGATGTCTTTTTCGCCATACTTTCAATAAGAGGGATTTTAATCATTTGATGTTCTGATACTGATCCTACAGTCTGTAAAATACTGCGAATTTGAAGGTGTTTAAAGAAGTAATTTTTCGATTAACCAAAATTATTCTGTAAGTCAGTAAAGGAGACTAAATATCCCTCTTTAAACAGGTCCACTAAACACCGAATTCCTTTAGTGCTCCACCTGGTGATAATTTGGTCGCAGAAGATAGGAGGTAATAAATCAGGTGAAGTAAATGGTGTGTATATATTTAATTTAAAAATTCCCATCTGGCGCCGTACCAATTTCCACACTGTATAGGCAGCTTATAAGATCTTAAATTTGGTCTTCTTAAAGTAGCTAGGTTTGACTACCTTCAACAGACATCCCTTTATCTCTTCATCCATTGTAAGCTCGTATATAGATGGGGTATTGCACAGAGGGGTTCGCGCTTTATCTCCGACTACATGTGGGCTAATGAATTGTAGAGATGCGGCTACATAATCAAATAAGAAATAAGGGATGCCCATCCATCCCGTTCTTTAGGAAGAATCATCCTTTTGTAAGCTCTGCGTTGTCGTTTATAGCGCCACAAAAATCTAAAAGCTGCCCTCTCTAGTTTTTTAAAGCAAGCAAGAGGGAATTCAATGGGAATTGTGTGGAACATATGTAAGACTTTAGGCAGGATTAGCATTTTTAACACGTTGGCTCTACCACATGAAGATAAATGGAGGTTGTCTAATCTTTCTAATGGCGCATTGATCTTAGCCACAACAGGATTAATATTTAGTTCTGGGATATTAGAGACTGTGAGTGAGATCCTAATTCCCAAGTATGTAACTTCAGGAACAGTGGCTATAGCAGTAGAGGGGTTGCCTCCAGCATACAGAATCTGAGTTTTGTATAAGTTCAGCTTGTATCCTGAGAAGGATCCAAACTGGGCCACTAAATCATTAATAGCAGGCAGTGTATTTCCTATGTCTGTTGTGACCACAACTATATCATCCGCATAGGCTAGGGCTCGATAGTCTGTGTGGGCTAAATGAATAGGTTTGATATTTTCAGCAAGGTTTAATGGGTTTAATAAGGGTTTATGTAGAAAGCAAAAAGTAATGGTAAACACGGACACCCTTGCCGTGTCCCACGGGAGATTGTTTACCCACCCAAGCGTATAGAGGCAGTAGGGGAATGACAAATAGTTTTTAAGGCTGTTAAAATGCCTGGACCAAATCCCTTTGTAGTTAAAGAGTCCCACATGTATGCCCAAGCAACCCTGCAGAATGCTTTCTCAGCATCCAACATGGTTGAACCAGTGGTAGAGATAGTTGCCTGAGCCCAGTCCAGAAATGTGATTAAGCAACGTATATGATAAGCTGTATTACATGAGGGATCAAAACCATGTTGAAATTTTGACACAAGCGGTGTAATAATGCTGGAAAAAGGTGATGCTAAAATCTTAGAATATACCTTACTGTCCGCATTGATCAGCGATATGGGCCTAAATGAAGAAGGTAATAAAGGGGACTTATCTTTTTTAAGAAAAATAGTAATTACTGAATCCCGCCACGAAAGTAGTGCCTTCCATTCGTGAGCCACCAGAAAGACTGTAGTAAATTCTTTTTTAAGAACTGTTCGGAATGCCCTAAAAAATTCCAGAGGAATGGCATCAGGTTCAACAGCTTTGCACGAGGCTAATGACAATAAATCTGTCTCGATTTCTTCTCAAGTGATTGGGGTGTCTAATTAATCAGATACCTCTGGTGACAGGATGATATTGGATATAGCCGCACTAAATTCTGCCTTCCTTCAATGCCTCCAATAATGTTCTATGTATATATTTTACAGTAAAATTCATGAAAGATCCCCAGTATTTCCGATGGTTTGTCATGTAGTTGCCCTGAGTGATCTAAGATCTTATCTATTCTTGCGGACACCTCCTTCTGTCAAAGTCTTTTCACTAGCATTCTCCCTGAGTTTTCTCCCATCTCATACATTTCTGATCTATAAGCTGCGATTTATTGAGCTAATTTTGTAGCAAAACTTTGATGTGTTTTTGCTTTCTGTATGGCTAGATCGATATTTAGCCCTCTGCTACAAGCCGTCATCCGCTGGATTTCGATGTCTCACAATTTTACCATCTCAATACCGTCTGCCTTCCTAATTTCACACTGCTTATTAATTGAGTAACTTACTGTTTCTCCCCGAACCCCTGATTTAAAAGCATCCCACACCATCTGAACTAATGCTGAACCATGAATAATTTTGAAAAATTCAGGAATCCACTTCCCCATAGGCTCAATGTAAAAAGGATCAAATAATAGTTTCCGCTCGAAAGTCCAAGGTCTAGGGGATGATCTAAGGTTAATATCTAAGTCAAGAATAATAGGTTTTTGATCAGAGATTATTTGGGGGAGAATATCAAACCTGATATTTTTTGCAGTGTTAATATATCCGGCGGTTACAAAGAAATAATCTAGGTGGAAGTGTTTCTGATGCCTCTGTCCCTCCGGGCAGGTCACCCCCCCGAGCACACTCCCCGTGAGTGAGCCCGTCCCCTGGTGCCGCCTCTGCCCTGAGCTGTGCCCTATGCATCTCTGCTGTGCCCCGCCCGCCGGATCCGCTTGGTCCGCGGATCTCCTGCGCCTCCTGCCACCAGCTGTGCCCTCTGCTGTGCCCCGACCGCCGGATCCGCTTGGTCCGCGGATCTCCTGTGCCCCCTGCCACCAGCTTGCTTTGACGCCTTTTTCGTCTTTTTTCCAGCCGTTTTGCCCAAGCCCCCTGTGCTCCCCCCCTCTCTCGCCCAGCCCCGGCCGCGTTTCCCGCCACCTCCCCGCCGTTGCCCCCCTCCGCCCCCTTCCCTCGCTCGCCCTCCCCATTCGCCACCCCGCTCCCCCTCCCAGCTGCCCCTCCCTCGCTCCGCCCCCCCCACTCTCCTCATATGGCAGAGTGGCCAACGCGCAGCGTGCACGCGCAGCGGGCGCGCTGATTGTGCACCGAAGGCGTGCCAAAGGTAAGCCCGTCTGCGCCCGTCTGCGCCTGGACAGTGCCCAGCGCCCGAACCCCTGGCCCCTGAGGACCCCAGCCCACCAGCCAGACATATGACGCCGCCTCCCTCAATGCACTCAACACCGGCCGAATCCCGGGATGCTACCGAGCCACTCCGAGACGCACCCACGGACCCTTCAGCTGCCACGCCTGCAAGTTCACCTGCATCCGGACCTGCCCCGCACCAGCACCCGCCAAGCTGAACACCAGCAGCAACCACCTCAAGTGCATCCTGCTCAACACCCGCTCCGTCCACAGACACGCCATCGAACTCTGGAACCTCCTCGACACCACATCTCCAGACGTTGCCTTCCTCACGGAAACCTGGATGAACGACTCCTCAGCGCCCGACATCGCCATCGCCATCCCAGAGGGATACAAGATCACCCGGAGAGATCGCGACAACCAGACTGGAGGAGGCATCGCCATCATCCACAGGGACACCATCCGCATCACGACCAACACCGACGACACCCTGACTACCGCCGAACACCTACACTTCCAGATCCACACCGACCCCAAGACCACCCTCAGAGGCACCCTGATCTACCGACCCCCGGGACCACGCACACCATTCAGGGAAGACATCGCCGACTTCATCAGCCCGCACGCCCTCCCCTCCGCTGACTACATTCTCCTGGGGGACATCAACTTCCACCTGGAGAACAACAACGACCGCAACACCACCACCCTGCTTGACAACCTCGCCAACCTCGGACTCAAGCAGCTGGTGTCCACCCCCACCCACCTCGCCAGACACACACTCAACGCCGTCTTCTCATCCAGCAAAGACATCGCCTTCAGCCACGCCACTGGACTCCACTGGACGGACCACAGCTGCGTCCACTTCACCTTCAGAAGAACCACGATCCACCACCACCAGCAACAGGTTGCTTGAAGAAGCTGGAACAAGATTACAGCCGACCAGCTCGCCGCTTCCCTGAGCCAGCACCCTCCCGCCAGCTCAGCAAACCCCAGCCAGGCCGCCGACAACCTCACGAAGTGGATCAGCACCTGCGCGGACGAACTTGCCCCACTGAGGACCCCACCCAGCAGACCCGGCAGCAAGAAGGCCCCATGGTTCACTGACGAACTCAAGAGCTCCAAGAAGAACTGCCGAGCCCTCAAGAAAGCCTGGAGAAGGTAGCCAACACCGGACAACATGACCACCCTCAAGCTCGCCACCCGGAAGCAACATCAACTGATCCACGCCACCAAGAAAACAGCATTCAAGGACCGGCTGGACAACAACGCACACAACTGCAAGGAACTCTTCAACATTGTGAAAGAGCTCTCCAACCCCAACGCCGGAAACAACGACATCACCCCATCGCAAGACCTCTGCAACTCTCTTGCCTCCTACTTCCACAACAAGATCTCGGACATACACAACAGCTTCATCCCACAAACAACGCTCCCCACGACCGCACCAACGCCCCCCACCACCACCCTCAGCGCCTGGACCCCGATCAACACAGAAGACACCATCCGCACGATGAACTCTATCCACTCCGGATCTCCGACCGACCCCTGCCCTCACCACGTATTCAACAAGGCCGACGCTGTCATCGCACCCCACCTGCGGGACATCATCAACACCGCCACCTTCCCTGAGAGCTGGAAGCACGGCGAACTCAGCGCTCTACTAAAGAAACCAACAGCGGACCCCACCGAACTCAAGAATTACCGTCCCATCTCGCTCCTCCCGTTTCCAGCCAAAGTCATCGAGAAGACAAGCAGCTGGCCGCCTTCCTCGAGACGAATGGATCCCTCGACCCCTCACAATCTGGCTTCCGAGACCGCCCTCATCGCTGCCACCGATGACATCTGAGCCCTGCTGTACAACGGAGAAACAGCGGCCCTCATCCTCCTAGACCTCTCTGCAGCATTCGACACTGTCTGCCACCGCACCCTAGTGCAGCGCCTCAGCAACGTCGGAATCCAGGAGAAGGCACTGGAATGGATCATCTCCTTCCTTGACGGAAGGACACAGAGAGTCCGCCTACCACCGTACAAGTCAGAGGCCACCGAAGTCATCTGCGGCGTCCCTCAAGGATCCTCGCTCAGCCCCACCCTCTTCAACGTCTACATGAGCCCTCTTGCGGCCATCGCACGCCAACACAACCTGAACATCATCTCCTACATCGACGACACCCAGCTGATCCTCTCCCTGACCAATGACCCCGCCGCCGCCAGAGCCAACCTCCACGAAGGGATGAAAGACGTAGCCGAGTGGATGACGACCAGCCGCCTGAAACTGAACTCAGACAAGACGGATGTCCTCATCCTGGGCTCCTCGCCCTCCGCCTGGGATGACTCCTGATGGCCCCCCGCCCTGGGCATTGCACCCAAACCGACAGACCACGCACGCAACCTGGGCTTCATCCTGGACTCCTCCCTCTCCATGACCAGACAAGTCAACGCCGTCTCCTTGTCCTGTTTCAACATCCTGCGCATGCTACGGAAGATCTTCCGGTGGATCCCCACCGAGACCAGGAAGACGGTCACCCAGGCCCTCGTCACCAGCCGACTGGACTACGGCAACGCCCTCTACGCCGGAACCACCGCCAAGCTCCAGAAGAGACTCCAGCGGATACAGAACGCCTCAGCCAGACTCATCCTCGACATCCCCCGAAGCAGCCACATCTCCGGACATCTGAGAGACCTGCACTGGCTCCCCGTCAACAAGAGAATCACCTTCCGTCTCCTCACCCACGCACACAAAGCCCTACACGACCAAGGCCCGAGCTACCTCAACAACCGCCTCAACTTCTACGCTCCCAAACGCCACCTCCGATCAACCAGTCACGCCCTCGCCTCTGTCCCCCGCATCCAAAGAGCGACAACAGGAGGAAGGTCCTTCTCCTACCTGGCCGCCAAGACCTGGAACTCCCTCCCGACCGACCTGCACCTGACCCAAGACCACCTCTCCTTCAGGAAGAAGCTCAAGACCTGGCTGTTCGAGCAGTAGCGGCACCCCAAGCGCCTTGAGACCCTCCGGGTGAGTAGTGCGCTTTATAAATGTCTTTGCTTGATTGATTGATTGATGCAGGGCAGAATAAAAGGTGCTCCCTGGGGCGCCACCTCCCTTTCAATAACCTACCTCTATTATCCCAAATTCATCAATGATCCCTTTAGTGGCCTTAAATACATTTTTCTTCTTTCCACCATAGATATAATTACTAGAGATGTCATCTTTTCCATCCAAATGAAGACAAAAATTCCCCACATAAAAGTATAGGGGACGGCCACAATTCTAACTCCATACTCAACTGATTAAGCATATCCGGATCGTCTGAATTGGGGCCATAGATAGTACAGATAGTCAGAAGTGAATCCTCCAGGTATAATTCACTGATTATCCATCAACCCAAGGTGTCCTCTTTGACACACTTAGTCATCCCTAGCCCATAACTTTTAAATATGGCAACGTCTCTTGTAGTTGTACCCTGCAGGGTGCAGCCTACTAATTTGAGGCCTAGATCTTTAAACAAATTCCTACTTTTCCAAGTTATGTGAGTTTCTTGAATGCACAAGACATCCATTTTCATAGTTTTCAACATTTGGGCCATTATTCCCCTTTTCCTTCTATCATTTAGGCCACAAATGTTCCAAGAACATATAATAAATCTACCTATTCTCAGAATAGACTAATCCATAGAAAATTAAACAAGCAATGACAGCACCAACTGATACGACGAAAGAATAATACATGCTTACACCCTCCTTATTATCTAGATCTCGGTTGTAATTTACACAAAATATTCCTTTTCTGTTTTTCTTTGCCTCACACACCAAACCCCCCATCCCACCCTTCCTCCTCCGAGAGCCCACCCCACCCACCCTGAAACCCACCCACATGAGCCAAAGGGACTGACAAGTTCCCGTAGGTGATGGAGAGAAAAACTGACTGCCCCCCACCGATAACCCCCACCCTCTGTAGTGTAGTTCCAGGCTCTACGCATTGGAATAACATATATTATAGTTTAGACGTAGGACTGAAGTCGACTAGGTCTCAATTGTATATATTAAACTAAATTGTGAGTGCCAGCTAGCTCAGAGGTCACTAGAAACTTTCTCGAATTCACAAGAAGGTATTCATTTCTAACAACCGCATAAACATGACAACTTCCCAAGAATAAGAAATCAATCTCTAGAGTTGCAGAAACAATAGATAACTATTTTACTCAGTCAATCGTGCATGCTTCATTTCACCAGAGGTGCTGAGAAAATAGGGAGACGGGCGTTTTCAATAAAAAGTATTTATTGAACAGTCTTCTTTCTCAAGCATAAGAAATGTACTGCTACAATCGTAATACTTGTAATAAAGTACAAGGCATATAATACGAACAGTATTATAAAGTAGTACTGTTAAAGCATGATATGGTTTCTAAGCCATAAATTGCCTAAAACGTATAAAATACATACTGTAATAAATAATGCCTAAAAGTACTGGTACTTCTAAAATACGCCTCCCCCGGTGTACCTAACCTAAGTCTAGTACAAGGGAAGAAGTAAGTGAGGAGTAGCTTAAGTTTAGTAGTTCTCTGCCAGGAATCTATTCCAAGAATTCTCTAAGAGGTCTAATCTGCTCCGTACCTTAGTTTTAGAATGAATGAGGTATTTTATCTCTCTCAGGACTCGATTTCCCAGATACCCGCAAGGGTAGCCAGGAAACACTGGAGCTGGATATCTCGGCAGGAGAAAAGACAGAGTCTCTCAGTGCGTCAGCTGGAGGGTTGGCTTCCTTCGGCACTTGCTGCTGCAGGGCGTCGGGCAAGTAGATAGTCAATCTGCTCCAAACCACTGTGTGTTTGTCTGGGCAAACCTAGGCATATTTATACTTTGAAGGTGCAGAGTTTCACGCATGATTGGACTTAATAACGTCACTCAAAGGCTTGATTCTTTGAAAACTCCAGGATTTCTTGGAGAACTCAATATTCAAGCAGGGGAAGTCCCTAGCTGTTGAAGGCGGGTTTTCCCAAGAAATCGTTGTTGATTCTCGGAACATAGTGGAAGTAGCCATGCCATATTTGGGCTGCAAGGCTTAGGCCAAATATGGTAGTGATTTCTATGCGTATATAAGGATATGATAAAGTATACCTATATAAGGGCATGAATCTGGAAAATTTACACTAGGGTCCTGGATTCACAACTTCCACTCCACGATCTTAAGTTCAATAAAGCTAACCTAATAAGCACTGAACATATCTAAAGCTAGTGTTTACAATCCCACCCCAAAATACATAACATGCACTTGAAATGGTTGTACAAAAGAAAAAAATATTCAGCATGTCTACAGTACGCATTTTAAATAAGTGATGTCATTCTAATCATGGAGTATCTAATATATGCAAACTGAATGAATCATAAAATTACATTTAAGGAAATGGCTCTTAAATACAGAAAGAAAGGTCGAGACCATTTCATAACATAACATATCATGTCAATGGTTATATGAGGACAAGGCCAAATATTTTCTCTAGGCAGTGTTCAAAAAGGACAAGAATTTCTTGTTCTCTAAGAATAATTCTACTTTGAGCAGATCAGTCTGTGCCAAAAAGTTCAATGTTTTGGAGCGAAAAATTCAATTGGTTGTGAAAAAAGAGTTCCAAAGTTAGAAGTCTTAATTTTGAAAAAGTGAAGGCCGAATTCAGAGTTCTGGGAACGCTGTGTGCATGAATCAAAAGTTATTCTCGGTGTCAGGAGAAAACATCAGATCATCTAGGCTGGCAAAGAAATCGTCTACCACAGTAGGTGAAAGTGGAACTACTTGATAAAGCAGATCAAACGTGCTCAGATGAGAAGCATTGCCGTCAGCGCCAGGTGCCGCATTAGCAGTGTTCATATCAGATGGTACCTGTGTGCCTGGTGATTCTCATATCTCACCCTTAGTTAGATTTACTGGTGAGACCTCAATGAATGCCGTCATCAGGATTGGTAGCCGTTGGGGACAACACAATGCATGAGTCGTTAGTCGGACCTAGCAAGGCGTCGACATCCGTTGGCACCACTGATGGAAGTGTAAGACAAATGTCCAACATGCATTCTTCTCCGCAAAGCAGGCATCGTAGAACAGGTAAGATGCAATCTTGCCAGATTGGTCTGAACGATAGAAACCAGGTTGTGTTCAGATCTCTTAAACTTGCCAAGCCAAGAATCTGTGTAATTCTCTCAGAATACCTCATGGCAAGGAGGGTTCCTTCCATTGTAGTCTGGGTATCGTCGGTTACCAGACTTGCCATATCGGAGCAGAAGATATAAAAATAGAATTCCTGCTACGAGTCCCAAGATGAGTGGCAGACCGCAGAACACAGAGCGCACAAAATTTGAAAAAATGCCGAGGACTGCTTCAAATGGTGTTAACAGTCCCGAAAAAAATTGTCTTAAATACATGTGCGATGCCACTGGTATCAGAAATGTTTAAGATTTGACTTAACATTTCTGCGAAATGTACTGGGCAGTTTGTTGACAATAATGTATCTCTGCAGATGTCCTCACAACTTGCAGATCATACGTTTCTTTAAACGAGGTCAGTGGCACAGATTTTTACAAAAGAATGACTTTCATTCTGCTTAAAGTATCAATTTGTATAGAAGAGATATTCAGTGAAGCCCATAATGCCGTCCCATTGTCTGTCTTGTGCGTTGGATACAATACTTGTATACAACAAGTGACCATCGATGACACACTAACGAGATAAAGTTTTCCTGGCAACATGCCACAGCAGCTGTGATCATTCAATATAACGTAACTGCCATTGGATAGCTGCCTGAAAATTGGTTCTATTACTGTGGAGGGAGTACCGTGCTGGTGGCAAGAGAGGTTATTTGCAGAAATGTCGCAGGCTCTGTGTAAATTAATACCTTTGCACAAATGTGTACCACTTAGTGAGTTCTTACAATTTTTACCACTAAGGAATACCTCTTTTCCCTTGTTCCAACATTTGTGTGTGTAAGTTAACGTCCCTGTCGACTTAATGTATTCTTTACCCAACCTTTCCTACAGGCCCGCTGGTATATGCTGTAGACAATACTGAAATTGGAAAATCATCACTGGAATCATGATGGTGCCATGAATTATCCATTTAATGACAGGCTTCTCAGAAACTGTCAATGGTAATCTTTCCAATGTTTCAATGCTCAGCACCGTATAGTCTGCTTCTCTTTGTGCCAAAGAGATTTGTTTATCTGTAAGGTTAAATACAGCAAACAATGACATTGTGTTGATTAGACGCCATGGCACGTACCCTAAACGAAGATTTTGCAACGTCCAGCCTAACTGCATTATAGAAGGTAATTGAGACTGGCCGTGTTGTAACATTATCAAGTCCTGTTCCATTATGTGAATTGCAGAGGATAAAATGCTGTCCAAAGAATATATTCTGGAGGACAGAGTCGTTAACCCATTGTCCACTACAGAGGGAGCTTTCTCTAAATTAATACAATCAATTTCTCGTATTCTTTCTTCAGTTTCCATTTGCGTTATTTTCAAAGCTTCGTTGTACGCAGCGTATATACCGGCGTATATGAAAAGTTGTCGCCGTGGTTTGCGAGGCCCCGTTAAGAAATCTCACAAATCATTGCTTTCTTTAAGTAATGATAAGTGTTGTTTGATCTCCGGAAGTGTGGACGTCTTTAGGCACTCAAGGCATAGTTTTCCTACACTGTATGTTCTTACTATCCCTAGATGTTATCCCTGGGAGTATCTTGGATCTGGCCTGTTCAGTTTTAACCCCTGTGTTTTGTTCAGGAATCTATCATGACAGTTATTGGTGTCTGTGGGCCAGATTAACCATTTTTTCCAATCACGATTAGTTCTGTTTTTTGTTCAAATATATGGTACGTCTACCTCCTTTTCTGTAGTATCATTACTCTCAGAAGTGGGTTTTGGTAAAGACGTTTTATTTAAATCTTTTATCCTAGCCAGGCCAAGACAAGAAGTCTGTTGAACAGTGTCGTTTTAAAACATTATTTGTTCTGGTATAATGCAGGCTCTGAACAAGGCTTCTAAACCTTGTACCTGCCAGTCTTTCGTGCCCCAGACTGTTTTTGTCTCAATGTTGTCTTTCCAAAAGTCGAAACCTAATGTAGACAGCTGAGCATAAATGTTGGCAGAATAAATTTGTGTAGTATTGGTCAACATTGTTTTCCTTCCTGTCTTATTTACATTTTTGAAATAAAACGTTTCTGGATTTGTAACATTAAACCCTGAGAAGTACAAAAACTTTTCATGAAATGTTTTTGAGCTGCCTTTTGGTGGCGTGGGACAATGTTCCCATTGATTATATGTAAAAACATTGCTAGGATTTTCAGATTTGTGCAAATAGTGGTGACCATAATAATTAAAACAATACATTTGTTCATAATCTGATCACCCTTCTAAATAGTCATGTTCAGTAAATTTTGCAGACATTTCTAAATCTGACATCATATTATTAATAGTCTCAAAGTCCCAATTATCAGAAAATGTGCTGGGTGATAAAAAGTCACTAAAAGAAACCTTGAACTGGTGTGGAATCTTCAGCAGCTCCACCGGGCCATAGATGTCATAATCAGTTCGGTCACATGCTATACCACCAGGTATAGGAACGGCTGTGATGTTTACTGATGACATGTCTCTCTTTACACGATGGCATGATTTGGGAGGTTTTTAGGACCAAGTTGATTTTCTGACTTTCTGTGTCCATTGTATTGTATTTTCCATCTATCATTTGCCCCAAGCTTAAAACTAAAATCAACCAGAGCAGGAGACAAAATACACCTAAACCAATCCAAAATTCAATCCATGGTGAAACCAGATATATTTTCTCAAGTTGATGAAAGAGTTCTGTTGTTTTTTCTTTGAGAGTTTTATTTGCTGGCGTTTCTTCGGGTTCACTGGGATCCTCAGAAAATGTATCAAAGTTGATGAAATAGCCAGAGGCAGTTCTGTCAATTGTTGGAATTGCATCAGGATTGTTATTAATCTTTGGAGTTGCTTCTTCCTTTGTCATATTGGTATAGTCAGAGGCTACATCATTGTAGACAGGTGTTTCTTGACGAACTGGTATTTGGGTCTCAGGAGGCACGAGTTCCATGGCTTTGTTGCATCGTCCTTCTTTTCTTACTGAAGGTTTATCAAAGGTGATAAGTCTTTCAGTTTGAACCTCTTGGATAGTAGCAAGATTTGGTCTTCTGCTGCATCTTGGGAGTCCACTTGGCCTACTACTTATTATTGGCCACATGTTGTGGTTTGACAAGGTCGATCGGTACAACTCTGTTCTCCCTTTTACCAGCAAGAGGCGGTAGTACTACTGATCTTGTTCCTTGGACTGCTTTTATGTAAGAAGGCCCAAATTCCCTCTTTACTGCTATCTTTTCCCTGACTAGATCCCCAATCTTTGGAATCCAGACAGGTCTTGCTGGGACAGGTGGTTTTTCTTCAGTGGTCGTTGGCTTCTGTGTTGTGTTACTCAGACTTCTTCTTGTTTCATTTAAGTCCTGTAAAACAGCCAAACGATCTTTGACATCAAAGGGTTTTTGTTCCACCACTGAAGTTTGACAATAGAAGTCTTCGATTATCATTCCAGTACAAAATAGTCAATCAATCAATCAATCAACAACATGTCCAGGATGAGTCATGCAGAAGAGTTCTGTGTGCTCAGGAGTAAGGGTGGGCGTAAAATCCGTTTCGCGGGCGAATTTGCAGATTTTCCGCGATTTTGCGATCCGCGAATCTCGCGAAATCGCGGTAAAATCCGCGAATCAGCGGGGGCGAATTTTCAGCCAAGCAAGGGTTACAGCAGCAGGTGCAAAAGTTGAACCTAATTTCTTTGTAACCTTTTACAAAAGGGTTACAAACAAATTAACTTCAACTTGGACACTTGCTGCTAATTGCTTCCTGGCGCCTCGTTGCCTACTTGCAACTATTCTCTGACCCTGCTCTGACCCTTGAAGCAGGGTCAGAGAATAGTTACAAGTAGGCAAAAAGGCACCTGTCCAAGGAATTAAACCTCATCAGAAAGCACTTACAGATATAAAAAACAGGAAGAAGGGAGAGGATGGCAAATACACCCATTTTGAGTTGTCAGGAGGGGTTAAGCTAAAAGAGACCTTTACAGCACAATTTTCATATGCATTTTGCTAAAAATAAAAAGCTGTATGTCCTGTAGGGGCAACTCAGGAATCTGGCCCTTCAGAGATCTCGCCTCTCTTTCTTTCTTTCTCACGTTCTCTCTCTCCCTCTCTCTTTCCCTCTCTTTCTCTCTCTTTCAATCTATCTATCTATCTATCTATCTATCTATCTATCTATCTATCTATCTATCTATCTATCTATCTATCTATCTATCTATCTATCTATCTTTCTATCTATCTATCTATCTATCTATCTATCTATCTATCTATCTATCTCTCTCTCTCTCCCTCTCCCATAAACGACTGCATGGGTAACTTCGCTATGCAAGCGGCTCGCGAAGACGCAAAACTCCCCGCGAACAAGCAAAAAACCCAGCGAACACGCAAAAAACCCCACGAACACGCAAAAAACAAAAATCCGCAAATTCACACAAATTCGCGAATTTTGCAGATCGCGAATTCGCAAATCCACAAATTCGCGGATCGCAAATTGGCAAAATTCGCCCATGCTTACTCAGGAGTCTTTTCTGTAGTTTGGCTGTGGTTCCAGCGTAGAGGGTGTTCCTGTGGTCCAGTCGACTAGTGACAAAGGCCTGGGTGACCGTCTTCCTGGTTTCAGTGGGGATTCACCAGAAGATCTTTCGGAGCATGCGCAGGGTGTTGAAACAAGATGACGAGACGGCATTGACTTGTTTGGTCATCGTGAGGGAGGATTCCAGGGTGAAGCCCAGGTTGCGTGCATGGTCCGTGGGCTTGGGGGCAGTGCCCAGTGCAGGGGGCCACCAGGAGTTGTCCCAGGCGGAGGTGGATGGTCCCAGGATGAGTGCTTCCATCTTGTCTGAGTTCAGTTTCAGACGGCTGAGCTTCATCCATTCCGTAACGTCTTTCATTCCTTCTTGGACGCTGGCTCTGGCGGTGGCAGGGTCGTTGGTGAGGGAGAGGATCAGCTGGGTGTCGTCAGCGTAGGAGATGATGTTTAGGTTGTGCTGGTGTGCGATGGCTGCAAGGGGGCTCATGTAGACGTTGAAAAGGGTGGGGCTGAGCGAGGATCCTTGAGAAACGCCACAGATGATTTTGGTGGCCGCAGATCGAAAGGGGGAGGCGGACTCTTTGGGTTCTTCCGGAGAGCAACGAGATGATCCACCTTAGGGTCTTCCCTTGGATTCCAGTGTTGCTGAGGCTCAGTATTAGTGTGCGGTGGCATACGGTGTCGAAGGCAGCTGAGAGGTCCAGGAGGATGAGGGCAGCTTTTTCCCCGTTGTCGAGCAGGGACCTGATGTCGTCGGTAGCTGAGATGTGGGCGGTCTCGGTGCTGTGGTTTGCTCGGAAATAGTAATTCATACGGAGTGATTCCCCACAGGGAATTTATTGGCAGATTGTTAAGACTACGTTGGACACTTATTAGATGTTTGACCCACCCATTACCCGAACCTAATACCTTAGCTGTTATGGATTGCTTTATGTCACGGTTTTTTCTTTCCACTACCGCATAACCCTCAGGATGGAAGGGACTAGAATACCGCAATGCAATGCCCAAGCTAACCATAGCCTCTTTGTAAGCTCGAGAGCTAAACGCAGGACCCTGGTCAGAATATAGCATGCCGATTGCGTATGTGCTGACTCACAAATCCTTTATAACAGTTCTGGCATCAGACGAGCGCTGGGGCCACATCCAAATAAATGTTTTGCAGGAATCCATTGTGAGCATGATATATTTATAGTTGCCATCCCTTGTTAAGGGACCACAGTGGTCCAGGTAAACCCACGCTAGTCGTTTATCTAAAATCAGAAGGCGCGTCTGTGCAGGTCGCTTCACTGTAGAAGCTTTCATTTTTTGGCAGATTTCACATTCTAGAACTTAGGGGCCTATTAGGATGGCGGACGCCCCCGAGGTGGAGGGACCTTCCCCAGGGGCAGCGACTGTCCCTCCGGTGCAATCAGGATGTGACCGCCACCCTGGCAGTCACATCCTGTATCTTTGACCTTGCGGTGGGTGCTGCTTGAAGCAGCACCTGCCGCAAGGTTAAAAATGCATGTTTTACATTTACATGCAGAAAGCGGCAGGCACCGCATGGTGCCTGCCGCTTTCTACATGTAAATGCTGGGGGGTACCATAGGTACCCCCCATGTGCACCGCCACCCCACGACACACTGGGGGCCCACAACAGGCCCCCAAACACCAAAGACCACATGCTATTCCACGGCGGAAAAGCCGCCGTCGGAAAGCATGTTGCAATGCACATCGTAATTTGGCTGACGGTGTCTTGCAGACACCGCCACCAAATAGCCCTCCACACACCGCGGATCAGCGGCGGACGGACCTGCCGTCCGCCGCAGGTCCCACCGCCATCCTAATCTGGCGGTGGGTGTTTTCATTGGCCACGGCGGTAAATCCGCATCCTCCAGGCCGGTGGTGGCTTCCGCCGGCCCGGAGGATGCGGATTCACCGGCATCCTATTCGGCTCCATAGTTCCTATTTTGTTTCCTCATGCTTGCCCACCAATATCTCTGTTTTAATAAAGATACTGTGGCTGAAACTCCTGCGTGTGCAGAGGCTAGCCCTTCATGTGCTGCTAAGAATAGTCCTAACCTGTGTTCCATGTTTGGAATTGCTCTGTCCCCCACTACAGGGATTCGAGCAAAAGGAACATTATTTGCATCAGTTATATATGAGTACTTTACTGGAAAGCCTTTCGGGAGTGTCTTACCACTGTCTTTGATTGAAGCAGTGACAGCTTGTATTATTTCACTGTCTATTTTTGTTTTTGACCGAGTGATTGCAGCTACGGAAGCCGTTTGCACAGCTGCCTTCATGGCTTCATCAGTCTTTGAAACCGTTTTGAACCCAGTTCTGCAGATACTCATTGTAAGTTTGTATGCAGTAATACGAATCGCACACTATGAGTGTGGGGAATTAGCAATCAGTATTTTCAGGCGCCATCTTGAAAGCCTGTAGTTCAGCTCGCTGAGCTGTACAGTCTCCGAGTGATTGAGTTTTTGTGACCATAGGTCTAAATGTGCCTTCACGCCAGTGACCTTTAACAATCGCGCATGCAGCACTATAGGCTTGTCAACCCCCAATTGCGGGCTGTGCTGATCCGTCTGTATATATTATACAGCTGTAACGTTCTAGAGGCAGAATCTCGGTCGGCAGAGGACATTCATGTTCATATTGAAGAAATTCTTGTGTTTTCAAGTATGAGTCAAACACGTATTCAACATCTGTTGCAGCAAGAGAGTTAACCCATTGTATCCATCTTGGATGTAAAGCTTTTGCATTTGGAATGCTTGCTTTTGTCACTGCCTTTAAGGCAGGTACAGGAGTAACGACTTTTATGCGATTACCCTGTGCAAGGGCTCTCTCCTTTGCTACTGCAGTTTGAACTGCTGTCAGAATTTTCTCAGTAGAAGTGAATTTCATTTCTGCTTGTGTGCAGAAGTGTGATTTGTATGCTATTGGTACCGTTTCTCCTTCATTTAAGGTCAGGCACGTGAATCCGCATCTCCCTGTGATGATTCGGATCACAAGGTTGCGCACGTTTTTGCATATCTGTAATTGTGTTTTTGCTAACATGTCTGTTTGGACTGATCGCAGAATTTCTGTGTGTGTTTGAGTCCAATTAGTTGGTTTGAAATCAGGTTTGATTAATTCGTAGAGAGGTTTAACCCTTTCTGCGTAATTCAGAACATAAGTTCTTCCAAAATTCAGGAAACCTAGAATTGACTGTAAGTTTTTCAGCGTCTTTGGAGGTTGCAGCAGCGCACATTTCTCTACGAAGTTTGCTACCAGGCTTTTGCCTTCACTTGATAACTCGTATCCCAAGAATAGGACGTTGAGGTGGGCAATTCGTGTTTCTTAAAATTGAATTTATACCCTTCAGATGCGAACCCAAGTATTATGGTGTTCAAGTGTATGTCCACATCATCATCTGTAAGATAGATGTCATCGACATAGGATAATGCCTCATCATCGACGTTTGTAGTAACACAGTTACCCTGGCTGAAAATAACCCTGGACTATTCTTGAATCCTTGGGGGAGACGGCAACATTGTTGCTGTGTCCCCATAATTGAGAAAGCGGTCAGATGCCTGCTTTCAGGTGCAATGTTTTGACAGAAAAACACATTTGAAATATCTAATGTGGTTTTAAATTTTTTGTGCACAATGTTATTCATCAGTGCTGCACTGTGTGCATTTTTTACTGCAAAGTTTTGCAACAAGAGTTTAAGCGTCTGTAATCCAATACTAGACGATATGAATTGTCTGGTTTGGAGACAGGAAACAAAGGGTGTTCATTGACGAGGTGCATCTTTCAATCACCCCTTGGTATTCAAGTTGATTTAAAAAATTCCCTGACTTGTTTTTTAGCTTCTTGTTTAACTGGATACTGCCTTTGTGCAGGGGGCAGATTTTTTAACTGGATTTTATGGTGAGGAGAATCCTCATCCCATCCTACATGATTTTTATATAATGCTGGAGCCTGGGCCACAGCCCATTTTCTGGCATATGTGTATTTTTTATGAATTGGAATGTGATTTGAGAAGGCTGGCATAATTATCTCTTCGCCATGTGGTCACTCTCTGACAAATTCAGACGGCCAGTCTCGTTCAGCTAGAAGAATGTCATAACCCTTAGAGAGCTTCTCCCAAAAGAGTACTATTATTTTTCTAATTATGTCCCCCTCTATCCGGAGTGTTACTTCATATAACTTGTGGGGTACACTAACCCTGGTGTCTGCAGTTTCAACTTGAATGCATTCATTCAAGTCCACTGTCTCCAGATGATCCTTCAGGATCCTGCGAACTATGGTGACTTCTGCTGCACTGTCTAGCATTGTCTGAGCCCACTCCCCGTTCTTGAGTTGTGTCCTCAATATCCTCGGCATGTCTGATCTTTATGCTTGCTACCTTCTTTTTGGAAAATTTTGCTTTTTTACTTTGGTGAACGGGTTCTTTGTCTTTGGACTAGACGTGTTCTTCCTTGTTTTCTGACCGTACTCTTCTTTCCGATTTCTGCGAGGTAGTCTGAAAAGATCGAGAGGGACGTATATCATTATCTTGATATCTGTCAGGTTCTTTCAAATTATCCCTATTCCTAAGGTTATACCTTTTTTCAGAGGGCTCCCGTCCCCCTCTATCCGGTGTGTTACTTCATATAACTTGTGGGGTAAACTAACCCTGGTGTCTGCAGTTTCAACTTGAATGCATTCATTCAAGTCCACTGTCTCCAGATGATCCTTCAGGATCCTGCGAACTATGGTGACTTCTGCTGCACTGTCTAGCATTGTCTGAGCCCACTCCCCGTTCTTGAGTTGTGTCCTCAATATCCTCCACATGTCTGATCTTTATGCTTGCTACCTTCTTTTTGGAAAATTTAGCTTTTTTACTTTGGTGAACGGGTTCTTTGTCTTTGGACTAGACGCGTTCTTCCTTGTGTTCTGACTGTCCTCTTCTTTCCGATTTCAGCGAGGTAGTCTGAAAAGATCGAGAGGGACGTATATCATTATCTTGATATTTGTCAGGTTCTTTCAAATTATCCCTATTCCTAAGGTTATACCTTTTTTCAGAGTGCTCCCGTTGGGGAGACCTACCTCCCCATTTATTTTATTTTATTTATTTTTAGAGTTTTCTATAGCGCGAACTTGAACCGATTAGGTTATCAGAGCGCTTTACATAGCACCAGTTCCGTTACAAGTTATCACAGCAGTTTACATAGAATCAGTTATGTTGCACATTTCAGGATCTTGAACCGATTAGGTTATCAAAGCGCTTTACATAGGACAGCCTTCGAAGTCCAGTGCCCTCCTCCGCCGTGTAGCGGGGGACCTCTTCCAGCCCTCCGAAGTCGTCGAGCTTTCGGGACTAGGCTCCTGGAATTTCAGCTGCCCCTTTACAACTAATTTGTTTGAGGTCATGCAAACACTAGTGATAAGGGTCAATTACGTACACATAGGAAGGGATATGACTGGCCAAACTCTAGAAGACGCATAGGGGTGGAATATGGTGTAAGGACTTCAGCGAATACCAAAGCTTAACATTATTGCAATCGGTCAAAGGTCTACTGCATACACTAATGATTAGAGTCATCTCTACACACATAGGGAGGGGATATGACTGGATAAACTCCAAGAGTCACATAGGCATGGTATTGGGGAGATCTTCCTCTGGACTGAGAACGTTTCTCTTTAGAAAGTGTCGGTTTAGTATTTTCCCACTTGTTTTTA
Source organism: Lissotriton vulgaris (assembly GCF_964263255.1). Taxonomy (NCBI): domain Eukaryota; kingdom Metazoa; phylum Chordata; class Amphibia; order Caudata; family Salamandridae; genus Lissotriton; species Lissotriton vulgaris. Next base: position 2,082,005,562 of record NC_141687.1, read on the forward strand.
GGAGTAGTGAGATTATTTTTAATAAACACCTTTTCAGGATTTTCTGTTAATTCAGGTTTTACTGGTTTTCCACCCAAACTATCTCTTCCTAATTCTTCATAAGATTTTTCAATAATTCTAGCAAGCTCATATGGTCAGTCTGTCATATCTGTTTCTTTTAACTTTTGGCGGATTGCCACGGATGCTGATTCACCTCTAATGTTAACTAATAATATAGCTGAGACCTGTTTGAAATCTTTCAGTAATTTCATACCTAGATTTAAGGCTGGTTCTGGATCGTATTCATTTTGAATCTGCCTCAGAACATCTGGTATTACCGCCATGGACGGTACACCACGTGTTTTTGTGTAGCTTGTAGCAAAGACTGTACCCCAAGGGTCACAGTCCTCCACATGGCGCTAGCACCATTGGTAAACAGATTTTCAGAATTCTGTGTTTCTCATGAGGTGTACTTTCAGGGAATACTGCCTCTATCTGAGTAATTTTGTGAGCTAACCAGAACGGAATTTGTTCCCTCTTTGCGGGTAATTTATCAATGACTGATTGTATAGTCTGTGGTGTCATTTTGTTTGTGTTCCCCTGGTGAGGGGTGTGCTGTGGAATCCTTACAGCTGGTTGAACTGTTAAAGTCCGCATGACATATTGAACCAATTGTCTATGTATTTTAATTAACTGTTTCAGCTGAGCTAACAGTTCTGGACCTGTCATTCCGTTAATGTCAGGATGTGGTGTGCAGCTGGCTAGTACCGGCCATGTTGCTCCTGGTCTACCTAGTGGACCGAGCCTGGCAATGTGATTTTGATGTTGTAGGGTACATTTAAACCAGAGCAGATGCTCCTGGTAAGTTAAAGGAATTGCAACGTCCTCGAAAGGAACGTATTCCGCTGGAGGTTCCTCTACTTTGTAGTAGTGGAACTCGTGTGTTACTGCATTTGCTGCAGGAAATGGAATCCATAAATAGAATACCTCTGTCTGCTGATAGTCATGTGCCTCTATAACAAAGATTACCTTACCACCTCTTGATGATACCACATTTTCTATAAGATTTATAGTTATGGTTGTCCTTACATTTACCGGGATGATTATTGAATCTGCGTCATTTTGTTGGAGATTTGTGTCATCTAAGACTGCTTGAGCTGATGCTCTAGCTCTCTCCCTTTCGTCGTCACTCTCCGACATTTTGCCGACTGAAAGTTTTTGCAGAGCAAAGTTTCAAGAAAACAAAGATTAGGTGCACAATATTTTGGAACACTGTATCCTTCAACGTTGAATAAACCCAAAAACTAATACATAGGATTTTCGTCCTACTCAGTTTTGGCGGATATAAACGTTTTACCCACTCCAGACGTCTATTGGAGTATTTTACGGGAAAAAGGGTTCTGTGTGAAAAGCACGACTGAGTTACTCTAGTATCTAGCGTTAAATTATCGCCTTACCAAACGTTGGGCACCATGTAGTGTAGTTCCTATATTCCCAATAGGCTCTGCGCATTGGAATAACATATACTATAGTTTAGACGTAGGACTGAGGTCAACTAGGTCTCTATCATATATATTAAACTTAATTGTGAGTACCAACTAGCTCAGAGGTCACTAGAAACTTTCTCGAATTCACAAGAAGGGATTAGTTTCTGACTACCGCATAAACATGACAACTTTGTTTCCCAAGAATAAGAAATCAATCTCTAGAGTCGCGGGAACAATAGATAACTATTTTAATCAGTCAATCGTGCATGCTTCTTTTCACTAGAGGTGCTGGGAAAATAGAGAGACAGGTGTTTTCAATAAAAAGTATTTATTGAATTGTCTTCTTTCTCAAGCATAGGGAAATGTACTGCTACAATCGTAATACTTGTAATAAAGTACAAGGCATATAATACGAACAGTATTATAAAGTAGTACTGTAAAAGCGTGATATGGTTTCTAAGCCATAAATTGCCTAAAACGTATAAAATACATACAGTGATAAATAATGACTAAAAGTACTCAACTTGTGCTTCTAAAATACGCCTAACCCAGTGTACCTAACCTAAGTCTAGTACAAGGGTAGAAGTAAGTAAGGAGTAGCTTAAGTTTAGTAGTTCTCTGCCAGGAATCTAATCCAAGCATTCTCTAAGAGGTCTAATCAGCTCCGTACCTTGGTTTTAGAATGAAGGAGGTCTTGTATCTCTCTCTCAGGACTCGATTTCCCAGATACCCGCAAGGGTAGCCCGGAAACACTGGAGCTGGATTTCTCGGCAAGAAAAAAGACAGAGTCTCTCAGTGCGTCAGCTGGAGGGTCGGCTTCAATCGGCACTTGCTGCTGCAGGGCGTCCGACAAGTAGATAGTCGATCTGCTCCAAACCACTGTGTGTTTGTCTGGGCAAACCTATGCATATTTATACCTTGAAGGTGCCGAGTTTGACGCATGATTGGACTTAATAACGTCACTCAAAGGCTTAATTCTTTGAAAACTCCAGGATTTCTTGGAGAACTCAATATTCATACAAGGGGAAGTCCCTAGCTGTTGAAGGCGGGTTTTTTCAAGAAATCGTTGTTGATTCTCGGAACTTAGTGGAAGTAGCCATGCCGTATTTGGGCTGCAAGGCTTAGGCCAAATATGGTAGTGATTTATATGTCTATATAAGGATATGATAAAGTATACCTATATAAGGTCGTGAATCGGGAAAATTTACACTAGGGTCCTAGAATCATTTACAACAGCTCTAGAGTAAAAAGAGAAAAAATTGAAAGCATAATCATAAACATAGTTATAAGCATAGCAAAGCATAGCATAATTAGAGTTCATTATACATTGCTCAGATAACCCAATAACAAAGTCATTAGGGTATTCCAGCTAAGAAGTCTCTAGCAGCAATCTCTGAAAGAAAAAAATACTTTTTCTCTTTATAGACAACCTTTAGCTTGGAAGGATTTAGTAGAAATGCTGTTGGAAATGCCATCTTTGTTGAACTGTGGCCTGGCAATAATCAGGGCGAACAAAAAACTCAATATCCTTCCCCTTCCTCTTGGTCTTGCTAAGTCATATAAAGCTTCTCATGATAAAAAGTTATTTAAGTAGATCAAGATTGCTCTAGGTTTCACATCAGTAGAACTGTTGCCAGAGCGTTTGTGGAAGGGAAATCGATGTGCTCTTTGCAGTTCGTACTCCCATCTCCATTGAGTTTGTTCAGGGATGGCTTCTGAGAATAACTCTTGGACAAACTGCCAGATATTACTCCCTTCAGACCCTTCGGGGATGCCTAGGACTCGAAGATTGTTTCTTCTTGCTCTATTCTCCAAATCGATTAATTTCCAGTTGATATCATCTCTAAGAGCAGTTAGTGCGGCGATTTCCGCCTTCTGATGCACCATTTCATCTTCAACTGAAGAAATTCTAGCCTCAGTCTCGGCAACCCGTGTAGTCAGTTCATTAGTTGACTTAATACCCCGGCGTACTGTGTTCTGATGTTTGCGGACTGCTCCTTGTGTGCGAAAAGCTTCTGCCCTTGTCTCCTCCCGATGCAATGTGATTACTTGGAGAATTGTGGCCAAAGTAATCTCAGTCTCAGTCTTAGACACAGACACAGACTCAATCTCCTTGTGAGCACAGTCATTAGAGACATTGGAGGGAACATTATAAGAAAGCCTCTCAGGCTCATTAGACACTGGTGTTATACCCAGATTCAATAAGGGGAGGGGACAACATGGGAGACCCATAATTTTCAAAGTATTCAATAGCAGACACTCGTGTCCCAGGCAAGGATGTTATAGGAGACGCTCTACGAACTGTATTACCTTCCATAAGGCTACCCTCATCCTCCTCCAAAGGCACTGAGCTTGTCAGACTTCTATCATCGGCCCAGTAATTTTCATTATTCTCAGAGCCTGATGAATTCGATAAATATGAGATAGAGTAGAATTTACCAACAGAATCCCCTGAATCAGCATCAGAGATAATTTGTTGCAAAATCCCAGGTTCAGAGGTAGCCACATCCATCTATAATAGGGTTTTACCCCCCCTTACTAACTAATACCTCTGTCATTTTTTGTTGTAAAACAGCAGACTGTTGGGTTTGTGAATCGAAAGTCACAGGTATAGTACTTCTTGTGTAGGATTCTAACTCTTAAGCTGGGTCTTCTTTTAAAACATGGCAGGAATTTAAGGGTTAGCAACGTCGACCTTGCCGGCAGTTTTACCCGAGTTACCCAAGTTCAAGGAGGAAGATCTGACTCTTCGCGCCGAGTTGTTAATCCCTAATTCTACATCAGTGGCAGTACGAGCCTGATCGCAACTTACTTCGCCCTCTGAAGTGCCTCCAACTGTGGCAGTTCACTGACCGTTGCAGCCGCTGCTGACACTGTAGCTGCTGTAGCACGGGTGCATGGTCCTTTTCCCTTTCCTGCAGCTCCGATGCCGGTGGCGTTCTTGGGAGCCATTGAGCCTGTGCGCGTTGGATAGGATGACGGAGTCACAGTCCAGCTCGGATTTTCCAGATTTTCCGAGTGTCTCGCTGCTGCCTGCCTAAGATGCAGCAGAATATCGGTTGCAGGCAAGAAGAGGGATCGGAGACCGAAGCCGGTTCTCAAGGTCGGTAAATAAACAGCAGAGTGGTACGCCAATCGACAATATATTTGTTGTATCTACGGGAGCCGCTGGTATCTAGAAAAGTCACTCAGCATCGCTCAGGATTTCAGAAAGGTAAAAAAACAATCCAATTCTTCCAAGTAGAGGAAGCCAAGGCGGTGGGGGGAATGTTATCGGTGAAGAGCTATCTTGCCTAAGTGATAAAATTCTAACAATGAAAATAAATGTATGTTGTTTCATACAAAGTTAAGTCTCTGCACATTCATTTATATATATATATATATATATATATATATATATATATATATATATATATATATATATATATATATATATATATATATATATATATACACACATTTGTTTCATTAGAGAATTCTTATGCTGAAGCATTTTTGTCCATGAGGAGCATGAATTTATTGAAATCTTAATTGAGCTTATAGTATACATTGGCTAAATTATGTCACATCTGTTTTTGTGCACTCGGTCAACCAGAACTTTCTGAAATGCCAAGTACTATTACAAAATCGGATTCGAAATGGACTAAATGTAATTTTCTCTTGAACTTTAGGGGTAAGCGAGAATCTAAGGAACTTATGAATCAATGCTTATGTCTTGCTGAAAACTGCAATACCAGATTTCTATGAGATTTTATCTACTGCATCTTGTCTAATTCTGTTTTGTCGGCCATCAGTGGGTTTATCAATTTTCATCAAGAACACTGCCAACTTAACAATGATGGCTCTTGACAGTAATTGTTTGGCTGCCCAAAACGGTTTGTATAAATGGGTAGAAATCAAATACCAAACAATTGGTTTTATTTGTGATCAATTGTTATTTGAATGCTACCAGGAAATCAATGTTAGACTTGTTAAATAATTTTCTTGAAGATCTTGAAGACCTCCTGTTAGATTATACGCATTGCAAATTTATAATAACTAGAGATTTTAATAGTAGGGGATGGGGAGAACACTGTGGGAGCTTCTAATGGAAAGGCTGATTATGGAACTAATGGTTTTATGAAAATTCACAACTTAGTGTCTGCCCAGTCGGAATTTGAGCTGAGAAATAAGGAGTTGATATTTCCCCCAACATGTAAAAATATATTGACCATTGACTATACGTTTTTATCCACAGGTCTGGCTGCACGATTACATTACTTTGATATCTCAAATAGAGCAGAAAGTGACCATAATCCATTAAGACGCTCGCTGAGTCTTGACTCAAAACCAGCTGATAATTCCATTAACGTGGGTATTTCAACAGGTGAAGAGTCTGGGAAGTTAGACAGAAGAATTGTGTTGCTATATGATAATAAATTCAAGGTTAGTACCTGGCTAAAAGATCGGGTGTATACTCTAACTAGCAACCATTTAGAAGGGGCCCTGCAGGGGTGGGGGAGGCTTATAGGGAACCTACAAAACTATTTATTGGAAGAGGGGGGTAGGCCCAAAATTCCACAAGGGGGGCACAAACCAATAAGGCCAGGTAATTTTTACAAGGCAATCACTGCGTCTTAAAGAACACTGAGTATCGCGCAGCCAGCTCACAGGTGTAATCCTTCTAAAACTACAGGTGCAGCAGTGAAATTGCCTAGAAGGTTACATAACAAAACAGTCTGGGAGATACAGAAGGATAGAAAGGACAAAGAATGGGCCAAAATCTCTCAGTTATTAAAGGATGCTAATCAAGCCAGTTTTTGGGTCTACATTAATAAATTAAAAAATTGTTATATGGTATTGGAAAATTGGGTTTCAAAGCAGCTTGGGTGTGCCATATTGTGGAGCTGTATGTGGAGCAGACTGACAATTAAATAGAGGCTGGACCGCAGTCCACCACAATTGTAACGTTTCATGGAAATTTGGTGGCATCTAAATGAAGTCTACAACATCAAGAGGACTTGAAAGCTGGGTCAGGCCAGCCTGAGGAAGAGACTTAGGTGGCTCAGAGCAATTTAACAAATAATGGGGAGGTGGCAAATCTATTAAAAAAGCTCAAATCCGATGGAGCCCCTGGCCAGAATGACTTGCCAGCCAGCCTTTTTAAGGAGGCTTATGGTTGGGTAACAATGTTGTCCGCTTTTTACAACTACTGTTTTTTAAATGTTGGTATACCAGATGGTTGGAGATGATCAATTTGATGGCCTATATTTCAGAGTGGAGATCGGACTTGAGCCGTAAATGATAGATTGGTTGACCTACTAGATATTGAGGCAAAAGTCTATGCCCGAATTCTTTTAGAACACTAAGAATCCTGTGTGGCCAGGGGAGGGGGCATTTTGCCGTTCTTTCAAACAGGGTTCAGAGTGGGGCATCTACTGTAGACAATGTATAAGCTCTTTCAGTCCTCAGGCACCATGCCCTCCAGAGGAATAGACCACCTCTCCTGAGCTGTTTTATAATTACAGCACAGCTTTTGACAGAGTGGATAGGGCTATTCTCTGGAGGAAGCTTGCAGCTTATGGCACTCCATTGAATCTGTTAAAAGCTATTACATCACTATATACAGAGACCTGGGTGCGGGTGTAAACTAGTACAACAACAATAATACAGAAAGTGAAAACAAACTGTGGGCTAAAACAGGGTTGCGTCCTGGCATCCGTGTTGTTTAATTTGTATACAGCTGATCTAGGGAAAGCACTGGATGAATGTAGTCTGGTTCCCCTTAATTTAAGCTCAGTCTGATTATAAATAATTCAATATGCTGATGATATTGTGGTCATGGATCATACCAAGTCGCAATTTTAAATGGCTTTAAATGCCTCGAGTAGACTCAACAAGGCCAACCATCTTGTGGTAAATCAGTTCAAAACTAAAGTCCTGATTTTTGGAGGTTACCGTAAGGTATATTGTGCTGACTTGTTGTTGTGGACGAGACAAGGAGACATGCTGGAAGACACTACAAGCTTGAAAGCCAAGTGAAAGTGAGGACTCACATCAGGAGTACCCCAGCATTCGTTCCTGACCCGGGGCGGCCGGTATGATCAACCATGGCTGACTCTGGTTAACACAGAACAAGTGTCCAAGAGTGGAGTGGCAGCATATAGTGCAGCCCTGATGAAACTGCCAAAACTTCAGTGGCAGTGAAACATGTCGGCATTTTAAATAGGTAATGGTATGCAGGACTAGCTACCAGCCTTTTTATTGGTTCAGCACACCGGTTTCCCTACGAATAAAATTGGTTATTGGGATCTGGGTGCTGTGTTTTGTGCACTACTTTATGTTTTTTGTTTGTCACTAACAGATGTCTCTGCTTCCCACTGTTTGTCACACTCCTTTGGTTGTTTGTTTTGGACACTCCTTTTGTTTCTTACTTTGAGAAACAAGTGACTACCGATGATGAGACAGAGGCTTGTCTGGAAATTACATACCAGTTTCCCCGTTGGTGGTGTTTCCATGAGGTGTCACTTGTTTTCTCACACATTTTTATATATATATATATATATATTGATCCAACGTTGCTGTTGTGGATATTTGGTATTGACCGTGGAGGGTCAGACAATCTGCATTTGGTTGTTCTGTGTCGCTGTCAAAGAAGTTGGGCTGTTTTTTAACATTTAAATTGGGACGTTAAGCAGTGAAGTATTCCCTCAAAAAAATTTTAAGGGATTGGAATAGTTATCAGTACAGTCCGACTGGTCTATCTCCAAGTAACTGACATTTGTGTACGTCCATTCAACAGGGTCCTTTGTTGTGTATCTAGTTTTGAGTGGAGGGCGACCCTGTATGATTCCCTCTGTGCTCCCATTGATAGTTGGAATATTGTGCTGACTATCTGAATAACTGAATATTGCTGATTTTAGTGTTAATTAAGTATTTGAAAATTTTGACTATTGTTGTCAATTATTTGTTTGTTGTAATGGTTAATTGTTATGGTTTTAATTAACTATACAATAAATATTCTACTACTACTTTTATGCTTATGAAACCTTACATGTCAGACCTAGATCATTGTTATCTTTTAGCTAGGTTTAGGTTAAGGCTGTTTACTGTTTCCTTGCTGTCAAAAGAGACTGGTATTTTGTAAAAAACTCTGGGCCCTTGTGGATGTGATTGTGTTTTGTCTAAGACATGTTGCACTTTGGGATACGAGTATATCTTACTGTTGTTAAAGGTTTTGAATTTTAAGCAAGCTAGACTGGCTAAATTACATCTGGAAACATTACTCTCTGATCGCATCTGTTTTTGCTATTGTTTGGTTTTTAACAGGTGCTATCAAAAAGAGGTCTTTGATGGATTTTTAATTAATCATACTTATTTAAACATGAATGTGTGGTTGCTGTTGTCCTGATTCTGTGGGGAGTTCTTAGGAATGGACTTTTAATTTGCTTGTATTCTATGTGCTTTTATGGTTTTGCGCAAAACCGAAATAAAGAAACTTAAACTGAAGGAGGTTGGCAGTCCAGGACAGAGAAGACACTGTTACTGTAACAGGAAATTCCATGCTGTTTCTCTTAAAAGCTAGGATCAAGTCTTTGAATGGTACATTTTATTGAGTGTTATTACTTTGTATCAACATCTGCTTGTGAGGAAAGTGCTATTTCTCAAAGCCCAAGACACATAGGCAAATAGTTTTCCTTCAAGGTTAATTTGCTTACCTGTGGGAGGTAACCTAGTGTCAGAGTGTAGTGAATAAGAAACAAATAGAGCAGAATAGTTCAATAAATAAAGAACTTAAGTCACTACATTACAAGTAAGGAAAAGTATACATGTTCAATAAATCAAATTAAGATAAAAATGAAGAAAACTGAGATAGAGGTTTGCACGTTATTTTAAGAAGCAAAGGAATCCATTCAAATCCGAGGGCAGACAGTATTGCTAAGTCTATGGGAAATATAAAACCATTTATAAAAGTTCCACCGTGTCTTCAAGAATGTTTATCAGGACATACTCCATGTGGCTGACTTGATGTACTTTGGTCAAGTTCAAAGAACACATGATGAAAGATGTTACCAATAGATATAGAAGCAAAGAACCCGAAGCCTGAGAAGCGCCCAGGAGTGGTCAGGTACATTTACCTGGCACTCTGAAATAAAGGCAAGCATAGGATTGAATATGATATTATTAGTACAAATTGCTAGATTCAGGTCAGGCAGCATGTGTAGACAGACATAAAGAAGAATGTTTTCCTTAGTGTGAAGTCCCTTTCTGGGACATGGAAAATGTGGAGCGCAAAGATTTCCAGCAAGCTGAGCAAGATGTGAGTAGGTTGTGAAACTCTAATAATTAGGTCCTGCTGCAAATATTGTGTGTACAGTGGATACCTTTGCAGGCTCATCTATTGCTGAAAGGGATTGAAAGGTCAATTGCCACAGAGTAGTAAAAACTATAAACAAACATGGCTCTTTGTTTACATGTTATATTTTGCTGTCGTTGATTGAGCTCACCCCTCCAGAATCAAGGGGTGGAGCCTGGATAGCAATGTTGAAACTGCAGTGTCTGTAAAAGTAGATGAGAAAATCTTTGACTACACTTCAAGTGTTCCCACTGTTTTCTCACTAATTTCCCCAGAGCCTTCCCTTTGGGTGGGGGTGAAATATGGGTGGGACTGTGGTCCAGCTGATAGAGTGCAGGCTCGCCTGCTCATTTTACCATACTCACCTGGGCCCATTAAATAATATACACTTTGAACAGGCAAACCTATGCCAATCAGCAATTTAGTTTAACCATTTAGGACCTATACCATTTGTCTTACCAATCCTTGTCACCTGTACCTAGAGTCCTAAGGGATCAAGGGTGTTAGCATGAGAGGCAGTAAATAAACATTTGCACTCATAAAATAACCACAGACTCGGGAAAGATTTAAACACTTTATCTATGAAAATTCTTAAATGTCAGAGTCCATACTAAATCAGTCAGAGCTTGCTCAATTAGAAAGAATACAATCAAAGCAAGGTGATGCCAAATTATTATGAGACTTTCTTTAAGCACTGAAACATAGGAAGGGTAAAAAAAAAGGAAACACTGCAATTAAATACTCACATGAATTTTATATTTACCTAGAATGATGTCAAGACCTTCCCTCGGCCACGGGCTGGGATAAAAGACAGGACTTCTTGTAGTTCAGATGCCAGTAAGACGGCACAGGTGTAGACCAGGACCAGTGAAGACCAAATTAGCATTGATTCAGGTTGGAACCAGGTACCCTCAGCTAAGTGCAATGCCAGCGTTACACCCCTCACTGCGGCTAACGGTTGGACCCCGATTGGGTTAGCGAATCTTCTCCCTCAGGAACCCCGATTGGGTAAACAAACTCCTTCCCAGAACCCCGATTGGGTTATTGATTCTTCTGACAGAGTGCTCCGCCAGCACCTCTGCTCCTGTATCTTCTGACAGAGTGCTCTGCCAGCACCTCTGCTCTCGATCGCCTATTGAGTGCGTTGAGTCAGTGACAGGTCAGTTATTCGGACAAGTCGAACAATCTAACTTGTTAAGCCTACCATAGTTATACCATTTTCCAGGGCAGTGTACCACAGCCCAATGTTGCAAATGTGTGTATTCCCTCAATTTGATTCGTCAAAAGACGAGGAGAGGTCATCACACTACACCAGACATGAGGTCACTTGATTCAATAATGCAAATTATCTTCCAGCCCATAAATGTTTTTCCCATGCATTTTATTCCACCCAACAATGAATGTTCTAATAGTAAATACAATGTAAAACAAGTTATCAATCTTTCTTCTTCTCAACAGGTCGCAGGGTGAGTTTCCCAGGTGCATCGTCAGGCAAGACTGTCGTTGGCATAGATTCAATGCCATGGCTTGTGGACTCTTGAGAGCGCAGCACATGCGCAGTCGCAGCACCCAAGATGGAGCAACATTGTACTTGATTGGTCCAAACACAAACTAATAGCAAAGTCAAAGAAAATCAGTTTTAGAAAAAAGAATAAATCAATGCACTGTGTACCACTTATCTCTACTCTATTCCCATGAATTTATTTTAACTATAGCATTAGGAATTTAGGCAGAATGAACAATTTAATAAAAGCTGCAATGCAAGCATTAGCACATGAAAACATAGAGCAGCAATCTTTAGTTCTAGTGCGCAGAAGCAAAGTTTTCCCACCAAAGCAGAAAGCACGTCATGTCACGTGAGTGTGACAGACGCATGCGTAGAAATTTAGGCCAATCGAGTTGCGGTTACTAAGAAGCACATTGTTAAGCTTCCCCAGCTTACTAGAAATGTTGTGTGGTGCATTGTTAGTAAGACAAAACATGTTGATTAGTGCATTACGGTTTATTTTGAGAGGGTTGAGTACAAGCACCTCTCTTTTCGTGCGAAACCTTGCTCCATAAATCTCCTCTTTGATGATATTTTATATCATCACATATTACGGAAACAGATGCCAACTTGTCAACATTTACTCATTTCTATTTCTTCAAACACTCTTTTAGGTTTTTCACCATTATTCATGTGGAAGTTTTTCATCTTTCTATACAAATCCCCATTTAATTCTTCAAGCTCCATTTCACTAAAGTTTCTTTCCTGTCCGTTCTGATTTACTTTATATGTCTTTTTATGTTCGCGACATTTGCAACAAATTATTATCTCAAAAAATAAGTAGTGCTACTCCCACCATTGGCATCAGTATTTTACCTACAAAATGTTCAGTAGGTAGTTTGTTTAGTCCTACGTTACTGAACCAACTACCTATTGAAGAGAGACCACTAATTAATCTCTTCAATGCACTATCAACCTCCAGTGGTTTCAATTCTTCTCTCAAATGGGTAATTTTTTTCGCGTACTTCTTAATTTCTACGCTTTTGTCTGGAATGTAAGAGCAACAATGTTGCGTCTTCAACATTCTACAGACTCAGCCCTCTTTTGCCAATAAAATATCAAGAGCAAGTTGATTTCGTAAAACTATTGATCTTACTGCAACTAGTTCGGTATTGATCATTAAAAATCCACGAGCAGTGTCAGCTTCTAAGCGATCCACCACTGTTGACACTTTGCAAATTCTTTAAGTGTTCAGAACTACTCCCACTGAAGGTTTTATTGCACTAAATATGTCACCTACAATTTCAGCAATTGATGCTCTTTTACTACGAGTTAATCCATTAGTTTCTTAATTTTTTCCAGAGATTTTCTCTACATGGTAAACCTTCGGGAATACTATTCCAAAATTGCAACTCCCATACCAATGATCAGACAATTTAAAATAGGCCTTGTTCCAACAAATTTAATAAATTCCAGGATAAACTGGTTCAGTTCCATCTTTGAAACCCCAACCCCCAATAATTTTGAAATTATGTTCACATTCACCGGAACCAATGAATATTTTGTTATAATGATCTGTTTTCTCTCTAAGGAGACGGAGTTTCCCTTTCTTTTTGAAATCCAACATCATAGCAGCTTGAGTCTTGCCATTAGAGGTAAACTCTTTATTTTCAGCCCATTTAGGAATCTTTTTTTTATGATCAGATGCTTTCTTATGGAAATCCTGTCTCCTTTTCTCTATTAATTCTAGACAAATCTTTTCTTTCTCCTGTAATATGCATGTTAGATTATCTTTTTGAGCCTTAGCTATATCTATTGATCCTACTGTAAGAAAATAATCTCCCATAAAATGTGTAGAATCACTAGTACTGGAAATACGATTCAAATTTCTATGTAAAGGAACTTCAGAAAACACTACATACAAATTGGAATAAAAATACTGCAATTTTCCAGTTCTATAAAGCAAACTAGCCAATATGCTACATGAAATACCATGAATCAGAGGTAAGTCATGGTAAGTGACCCCTTCAGTTACTGATGTGAGCAACTTCATGCACACATAGCAATTACTAATTTCCATAGATTCTACATAATGTAGCAAGAGATTAGCAAATACATTTAAATGAGTTCTATTGCAAGCTCTTTTATAATGAAAATCTCCCTCATCTGGTGCTCTAAACCTACTCCAGGTTGCCTAAGACTAACTGCTTTCTCATGTGTTTGTGTATCTACTTTCTTAGGTGAATCTGCTTGTTCAGGTATATTAGTTTTATTCTGCATTTCTTTGCTCATTAGGTAAGGTATAGCTAATGTAAATCCAAACCATACTATAACTACTATTACTATTCTACATGTGCATATTCTACAACATGTCTTTAGACAATTTCTTTTCAGTCTTCCGTTAACATTATAATCAGCCATTTCTGACTAAGGAGATGTTATCCCCTCTTTGTAACTTTTCCACCGACATTAACCTGTGATTCTTTTCTCAAGTTGGTCTCACTTCTTCAGTCTGATCAAAAATCAGTTTGTCATCATTCAGCTCTAGATTTTCGAAATGTTCAAGTATGACGTACGTCCACTCAGGTCCTTTGAACTTGTTATTTAGTCTTTTCAAACATGAACTTCTCCTTCCGGGTTGCTCTGTGGATGGTCCAGCTTGGCTTGATATTTTGTTTACTTGCTCTGGTTCTTAATTTATTGTTTTAAGGTGAAATTTCAGTCTTTTCACAAACCTAGACCATTTATCTCCTTTCCTGAGTCTTTTAGCTGGCACTGTGCTTTAACTTTCTTCAAATGCTCTTTTATTTTCGTTCAGTTGTGGCACTAGTTGTTCTTCATTAACTTCTGAATTTCTCCCTATCTGACTTGGTCCATGGCTTAATTTTGTTTCTTCTGCCTGGATACTAATCTGTTAGAGAGGGACATGGGGAACCCATTAAATGGCTCGGGACCATGGGTATCAAGTATTTATCAAAACAACACGTGGTCCTGAGCATACAAGAATAAGGGAAAGCAAAATTGTTGTATATAGACCACAATGGACTTCTATATAGTTCAGAATTCCTTGACCAGCCGGGCAAGGAATATTTAATGATTTGATAGATTATTTAATCTCAAAATACATTACATAACCCAAAACAGTGGGGTTATAGTAGGGCACAGTCCTGTGCCGTACAGAGGGAGGAAGTGAGAAAGTAAAAGTAAGTGAAAGAAAATATCAGGCAAACAAAGTGAGCTTACAGGTCACTGATATTAATTTACATTGACAGTGTATCCTGGAGTTACTCATACAAACAATAATATAGTGGAGTTACATGTATGAATTACTCTAAAAGGAGTCGACGTTTCGATCCCAAGCTCGGTTATAACGGGATCATCTTCAGGACAAGAGAGTAATTTTGCCTGAACAAAGCTTTTTTTAAAGAAACAAACACCTGTTTTTGGTAGAAAGCAAGAGGGAGAAAAATAAAGATATATATACAATCAATATTTGTATAGAGTAAGTAATAGTCAGCACTAGCATTGCAACTACGTAATTCGGAATCGCAGTGTCGAGTGTTGCCATGAGGCATGGATATTCTGTGCAAGGCCTCTCATAGTCATGCATGCTTGAGAGAAATTCTTATATGAACAGACGATTTCAACTCTTACAGCAATTGGTGATGGCGAACTCTAGGGTTACTTGGGTACGTGAAAGTGATCTGGGATCTTAAGTCGGCTGTGTGGATAGTGAGGCTTGTTGCCGTGATAAGGATGTGATGGTTGTGGGGGCATGGTGAGACCTATGCCATTCTATTGGTGCGTCTAACACGTGTGGTGGTGAATGGTCACTGACATGCGACCTACCAAGTTGGTATCATGAAGTAGGGATTTCTTCAGGTTGAGTGGTCCGATTATTGTGACCACCGCGTGTCACCCTGTTGGCAGTAAGGTATATTTTTAGTAATCATGCTGGACAAAAGGAGGGTAAAAGTAAGGGCGGGGGCATGTCCAATTACCATTTTTGAGGTATTGTTTCTTTTGGGCAAGGATGCTTGTCAGTACTGTGCAGGAGCCGGGTTTTAGTATTCAGTCACGGCGCTACTGTTGGTATAAAAATAGATGTTGGAATGACTTGGGGTTGTCACACGTGTCAGAAGGCTTTTGTTGTAAGGCAATTGTTGGGATTTACACATTACCGTCTGAGTTGCGTAGAAATATGTTTCTAATAAACCGGAGTCATAGCTTTGCGTGCACTCAGCAAAGATTTCACATACGCGTGTAATGCGTTGCTGTCAAAAGAGAATAAAATGTTTTTAAGGTGATGGACCATAGGGGGTGACAGATAATTATGTAAGCTCATGGGGCGGCATTACCCTGCCTTTGTATGGTAGGTATGCTTCCTCGAGGGAAGGGATGGGTGGTGTTGTTAAGGCTCCAAGGGTCTAGGATGCCTGCTGCAGCCGCTATTGGGATAAATTAAAATTAAAATTCAGGGTTATATGCTGAGGATATTTTTTAGAAAAAGGGGGAAAAAAAAAAAATCGAAAAGACCACTTTACCGAAAGGTAGTGGTTTCCGTATGCGCCGGTGGGTGTTGAACTGCAAACTCTGTGGGCAAAGGGACAAGAAGTTAGTCTATCGACGAGTGGTGATGGGACCACTAGGAATGAGCATTACTGTACCAATAGTGTCTTGGCGCGGGGAGTCCGTCGTGCGGCGATTTGAATGACGCCGACCTGGCTGGGCGGCCAGAAGGATGGCTGGTCCGCTGCGGGGCATAATGACAAGGATTAACGAGGATCCATACTGGAGTTAGCATAATGCTCTATCTCGGGGCAGTGGTAGGCGAGCTTACCGGGCGGAGTAGTCGATGCTCTGCAGGCGCTGGTAGCACGAGCTGTCTCTCAGTGGAACGCTTCCGTGTTGTGAAAGATTTGCTTAGTTATTGGTTAAAACGGGATCACGTGACAAGGGGATGCCGTGGTCCGTGTTCGCTTCATTTCTAGGGTGGCGGCCATTTCGAATTGGGGAGAACCCTTCTGATTACGGGATTCTAATGAGGATTAAAACACAGAAATATTCTGATTCAGATTGTGGGGAGGGGCCGCCTTATGGGGGTCAAGGGGGCGTGTGACTGTGAAAAGTGAAAGTGATTTTAAATGAAAGTGCCATAAAACGTACTCAATTTGTGACCAAATGTGATTTTGTGCATAAGTTTGAGTGACATTGATTCAGAGAATACTTTAAAATTAATTGTAGAACAACGAAAACTTTCATAAGATGTTATCGCAGCAAAAACAAAAGAACTTTCAGAATGCTGCAGATTTTTGGACCAAAGTTAGTGGTGCGGGACAGCTACGGATAGTAGCTGTAAGATTGTGCTTACAGCAGGGTTGTCCAGTCCTCACTCCTGTTGAGCCCTGTGTGGATAGTATCGAATTGGATGATTGTCTTGAATTCCTCTCGGTTGAGAAGTTGGGCCAAGTTGCCTCCTCTTTGCGGAAGTTTCACTGTTTTTAGCACTGTCCACTTGATATCATCCGCAGTGTGTTTCAATTCCACAAAATGTTCGACGAGAGGCGCGTTGGGAGTTCCACATCTGATGCGGCTTCGGTGCTGGCCAATGCGGGTCTTTACTTTCTGGGTGGTCTGGCCAACGTACATTTTTGAACAGGGACATAGGATAGCATAAATAACATTATGGCTATTGCAGTTAGTGAAGCTTTTCATTGTCACTGTGACACCATTATGGCTGAAATTCCGTGCCTCAATCGTGAATTCACACACTGTGCAACAACCACACTTAAAGTGCCCCAGGATAGGAGGTAGGCCCCAGTTGGTCTCAATTGTGGTCAATGGAGTAGGGGTTGGTAATGCTGCTCTTACTAGATGGTCCCTTAGTTTCTTGCTTTTCTTAAAAGCAAATAACGGCCTCTCTAGATGTATTGGGCCTGCATTTAGTGTGGGCTAGTGTTTGAGAATGGACTTCCGGATTCTATTGGAGACAGGGGAAAAAGTGGTTACGTACGCTATTCGTTCAGATTTGTCTCTTAGCTTGGGTGTCAGGAGGGCTTCACGTGGGCAGTACCAGGCCCTTTTGGAGGCCGTTTTAATAAATCTCCTCGGGTAGCCGCGTGCTTTTAGTTTGTTTGAGAGCACGTCTGCTTCCCTGAAGTAGTCTGCTTTAACTGAGCAATTCCTCCTGATTCTCAGGAACTGGGTATATGGTAAGGAGTCTTTTAGTGCCCTGGGATGGTTACTGTGGTAGCTCAGAAGGGTGTTACGTTCCGTGGGCTTCCTATGAAGACGTGTCAGTAACTCGTTATCATGATGGAAAATGGTCAGATCTAGTGAAGCTATTTGGTTTTTGTCATAGGCCAGAGTGAAGTTCAGGTCGGCACAGTTGTTATTTAGCCAATGATTAAAAGAATGCAGTGCGGGGATATCCTTGTTCCAGATAAGGAAAATGTCGTCTATATAACGACGCCATATGGAAATGCCTGCAAAAAAAGGATTGCTCTCAGTTAGGATGTTGCCAGTCTCGAGGGCATCCATGAATAGAATTGCCAGGTTGGGGGCAAAAATAGCCCCCATGGAAGTGCCCTTTATTTGTTGGTAATAGGTGTTGTGAAACACAAAATAATTCCTGGTGAGACATAGTTCAAGGAGCTGTAGAATGAAGATGGTGGGTACCCTTTGGGGACGAGGTCGTGAGTCTAGAATTTTCTGGATGACCAGTAGAGCCGCTGTCTGGGGGATGTTTGTGTAAAGCGACTCTACGTCCATAGTGCATAGAGTGTGGATTGTGGGGTCAAATGGGTAGTGTTCCACTAAATTGACCATCTCCATACTGTCCCTAACATAACAGATTGTGGATGGTACAAATTCTTTAATGAAGAAATCAACATACATTCCAAAGGGCTCTAGAATGGAGCCACATGCAGAAACTATGGGTCTGCCTGGGGGAGTGTTGATCTTCTTATGAACCTTTGGAAGGGTATAGATAACTGGCTGACGTGGGCTTTTTACATTGAGGAATAGGTGTTCTTTCTTACTCAAGAAGCCCTGAGAGACTGCATCTGTTGTGATCTTTAGTATAGTCTCTTGTATATTTTTGGTGGGATTCCCTGGTAGTCTCTGGTAATGATTTGTGTTCCCTAGCTGGCGTAAGATCTCTAGTTTATAAGAGTCAATATCCTGGAGGACAATTCCTCCACCCTTGTCAGCACTTTTTATGACAAGAAGGGGGTTATTCTTTAGCGAATCAATGGCGTCTTTTTCTACCCGTGGGATATTGTAAGGAACATAGAGTTTTTTTTTTCAATGGCACAGAGGTCTTTATGTACCAATTTTTCAAAGGTTCTGACCTCCGAAGGGATCATGTTGGCAGATGGAAGGAATGTGGATGGTGGTCGAAATGGGGTGTTAGCATTAGTTACGGGGGGAGGATGCAGTTGAAAGAAGGCTTTCAGGCGGATTAGTCTGAAAAATCTGAGAAGTTCAGTTTGTAACTCCATAAAGTCAGGGCGAATGGTAGGTACAAAGGAAAGGCCTTTCTTTAATAAGGCTATTTCAGGGTCCTGCAGTTAATGTTGGGATAAATTGAAAATTGGTATTGGTTCCGGTGGGGTGGTGGAGGGCAATGAGGAATTAGTGGTACCATTGTAGCTTACCACTGATAAAAATTGTTCCTGGTCTTGCGCTCCCCCGGGGCGTTGAACCATCGTTGCGGTTTCTTGACGCGACCTCTTTGGGGAGTGTTTGGTTGGCCCCTCGATAAAAAATTGGGCTGGGCTCCACCCCCCGTCTTTGATTGCTGGCTCCTTCACCTGGATCAGAGCTGTCGGAGGATTCCTCTGAAGTATCAGAGAAGCCGACTATGTTCTGATGTCTATTATATCTTCCCCAGGGTCTGCTGTTGGGGTTAAATTGGGGCCTATTAATGTGGAAGTCTTTGTGAAGATAGGGGTAGGTGTTTTCAACGTTGTAGTTTTTGATATCTTTTTTTATTTTATTGGACTTCTTGTTCTGTTCGATGCGATGGAATTCTGCTACTGTCTTTTCTACCTGTTCTAGCAGTTTTTTGCACTCTGCGGTGGGGTCAGAGTCATTGATTTGTTTCAGTAGGTCAGTGATTTCTATTTCTAGTGTCTTGAGGGTTTCAGTGGCTATATCAATACCGAGTGCTAGCCAGTGTCTAGAACATGTAGTGCCTATGTAGCTAAAATTAGAGATATACTTGGGGTTATCTGTGAAGATGCCAGGAATATTACGGACCTGTAGTCCTACTGGTATCACATCTGCCTTTAGGTAATCTGTCAACATTAATACCATAAGCTGTAGTCTAACTTGTTTCTTTTTAAGTTTCTCCAGTTGTTCAGGTAAGGAGGAATTGGTGACTGTGGGTACATCAGGGGTATGGGATAGTAAGGAGGGTCCCGAACAAAGCTGTTTAAGGTATTCTGCAGTGTACAAAGGAGCATGGGCTGACATTACTTTCAGGAATGAAGGATTTAAAGTTGGGAAAATGTAAAAAGGTAGTGTAATGGCACCAGGGTGCCCGACCTCGTAAGGACGAGGATTAAGGTTTCAAGAAAAACCCCTGCAATCATGCGATTGCGCTTAGTTCATTAGAGAGGGACAAGGGGAACCCATTAAATGGCTCGGGACCATGGGTATCAAGTATTTATCAAAACAACAAGTGGTCCTGAGCATACAAGAATAAGGGAAAGCAAAATTGTTGTATATAGACCACAATGGACTTCTATATAGTTCAGAATTCCTTGACCAGCCGGGCAAGGAATATTTAATGATTTGATAGATTATTTAATCTCAAAATACATTACATAACCCGAAACAGTGGGGTTATAGTAGGGCACAGTCCTGTGCCGTACAGAGGGAGGAAGTGAGAAAGTAAAAGTAAGTGAAAGAAAATATCAGGCAAACAAAGTGAGCTTACAGGTCACTGATATTAATTTACATTGACAGTGTATCCTGGAGTTACTCATACAAACAATAATATAGTGGAGTTACATGTATGAATTACTCTAAAAGGAGTCGACGTTTCGATCCCAAGCTCGGTTATAACGGGATCATCTTCAGGACAAGAGAGTAATTTTGCCTGAACAAAGCTTTTTTTTTAAAAAACAAACACCTGTTTTTGGAAGAAAGCAAGAGGGAGAAAAACAAAGATATATATACAATCCATATTTGTATAGAGTAGGTAATAGTCAGCACTAGCATTGCAACTACGTAATTCGGAATCGCAGTGTCAGGTGTTGCCATGAGGCGTGGATATTCTGTGCAAGGCCTCTCATAGTCATGCATGCTTGAGAGAAATTCTTATATGAACAGACGATTTCAACTCTTACAGCAATTGGTGATGGTGAACTCTAGGGTTACTTGGGTACGTGAAAGTGATCTGGGATCTTAAGTCGGCTGTGTGGATAGTGAGGCTTGTTGCCGTGATAAAGATGTGATGGTTGTGGGGGCATGGTGAGACCTATGCCGTTCTATTGGTGCGTCTAACATGTGTGGTGGTGAATGGTCACTCACATGCGATCTACCAAGTTGGTATCATGAAGTAGGGATTTCTTCAGGTTGAGTGGTCCGATTATTGTGACCACCGCGTGTCACCCTGTTGGCAGTAAGGTATATTTTTAGTAATCATGCTGGACAAAAGGGCGGGGGCATGTCCAATTACCATTTTTGAGGTATCGTTTCTTTTGGGCAAGGATGCTTGTCAGTACTGTGCAGGAGCCGGGTTTTAGTATTCAGTCACGGCGCCACTGTTGGTATAAAAATAAATGTTGGAATGACTTGGGGCAGTCACACGTGTCAGAAGGCTTTTGTTGTAAGGCAATTGTTGGGAATTACACATTACCGTCTGAGTTGCGTAGAAATATGTTTCTAATAAACCGGAGTCATAGCTTTGCGTGCACTCAGCAAAGGTTTCACATACGCGTGTAATGCGTTGCTGTCAAAAGAGAATAAAACGTTTTTAAGGTGATGGACCATAGGGGGTGACAGATAATTATGTAAGCTCATGGGGCGGCATTACCCTGCCTTTGAATGGTAGGTATGCTTCCTCGAGGGAAGGGATGGGTGGTATTGTTAAGGCTCCGAGGGTCCAGGATGCCTGCTGCAGCCGCTATTGGGATAAATTAAAATTAAAATTCAGGGTTATATGCTGAGGATATTTTTTAGAAAAAGGGGGGAAAAAAAAAATTACATCCTGTTGATCCCGTTTTAACCAGTAACTAAGCAAATCTCTCACAACACGGAAGCGTTCCACTGAGAGACAGCTTGTGCTACCAGCGCCTGCAGAGCATCGACTACTCCGCCCGGTAAACTCGCCTACCACTGCCCCGAGATAGAGCATTATGCTAACTCCAGTATGGATCCTCGTTAATCCTTGTCATTATGCCCCGCAGCGGACCAGCCATCCTTCTCGCCGCCCAGCCAGGTCGGTGTCATTCAAATTGCCGCACGATGGACTCCCCGCGCCAAGACACTATTGGTACAGTAATGCTCATTCCTAGTGGTGCCATCACCACTCGTCGATAGACTAACTTCTTGTCCCTTTGCCCACAGAGTTTGCCCATATCCCTGGTCGCCATTGAGGCATTTCAACACCCACCGGCGCATACGGAAACCACTACCTTTCGGAAAAGTGGTCTTTTCGCTTTTTAATTTTTTTTTTCCCCCCTTTTTCTAAAAAATATCCTCAGCATATAACCCTGAATTTTAATTTTATTTTATCCCAATAGCGGCTGCAGCTGGCATCCTGGACCCTCGGAGCCTTAACAACACCACCCATCCCTTCCCTCGAGGAAGCATGCCTACCATACAAAGGCAGGGTAATGCCGCCCCATGCGCTTACATAATTATCTGTCACCCCGTATGGTCCATCACCTTAAAAACGTTTTATTCTCTTTTGACAGCAACGCATTACACGCGTATGTGAAACCTTTGCTGAGTGCACGCAAAGCTATGACTCCGGTTTATTAGAAACATTTTTCTACGCAACTCAGACGGTAATGTGTAATTCCCAACAATTGCCTTACAAGCCGGTGTTGACCAGCTAAGTACCCTGAGGCAGAAGCCGGGGTGTCTGGGCTGCTACTGAAATAGCATTTCTTTTAAAATCTTGCTAATTTGCACTGTTTTCATGTTTTTATGCTCGATCTGTTAAAACTACCTAAAAAGCACTAAACAGCGCCTGAAGGGGAAGACCTCAATCCCTCATCAGCGTCGCTGCACCACGTGACTCGGGGCCACGCCCACCCACGTAGCCACGCCCACTCCAGGAAGTATAAAATCGCCGTGCTCGCTCTAAGCCGGTGTTGACCAGCTAAGTACCCTGAGGCGGAAGCCGGGGTGTCTGGGCTGCTACTGAAATAGCGTTTCTTTAAAATCTTGCTAATTTGCACTGTTTTCATGTTTTTATGCTCGATCTGTTAAAACTACCTAAAAAGCACTAAACAGCGCCTGAAGGGGAAGACCTCAATCCCTCATCAGCGTCGCTGCACCACGTGACTCGGGGCCACGCCCACCCACGTAGCCACGCCCACTCCAGGAAGTATAAAATCGCCGTGCTCGCTCTAAGCCAGTGTTGACCAGCTAAGTACCCTGAGGCGGAAGCCGGGGTGTCTGGGCTGCTACTGAAATAGCGTTTCTTTTAAAATCTTGCTAATTTGCACTGTTTTCATGTTTTTATGCTCGATCTGTTAAAACTACCTAAAAAGCACTAAACAGCGCCTGAAGGGGAAGACCTCAATCCCTCATCAGCGTCGCTGCACCACGTGACTCGGGGCCACGCCCACCCACGTAGCCACGCCCACTCCTCTCTCCTCCTATAACTATGCTTACTACCCGACAGCGCAGCGGTCGAGCGCAGCGGGCACACCTTCAGCACGCCGAAGACACGCCAAAGACTAGCCCGTCTGTGCCCGTCCGTGCCAGGACGGGGCAAGAGGCCGAGGCTCTCACTCCCACCGCTCCTCCCAGGCTGGTAAGAACATCTTCCGCTTTGAGAGCGCTGCGCCCTACCCCGAAGCCGAATTGCTCTCTGTCCAACCTCCACAAAGTCGGAACTCATGTTTGCTCCGAATGTAAACTATCCACCATCGTATATCAACCCCACCCCAACCCATCTAGGAGACACAGGAAATGCAAAATATTACGTAAAAACTTGCAGCCAACATACGTATTTTACAGTACAAACTGTAGATCATTGCCTAAGCATAAGCATGATATTTTTAATCTCCTCACCGAAGAATGTCCTAGCGCAGTCTTCTTAACCGAGACATGGCTACATGACAGCGCCGGCCCAGATGTTGCTATTGCCCTCCCCGACAACTACGCCATTGTCAGAATTGACAGGGAAAAACAGGTAGGGGGCGGGATAGCTATCATTTTTAACAGATAATTCAAATGTACTTTGGAATCTGTACCAATTCCAGATTGTGAAGCGGGTCTTTTTAAAATCACTTTGAACCCCAATTTTACAATGTCAGGCCTTCTGATTTATCGACCTCCAGGTAACCCCTCTCAATGGGTATCAAACTTTGCAAATCTTATCACTCCCTACTATATGTCATCTAGCAATTTCTCCCTGTTGGGTGATCTAAATCTACACCTTGAAGATCCCACCATCCCCTCATGTTATAATCTGCTGGAAGATCTAGCTGCACTGAATCTATCTATTATAAACTCTAGCCCTACTCACATAGCGGGCCATTTGTTGGACCCCATAATATCTAACGTCAGGGAACCCACGTACATCGCCACCGTACCTTCTGGCTGGTCCGACCATCATCTCATTAGTTTTAGCATTTCTTTCCCACCCTCCCCCAGTGTGAAACAAAATACTGATGCCACTTACAGAAAAAACTGGAAGTCAGTTGACATCGATGCTTTAAATGCGGCACTTAAACAAAACCCTCCTAGCCTTAACTCCAACATGGACCACGTAGCAATTGAAACACAAAATTGGCTAACAAATGCAGCAAATAACTGTCTGCCCTCTACTCGCACCAAAGGGAGTAGGCATCGTCCTCCGGCCCCATGGTTTAACGACAGCCTTAAAATTGAAAAATCAAAATGCAAAGTACTAGAACGCAAATGGCGTAAAAAGTACGACCTCAATGCCAAAAAAAGCTATCATGAAGCCAGAAATCACTATCATGCGGCTTGTACAAAAGCAAGAGCTGCTTTCGTCTCAAAAACAATTATCGAAGCAACTAACATGCCTAAAACTCTTTTCTCCAAAGTTAAGGAACTGGCAGGCGCACATACCACAGCTGCTGCACCCCCCCTAAGCGCTCAACAATGTCAGGCGTTAGCTTGTTTCTTTACTGAGAAAATCGATAAAATTATCTCAGACATCAAAACTAAAATTTCTGTTTCTGACCCACCCCCTCCATCTGACCCTATTCTGCCTCAACCCACTGCTTTGGGTGAAAGCTTACTGGAATCTTGGCCGACTCTTTCATTAGAGAATCTGAAAGGAATCCTAAAAACTGTAAAATCCGGCTCCCCTAGGGACCCCATCCCTATTAAAATTATAAAAAAACTGGATGACCAGTCCTTGAATATCATTGCCAATCTCTTAAACTCGTCCCTCGACCTCGCCACTGTCCCAGCCTTATGGAAGCATGCCATGGTGACACCCCTCTTGAAAAAGCCAAATGCAAACCCAGAAATACTGGCCAATTATAGACCTATATCTCTACTTCCTGCTTTTTCAAAGTGTCTTGAGAGACACGTTCACTCCACTTTAGCCACTTTTGCAGAAGAAAACTCCTTACTCCAACCTTCGCAATCTGGCTTCAGGGCTGGTTTCTCGACGGAAACCGCCCTATTAGGTGTCACCGAACACATCAGAAAACTTCTTGACCAAGGCCAGACGGTCGCACTTGTGTTATTGGACCTAAGTGCGGCGTTCAACACCATCTCTCATGAAACGCTTATTAGAGAGCTATACACAAATGGCGTATGAGGAAAGGCTCTGGATTGGATCAAATCCTTCCTGGCAAACAGAACCTTTCAGATCGCATCTGCACAAGCCGTGTCAGACACCCTACCTGCAGCTCATGGAGTGCCGCAGGGGTCCATCCTGAGCCCTCTGTTTTTTAATATCTATCTCAAACCACTGGCAGAACTTGTTGAAAAGCTAGGTCTAACGCTTATGAACTATGCCGATGACACCCAAATCATTTTTTCCCTATCTAATTCTTGTCCCCACTCCCCGTCGTTACTCAAGGAAGGACTATTAAAAATACTGAACTGGATGACAGCAAACCAGTTAAAACTGAACGGCGACAAGACGGAAATACTGATTTTGGGAAAGGACAAAGCTCTCTGGAACCCTGCGCATTGGCCAGACCAGATGGGCATTTTTCCTACCCCGGTGTCCCATGCTCAAAATCTGGGCTTTGTACTGGACAATGCCTTATCCATGGACAAGCAGGCCAGTAAAGTTACTGGCTTGTGTCTCACCATAGCTAAATGGTTGAGGAAAATCCTGTGGATGTTGCCTATGTCAACACAAAAGACCGTAGTCAATGCCCTTATCACATCAAGGCTTGACTACGGCAACATCCTCTATCTGGGCGCAAATAAATCTGTCATCGGACGACTGCAGGTAGCGCAAAACGCTGCGGTCAGACTCCTATGTAAGATTCCTAAGAATTCTGGAGTCTCAAACCATCGTCGGGATCTTCATTGGCTCAGGATAGAGAGCAGAATTCGTTTCAAGGCCCTGAACTACATGTTCAGAATAAAAACAGGAGTAGCACCAAAATACCTTCAATCCCTTGCCTGCCTCTACACGCCCAAGAGAAACCTCCGGTCTCAGACAGCAGCTTGCTTCTGCATACCAAGGTATAAACGTGCAAGATCAGGGGGCAGATCTTTTGCCTATCTTGGACCCTCCCTGTGGAACACGCTTCCCCCAGGCATCCGGAAGGAAGAAAACTATTGTAGGTTCAGAAAGCTTGTAAAGACCTGGCTGTACAAACAATAACCGCTTAAACAGTTACCTCCTTTCTGTCCTTATTTCTAGCTGTGTCTAGGCGCCGGGAAACCCTTCTTGGGTAGCTGTTGCGCCCTATAAATTGATAAAATAAATAAATAAATAAATAAATAAAACAACAAAAGCCTTCTGACACGTGTGACTGCCCCAAGTCATTCCAACATCTATTTTTATACCAACAGTGGCACCGTGACTGAATACTAAAACCCGGCTCCTGCACAGTACTGACAAGCATCCTTGCCCAAAAGAAATGATACCTCAAAAATGGTAATTGGACATGCCCCTGCCCTTACTTTTACCCTCCTTTTGTCCAGCATGGTTACTAAAAATATACCTTACTGCCAACAGGGTGACACGCAGTGGTTACAATAATCGGACCACTCAACCTGAAGAAATCCCTACTTCATGATACTAACTTGGTAGGTCGCATGGCAGTGACCATTCACCACCACACGTGTTAGACGCACCAATAGAACGGCATAGGTTTCACCATGCCCCCACAACCATCACATCCTAATCACGGCAACAAGCCTCACTATCCACACAGCCGACTTAAGATCCCAGATCACTTTCACGTACCCAAGTAACCCTAGAGTTCACAATAACCAATTGCTGTAAGAGTTGAAATCGTCTGTTCATATAAGAATTTCTCTCAAGCATGCATGACTATGAGAGGCCTTGCACAGAATATCCACGCCTCATGGCAACACCTGACACTGGGATTCCGAATTACGTAGTTGCAATGCTAGTGCTGACTATTACCTACTCTATACAAATATTGATTGTATATATCTTTGTTTTTCTCCCTCTTGCTTTCTTCCAAAAACAGGTGTTTGTTTTTTAAAAAAAAGCTTTGTTCAGGCAAAATTACTCTCTTGTCCTGAAGATGATCCCGTTATAACCGAGCTTGGGATCGAAACGTCGACTCCTTTTAGAGTAATTCATACATGTAACTCCACTATATTATTGTTTGTATGAGTAACTCCAGGATACACTGTCAATGTAAATTAATATCAGTGACCTGTAAGCTCACTTTGTTTGCCTGATATTTTCTTTCACTTACTTTTACTTTCTCACTTCCTCCCTCTGTACGGCACAGGACTGTGCCCTACTATAACCCCACTGTTTCGGGTTATGTAATGTATTTTGAGATTAAATAATCTATCAAATCATTAAATATTCCTTGCCCGGCTGGTCAAGGAATTCTGAACTATATAGAAGTCCATTGTGGTCTATATACAACAATTTTGCTTTCCCTTATTCTTGTATGCTCAGGACCACTTGTTGTTTGGATACTAATCTGGCCTTGTTTAGGAGTTTGCTGTATTTGACTTTGAGTTTGGCTTTGTTCCTCCTCCTCCTGAACAAGCTTTTCTACACCTATCTGGTCCTACTCAGGTCTTTGGATTTCTTGATTGTCTTCGGCCTGAACTTTTGCCCTAATCCCTATCTTTCCCTCCTCAGACTCTGGAGTTCTGGCTGGAGTTTCAAATGTCTGAGTACTCAATCTTTCCTTATCTGGTCCTCCTCAGAATTACTTTTGACTTGTATTTCTGTAATCCTTGTACATTCTTCTATTCCTGACTTATCCTCACTATCACTCTGTCTATCTAGATAAGTTTGACTTCTGGTTCTCACAAATTCTGCAGGTATGTCGACTACTGGAATCCATTCATCCTGACTGGTGCTCGGTTGTTCCTCATGAACTACTTCAGGATCAACTTTCTGAGACCCCTTAGCTGCACAACCTTCCGCTGCTACTTCATCAGGTCTGGTCACCCTCTTGGTATGACTCCCGTCGATCCAGTTTGGGATTCCTCTGCACTTTACAGCTGTTGTAGTAACCAATATCACTTGATGTGGCTCTCCCCACCTTGGTGCTAGGCAAGATTCTCGAGTATGTTCCTTTATCACTAGCCAGTCACCCGTATTCAGATCATGTGCTGGAGTTGATTGTCTGGTGACAGCGTCTTCCCCAACCTGGTGAGAGATAGAACGCACTTTGTCAGCCAGTTCTTTGCAGTACTCAAGCACTAAATCAGCAGATATATTTATCAGCTTGTGTTCTGGTACCCATGCCTGCCTCATTGCTCTTCCCATGAGTATTTCATGGAGACTCAAGCCTGTATTTTTGTCTGGAATGATTCTGAGTCCCATAAAGCATACGGCCACTCCAATTGGGTAGATTCATACATCTTCCCCAATCGTGACTTGATTGTGCCATTTAGTTGTTTTACCACTCCAAAGCCTCTGGGCGGTATGCACGGTGTAGCTTTTGCTCAATTTGCAATGCTTCACAGACCAAGCAAATTATTTCATTATTAAGATGAGACCCTCAGTCTGATTCAATCGTTACTGGAAAACCAAACTTGGTATGAGTTCCTTCAGTAGTAGTTTAGCTACAGTAATGCTATCATTCCTGTGGGTAGGGTAGTCTTCCTCCCATTTTGAAAACAGGCAGACAATGACAAAAAAACGTGCTTCAGTCCTCGGCAAGGAGGTAATTGGATGAAATCAATCATTCTGGAGTCGTGTGAAGGGACCTTCTGCCTTTCCAATCTTACCTGGCAACACTACAGTTCTTTTACCAGGATTCATTCGTTGGCATGTTATACACCTCAGGCAAAGACTCTCTGCTACATTCCTGAATCTCGCATTGAACCAACTCTGTCTGAACTGCCTAATCATCGCGTACCTACCTGAGGTGTGAGAACTTTCATGATACATCATAGCCATAGGAGCAAGCATCCAATCTGGTAACACAGGTCTCCCATCAAGGTAAACAATAACACAATCCTCAACCCTTCTTCGACATCCTATTTTCTCCTACTCTTCCTTTTCCTTCATTTCTGCCTCATTTTGCAAATCTCTCACTTCTTCCCATGTTTTCACTCTTTCAAGCACCATAAGTTGGCAGCTGTTTCCATGTGCATCAATTTTCTTATTTATTGCCATCTTACGTTTGGCACAAGGCTGGGCTAATTGGTCAGCATATCGGTTACCTGCGGTCACTCTGTCATTTTCAGATTGGTGAGCAACACACTTGACCACAGCCACTTCTTTTGGTAATTGAATTGATTCCAGCAAGTCTTTCACATAATTTCCATTCTTATTAGGAGTACCCAAAGAAGTCAGAAACTCCCTTTGCATCCATAGTTGGCCAAAGTCATGCACAACCCTGTAACCATATTGTCAGTGTATATGGTTACTTTCAAATTTTTCCCAAATTTGCAGGCTCTTGTCAATGCAACTAATTTGGCTACTTGTGCAGACTTGACTCCAGGTAAATACGATGCTTCCACTGGACCCCACAAAGTACACACAGCATAAGCAGCACTTAATCCTCCTTCCTCGTGTCTCATGCATGAGCCATCCACAAACAGCTCATATTCAAATGTCAACAATGGCTCTTCTTTTATGTCTGGTCATGGCTTAGTACTGTATTCTGTGAGGTCAATGCAATCATGCTCGAATTCCCCTTTCACTTCTGTGAAGTGTGAATCAGGTAACAGCGTAGCTGGATTTAAGACAGTGCATCTTGCAATGGTCACATTCCCTGCACCTAGAAGAATTTTCTCATATTTAGTCAGCCGACTCGGAGTCAAATACTGAGTACGTGTTCGGGTTAACAGAATCACCACTGAGTGTTGGACATACACAGTTACAGGTTGTCCCATAATGATGGATTCACTTTGCTCAAGACTCATGCAGGTTGCAGCTACTGCTTTCAGACAACCTGGCAATGCAGATGCCACTGGATCTAGTGTAGAAAAAAAATATGCCACAGGACGTCTCATTAAACCATGAGTTTGGGTCAGAACAGACAATGCACAATTGTTGCGTGCATCACAGAACAATGCAAATTCCTTTGAATAATCAGGCATCCCTAAGGCTGGAGCTGAGCAGAGCCAGTCCCGCAGCTTCAAGAAGGCAGTCATGCTTTCATCATCCCAAAAAGTGGGTATTTTGCTCTTTTTGTTGTCATTTGTATCAAAAGTTTAGCTACGACTGCAAATCCCACAATCCACTGCATGCAGTAACTTACAACTCCAAGAAACATTCTGATTTCTTTCTGTGTCTGAGGTAGATTCATGTTTCTGATTATTTTGATTCTTTCAGAGGTAACTCTTCTGACACCTCTTTCTATCTGGTACCCCAGATACTTTACATATGTGGTACAGAATTGTTACTTTTCAGGTGACACTTTATGTCCTCCTTCAGCCAAATGATTCAGCAATGCAATGGTATCAACAACACATTCATTTTTGAGTTTTAGACGCCACCAACAGGTCGTCCATGTACTGCACCAGGACAGACTGTTCGGGCAGCACCAAATATTCAAGACATTTATTCAATATCTGATTTAAAATCAATGGACTCTCTGTGTACCCCTGAGGGACAAGATTCCAAAAGTAAACATGGTCGTCGAATTTCAATGAGAAAATATATTTGCTATCTGGATGCAATGGTATAGAGAAAAATGCATGGCACAAATCAATTACCATGAACGATCCGGCTCCCCACGGTATCTGGTACAGAAGCACTGCAGGATTTGGCACAACTGGACAACATGGGATGACAATTTTATTAACTTTGCGGAGGTCTTGTACAACCCTATATTTTCCACTCGGTTTCTTTATGCCAATTATAGGTGAATTACATGGACTGCTCATAATTTCTTGTAAAATGCCTTGCTCAACCAAACACTTTATTTCTGCTGCAACACCTGCTTTTATTTCTGTGCTCATTTTGTATTGTCGAATATTTGCGTAAACTGCACCTTCTTTTACTGTCACTTTTACTTGGTCAACATTTGCCATTAATCCTACATCTTTTCCAGTGAAATCCCACACTTCAGGATTCACTGTATGCTGCAATTCTTTTGGGAGGTCTTCCACTAACATCTTTTTATTTTAAGCTTCTTGTTTGATTAACATTAATTTGTCTTTGTCTGGGGTTTGAATTTCAACACCACTTGGGATACAAAAGATTGTGCAATTCATTTTGCACAGTAAGTCCCTACATAATTGGTTCACTGGACTGGAGTCGTACACTACAAACTTGTGCATTTCTTTGAAATTACCTATTCTGATTTCCATAGGTTCTGTAATGGGGGTACTAATTTGTTTATTAGAAACGCTCACTACTTGGATCACTTCTCCCGAGAGGGGTAGGTTTGGAATGTCTGCTGTTCTCACAATAGAACAGGTAGCACCAGTATCCAAAAAAAGGTAACATCATTTCCCTCAACTTTTCCCTCAGTGTATTGACCTGACTGATCTACTGGCAAGGATGCGCCAAGCACAGACTCCTCGTCCTCCCCTCTCAGGCACCGTCAGTAACTGTCTTCCTCGAAAAATGCATCACTCAAAAGAAATTGTGATGTCACTGCGTCTCTCCTTCCACTTCCCTCCCGATTTATGGTATCCACTTTGTAATTTGCTTGGCTCCCAGAATCTGGAGTAGGTGCAAGTAGTAACTGATTCTATATTACCTGTTGCTGTGGCTTCCTTGACACCCCATTCTGCGTCTGTGGATCAAAAGTGTCATTTTTCACATTGTTACTCTATACAGCCTTACACTCATTCTTCCTATGCCCAATTTTTCCGCACCCATGACAAGGAAACTTTTTCTTGGCCTCCTCTCTATTGATTCTACCTCTTGGTTTACCCCCATTTACATCTCCTTGATTTTGATTATTTTTCAATTGATTTAACTGGAGTTCCTGCTGCTCTGCTAACTTTACCTGTGCCGCATTTCATTTTCTTCTAAATTATTTTGTTTATTGTCAATTTCATCCCCACAATATTTTGCATACTTAGTATTTCATCTACCGGCTAGGCCTGCCAGCAGATTTTATGATCTATAATCATTTGCAAAATTTCTGGTTTTAACCCTGACAGGAATCGATAAATAAAATGTGTCATGTCTTTTGTATCAATGCTTTCCAAACCACTGTACTGCTTAAATACTTGTAAAAGGCGTTCATAATATGCATGTACTGATTAATTTTTATTTTGGGTTGTTCTGTCTATTCTTGTCCAATCTGTGTCTTTCGGGGACACTTTCCCTTTCAGGAATGTTATGACTTGATGATACTTTTTCATGAAGTCATCTAATGGTGCTCCTGTCTTTGGGTCTCTTGGGTACTTAACATTAGGCCAATCAATCGTGATTTTACATTCTGGTCATAAATTCTCAGTGTGAGAAGTTGGCCTGGTATATGATGCTCACTAGTTCTAGTGATCACCTTGTACCATGCCAAGCAACCCTTATGATGATTGGTTTTAATTCAACCTTATAGACCAGCTATCCTAGAGGTAGCGTGGACAAAGCAGTCTTAGGCTAAACTCAGTAAGGCATGTGAAGCAAGCTGTTTTACCATACACAATCCCCTTGAATACCAAATGAAAGGACACCACACAGATATATATTGAAAATATATATATATATATTTATTAACTACAAATATCCCCTATACTCTTTATGAGCACAGAAGCACAAGCGTTAAAACAAAACACAGTTTAAATATACAAAAGTTGCACAATATGGATGAGCCCTAGGGGCCACCTAAACCATATACTAAAATAGTGGTATAAGAACCACCAATCGGAAAGGAAATAGGCCTAGGGCCTTGGGAATCGCTGGAGCTGATCGGGACTAGCAGTGACTAAGTCGGGAAAGGCCCGCAGGACTCGGGTGCAGCATTTAAAGTGCACGCATTCACCAATGCAATGTCAATGGTGCGTACAAGTTACAAAGTTAGTGTTTAAGGAACCTTCTGAGTGACCTAGAATGATGAAACTTTAGACACAGACACTAAAGGTGTATACCAGTGTGGGAACACCGGCGTTGCTGAGTTACCTCACCCACAGGAAGAGGGTGCACAGGTGCGAAGTAGTGTCGGGTTTTGTCACGCAGGTCGATGGTGCCTGAAGATGAAGATGTGGCAGGCGGCTCGATGTGAAGAGTTCCAGTGGATCCAAGGGTGGATCTGAAGTGGTGAAGACTTGAAAGCAGAGGGGACAATGTTCAAAGTCACTAGCCAGTGACTACTGTGGAACCAGATTGGAACCAGGCAATGTCGGGTGCAAACAGGCGATGAGGTGTAGCTTCTCTCTGCAGCCACGTGGACACGAAGAGGTCAAGGATGTCCAGGAGTCAATCATGAGCTGTCCCACAAAGGCTCTAGCTGATGGCTGTGTCGGCAACTTGATTGGAGCAAACAGGCTGTGGCTAATGCAAGCCACGCAGGAAGTGGAAAATGCTTATCACTTGGACCAGCAAGGTCAGAGCGGGTGCTCCTTTTTACAGGAGCAAGGACAAGTCTGGAGCAACCAGACCCACAGTGTAAATTGTAGGTTTCGTTGCCAAGATGGCCGCTGACCACGTGGCAAGTGGCCAGGATGGAGCATCAAGTGGCACAATGCAAAAGGGCCCCACGCAGATTGTGGAGATGCTGGGGGGCTGATCTTCAGTGAAAGAGCTTCTCGGTTGTGGGACTTTTCAAACCCCAAAGCACATTGTCGAGGGTGCCTTGGGTGCTGCGCAGTCAGCTTCTCGGGGGTCTTTCAAGATGTCCGGTCCCACGTCTCTCACTGCCTCCACGGGTCCCTTCTTTGCAGGGACTGTGGATCGGGCTGTGAGAAATCTGGTAG
Source organism: Lissotriton vulgaris (assembly GCF_964263255.1). Taxonomy (NCBI): domain Eukaryota; kingdom Metazoa; phylum Chordata; class Amphibia; order Caudata; family Salamandridae; genus Lissotriton; species Lissotriton vulgaris. Next base: position 2,082,039,529 of record NC_141687.1, read on the forward strand.
TCTGGGTCTCCTCAGGCTCTGGGCTCGGGCTCTGGCAGGAGGCGGCAGCAAAGCAGACGTTGAGGTGCTGGATGGTGCCTGTGTTCACAGGGTGGCCACTCCTTGGCCACAAGGGAGATGCTCTTCAGTCTTCTGTGCAGCAGAATGTCGAGCCAGTTTATGGGCCTACATTATTAAATTAAATTTCAGCAAAATGATTTGAAATAAAGCATTTGTAGATTATGCCATTTTGATACTCTGAAGGATGTATTACAAAGGGATTAAATACCAAGACTATTAAGAAATTCCTAGTCAGATATTTAAGATTATGTGGCACATAGCAAAAAAAGTATGTTTTATCTTCAGTATGTACACCATTGATTATTGCATCTATACCATGCTGATGGTTCATGAAGAGCTGCTCTTTGGGACCTTTCAGTCCTGAGCAAATTGAATATTGTTAGAAATGGGGATCTCTAATTGGTAAAGGTAGGTATCTTTGTCCAAGTAGGGACCCCTCTTCCTAGTCAGGGTAAGGGGAATAATTTCTAAAATAACCCCTGCTCACCCCCTTGGTAGCTTGGCATGAGCAGACAGGCTTATCTCAGAGGCAGTGTGTAAAGCATTTGTGCATGCATGCACTAACACAGCTAAAACACTACAAATGAACACCACACCAGTTTTGAAAAATAAGTAGAACTTTATCTTAACCAAACAAGACCAAAAATGGCAAAAATCCAACATGCCATACTGTGAGAAATAGTTATTGAGCAAAATAACCTTTAAATTGCAGGAATAGCTTGAAAAACACAGTTCCTCCAACTCTGTAGCTCCTTTGAGGGCTATCGCGATAATGAACACAACAAAGTTTAACGATTCCAGCCAAACGCGTTGGTATGGGTTAGCTCAAGCTTCAACAGACTCGGAGACAGTACCTTTACTGTTGCAGCCAACACAATGGTACAAGCTGGTCAGTGGCAACCATTGCGGTTGCAATGTAAGATGGAAGGCCTGCAGCGTGCGGTGTCCTCGCGGCTCAGTGCAGGCAGCTGCCCACTGACGGAGTCTGTGAGGTCAAGGCTTGCTTTGCAGGGTGAGGCGTTGCTCAATGCGCTGCTGGCAGGTCATGGTGCGGCGACCGAGCCAGTTGATCGTTGAGCCTGCCAGCGACAGAGTCGGTGATGTCTGTGCAGCGTGTAGCAAGGTGGAGTGTGGTACCCACAGGACACGGTGTAAGCAGTGGCTTGTTGACGGAGTCAGTGAGACCAGGGTTGTGTTGTGAAGCGAGACGGTGCTCTCTGTGGGGCCTTCAGGACACGGAGTCTCTGACAGACTCGGTGACGGAATCGGTTGCCCTTTTCTTCTGTGGCGACTGGAACCAGCAGAACCAGAGATGGTGCCTAGAAGGATGGTGAGGTCCTTGCTGTTCCTGAGACCTCTTGAGCATGGGGCAAGTTCCAATTCAAGCCCATGGAGATACTTTATCAAGTAGGATACACACACAGTTCCTCTCCTTGGCAGAAACAGCCACTGCAGGCCAACACCAGCCAGCACATGGCAAAGGGGCAGTACTTCTACTCCAGCTTCTCTAGCTCTTCTCCTTGGCAGGGGTTCCTGTTGTAAGTCCAAAAGTGATCTAAAGTTCTGGGGTCTGGGCCCCAATATTTATACCACAGCATCCTTTGATTTCTGGTGGCAGAGAAGCGCTGTGCTCAGTCAAAACAAGTTCTGTCCTCTCTGGTGTAGCTTCCTGGAAGGGAGTAGAGAGGGAATTGTGGAAGGCAGGCCCGGCCCATTCAGGTGAAAGGAAACCTCCTACCCCTACTCTACATTCAGCCAAGCCCTGACTAATCCAGACTCCTGGAGTCACTGCACATCCCTAGCCCCCTGTCACTCCAAAGCCAGATAGTCAATACACAGCCTGGCAGAGGCACTCTGGATTGCTAAGCAAGAAAATACCTACTTTCTAATAGTGGTATTTTCAAACACAGAATGTAAACCTCACCCTCGCTAGTAGATGCATTTTAACATTCTGAGTTAAGACATTTATTTTCCTACCTTTTTCCCATGGGTAGTTATGTTTATAAGATGATATAAGCAAGTTCCCCATTCTATTCTTTGGGAACAGGTATGAACAGTGAAAAACTAAATTGGCAGTATTTCACAATCAGGACATGCCACACACACCAGGGCATGGCCTACCTTTTACATACACTGCACACTGCCCACATTGGGCCTACCTTAAGAGTGACGAACATGTAAGAACAGGGAAGGATAGGCCCTGGCAAGTGTGGCAGTACCAGACTGCACACAGGCTCTACAATGGCAGGACTAAGTTACATTTACAGGCTGCTTATGTGGGTGGCACAATCAGTGCTGTAACCCACTAGCAGCATTTGATTTACAGGCACCAAGCACACACAGTGCACGGTACTAGTGACTGACTAGTAAATAAAATATGCCAATAATTGAATTAACAATCCCTAACAATAATTTACAAAAGAAAAAGTTACACTTTGGCACTGAAGAGCAGTGACAAAGTGCCTAAAGCATGTAGACCAGCAAAACAAAGTCAAACACACATCAAAAACACAGGAGGCAAGGGCAAAAATACAGGGGAAATCCTCATCAATGATGCCAGGTCTAACAATTACTATTATATTGAGCAAGAAAAAAATATCAGTTCTCTTTGGCTGAACGTTTTTGTTGTATTTCATAATGGAACTTGGATTATGGGAGAGTAATTAAAGGTCATGACATTCACCATTTATTTTTCTCTTTTATAAGAGAAGCTTAGAATTGCAATGTGCATACCCGTATATGTGGACTGTTCATTTTTAGCTGTCCCTCTGTAGTAGGCCAGTACTGACGTTCAGAATTAAATTTAACAAACTTGTATTAAACTGATTTTTCTTTTCCCTAAAAAATCTATTCTGATTAATGTGTACAGTAACTTTTCCTAGTGGAGGTGAGGGTCATTTTATAACAAGTGAGTTAACCTCGGTCTACCTTCTAGTAAAGAAACAGATTTTACTAATACTATATTTTGAAACTTATTTAGAACTTGGAACCTTCAGACCTTGAATCTAACCTTTTCTTCAGCTAGTGACCAGACTTTTTTGTGATATGTGCAAACGATTGTATTTCCAAGTACGGCATTTTATATTAAGGTATAACTTAAGGAAACTGTAAAAGGCACAATTCGATTTTTAGTCTAATAATGCCCCAATGTCTCGTTGCCGTCCCCCATTGCCTCATTGCATTCAACCCCAGCATGCAATAATATTGTAAAAGTTTCAGGTCCTCCTGTCTGCATGTAAATGCTCGTTTCTTGTAAGCTCCTCTGCTCTTTGGAGTTAAGTTCATGCTATATCAAAAAGTTAGACATTTCCAACTTTTTATTTACAAAGTTAGAGACCCTAACGCTAAGAAAGGTTGGTAAGGCTGCATTCGTTCAATTCCATGTAGTGGTTTATAAAATTATTTGGCATATGAAATGACATATATACATTCTTTGTACAGCCTATTTGAACTAAAATCCCCTCAGATGGTTCAAACAGGTGTTAATACTAAAGTCAGTGACAATCATTATATCAGCCTGTGAAGGATAAGAAGCTAATATGGCCCTTCTGGCCTTGCATTAATGTTTTTTTATATTGGAAGATAAAAAAGATACATATCACATAGTACATTCATTTCTGCGAGAAGGCCATATAATCTTAAATACGTTTCAGTTAGATACATTAATATAGTTTTCATAAAAACTCCTCAATTAATAAATTAAAGACGAATCCATAAATATTACATTACATATCTTAACTCTTTCTATCTTTTACGTTATACTAATTTTTTTCATTCCAAGACCTCCCATAGACTGTGCAACCTTTCATATGAGTCTGATCTTAAAGCATATCTTCTTTCCATTTCTTTAACTTTACTCAATTTTAATCGCAAGTGCCTCAATGTTGGAATTAGTTGCGATCTCCAATTTTGCATAGTAATTGATCTCATCATCAATACAAGAATATATATCCTTTTTCTTTGCAAAAGATCCATTTTTATATCCGACGAATAACCCAAAATTGCAGTTTCAGTGTTTATGGTATGGGGTAATTCTAGAACGCGGAGACAAATTAATTATATCTCAATCCAAAATACTATCATACCCGGACACCTCCAGATTATATGGGTCCTTGTACCCACCCCATCTTGATTACATCGGAAACAATTCGCTCAGATTCCTGGGTTTATGCAGGCGAATGTAAAATGCTTGCTTTAGAGAACACCTGTATTTTTACAAAGAATAAGTCATGCCTTAAAATTGAGAACTTGCAGGTAAAGCCTTATCAGTAGCGGGAATGTTAACTCCTGATCTATATTAGTAGAAGGAAAACGTGCTTCAACTCCCGTGTGAAATGTGTTGAGTTAAATTATTTATGTGAGTGTTCGGAGAGTCTCAGTGCTGTGATCCCAGAGCACAATGTAAGTAAAACATGAGCTGATTTGTGAGAGCTCTGTGGATGTGTCAGTGCTGGGTACCACTGTATTCTTTAATTTGGGATGAGCTGCAGGGTGAGAGCACTGTTTATGTCTCAGTAGTGGAATAATGCTGCAGAGTGCAGGTCAGCAGAGGTATATCACGGGAGCCCCTAAAGACCCATATCTAAATTCAGAGCATTGTGCAGTTAAGGATAGAGGCCGAAGTGAAAGCTGTATTAATGTCATGGTGGCAAGCTCAGACATGTATCCAATTACATCATATCTAACCTTTGAGCCAGTCAAGAACATTATGTGATGGCCCTACTCTACATATATGCGCTTGGCTGTAGTGAAGGCCTGCAAGGTGGGTAAAAGCTATTAACTAATGTTGCTGAATGACTTACGTCAGTAATGCTACTATCTGATTTACACGTGGTTATGTACAATATTTATAGTTAGGATGTTGCGTAGTTTTCAGAAACTCATCCTCCCTTAAAACTGGCGTTCCAATTCAAACAATCCTGTATCTCCCCACCCTCTCCTCATTATACCTTATTTCACGCCTTGTGGCACCATCTTTTTCAGTCTTGAACATTTAATGATGGTCAAGAAATCTCAGGCTCACTGCTCTTCAATTTTCCTGAATAAGACAGGGCTCTGGAAGCACAGTGATTGGCGAGTCGCTCTTCGAAGAAGTGGCATTCATAGCAGCAGTGTGTCACGATGACTTAGCTACATGGATTGATATTGCATTGCTGCTTGGGTATGGATTAGCTAATGTTTGAGAGTGAACCCCCTTACTATGCATCACATCTGATGCAGAGTTCAATCAAGTACAGTTGATGGGCGAGTAGGTCATTTAAGAAGTAGGATCCATAGCAGCATGGTGTCATGTTGACTCAACTAAAAGCAATGATAGCGCATTTGTTTGATTATGGATTAGCTAATGATTGAGGGAGAAAAGCCCTTACTATGCATTAGATCTGATGCAAAGGTCACAATCCATCCACTTCAAGCCCAAACTCAGTACAGTGGGTTTTAATTATTGTGTAAGTGATTGTGTATGGCTATGGTAGAGTCAACCCAAATAAAGTGGAACTAGAAATGGTTAAAAAAAGAAAGCCAACAAGAATGGTTAAATGTGAAATATATATATGTGCAGCATTTAAGTATGCAAAAACAACAGTTGATGGACAGAATGCAGAACAATGTCAGACATCTGTTGAACACATTTGGTTAATTGTTGACAGGGCATGTAGCCAAGAATGGCATATATTGAATCTCTATGTAATTGCAACACATTTACAAGCCATGCTGGTCTACTTGCAGAAATGTTTGGTATTCATTTTATCACAGAACTGATTTAGGTGCGGAAAGTATTTTTATGAGCACAATTGCTTAAGTCAAATTTGTCATCTGAATAACAACTGAGCTCATCAGAGCTTATTTTGTAAAAGAATCAGTGGTAAGCCCCAAAGGTTTTCTCAGAAGACTGCCACTGGTGCCGCTGAATGTCAAGGATGCCACACACCAAAACTGCCTAGCCTTGATTCCACGCATGCCTCTTTCATACCCCACCAATCACTCCCTGCCCCTTCTCCTCAATCTTGCAGGTTATTGTACATCCCTGCTTTCTCCCTTTGCCACTGTTTCCCCTTTCTCTCTTACTCGAGCTTTCTATTGTTTTTGACTTTCTCTTTCTTTTTCTGTAGCAAAGTCTGATAATGAAAAATAATACCTGCCACAAAAAATGAGTGGCAGTGGATGCTACCTGTGGTCAATGTCTCAATTTGAGCATTGTTCCACAACATTACAGTAAAGAATCAAAAGAAACTATGGAAATGTTAACTTGTGAAACGTATGAAGGCTAAAAGATATATATAGGGAGCAGCCGCAGTCAGTTGATAAAGGTGGAGGGGCCCCATCCCTCCACCTTTTTCTGGTCAGGAAGACTGTTTTTCCGCCTGAGCAAAGGTTAGTATGACAGACATACTTCATGGGCGAGTCAGACTGCCAGGTGCTGTACCTGCTCTAAATGCACAGGCACCTGGCTGCCTGACCCGAAATGTGCTGGACTGTAAATTTCACAGCCTGGTGTGGGTGACCTCTTCAGAACATCAAAGTCTTCTGTGAACCTCCACTCATGACGAAAGGGAGTGTCGCCAATAGACTCAGACGTTGTCAATTCATTATTATGCCCTGAAGAGTTTAGGGCTGAGTGTCCATCAGTGACACTCATCACAGAGTGCGGTGGGGATCAGCAGTCTCATTGACTCACCCCACTTTGTGACAGTTAAGGGATCGTTGTCTCATCTCATTGGCTCACACATGACAAGGTCAGCCAGTGAGGCTGTGGAAAGCCCAATCCTCCAGGAACCACAAAGGCTTCCTCTCGACACCACAGATCACAGCTGAAGTCTGTCAAGTTTTTATTTTTATTTTGGGTGCGTACATGCATGAACGGTTCTAGGATTATTGTGGCCCTGGGCAAAAGAGAATATGCGAGGCCCATCTAATTTGAATACCACAAGTCACATTCAGGGCTTTTTGCTTCTCAATACTTGTCCCCTCACTACAAGCTGCTTCATACTGACCCCTCCTGGGCTTGAGCCCACCCTCTCAGCCACCTTCTAGCACCTCTTTTACAGCTGATGAAGAACTAAAGGTGTGAGAGTTGCTTATCATCTGAAAGGGTTAAAACTGCTTGGGCACTAAACTGCGGGACAATGGGTGTCCTGCTGTGCCTTTGTATGGGTAGCAGGGCAGGAGACATGATAGAGGGACAAACCTCCCGGTCGAGAAGAGTATAACCTACAAGCTTCTCAGCCACACCTACAAATCCCTCTACAACATCGGACCCTAATACCTCAACGATAGAGTCTGCTTTCACGCACCCAAAGGAACTCTCCGATCCGTTGACCTCGCCCTAGCGGAGACCCCCACATCCTCAGAAGCAAAGCAGGAGGAATGGGCTTCTCCTACATCGCAGCCAAAACCTGGAACGAGCTCCCAGTCAGCATCAGATGCTCCCCTAACCTGCACATCTTCAGGAAGGACCTCAAGACCTTGCTCTTAAAGTGAGCCGGAGCTGCCTTACCCCTCCTTGCCCCCCCTCAGCGCCTTGAGACCCTCATGGGTGAGTAGCGCGCTTATAAAACCCTAATTGATTGATTGATTGACTGAACCTCTTTCTTTGTGACTGGTACTAAAGGATAGGTTCCCCCTCCCCGAGGCCTTGCCTCACTACACGATAGGAGTGAGGCCCACGAGAAGGCGGGGTACCCTCCTGTGCGCACAATTGCAACAAGACACCTCACTTTCAATTAGATGAGCAGGGGCCAAACCAACCAGTGCACCAAGCCTGCCAGTGGCGTATTAGTGCAGGGTCCCATGCTGGTGGGCTGAGTGCTTGGCCCTGGTCAGCTACCCACACTTTTCATGCCTTTTGTTGGCCCACCCTGCATGTGTGCATGTGTGTGTGTGTGTATAAATGTGTGTGCATTTGTACATTTGTGCATGCTATGAATGGGTGTGTGTATGTACTGGGAGTGTGTGTGTGTGTGTGTGTGTGTGTGGTGTGGGTGTGTGTGTGTGTCCACCTCAGCCCCTCTACACATTACGGGCTGCGACTGACAGGGAGCTGATCATAATGGTGTTAAATCAATAGAAACATAATTTATTGTAAAACATATGCCAATCCACACCCAGTGCCGAACTATATAGTTCACTTTTACTTGTGAAATACCTAGAAATAACATGTTTAGTTCCACACAATAAGAAATTAGTTTAGCATTTGCTTGTCCTTGTTCCAAAAATCCCTTCCAATCAAAGATTAATGAAGTAGGCCCCTGTAGCTTAACACAAAGACCGTGATTTTAAATTAATGTCCTCATTAGAGCTAAGTGTGGAGTTAATTACAGCGCTCTGGGATCCAACCCCGTGTAATTTGAGATTTCTGCGCGGTCCCGAGGTCCCTAATATGGCCCATCTTAAACCTCAGTGCGCTTCCCGCAGCCTCCTTTCTTTGTTCTACTGTCCTGCTGTTAATAGCAGCCGGCAGCAAAAGATACTCATGCAGCCCAGAGCAGTCCAGATAAGAGGAAAGGTCACGACCTTCCACTGCACGCTTCTCAGCGGACGGACACCAATCCGAAAACAAGAGGACACCTGTCAATGTGTGCTTGGCGGCGGGAACAGAGCATCACATTGAAGCAAACGAATACCCCTACAGTTGTAGTGGGCACAAACCTTACACGAAATCAATAATCAACTGGGTATTACACTAAGAAATCACTGAATCGTAGGGAGCAACGGCACCGATGCAAAGATGATGTGCATGTGTTATGGACAATTGTAAATGAGGCAAACAAGACCGCTGAGCGTTCTTAAACTGGGGTCTGATTATGTCACTAATAATACAAGAATTAAAGCAAAGGCACCGTGCTGGTGATGAGCCTGGCTCGGTACACATTGCACAAAGGGGGCGTTTAAACAGTGGATTGGAGCAAGATGAAGAACTTCTTTTAAAATGTTAATGCATACAGAAACAAATAGACACAAGTAAACGTTAAATGTCTAAACAAAATATTTATTAAACTTACAAAAAGGATGCAGGGTGCAAGTAGTATCAGCGTGAGAAAGTTCCATGGTAAAACTTCCAAAATGGAAACTCATAACTTGGCTTTACAGCTGCTTTTTATATTATTTACCGTGCAGCGCAATGAGTGTATATACATGCAGAGATGTGCAGTAGCTGTCAACTGGCCACCTCTGATACGGGTGACTTTCAGCACGTGCTCTCGCACAACATCAAGCATACTGGAGTTTACAGTAGACATTTTTATTTTCTTTATTCCGTTGTACATGACAGCGGGCATTTCTTCTTACCCTTGTGATGTTTAATTCTCCAGATTTTGCCATTATGTCAGTGGATAAACGAGAGTTCAGTTGGCTTAAAAACGTATTACAGGAACAACACTAGGTGGCATTTCTGAGTACTAACGACAGTGGTATTTGCTGTTGTTTGTCGCTGGGCACCCAATAATAAGCTAAATTAATTCCAAGTTGATGTTTTACTCAAAAAGTGCTACAGAGAGTGATGCTACTGTAAATACAGTTGAAGCAGACTCATTCTGTCCTTCTGTCCTCCGTGTTCAACTGTGCGATTTACCCTTCGGTAATGTGCATTTTTTTCCGGAAATCAAGTAAATTCAGTTCAATTCTTTACAAAGAATTTCTTTATGATGGGCTGAGGTTAGGGAGTCACAACAATTTGTTTTTTTTATTGTTTTAGGTTTGCATTGTTTTTCCTGGTGAGCCAAGAGCCTGGATTAAGGGATGCAGGAATCTCCTATGTGGGCAGTAAGGGATTATAGCATTGGGTATTCGGGAAGTGGTGGATGCTTGGGAATATATTTCCTCTGTTTTCTTTAACTTTTGTCCAGATTTTTATTATACACTGTTATTTTACTGCTTGGGTACTAGGCTGTTATAGGTCAATGAAATTTTCGGAGTGATTGTAATGGATTTTTGTCAGTCTCACTTTTGCCGTGATAAAGATATTTTATGGGACTGTGGATGCCAAATGTGAAGTCATGCCCAAACATTTTCTTTTTGGCTGCATGTGCTTCTTGATGGCTGGAGTGGTGTGAGGTGTCTAGGAGTCCAGGCTCAGGAAGGCAACCATTTTTAGAAGCAACCTAGCAACACACGTCCACTGCTTTGCGAGGCATGCGGTATCCAGTTTGGGTGTTTAGACCAAGCCCACCACTTTCCATTTGTTCATTCGTGTGCCTGTCAAAATTGCTGTATTTTCAATCGTGAAACGTTGATGGTTGTCACGCCTTTGGGCGTGTTTTGCCTTTCCTGAGGACTGCCTAGCTGCATGTCCCCTTACTCTGGGCTTTATTTATCATGTGTCTGGCACACGCTTTGTTCAATTGAATGCTCACACGCCATTTCTTGCATCCGCAGTAGACGCTCATGGCTTCAGCTTTGCCATCACACATGGCATCTATGTTTTCTGCTAATCACATTCAGTGGCAGTGTACTGCCTGTTCGATGCACTCCCCTTTCCCAATTGTTTTCTTTTGCTCACAGAACGTTTGTTCACCAGATCAAACATTTGTTCAACCGATGATATTTTTTATGCTTTTAATTTAGTTAATACAATTTGTTACTATCGGCATGTTTTTGGTAGAGTCAACGCCTAAACGTTAATCCAGTTCCCCCAGCTGTATCCCTAGAAGACATTCACACGCAAGTGCGCTGAGCAACAGTGCAAGCTTTTTTCTTGCCCTGCCACTTTCTGCGCTCCACGACTCACTTTCATCCAGCACTTCCTTGTTGAACCTGTAAACTAGTGCTGTCTTTGCCTCCTGGTGCCTCCATAACCAACTAGCAAGAATTCTAGCCACCAGCGTCAGAACAAGGCCATGCAGGAGAGGTGCTGCAGACGAGGCTGGGAGAACTCTAACCGCTGGCCCAGTGCGTCAATTGACGGGTGCTTTACAATTGATCATACTACAACGCCAATAGCTCATACTTTCAGTAATGCAAGACCTATTGCCTTTTTTAGGTCTCGCCTGGCGTCAGCAGCGCGTATGTATTGCTCTCGCCATGCAAAGGCCTTTTGTAATCAATACGGATTCCAGATGGGCACGCGGGCGGAGAGACGATGTGCACACGGACGGACAGAAGATGTGCACACATACAGGTCAGACGCACACATTGCGATCTTTTGCTTGTGATTAGAGGCTCTTTGAAGCCAGCGTTGTAGTGAGAAAGGTTGTCTCATTCAGCTTTGGCAAAGGCAGCCGGGTTTTTATTTTTGCATTGCGCTTTCACTTAAAGTGAAAGCGCGATGCAAATATAAGCAAGAGGCTGCCTTTGTGCAATGCCGAGAGCTTGTTTGTGTATGTCATTCCGAAACTTCACCTAAAATTTGCGCCTCTTCCAATGGTGATTTATAGAACCAGTATGATTTTGTTCATGTACAACCAAGTCCTGGGCACTCACAGAACAATTCACTAAACGTAAGTCCATATTAAAAGTCCATAAAAGAAGTGCGCAGAGGAGTTGTCTCCAGTTACTTTAAATTTTTCTTAAGTTGACAATCATAGAGCAACTAGCCGACACGTGTTTTGTCAGGGTAGAATAGATCCCTGACTCTTCAGGGCTGGGCTAGTGTAAGCTACGTAGTGTAATCGAAATGCCGGTGATAATTCCAAACCAGCACATCAGTAACAAAAGGAAACGTATGGTACGCCAAATCTGTAGGGATATCTGTCAAGGTGTGTACAGGGTGGTGTAACCGAAATGCCGGTGACAATTCCAACCCGGCACGTCTGAGATACAGGTGTAAATGGCAATGCCAAGTCAGTAGTGGTATCTAGATCCGCGGTTGCGGGATACGTATATGGCCACGGTGACGCACACGTGCGTGAATTCGAAGTTAAGAGTTTGGGTGAAAGGTGAACAGGTGTCCCAAGCAGTCAAATCCCATACACGTGAGCGAAGGAAGTTTAATCACGTCGACACGCATAAGTATGTACGTGTGTTGGTAAAAGCGTGCTACCTCCACCGTGGCTCGCCTCCTGAAAATAGTAGTGGTTCATGAAGATTAGGCTCTTTTTTATGCCACCCACTAATGGTAACTCTAGGCACCTGGGAGACCTTAGTACTTTGGAAAGGAGCCGGACTCCAACTACAAATCCCCTACCCCCCTCCGCCCACTCTTCCATGGCTGTTAGGCTTCTAAAAGTGCAGCTAGAGGGAGCAACAAGCTCATCGTTCATGCTCATTCAGTCCTTGAGGTCTCTGCGGAGACTGCTTTTAGGAGTTCCAAAACTACCCAAGGGTCACAAGGGCGACAACCAGTCCTCCTATACTTCATGCAGCATCATTTTCCAGATTTGGGCAGTGAGATGAATGCATGTATTTACCGGGAGTGAGTCCAGCCATGCTTAGTGCTGCTGACTGGAAAGATAGGGCTAGCCTTGAGTCTCTCTTCTGACATGGGGCCAGGTGGCAGCTATGTTGTTTGTTTGAAGTGTAAATCAGCATGTTGTGCACAATAATGCGGTAAAGAAAGTGGTTTGATGGCTGAAAACTTGACACACAAGGTGAGGAGATGATACTGACACATTCAGGGGCAGTCACACATATATTCGATAGAAAAGCCATATCCGTTGTGTAGAGCATTGCCGTCCCTGCAGATTTTAGGTCTTTAATGTGTGCGGTGTTTGCGTAGTGAATTTGTTTCACATTTTATAATCATATCCCTAGTGTGTCAATAATCAAAAGGTGGTATGGACGCATATACTTTAGATTTCTTTAGTTTTTGACACAGCAAATTGAGGACTGAATGTAATTTTGTGGCATTAGGGACTCAACCCCGCACACCCAGGCGTTCCCTTTTAAAACAAACAAGGCTAAGGGGGTTATGTTTAGTTATGAGAGCACATGTATGAATCTTTATACAGCGGTATGCCTTTTGGTGCATACTATGTGGGGATAAACAAGCATTTGCAATGCAATAGGTCTTGAATTACTGAAATGCTGAGCTATTGACGTTGAAAATAATAATGCAACGTCAGTAGCTCAAACGTTCAGTAAAGCAAGACCTACTGCATTGCAAATGCTTGTTCTTTGATCTCAGCTGCCTTCCTGCCCATGTGCTTCTTCACCATTTTCTGTGCATGCCGCTGAGATGGTTGATTAATATATGAGCTACAATTTTAAAAAGTGTTTGGCTGGGGTAATTGCTGAATAGGGCTGTTTGTGTTTAGGGCAGTTTTTACATTGTACTTTCTTTTGTTTGCTAGCTTTTATCTTGCAGTGTTCAATGAGCTACCCGATTGGTTTTACATGGAAAGGGGAGACCTCTCGGTCACCCCGAACATATGGCTGGGTGCCCGACCGCCCGGGAAACCTTTGCAGGCGGGGGGCGTGTTCCCAGTCGGTATGCCCAAAGTGGCGTGGTTGGAGCACGCCCCCGCTGCCTAAGAGGGTTGTCCTAACACCAGCCCCGAAGTCCGTGCACTTTTGGGCGGCAGGGGGATGCTGCCCCGCCTCCCCGCTGCAGGTTAAAAGGCATGGGGTTCCAGGCAGGCTTTCTCTTGTTCCCGCGCTCTGAAGGCTGCACCACTCGTCGCTCGTGAGCCCTCAAGGGAACAAGCTGAAGTTTTTTTAACGTGGTAATCGTTTTTTTTTTTCTGTTTCAGTCGGCGTGGCGTATCTGGCATCAGAGGAGCTGCTGGAAAACAGGCAGAGAGAAAACAGAACGTCGGATATGCCTGGAAAGAAGAGTGGACGCTTTGAAAAAACTCCTAGTGCTCACGCTGGGATCCTGTATTGGAGAGAAACCTTCCTGATTGTACTGCTACTGCTCGCGGAACCCGCTTTGCGGGTCCCGTTTCGTGGGGGGCTTTGAGTAAAAATCTGCGAAGCTTGGCCGTGGAGATTATCGCCCTTCGACAGTGGCTGTGACTGTGGGTGTTTGTACTGAGCAGGGCTGCGAGCGAGTTGCGGGCGCAGGACTTCAAGTCCAAGGAGCGCCCGCCTGACCCAAATGCCAGCACCTGGGCCGCTCTCCCTGCATGCTCCTCCCCACCATCGTGCATTTAAGCCCATGCCCCTGGATGTTTGTTGGGACGCTTTGAAAAAACTCCTAGTGCTCACGCTGGGATCCTGTATTGGAGAGAAACCTGCCTGATTGTACTGCTACAGCTCGCAGAACCCGCTTCGTGGGTCCCGCATCGTGGGGGGCTTTGAGTAAAAATCTGGGAAGCTTGGCCGTGGAGATTATCGCCCTTCGACAGTGGCTGTGGGTGTTTGTACTGAGCAGGGCTGTGAGCGAGTTGCGGGCGCAGGACTTCAAGTCCCAGGAGCGCCCGCCTGACCCAATTGCCAGCACCTGGGCCGCTCTCCCTGCATGCTCCTCCCCACCATCGTGCATTTAAGCCCATGCCCCTGGATGTTTGTTGGGATGCTTTGAAAAAACTCCTAGTGCTCACGCTGGGATTCTGTATTGAAGAGAAACCTTCCTGATTGTACTGCTACAGTTTGCGGAACCCGCATCGCGGGTCCCGCTTTGTGGGGGGCTTTGAGTAAAAATCTGCGAAGCTTGGCCGTGGAGATTATCGCCCTTCGACAGTGGCTGTTACTGTGGGTGTTTGTACTGAGCAGGGCTGCGAGCCTGTTGCGGGCGCAGGACTTCAAGTCCCAGGAGCGCCCGCCTGACCCAATTGCCAGCACATGGGCCGCTCTCCCTGCATGCTCCTCCCCTCTCACACTGACCATATAAATATAACCACCTAGTCCCGCTGCGCGGGAGCGACCGGGAGAAGCCTGGGACAAGGGCGGGACCGTCTTTGGCCATCAGGGGCCTTAGGAGGCTGGGCTGGGCCCGGTCTCTAAGACTTTAATTCCACCAATGTGGCATCAAGGTTAGTTGGATTTCTTAGCACCTTAAGATATACTTTACAGTTATGTCTAACTCCTTACCATCTTGTGTTGTGATGTCGATCCTCGGGCCCCTTGACAAATACTTTGAGAAAATTAATAAGGAAATAGATAAAGAACTTTTACGAGCTGAAAAGCGTGCTGAGCGACGTCGATCCATTGAACATTTGAAACAGAACCCCCTGCCCCCGTGAGTGACAGTAGTCCTACACATTTATTTATTAAGGAGCTTATAGAGCGCACAGCCACCCCAAAGGGGGTGTCCCGGCGCTACAGAGTACATGTCAATCAGAAAATGGAGCTACAGAATACAACAACAGAAAAGAGGTTATTTTAAGGGTTAGTAAACAGCCAAGTCTTGAGTTTCCGACGGAACATTTGCTCTGACTCAATGAACCTAAGGTCCAGTGGGAGGCTGTTCCAAAACTTGGCGGCAGCCACTCCAAATGTTCTGCCCCCGCTCCTGGCGCGACGAAACCTGGGTACCACCAGGAGACGTAGGCTGTTAGATCTTAATGTTCTGACAGATACAGATAATTTGAGTCTTTTACTCAAATAAACCGGGCCTGATCCGTTAATGGCACGAAAGACAAGGATTGGAACTTTAAACTGGATATGACGGGAGATGGGGAGCCAGTGCAGTTCTTTGCGATAAGCCGCTTCAGAGAGGCGGACAGGAATATTTCCGATTAGTCTAGCAGCTGCATTCTGAACAACTTGTAACCTTTCAATAAGGTAAAGGGGGGCGCCTGCATAGAGACTGTTGGCATACTCTAGATGTGCCGTGATAAGGGCATGGACAACAGTCTTGCGTGAGTCCAAAGGGAGATAGGGAAAGATCTTCCTCATCATGCGCAATTTGCCGAAAGAGGCAGATGTAACTTTATTGACCTGGGCTTTACAAGACATAGTGTTATCAAAATGGAAGCCCAGATTGCGAGCTGACTGAACTGGATTTGGAGGGGGGTTCAGAAAGGTAGGCCACCACAGGGTAGCAGGAGGGGCAGATTTTTGATTAAAGAAAAGAACCTCCGTTTTGTCAGTGTTCAAAACCAGATGGTTGGAAGCCATCCAAGAGCAGATGTTGCCAAGGCAGTTGCGAAAGTTGGAACAGTGGGAGTCAGAGTGGTCTCTAAAAGAAAAAACAAGCTGCGTATCATCAGCGTAAGAGACCACCCTGACCCCCCATGACTCAACTATCCTGGCAAGCGGGCCTAGGTAAACATTAAACAAAAGAGGGCTCAAGGCCGAGCCCTGGGGCACTCCACACAGGAGAGGTTTGTCCTCAGATTCAAAGGGTCGAAGAAGTACCCTCTGAGTCCTCCCTCTGAGGAACGATTTAATCCAGGTCAGTACAGTGCCTCCGATACCCAGCTGCTGCAGACGATCCAGTAGTATATCATGGGACACCGTATCGAAAGCAGCGGACAGGTCGAGGAGGACCAACATGGCCTCCTCACCCCTGTCCACACACTCACGAATCGTCTCCGATACCTCTAGCAGTGCAGTCTCTGTGCTGAAGCCGGTTCTAAATCCCGACTGGGAGTCATGCAGCAGCTGGTTAGTTTCTAGGTAATAGGCCAATTGCCTCTGAACAATCTTTTCCAGGATCTTAGCAGGTTTGGGAAGAAGGGATATCGGGTGGTAGTTACCGAATTGTGAGGGATCCGCATCTGGCTTTTTTAGGATGGGGAGCAGCATCGCCTGTTTCCACACTGAAGGGAACTGACCCCGGGTTAAAGAGGAATTCCATATGGAAAGGAGAGGACTAGTTAGAACCGGGGCAAGATTTCCCATCACTTTGGCGGGGACTGGATCCAGTGGTGACCCTGATCTAACCTGACAGATTAGTTTCGTAGCAGTATCAAGCGTAAGCTCTGGTAGGTCGGACAGAAATGTCGATCTATTCTGTACTGACCACCTCCCTAGTATTTTTCGTGATCACAATACATCTGTTATAAATTCTGGAATAAATATTGTTGATAACTGTAACAGTTCACCTACTATCTCTAATAGTATTATCGTTCTAAATACTCCAGTAGCTCCAATTATAGCCAACCAATCACACCTATCTCTGTCCAACCATTTATCCGATAAAGTAACCGCTACTAAGTCAACTCCTATACATAAACTAATGCCTATTCAAAGTAAAAATGATACTGGCACCAAATCCACTAAACTTCAAAGGGTGTCTTACTCCCCGCCTAAGAAGAAGAGGAGAAAAGGTGGGGTCAAAAGGAAAAGTTTAACCAACCAAGTTTCACCTCCCCCGGTAGAAATACCGGACGCTAATATAACAGTCTCGCCCGTGAGGGTTGTTCCTCTAGGGTCTCCTACATACCCCACCCCTCCTGCCATAGATGATCTATTATTCTCTTTGAAGAAAGAGATGATAGAACTTTTAGATAAACATTTAAAAACCCTTTATGCTCCCCCTTTTGGAGAGAGTTAGGATTTTGGGGGAGAAAATGGACAATCTATTAACAACCGCTGTCCAGAAAAATATTCACCATCCAATGAATTGTAACGACGGGTCTCAACCGAAAGACCAATCTCAACCTACAATACCGACCCATAGCAAACCATCTCAAATAACTGGAAAGCCACCTAGCAATAATAAGAAAGCCAACCCAATACCCAATTCAACACTAGCTAAAGAGAAGCATGTGCAGGCTCCAAATAAACCGATCCCCATTGCAAATAGTCAAAGTTTGCCCCCTGTGGTTGATAAATTTACAACCGTATCCCAAAGAAAAACCCTAACTCGTAGGAACAGAGTGGACCTACCCCCCGGATCGTCTAACTTTGTTATTGTTTTGACTGGTGTTCCCTCGCTCACAAATGGTTATCGTGAGCCAAATGCTAACTTGAAGAATAAAGTTATCTATTGGCTGAGAAATAATAGACCCCTTCCAGCCCATCTAAACAGAGACATTATCTCAGTGAGAAGGTGTAACTGGGTGGGTCTCCGTCCAAAGGATACAGAGGGCGACATTGTATCATCAATTTTAGAGATCCCAGAGTTGTTCCCTACATAAGTGACTGGTTCCCAGGAAACAATGAAGGAGGTATATCCACTCGAAATCTGAGTTACTTTTACCCCGAGCCTATGTTAAGACCACCTGTCTATCCTAGTGCTAGTGGATATACCCCCTTCCTGAACATGTTAAAACACTCATCCCTCTTCCCTTATCCTATCAATAATCCTAACTCTTCCTGCCCTCCTATCTGTTGTCAATATCCTCCTAGTTTTTTCCCCACATTAAATAACCGTACTAACTCTAACTGGTCTAATGACTATTGGAATATTCCATTGTCTAATCTGTATGAACCTTTGTCAGGGTTGGAATCAAATGATTGACTTGTTTCCCATAATCAAGTTTTTACGGTCAACCTAGATTGTACGGGTACTTTTATTACCCGAGAAATTGATTCCCATTATGAAATAATGCCAAAGGACATACCAATCTATTGTGGCAGGGAAAAGTATGAAAACTTAGGAGGGAAACGAGGTAGGAGTCAGGAAATTGAAGTTGTAACCCAGGATGCAGTGACTGCTGAGGTAGTTGATATGGTACCAACAGCGTGTCCCTACTGGGAGATGTCCTCTAGTCACAGCTCATTCTTCCCAACTGGGCTATCCAATTAATGATGAGTAATACCGTTGTTTACTTCACATTCATATTTAATGTTTCATTATTTTCAAGAATTCCTTCATTCTTCGTATTTATAAATCCAATCAAGTGTTGTTAATTCTCATTGTTCAAATACATCCATAATCCAATGCATTTCGGCTAACAAAAAGCCTTCATCAGGGATAAGGGTCTATAATTGAAAGAAATTGATGCATGAGGAAACAGAATCTCAAATTCGACATGTTGTAATTTCATAAATAAAGAAACTGAAATGGTGAACAGGCCAACGCCCCCAGGTTCAGATATTGGAGATGAGTCTTTAATCTCAAAACAATATGAGTCAAAAAATAGATCAAAACTAAGTCACCCATGTATACAAGAAAGATATAAACATACAATTGTCTAAGCATTCTCAAGAGATAAATGAACAAAAAATAAGAAAACTATGCAGAGATACAATGGACTATAAACTCGGGGAGGTGTACACCTGGGCTGAGGTGTATGCCCGCCGCTGACAACAGAAACCATATACACAAAGCACAGATACATCTTCTTCCGATAGTGATCAGCACTCTCGACAAACAACAACAGGAAAACCAAGATACCAACGCACCACTGAACAAACAACAGCCTCATTGGACACACAAATTGGCAGACCTAGTTCGAGTACAGATAGACAACAACAACAAAGAAATGGGGAGGCTTTTTTACAGAAAGGCCTTTCGGACAGAGACAAACCCGGAGGAGCAGGAGAAAAGGAAAAAGAGAAAGAGGCGCCCGTCACACGGAGCGTGACCAATACAAAGAAGGACAAGCCAAAGAAAGCTTAAACAAAACTAATCTCGTGATTAACATTTCAGGCACTACATTGGATTATATTACCAATGAAACTTTACAAAAAGGATTATCATTTGTTCCCACTACCGAGGCGGATAAACTGGAAATGGAAGTGACTCTCTACAAATTGATGAGAAAACTCCGGTTGCGTCAATTTTTTGACAATGTAGTTTCTGATAATAAAGAGAAAAAAGAAGATCAACTACTGGGGCTATCACCACATAGCACATACATTGCTCAAATTTCACACAAAACCTTTGACACGTTTGAAAATCTTGTTAAATTGGATATATCAAAACTAAGATTTGACAAAAAAAGAAGACAACACAATTTAACTAATAAACAAAAAGATGCTCTCAAAAACATTTCTAAAAATTCGGAACTTACTTTTCAGAAAGCAGATAAAGGTGGAGCAATTGTTATCTTGAAAACCTCTCATTATGAACAAGAGGTGGAAGCCCATTTAAACGATCAAACCATCTATCTACCATTGGATAATAACCCCACGGAACTGTTTTTTAAACATTTGCAAACTCTGATCAACCAAGCCTATGAAAATGGAACTATTAATGAGAGGACAAAGAAATTCTTGACTACTAGTAACCCAAGAAGTCCCATAATTTATATGTTACCTAAGGTACACAAGTCTCTTGAAAAACCTCCTTTTCGACCAAGTGTCTCTACAGTGGGTAGCATTCACCAACTTATTGGTCAACTGCTTGATCGATATCTTCAACCCTGCATGATGAGAATGAGGACTTATGTCAGAGACACAACCCACTTCCTTGAAATTCTTGAACAAATCAACATCGCTCCTTATGAGCAAATAATAATGTGCAGCATGGATGTCAAATCCCTGTATACGTCGATACCCCATCAAAAAGGCATAAAGGCCATCGAACGTGCCCTCTTGGAATCCGAACTTGAAGAACAATTTAAAGTGTTTCTGATGGAACTTCTTTATTTTACTCTATTCCATAGTAATTTTCGTTGGAAGAATCAATTTTACCTTCAACAGACAGGAACAGCTATGGGAAATTCAGCAGCCCCGGGGTATGCAAATATCTTCATGGAATCTTTTGAGACAGAACACATATTGAATCAAGAACCCTGGAAATCACAAGCAAGACTACTACTACGATATATTGATGATATGTTCATCATTTGGACTGGAACTAAAAAAGCATTAATGGATGCCATTGTAATTCTCAACACTAAAGATGAGCAAATCCAATCTACCTCAGAGATAAACAAGGAAAAGATTACATTCTTGGATGTACAGATATCTAGAACAAACTCTGGGTTTGAAACTGACATTTACAGGAAAGTTACTGATCGTAATAATCTTCTCCATCATAAGAGTTTCCACCCGGATTCTCTCAAAAAACACCTGCCATACTCTCAAATGATTAGAGTTAAGCGAATAGTTTCCTCTGTTAATCAATCTGAAATGAGAATTCAAGAAATGGTTACTAGATTCAAAGAAAGAGATTATCCTACGAAAATTTTGGACGAAGCTCAAACACGCTGTGCAACTAAAAGTAGAAGAGAACTTTTTTTTAAAACACACAAGGAGAAAGAAGCTACCAAGATGGTAGTGGTGTCAAAATATACTACCAAAAGTAACATTTTCAAAAAAATCGTGAAAAAACACTGGATTTTGTTATCCCAGGAACCTGATTTTTATTTAATATTTAAGGACTTTCCACTCTTTGCTTATCAACGAGCTCCTAACTTAGGTAGTCTAATTAAAACCAGAGAATCAAGTACAACCTTAAATTTCAGAGGAACATTGCCATGTATGAACTGCAGTCATTGTAACTGCATCATTAAAGGAAACATCATGACTCATCCGAGTAAAGGAATCAACATAAAACTGAACGTAACGGCAACTTGTGACAGTTCAAATATCATTTATCTTTTAAAATGCCCATGTGGACAAGGATATGTGGGCAAAACCGAAAGAAAAATGAAGGTTCCCCTAAATGAACATAAGTCTAATATTCGCAATAAATCTACTAAATCCACAGTAGCTATACATTTTCAAGGAGCTTCACACAATATCAGTCAACTGAGGTTTCAGATTTTGGAATTGGTCTCAAAACAAGAAGGGGTTGACAACAATAAACTCCTCTTGAAACGTGAAAACTTTTGGATTTACAAACTTGGTACCCTTAAGCCAAATGGGATGAATGATAGAGTTGAATTTAGCTGTTACCTATAGAACAACTATACTGACTTTATATGTGCATGATATGCCATTGAACGTTCTCTGTTAATCTATTCACCTAACCACAATATTTGTATTCCCTAATTGTACCCGATTTTTTTGACTCTTTACTTGTCTTTATTTTTTTGACTTTTTACTTGTCTTTACTAATATTGCGATTACAATGCCAAATCATAACCTCTTATCTTTAATGCGGCTTTTTCACTTCACACAAGTATTATGTGAAGACTTCTGTACCTGTTCCAACATGGCACTGACTTTTCCCTTTAGAAGAGTAGTCCTTTGTTTATTTTGGTTATTGATAGTTTAACCGGCATCATTGCCCGCGGTCTCCAAACGCGAGCAACATGTCGAGTGCAAACTCGGAGCTGCATCTTCTCGTTTTCAAGTTCACTACACTGAAAAGTTTGACCGCGAACAGTTTGTTCCTGTGTATTACATGAGCTGACCTTGATTAACTACGGAATTACCTTTGGCAGTGAAATCATTGTATTGTAATGAAAACAACGTGTGGTTATTTTTGTTTGAACGATTTTTCGAACCTGTATCGTTTACCTTGTAGATGAGGTGTTACTCTTTATTTGACGCTCGTTGTCAATTTGTTTAGATTTAAGTGCTTATTCTCTATTTTTGTGATTAATGCAGGTTATGCACAGTGTAATTTTGCTTGATATTAAGTTTCTTGTATACATGGGTGACTTAGTTTTGATCTATTTTTTGACTCATATTGTTTTGAGATTTAAGACTCATCTCCAATATCTGAACCTGGGGGCGTTGGCCTGTTCACCATTTCACTTTCTTTATTTATGAAATTACAACATGTCGAATTTGAGATTCTGTTTCCTCATGCATCAATTTCTTTCAATTATAGACCCTTATCCCTGATGAAGGCTTTTTGTTAGCTGAAATGCATTGGATTATGGATGTATTTGAACAATGAGAATTAACAACACTTGATTGGATTTATAAATATGAAGAATGAAGGAATTCTTGAAAATAATGAAACATTAAATATGAATGTGAAGTAAACAACGGTGTTACTCATCATTAATTGGATAGCCCAGTTGGGAAGAATGAGCTGTGACTAGGGGACGTCTCCCAGTAGGGACACGCTGTTGGTACATTTTTAACGCACCCAAGTACGGAGGGTGCACCCTAGAGCACGCCTGAATTGATTTATAATAAGAGAGAATTGTGTGTGCAAGTGTGACACAAACCTGTAGTTGATATGGTGACTGGTGACCACGGGGTCTCACAAAATGGGGTTCGGCCAACCAAGTTGGTAGCTTATGGGGAGGCCGACACTGGTAAAAGGAGAGACGATGTTCGCCCAGTAGATAGCTCAAATACTGGGGGTAAAATGTATGATGATACTAGTATCTCTGGGACAGTTTCAAGTGGTACTAAGTTTGGCTCCTGGAATATTGCTGGTCTTGAGTCCAGATTGTGCAACACGGAATGGGTTGATTTTATTAACCAATGTGATGTTTGGACCTTCCAGGAAACCTGGGCACTCCCAGTGGTGTTCCTTGTAGGTTACCTAAATTTCAATAAACCAGCAACGAAAGGCATTAGAGGGCGCGCTATGGGAGGCCTGACTACCTGGGTTCGTCAATATGAGGGTGTAAGAGCAGAGGAGGTATATACTGATAGCCCTGACATATTGACGGTAAGAATAAGATCATTAAAAGGCCTCGATATATTGTTGACTAACATCTATGTCAGGGGTACCCGGGGAGGAATGGTTGCACCAACCCTCCACATTCTGGACAACTTCCTTTCCGGTTCACATGTAAATGGTTTTACGGTTGTAATGGGGGACTTCAACTCCTGTTTTGAACCCTTGAGTGTAGGTGATGATTTAATTACAGAGGCTGAGGATATGACCTGGGGGATTCCCCAGCTTGAGTTAGCCCCGATCAGGAAATGGACGCAAACTGCTACATTTATTAAAGGGATGTGCCTGGACAAGGGTCTGCGAGCACTAAATGGCAGAGTGCGATCCGATAGGATAGGTAGATACACCTTTTGTAACGGCAGATATAATAGCCGTATAGACTACATTTTGGTAGGCGTTAAGATGTGGGCTTTAGTAGAGGACATGGTGGTCACAACTAGACCTGAAAGTGATCACGATCCGCTTGTGATGGAACTTAGGGATCACAGCTTCCTGGGGCGTGAGAACTACTGCCTGGATATTGTTCAGAAGGAAGTTGTCCTTAGTAATGATATGAGGAGGGTGCGGTGGCCAAAAGTCTCTGTTAATGTTGAGGCACGCAAGGAGATTAGAACTCTGGTCTTAAACTCCCTGGATGGAATCTTTTGTTGTGAGTCTCAGGATGATATTAATGTAAAAATTACCAAGACTCACACCAATCTATTTTCAGAGCTAAAAAAACATTTTGTCAAAACCATTTCCAAGCAGGGCAGGAGGGGAAAGCAGAAAACTTTATCCTGGTTTGATGAGGACTGTCGTCGAACTCATGGGGATCTGTTTAAAGCAATAAAGTTAAAAAACCATAGCCTAATAAAGGATTGTAGGAAGGCTTATAAAAATGCAAGCCATAAAGCTAAGTCCAACTGGGATGAGGAACGGTGGGCGATGCTAACCGAAGCATGTAGCTCCCGGAACATGTGCCAGTTTTGGCACCTACTAAAATGGGGTAATTCACAGGAAGATCGTCCAAGCCCCGCCTCGGTAGGTCAATCCCAGTGGGTATGTTTCTTTGAAGAACAATTTAAGAATTGTAGTAATACACAGGAATACATTCCAAATATTATCTCTAGTCCCCCACTTAAATTTACAAGTAGTGAAGTTAAACATATCCTGAAAGCCATTCCTGGGGGCAAGGCTCCCGGTCCGGATTGCATTCCTGCCAACCTATTCCAACAGGATCAGGACCTTTGGGTCCCTTACATAGTCCATCTGGCTAATGCCTTAGCCTCAGGTGCTGAGGTCCCCGAATCTTGGTTTGGGGCAGAAATCCTGCCTATTTATAAGAAAGGCAATCGATCGGTTCCCTCCAACTACTGGCCAATCAGCCTAATTGATGCAGTGCAAAAAATCATAGCCCGCCTTGTCCTTGGCAGAATTTAAGAATGCACTGATGAGTTTAACATTCTCTCCCCACTCCAGGCTGGCTTTCGGCCACATGTGAGTACTCTGGATCAGGCCCTTCGGTTCACCCTTCTTTATTGGAAGATCGTCACCATAGGAAAAGGACATCTATACGCGGCTTTCGTGGACTTAAGGTCTGCATTTGACCTTGTCCCGAGGGCCAAGCTATGGGACTGTCTAGCGAAGGTGGGTATGCCAGCTCCTCTTCTACACTTATTGGTCAACCTTCATGCCCACACATGGGGTAAACCAGGGGAGGTAACATAAACATTTCCAGTTTCTAAAGGTGTAAGGCAAGGGTGCGTTCTTGCACCCATGCTATTCTCTCTGTATATAAATGGGGTTACTCAATATTTTACCAATCAGCATACTGATGCCCCGACCCTGGCAGGATTGAAAATCCCAATCCTCATGTTCGCAGACGACACTCTTTTAATATCTAAGACCAGACAGGGTCTCCAGCAGGCTCTGTCAAGGTTTGAACTGTTTTGCTGCGAACATGAGTTAGAGGTAAATGTATCTAAAACAAAATTTATGGTACTAAGAGGGCACTCACCCATCTCAGCTAGGGTTACTATGGGAGGTACACCTCTGGAACAGACAAAGCTGTTTACCTACCTTGGAGTTACATTTAATGAGACTCTCAGTTGGGCTCACCAGGTTAACTTAATGGCACTGAAGCATATGCAGATTGGAGGAGCCTTGCTTAAAGATCATGAAAGCTCCAGTTCTAGGCCCATGTCCCCTTTAATAAAAATGTATGCCATGAAGGTTTTGCCATCTGTCCTGTACGGAGCGGAGTTATGGGGGCATAGTAACCTTGATTCGTTGAAAGTTGCCCAAAATAAATTCCTAATGCAGGCTATTGGCCTCCCACAATCTACACCTCGGCTTCCACTCTTGTATGATCTTGGGTGTCAGCCGGTGGAGGACATGGCTAGACAGCGCCCAATAGCATTCTGGCGTCGCATCTGGACTACGCCCGAACTTCAGCTCTACGCTAGAGCGTGTCTAGAGGTAATGGATCTCCCGGGCTCCTCAAACATAGGTTGGTTCAAGGTTCGGAGATCCACTCTATGTGCTGTGGGATATGAGGATCTTTGGCTAAACCCTGACACTGCAACTTTTCCTACCAAGAAGGATTTAAAGCTACAATACTGGGATTGGATGGTGAACATTAGACATACTGGATAGTCAGATACAAACCTTACTGGCAAATTCCTCGCTACGAAAGAAGTCTCCAGCTTTGAAAATTATTGGGATGTAATAACTAAGCCCTTGGACCGCAAATTGTTTCACCAGTTTAGGTGCGGCTGCTTGCCCTTAAGGGAACATACAAAACAGTGCGGCAAGGGTGGACCGGGACAGTGTCCTAGGTGCCCAGGACAGAACGAAAGTATTGATCACTTCCTTTTTGTCTGCCCCCTGTATACTGCCCATCGAGCTAAGTGGCTAAGACCAGTTTGTAGGAATCTGGGTATTCGCTCAGCGGCAGTTGCCAGAAGAGTGTTAAAGTCTGATCCATCACCCCTAATCGTAACTGGTGTAGCGAAATATCTAGGCTGGGCCTGGACCCTTAGAACTAGATATATTAACTCACCTTAGGCTATTGCCTTCATTTTACAGAAATGCTACTGATTATGTATAATTGTGTCTTTGCAAAATTTGTTAGTCCCATTAAGGTTATTAGACTAAGGTCTATTTTTTTATGACTCTCAATGAAGTATTGTATTCGATTCAATTTGGTCTTTTGACCGATTTTTATTCTTCCTTTTTATTATGTGAAATGTGTATGTATTTTAGAGTTTTTGTAAACTGTGATATATGTCTTTTATGATTTAATTATCGAATAAAGACTTCTTGATTGATTGAAGAGTGGAAAGAGCTCCGAGATGGAACGGATGCTTCGCACACTGGTAAACCAAGTGTCGGCGATGGACCGGAAATTTGGTAAAGTGGACCGACTGGGTCGCAGCTTAGCGGCGCTCCAGAAGAAAGTGGAAGCTCAGTCGGGGCCCTCAGGCAGACCTAAGAGGATTGTGGGGCCTGCTTTGCCGAACGTTACTCCAGGGGGGGATAAGGGAAAACAGAAGAAAGGGAAAGGGGGTCTTAGCGAGGCTCCGGTCCCGATGGAGGTTCCGCTGGCCCCAGTAACCCCAGCGGCCAGCCCGGTACCAGCACCGGATGGGGGATTGCCAATCCCTCTGATTATCACACCGCTGGATGAGGATCAAGTACCCCCCGAACTAGCGATACATCTGGCGGCCGTGTTGCCTTGGTTAAAGAAGGGAGCGGGGGGATACGCGGCGGCGGAAGATCCAGCTGAGGAGGCTAGGCAAATTATCGATCAGCTCAGGCAGGCAAGGGGCTCTGGGGCAGCGAATGTGCCTTCTATTCCTCTGCAGGTGGCGAACGCGGCCGCTGTCGAGCATCAGAATAAGGCGACGGACACGACCGGAGATACGACAGAAAATGGTAAGAGGTCGCTCCCAATAAAGGGGGAGGGCGCTGTACCTTCAAGGTGGGAATGCCTGGCACAACATGTTCCGATGGCCACAAAAGAGATGGTGTGGGCCAATAAATACATTAATATGTTTTCATTGTTGACGGACAATCGTGAGTTAGAATATGCCAAGACCCAGAAAGATTTGTGGCACCACAGTGAATGGAGGGCAAATATGGCAGAATTCAGGGTGGAAGAGTCTATGATGAACTGGATGAGGGCTTTTTCTGTTTTTGTAGCAATTATGGGTGAGCGAACACCAGAACTGTTGGGAGACCTTGCTTGCTACCAGAGCAGGATCACGGGCTTCCATGAGAAATATGGAGGGGACGCATGGAAAGGGTATGACGTGTTGTTT
Organism: Lissotriton vulgaris; assembly: GCF_964263255.1. Lineage (NCBI taxonomy): Eukaryota > Metazoa > Chordata > Amphibia > Caudata > Salamandridae > Lissotriton > Lissotriton vulgaris. The sequence goes on from NC_141687.1 coordinate 2,082,067,132, forward strand.
AGAAAAAAGAAAGAATTTAATGAATCACTGACTTGGGATTGTGTGGACACTGTATCTTGGCATGCGCAGTTCACGCCGGGATCAGTGTCGAGTGCAAACGGCTTCAGGGCTTTTCAGCAGAAACATCCACAGCCCTTTCGACCAGCCCACGGGGGAGAGACTCAGTCTAGATCGGGCGGGAATGGGAATAAGCGAGGGGTATGTTGGGGTTTTAACAAGGGAACGTGTAGGAGGCCGCAGGGAACATGCAGGTTCAGGCATGCCTGCGCAGGTTGTGGTAACACCTCCCACCCCGAAACTAGCTGCCGATCCAGAGGCAATAGTACTGGGGGAAAAGGGGGTACGAAGCAGGATTGACACGGTGCCTCGGATGACTAAACAATCGCCCGTGGATATTTTGGCTTTGACTCCCTGGCTGAACAAATACCCTGATCATGTGTCCGTCGGGATCCTGCGAGATGGCTTCTCGTATGGCTTCAGGATCCCGGCGGGTGATTTTCGGGGGGCCCTTGTATGAAAAAACCAACTGTCCGTTACGCACAACCCGACGGTGGTCGCCACAAAAATTGCAAAAGAGGTTCGCTTGGGGCGGGTTGCAGGACCGTTCGGTGAACTACCAATGGCCAATTTTGTGTGTTCCCCATTAGGGGTAGTTCCCAAGAAGGAGCCGGGAGAATTCAGGCTCATTCATAACCTATTTGCACCAAGGGGGGCTTCCGTGAATGAGGTAATCGATGCAGGCATTTGCAGTGTGAGGTATGCATCATTTGATGACGCAGTGGTAATGTTGAATCGCCTAGGCCCCGGGGCATTGTTAGCAAAATCGGATATTGAATCCGCATTTAGGTTACTACCAGTGCATCCCCAGGATCAGCCCTTGTTGGGTTTCGCATTTCAGGGGAAGTACTACATGGATATGTGCATGTTGATGGGTTGTTCAATTTCTTGTGTCTATTTTGAAATGTTTAGCTCATTTCTGGAGTGGGCATTCTCGAAGGCCTCAGGGCACCAACATGTTATGCATTATCTCGATGATTTCCTGTTTCTCGGCCCGGCGGGCTCTCGGGACTGTGCACGGGCATTGCAGGAATTCTGCGTGCTCATGCAGGGTTTCGGGGTTCCGTTGGTGCCAGGTAAGACAGTGGGTCCAACTACCTCCCTGGAGTTTCTGGGTATTGAACTAGACTCCGTGGAGGGTTGCTACCGTCTGCCGGCGGAGAAGATTGCCAAATTCAGGGCCTCCTTGTTGCAATGTCTTCGGAACGACACGGTGACACTGCATCAACTACAGCAAACAGTGGGACACTGAATTTTGCACTGAGGGTTATACCGATGGCTCCCCCTTTCTCCCGATCCATTGCCCCGGCCAAGGATGGCCTCAAAGAGGGGCACCATCGTACGAGGCTGTCGGCAGAGGTTCGCCAGGACATGCTCATTTGGCTGGCATTCCTGGCGGATTTCAATGGCCGGGTAGTCTAGAGCAAAGCCCCGGCCTCGTCAGCAGAATTAGGTTTATGGACCAACTCTGCGGGCAGTGTGGGGTTTCGCGCGATCCTTGGTAACCGATGGTCGTTCCCAGAAATGGCCAGCATGGTGGGAAACAAGTGGCTTGATGAGCAACATTGGTTTCCTGGAGTTATTCCCCATTTGGGTAGCGTTGTTGGCCTGGCCAGATGAGTTCCGAAACCGCTCGGTGATAATTTGGTCTGATAACATGACTTTGGTTGAGTGCATTAACCAGCAGGCAGTATGCTGCAAGTGGATATTGGGATTGCTGAAAGAAATTGTGTTAAAATGCTTGAAGTTAAATGTACAATTCAGGGCAAAACATGTGCCGGGAGTACTGAATAATGCAGCTGATGCGCTCTCTCGTTTCAAAATGCAGGCATTCAGGGATTGTTTACCCTCAGCGGAGCTAGTGGCTGCGCCATTTCCCGAAGCATTATGGCAAATCGGCGCCCCGGACTACAAAACCTCGTGGCAGCCAGTTTAGTGCCCAGGACATGAAAAGCTTACGAAGGGGCGTTCCGCTTGTACTGCGCCTTTTTGTGCCCTGCATGGGAGCATAGATGGGGTCAGGAGGGGTCCTTTACCCAATTTTTAGTGGCACTTCATGAGGAGGGCCGGTCGGCGGCTACCGCCAGTCGGTATAAGGCCGCCATATCGTTTATGGCTCAGCTCCAGGGGATCAGGGACCCGACGGACTCCTTTATAGTCAGAAAGGCGCTGCGTGGCTGGCGGCGCCTAGAGGGGCGCAAAAAGGATACCAGGCATCTGATAGGATTTGACAGGTTGACCGCTTTGCTGGCTAAACTAGAGGAGACATGCTCCTCACCTAGTGAGGTTGTCCTATTCCGGGCAGCATTTGCGTTGGCATTCTATGGGGCCCTGCGGGTAGGCGAACTAGTGGCTGCCAATAAAAGGGATACCGAGGGGGGTCTGCGCAGGGACCACACGCAAGTGAGGGGGGATTCCCTGCTGATCACGATTGCCAGGTCAAAGACAGACCAGGAGCCCCAGGGGAGTAGCATTGTGTTGCAGCGCGCTCCGGGTAGTCCCTGTTGTCCAGTGAGGCACGTTGAGGCCTACCTAAAACAAAAGGGGGCGATGTGGGGGGGGGGGCTTGCTACGGCATGCTGACGGCACCCCGTTAACAAAGTTTCAGTTCCAGAGGGTGCTGGTGATCACGATTGCAGCTGCGGGCTTGAACCCGAGTGATTTTGGAACTCATTCGTTTAGGATAGGGGCCGCTAACGAAGCGACGGGCCGGGGGTCTGCAGGCAGACAATGTTAAACAGTTGGGGCGCTGGTCTTCAAACTGTTTCAACGTTATGTGCGGTTGGACTACTTGGAGTCCAATAGCCTGCTGCGTGCCTCTCAGACAGGGTTTCGCCCTCACCACGGAACCAAAACCGCCCTCCTAGCGGTAACGGAAGAAGCGAGAGCCGTGTTGGACCGGGGAGGAAAAGTCACCATTATCTTATTAGACCTCAGCGCCGCGTTCGACACGGTTAACCATGTCATGCTATTACAACGACTGGCGGGCATGGGTGTGTCGGGCACGGCCCTGGAATGGCTGACATCCTTCCTGGCTGAACGTTTCTTTCAGGTCTTTGAGGGTGAGGCGGCTTCTCCTAAACACCCACTTAGGTGTGGGGTCCCCCAGGGCTCCTCCCTAAGTCCCACCCTTTTTAATGCCTACATGGAACCTCTAGACAGGATAGTCCATCCCTTCGGTGTGTGTATTGTCACCTACACGGACGATACCCAACTGGTGGTCTCTTTAGACCACTCTGAAGGATCGTCCCCCACCTTAGGCCCCTGTCTAGAGGTGGTTGCTAGATGGATGCAATCTTCTTGTCTGAAACTCAATGGGGAGAAGACAGACATCATCCTATTGGGCATTCCTTCTCCCTCTGCCCTTGCATCCATCTGGCCACCATGTTTGGGCCCACCCCGTCCCTAAGTCCCAGATAAAGAGCCTCGGGATCTGGCTCGACAAAGCCCTGGACTTCTCGGTCCAAGCTACCAAGACCGCCGCTACCTGTTTTGGGCTAATGAGGATGTTGTGGAAGGTGCTCCCTCTGCTCCCATTCCAGGCAAGGAGGGTCATGGTCCCGGCCCTTATACTCTCCCGCCTGGACTATGGGAATGCTCTTTATATGGGAGTCCCGATTTCCGTCACTCAGAAGCTCCAAGTCACACAAAACAGTGCGGCCCGCCTACTTTATAATCTTCCCCGCTGGCAATCAGCGAAGAACGCCCTAAAGGAGCTTCACTGGCTCCCAGTAGTAGCAAGAGTGCAATTCAAGGTTATGTGTATTTTACACAAATCCTTTCACCGAACAGGTCCCGCAATTCTACATCCCATGGCTACACCTTATGTCCCGTCCCGCTCCCTTCGTTCTTGCACCCTCCAGCTGGCAACTTCCATCAAAGTCAAGAAAGCCCACTGGGGAGGCCGCTCCCTTTCCCACAGTGCGGCAAAACCTTGGAATTCCCTTCCTCTATCTCTCCGAGGAAACAGCAACTATATGTCTTTTAGGAAAGCTCTGAAAACGCACTTGTTTGCCAAAACCTGCTGAACTACCTTGAGCCCGCGTTAAGCAATCAGTCACAAGCGCTGCGAGGCCTCCGGGTAGCCAGCGCTATACAAGTGCAATTTTTCATTTCATTTCATTTCATTTCATGTTGTAATTTACTGAAGAACTGCACTCACGCTTGTTGTCTTTTGTTTGGATTACAGTTTCACGAGCCTGTGACGCAGGGCGGAAATTGGGACCGGCCCAGTTTCAGCTAACCAGCACTTCAAGAACAAGGAATGGAAGACGAGTGGTCTGGGTTATGGGCCACTCATACGTGAGGCGTGCCGCGGACATATTCAGGGCAGGTGATGCGATCCACACATCTGAGGAATTTGGTTTCAGGGTGTCCTTCCATGGGAAGTGCGGTTTGTGTATTGACCGTCTACAAAAATTTGTGGAAGAATTGTTAGGGCGGCGCAGGTCACCTCCATCACTAGTCATAGTGCACATTGTGGGCAATGACTTGGTGAGGTTGGGCAGACGGGCTTTAATCGAACACAAACTTTCAGCAGTTAGTTGGTTAGCAAAGACTCTCCCGGGGTGCACCATAGCTTGGTCACACATGATTCCGACAAGGGTATGGAGGGGTGGGTGGTCCACGACAGCATTGAACCATTCGGTAAAGAGGGTCAACAATAAAATGGAGAAATTGTTTCGTTCTACCCACCTTCAAAGTATACCTCACGGTTGTATCTGGGGGGACCACTGTTATTCAGACGATGGGGTACACCTGTCCAGGGTGGGGAATGACATATTGATAGGAGACATGATAGCTTGGCTAGTGGGATTGAGGAGACATGACCTATAGGAGTTGTGGGGTGGCCAGATAGTCGGTCAACTAACTGGCCTGTGGCGGTAAGGTCATGATCGGTGAGCAGTGATTTCAAGGTCCCTAGTGGGGGCGCCACCCATTATGGAAGGGAGCGCCTGGGGAGGCGGCCATTGGCCCCTCCCATGGGGGGGCGGCACCCATTACGGATGGGATCGCCCAGGGGGAGACGGCCATAGGCCCCTCCCAGGGGGAGACAGCTATATGCCCCTCCCACGAATTTCCCGGGGGCCGGATATCCACTCCGGCAGAAGAGAGTGCGGGGAAAGGGGGGGAGTCCACGCTGTCCTTCTTACGGTTACCCCGCACGGGAACTCGGACGACCTTAAGATGGCACCGAGTGGAAGGGGGCCCCCATGACAAGGGAAGTTACGGTTGGCTACGAGGGTAAAGCCCTCTGCGCATGCGCCACTCACACGAGAGGGCGGAAATTTGGTGATAGGGATCTGACACCGGTTAAGACCTTGCCGCTGGCCCCTAACGATAGGATGTACAAAATTTGTATGCAATGCATTATGACATGATGTTAGACTCGGTTAGGAAAATAGAGATTTGTTAAGGTTAGCCTGGATACCTGTCTTCATCAAGTGTAATAAAAGTTGAATTTTGTACATGATAAATGAAACGTTTTAATTTAAAGTTTTAAATTTTGTTTCATATTTTAATAAATACGGCCGGGGGGGGTCGCGAGGCCTCCCTGACTTCCAAAAGTTTAAACTGTGTCTGTCTCCTACCATTGGGATTGGTGGTGGAAGGGGTGGCGGACATCCTGGTCCATATGGAAAGAGGAGACCTCTCGGTCACCCCGAACGTATGGCTGGGTGCCCCGACCGCCCGGGAAACCATTGCAGGCGGGGGGCGTGTTCCCGGCCGGTATGCCCAAAGTGGCATGGTTGGAGCATGCCCCCGCCACCTAAGAGGGTTGTCCTAACATCCTCCCGGAAGTCCATGCACTTTTGGGCGGGAGGGGGATGCTGCCCCGCCTCCCCGCTGCAAGTTAAAAGGCGCGGGGGTCAAGGCAGGTGTCCTCTTGTTCCCGCGCTCTGAAGGCTGCACCTCTCGTCGCTCGTGAGCCCTGAAGGGAACAAGCTGCAGATTTTTGACCCACCCACCAGCCCCTGTTGCAATAGTTTGGGAGTAAACAAAGTTGTGATTTGCAATTGATTGTGATGCATAAAATGTCTTCTTTAGGCAGTTTTTTCCCCATTGTAGACTGATTCCAAGATTGTGTATGCAATTGAACATTTGTCTATAGGCCTTTTTTCCTTTGTCGGAGTGTGATGAAATGTATGCAATAAAATGGTTTCTCTGGTATAGGACCTTTCCTCCTTTGTAGCAATGTTTATAGTAAATTGGATACTATTCTGGGACATCCGCTCTACAAGGGCGGGGTAGCAGGGAGGGATATATCTAGCTATGATTAGGCATAAGTTTGTTTTGTTTAGTTTTCTCCACTAGTAGGTAACTAACTGTCGTATTTATTTAGTCTTCGGTCGGGCGGTAAGGTCATGATCGGTGAGCAGTGATTTTAAGGTCCCTAGTGGGGGCGCAACCCATTATGGATGGGAGCGCCCGGGGGGAGGCGGCCATTGGCCCCTCCCATGGGGGGGCGGCACCCATTACGGATGGGATCGCCCAGGGGGAGACGGCCATATGCCCCTCCCACAAATGTACCGGGGCCGGATATCCGCTCTGGCGGAAGAGAGTGCGGGGAAAGGGAGGGAGTCCACGCTGTCCTTCTTCCGGTTACCCGGCACGGGAACTCTGACGACCTTAAGATGGTGCCAAGTGGAAGGGGGCCCCCATGACAAGGGAAGTTACGGTTGGTTACGAGGGTAAAGCCCTCGGCGCATGCGCCACTCACACGAGAGGGCGGAAATTTGGTGATAGGGATCTGACACCGGTTAAGACCTTGCCGTTGGCCCCTAACGATAGGATGTACAAAATTTGTATGCAAAGCATTATGACATGATGTTAGATTCGGTTAGGAAAATCTTTGTATTACAGATTGTTAGAAACGGGACCCTGGCCGGCCAAGACTCGCGTCGAGGTCAGTCAGGGATCGCCATCTCTAAAGTCAGGGCAAGGGAGTCACACACCAAGGCAACCCCCACTCGCCCTCTAGGTAACGTGGCGCGAGCAGTCTAGGCTAAACTTGGAGGCGGTATGAGTTAAGTATTTGCGCACGCACCCCAGCAACAACACCCAAGGCCCACCACAAAGAAGGACTCCACACAAGGATATATAAAAAAATAGCCTTTGTATTATAATAAACAAAACACATTAGATAACACACAAACTTTACACTGTGCCAGGGGCACGGGCAGAATTTACAAGGGGAATTATGTACAGGACAGGGCCACATGGACCACTGTCAGGGGTAGGCACTTGTCAGAAAATAATACTGGTAGGTATACACTTATGACGTAAACATAGAATGAGTAGCACCAAAATTATAAATGCAACACACTTCCAGTAATCACTGGAACAGAGTCAAGACCTCCTACGCAACCCTAAAACTCTGTAGGCAATTACGCAGGTAACTAGGACCTTCTCAGCAGGACCTAAGGAAGGAATACCAACACCTAAGCAATTCACTCTTAGCAAAGGGAAGGAAACCTAAACATAAAATGGGACATCAACAATCTACTATGCAGGTCACATTTAGCAAAGTGGATAACATAAAATGGGACATCAACAATCTACTATGCAGGTCACATTTAGCAAAGTGGATAAACATAAAATGGGACATCAACAATCTACTATGCAGGTCACATTTAGCAAAGTGGATAAACATAAAATGGGACATCAACAATCCTCTATGCAGGTCACTCTTAGCAAAGTGGATAAACATGAAATACCTAATCAGGTCACTTTTAGAAAAGGTAAGCGGACATAAACAATTGCACATGAGGTGCAGGTTAGAACACATGCGCAAGAATTACATAGCAAGAAATTACAATGCGCGGGGTGCACGTAGCACAACACTCACAAATGTCCCTCAGGCCAACTGGCCTCGAAAGGGGCGGAATGCCCTGAGTCTCAGTGTCAGGGAGGTCTGCGCAGGCAGCACAGAACACAAGCCTAAACGTGGCAACTGTCCACTAAGTGCTGGACAGTTGTAAATACAGATGCACAACGTTGGAGCCAGGAGGGCTCAAGAACAAAGTGGGCAAGGAGCCTCTCAGGGGCTCACAAAGCAAATAGGCAACTTAGAGCTTCAGCGCTCTAGACAAGGAATATGCCCCAGAGCCTCTCTCAGGGCTCACACAGCAAAACAGGCAAGCACTAAAGAGCTCAGCGCTCTAAAACGATAAAAATGCGGGCGAGGAGCCTCCCGGGGCTCGAGAACAGATGTGCCCCCACGAGCTTCTCTGGCTCGCAAATCAACTGGGCAGGTGGAGCCTCTCGTGGCTCAATAAACAAAATATGCCCCTCAAGATCGTTGGAGTCCCTCACGGGGGACTCTGGAATCAAGTACTGCCCCAAGAGCCTTTTAGGCTCACAACACGCAACTTGCCCCTGGAGCCTCGGGGTTCCCAATCGTCACGAGCGCGAGGTCGCGCTACGGGGGAGGGGCGGACACCGGCAATGTGTCCCGACGCCCCTCTCCCTTTTCAGGCACTCACCGGGTATCTGCTGGCGGGGACGGCTCCTCGGCGGCTCTGCTGGGGCCGCGGGCGGGCTCCTCTTCCTCGTCCCGGGGCTCCTCTTCACTCGTGAGCCTCGGGCAGGACACGCCGGCTGCTTCTCTGCTGCGGGGGCGGGACTTCCGGGTTTCCCGTCTCGGGCCGCGCTGCGATTGGTCAGCCGGCCCAATGCTTCTGGGTCGTCGCGGGCAGCGCGGCGGCCCGTTCCAGACAGGCAGGCGGGTTCTCAGTACCCGAGGAGTGGGCTCCCTCATGGTAATTACAAATCATAGAACGGGGCAATGCCGGGTGGGCTCCGGCTCCAAAAGTAAATATAAAGCGAGGTGGCACTCGCTAATGCCGCAAATCGGTGAAATAGGACGGGCAGATGCCGGGTGGGCACCGGCTGCACACAAAGCGCTCCCAAGCGCTTAGGGGCTGAAGAAAGCGCTCCCAGCGCTAGAAAGATAAGCAAAGCGCTATTGAGTGCTGGGGCACAAGGAAAGTGCGCCTAGCGCTATAAATCAAGATCAGGGCGCCTCCAGGCACAGGAAAGCTCCAGCAGGGTCTGGAGGCAGGCAGAGGGGCATGGCAGGGCCAGAGCCAGCACACTGGGTCTCCAGGCAGGGAGACAGCCAAGTGGCGGTCCTCTTGGCACTTGCAGCAGCAGCCCCCTCAGGCAAGATCCTGGAAGAAAACCAAAAACAGGACAAATTGTGTGGGGACACAGCCCCTTCTTATACAGCAAAATCCCTTTGTCTCAGGGTGCAGGGTGGGGGAAAACCAGTTGCAGCCGGTTCTGAAGTACTCTGTTTACCTCAACCACCCTCTCTATTCACTGGCAGGGCTAGGGCCATCAGTCGCACTACAGGGGGTGGAGCCAGCATTGTCCGGGGAATGTCCAGGCCCATCAGGGACCAGGTGCACTCCTCCGAAGCCATCAAGCATGCTGATCTCACACTCACCACCGGGCAGACCCATCCAGCCTTCCTGGAGCCAGGCTCACCAGCCAGCTCCAGCCAATCATACTGCAGACATATTTTACAGTAATATGCCAAGTACTAGAAATGGCATTTCTACACATGCCACACACATACCACATACACCATTGCGAAGCATTCATTCTCACGAACTCGCACATACCAAATTCGAGCATGCACTCCCCACACATCAGGAATTACTAGGGACACAGACATTCCCCATGCATCCCTATGGGAGAGCAGGCCAGCCTAACTACATGCACGCACTTTACTCTGGGACACAGAGAAAAAGTGCGCACAGACCAGAAAATCATCCACGCATATCACAGATTAAAAGCAAAAAGATTAGGGGTGAACCTGCCTTAAGGGCCAAGTCCAACACAACCCCCTTCCATCCCAAACGCAGGGCAGACCAATCACCACCGTGATGGACTTCCCTGCTTGGGGCGATAAAACACGGACGCGGGCCCGCAACTGCAGGGACACCCTCCTGTTTTACGCCACTGTGAACCCCTGGGGTTCTTTCTAAAACTATGGTAGGGACTCACTGGATTACCCCACTGGTACTCTCCAGCTGCCCTCGGCCAGGACCAGGCCCTAGGCCACCCAGGTGCCACTGGATCCTGCCAACTCACAAAGTGGGGGGTAGTAACCCCTGGCACATAACAGCCATTTTCCACTCTTCCTGTCTGCAAGACAGGGCTAGACTGCCACTGGTTCTCCAGCCTAGGGTCTACAACCTTAGGTGGACCAGGAGTCTCAGGGAAGGCTCTCCTCCCCTTACCTCTTCTCCTAGGGTTCCTCCTCCTCCTGCGAGGGGTACCCTCTAAACACCACTCTCCCAACCTAGGGTTTAACCCCTCAGGTGGTACCGGGGTCAGAGGTGGGCTTTCCCACCCTCTGCACTCCCTTCCAGAGTCCTGCTCCCTCCCAACCGGGGCGGTACCTCTGGAGAAAGAACTGGTCAGGACACTGATTACAGTGCTCCCACCCTTCAGGTCAGGCAAACCCTGAACCTGGACCTCCAACCTCCGGTCTAGAACCTTTGGTGGAATCACTGCCTGGCACTCCAGGACTTCTGAGGACTCACAGGTCACTCCCAAATCACTCCTTTCACTGGACTTCTGTACTCTCCCTCCTGGAGCAGTACTGCCAGACTCCACAACTACAGAAGCTTCAGGTCCTCCACACACTAGGAGATCTCCCTCAAGTGGACTAACAGGAAAGCATAGGTCTCCACCCTGGTGTTCCCTAAAGAAACCATCCAAGCTCTGAGGCAGGGCTTCGGGCATCTGGGGACTCTCGGTCTCACACTTAGTTCCGCTCCACTGAGACAGACAGCAAGCCCCTACACCCTCCTCACTATACTGAGACCTAGCTGGGCTACTCTCACCCTCCTCCACCACGCTGGGTTGGAGAAAACCTGACCCACTATTATTGGAATCACTCACTAGCGGTGCTAAGGAACCTCTTGCACCTTCCCATCGGTCGGCTTCCGCTGCAAGCTCACATGCAATGAACGATCCAAACCTCAACAGGTGCTGGCGCAACTCTGGCACACAATAACTGAGCAGGTGCTCTGTGACAACCATGCTAAACAAACTGCCAGACTTGCCGTTCACGTGAGTCTTTCTCCAATCAAACAGTGCTCCACAACACTCATCTTCAAAGTCTTCCCAAGACTGATGAGGCAGTTTCCTAAGTCTCCTGAACTTCAACCCAAACTCTTCTGCGGGGGAAACAGGAACCATACTCGGGGAACTGGGAGTGGGACTGTCTACACTAACACTTAAAAAGCTGCCACCACTGGACTCCACCCTCCCTGGGGAATCCAGACAATTACAAATGCACTCAGGGGGTAACCTACTCTCTTGGGCTACCTTCTCCCTGAACAGGGCCCTCTCAGCCACCAGCTTGGCATGCTCCAACCTGAGCTGTTCCATCGCTAGCTGATGCTCCCTCTCTTCCTTCCTATCCAACCACTCCTCTGGGGACAGGGAAAGGGATGGGGCGCTGGTACTGACACTGGACCCAGCAAGGGACTCCCTATCTATGGGGTCCTCACTCTCTGCTGACATCCATCCACTGTCATCACCATCCAACTCACATTCATCAACAGAATCTTCAGGGCTCCCCATAGACTCACCACCCTTATGGCGTGCGGCCCGGGCCCTATCTCTCTCACTGTGCTCGAGATCCCACTGATCCTTTTGCCATTGGATCAGGCTGTCCCTAAGCTGGGACTGAGTAACCAACTCACTCACCTCTATGCCTCCCTTTTCGCAGAATCTGACCAGCTCTAATCTACTGTACCTAAACAGACTACAGAGATCAAAAACTGGCTCCATTTTGGCGGACGTTCTCAGGAAAAGTTTGACACAGGGAACCTGGGGGTCTGAGCTAAACAGGAGAATACAATCAACAAAATTCAGCAAGATTCCTATCAGAGAACTTGCACTCCACTGTCCAACGTAACACACACTCATTCACACACAACCCTCCCCTCGGACTGGTAAAGCAGTTTCTACCACCCCTGATTTTCTCAACCTGACCACTAGCGACACAGGTACCAAACTCTGGGAGCAGGGCGGGGAACAAGGTACTGGACAAACTACAAATGACACCTTTCAGGAGAAGCAAAACTGAACTTCCCTAAAAAACAATAATTCCCAAAATGCGGTTATCTAAAAAATGCAGAGCTTTGAAGTGTGGCCTGTCGCCACTGTGGTACAATGCAAACACAAATCCTTATCCTCACCGCTTGCCGCCAATGTTAGAAACGGGACCCTGGCCGGCCAAGACTCGCGTCGAGGTCAGTCAGGGATCGCCATCTCTAAAGTCAGGGCAAGGGAGTCACACACCAAGGCAACCCCCACTCGCCCTCCAGGTAACGTGGCGCGAGCAGTCTAGGCTAAACTTGGAGGCGGTATGAGTTAAGTATTTGCGCACGCACCCCAGCAACAACACCCAAGGCCCACCACAAAGAAGGACTCCACACAAGGATATATAAAAAAATAGCCTTTGTATTATAATAAACAAAACACATTAGATAACACACAAACTTTACACTGTGCCAGGGGCACGGGCAGAATTTACAAGGGGAATTATGTACAGGACAGGGCCACATGGACCACTGTCAGGGGTAGGCACTTGTCAGAAAATAATACTGGTAGGTATACACTTATGACGTAAACATAGAATGAGTAGCACCAAAATTATAAATGCAACACACTTCCAGTAATCACTGGAACAGAGTCAAGACCTCCTACGCAACCCTAAAACTCTGTAGGCAATTACGCAGGTAACTAGGACCTTCTCAGCAGGACCTAAGGAAGGAATACCAACACCTAAGCAATTCACTCTTAGCAAAGGGAAGGAAACCTAAACATAAAATGGGACATCAACAATCTACTATGCAGGTCACATTTAGCAAAGTGGATAACATAAAATGGGACATCAACAATCTACTATGCAGGTCACATTTAGCAAAGTGGATAAACATAAAATGGGACATCAACAATCTACTATGCAGGTCACATTTAGCAAAGTGGATAAACATAAAATGGGACATCAACAATCCTCTATGCAGGTCACTCTTAGCAAAGTGGATAAACATGAAATACCTAATCAGGTCACTTTTAGAAAAGGTAAGCGGACATAAACAATTGCACATGAGGTGCAGGTTAGAACACATGCGCAAGAATTACATAGCAAGAAATTACAATGCGCGGGGTGCACGTAGCACAACACTCACAAATGTCCCTCAGGCCAACTGGCCTCGAAAGGGGCGGAATGCCCTGAGTCTCAGTGTCAGGGAGGTCTGCGCAGGCAGCACAGAACACAAGCCTAAACGTGGCAACTGTCCACTAAGTGCTGGACAGTTGTAAATACAGATGCACAACGTTGGAGCCAGGAGGGCTCAAGAACAAAGTGGGCAAGGAGCCTCTCAGGGGCTCACAAAGCAAATAGGCAACTTAGAGCTTCAGCGCTCTAGACAAGGAATATGCCCCAGAGCCTCTCTCAGGGCTCACACAGCAAAATAGGCAAGCACTAAAGAGCTCAGCGCTCTAAAACGATAAAAATGCGGGCGAGGAGCCTCCTGGGGCTCGAGAACAGATGTGCCCCCACGAGCTTCTCTGGCTCGCAAATCAACTGGGCAGGTGGAGCCTCTCGTGGCTCAATAAACAAAATATGCCCCTCAAGATCGTTGGAGTCCCTCACGGGGGACTCTGGAATCAAGTACTGCCCCAAGAGCCTTTTAGGCTCACAACACGCAACTTGCCCCTGGAGCCTCGGGGCTCCCAATCGTCACGAGCGCGAGGTCGCGCTACGGGGGAGGGGCGGACACCGGCAATGTGTCCCGACGCCCCTCTCCCTTTCCAGGCACTCACCAGGTGTCTGCTGGCGGGGACGGCTCCTCGGCGGCTCTGCTGGGGCCGCGGGCGGGCTCCTCTTCCTCGTCCCGGGGCTCCTCTTCACTCGTGAGCCTCGGGCAGGACACGCCGGCTGCTTCTCTGCTGCGGGGCGGGACTTCCGGGTTTCCCGTCTCGGGCCGCGCTGCGATTGGTCAGCCGGCCCAATGCTTCCGGGTCGTCGCGGGCAGCGCGGCGGCCCGTTCCAGACAGGCAGGCGGGTTCTCAGTACCCGAGGAGTGGGCTCCCTCGTGGTAATTACAAATCCAAGAACGGGGCAATGCCGGGTGGGCTCCGGCTCCAAAAGTAAATATAAAGTGAGGTGGCACTCGCTAATGCCGCAAATCGGCGAAATAGGACGGGCAGATGCCGGGTGGGCACCGGCTGCACACAAAGCGCTCCCAAGCGCTTAGGGGCTGAAGAAAGCGCTCCCAGCGCTAGAAAGATAAGCAAAGCGCTATTGAGCGCTTGGGCACAAGGAAAGCGCGCCTAGCGCTATAAATCAAGATCAGGGCGCCTCCAGGCACAGGAAAGCTCCAGCAGGGTCTGGAGGCAGGCAGAGGGGCAAGGCAGGGCCAGAGCCAGCACACTGGGTCTCCAGGCAGGGAGACAGCCAAGTGGCGGTCCTCTTGGCCCCAGCAGCAGCAGCCCCCTCTGGCAAGATCCTGGAAGAAAACCAAAGACAGGACAAATTGTGTGGGGACACAGCCCCTTCTTATACAGCAAAATCCCTTTGTCTCAGGGTGCAGGGTGGGGGAAAACCAGTCGCAGCTGGTTCTGAAGTACTCTGTTTACCTCAACCACCCTCTCTATTCACTGGCAGGGCTAGGGCCATCAGTCGCACTACAGGGGGTGGAGCCAGCATTGTCCGGGGAAAGTCCAGGCCCATCAGGGACCAGGTGCACTCCTCCCAAGCCATCAAGCATGCTGATCTCACACTCACCACCGGGCAGACCCATCCAGCCTTCCTGGAGCCAGGCTCACCAGCCAGCTCCAGCCAATCATACTGCAGACATATTTTACAGTAATATGCCAAGTACTAGAAATGGCATTTCTACACATGCCACACACATACCACATACACCATTGCAAAGCATTCATTCTCACGAACTCACACATACCAAATTCGAGCATGCACTCCCCACACATCAGGAATTACTAGGGACACAGACATTCCCCATGCATCCCTATGGGAGAGCAGGCCAGCCTAACTACATGCACGCACTTTACTCTGGGACACAGAGAAAAAGTGCGCACAGACCAGAAAATCATCCACTAATATCACAGATTAAAAGCAAAAAGATTAGGGGTGAACCTGCCTTAAGGGCCAAGTCCAACACAGATTTGTTAAGGTTAGCCCGGATACCTGTCTTCATCAAGAGTAATGAAAGTTGAATTTTGTACGTGATAAATGAAACGTTTTAATTTAAAGTTTTAAATTTTGTTTCATATTTTATTAAATACGGCCGGGGGGCTCGCGAGGCCCCCCTGCCTTCCAAAAGTTCAAACTGTGTCTGTCTCCTACCATTGGGATTGGTGGTGGAAGGGGTGGCGGGCATCCCAGTCCATATAGGTCTGTGTGTGGGTAAGACGCATTTTGGGCATACATTTGCGCTGTCTGGAGAAGAAGCCTCTGCTTTCCACGACTCAATGGCAGGGTTGACAAAAACACAAATATTAAAATAAAATGGAAAGAATACAGCAGCCGGAGAATAGGACAGACAGTAAAATTAAAGTATAAAAAAGGACAGATTAGGAGGAAAGGGGTAAAAGTGGAGTGGTGTGTTTGGGAGAGCAGGAATAAGGAGCAGGTTGGAGTGAGGAGTAAAAAAGGCCAAAGGGCCACTAGCTCGGTTAAAATTGTTCATGAGCTCGCAAGATGTTTAAAGTGTCCTTGCATTGATTTGCAGGCGTGAGGTGCCATAATTGTTTTTCACATAAATATGCTTACATTTTAGTGAAATTATCAAAATTATCAAAAGCAATATTACACAAATAATGCTACCCGATTAAAAAAACAACACTTTCTTTAATTTCCTTTTTACACTGCTAAGGTTTCATTATACAAATCGTAGGCAGTTGTGAGCATTTGTTTATTTGTAGCACTGCTGGAGTACAAGAGAGCGGAAATCTATGTGCAGGTGAACAGACATTTTTGGAAGTGACTTTCATACCACAGCTTCACATATGACTCTGCAACTGATTCTTACGTGCATATTGAACTGTTTATTTTCCCAGAAAAGATTCAATAGTAATTGTTCTAGATAAGAGCATCTAATGTCCTTTGTAAGGAGAAGCAAGATACCATGAATTTAAAACGTGGCTGCAAGAAAGGTGATATTTAGTGAGACTATGTGTTACAAGGTATAAAATAGTTTCAATGAAATGTTTAAAGCGCATATATGCCACGTTACAGCGCATGTGTTTAGAACACATGCCATTAGAAAGCAGTCATTACAACGACTGCGTTGTAACCCCGCAGTCCATTACAATGCAAATCATTACAACTATTTGCTGTAGGATGTTGGAAAAGTATAATTTACTATTCGAAATCCTGTCTGTGCAACAGTAGGGAAGGTGTTGGATTTAAAATCCAACACCTTCTGCCCACTACAGCAAGGGGTTGTAACAGCTTGTGTTGTAATGTTATGACATGTAACAGCGCAGTCTTTGTAATGACTGGGTTTTAATGGTATGCAATGTGTAAACATTGTTGTTGTAAACGATGTTTACCGTTTAAAGCACAGTACAAGTCACTCAGGTTTTTATGACCTTGTAAAAGAACTCAGCTTTTTGCCTTCTTCCCAAGGGAGTAGCCAAAAAATTAAATACCCACTTTGATCCCTGCCTCCAATGCTATCAGGTGAGCAAAGTAAATAAGCTGTGCCCAGCCTAGATGATCTCCCTTCTTTCCAACTTCCGTTCATCTGCCTCTGCATCCTTTAAGACTTTCATGCATCTATACATCTTTTCATTTTTCCATCCAACCATCCATTTACCATTCTCCTACCACTCCGACTTCTAGTCATTCGCATCCATAAAGGCATTCTGTTTCATACATTAATAATTTCACCCATCCTTTAGGAACTCACCCATCTATTTAGACTTCAATTTGTCCATCCACTCATTAATCCAGCCTTTTATCAATTCCGCCATTCTTTCACCCACCCATGCAGATATATATATATTTTTTTTTGTTTAGGAATTTTTTATTAATCATTTTTAAATAGAAGACAATACATATATCATAAATATTGGGAAAAATTACATATCAATAAGGATTACAAAACATATATACCGAAAAATAAGTAAAATTGAGAAAGGTAAAAAGAAAGGGAAAGGGGAAATATCAGGGGAAGAGAAAAGATAGTGGAATGAAAGGAAAGAAAGGTAAGAAAGAAGGAAAGGAGAAGAAAGAGAAAACAGGATTGTGCACGTGGGAACAATATAAAGCAGTCAAATAGGAAAGTTGGAAGAAAGATAAGTGGTGAAAGGGAGCCAGAGGAGATTGGATTTGATTGTTAGGGGAACAGAAGAGAATGAAGCAATAGCGATCCTATTTTCATCACAAATATAATTCCACCAAGTATGAACAGAAAGCTTAGAATTATCTTTCCAACTCGACAAAATAACTTTAAATGCAAGAGCAATAAACAGGTCCAACAATCTCGTAAAACAGGAAACAATATCAATATCAGTTGACAAAGATCCTAAAAAACATTTTGTAGAGATAACGTTGGCATACAAATATTCCAAACCTTATTCCAAAATGACAAAACAGGGGAACATTCATATAATTGATGTTTAAGTACCTCAGTTTCTTTAGAGCATGACCAACAAAGCGGAGAGGAAGTTTGGGAAAACTTATGAATACTAACAGGGGCAATAATAACTCTATGATATATGAAAAATAAAGATTGAGTAATACGAGCAGCAACAGATACTCTAAACAGTTTGGACCATAAACGATCCCACCACGAAACGGAGAGGGAGACACCAAGGTCAGTTTCCCAAGCAGTCTCTATAGTTGACTTAGGCCTATCCTTAACAGTTAATAACAAAATTGAATAAATAAGTGAAGCCTTAGGTTGATGAGTAGAGAATAAGGGGTATAGCAGAGACATACGGACAAAAGAGGGAAAAACATCAGGTATTGAGAGAGAAGATAGGTGAGACTGAATGCTGTATTCATTTATAAATGAGGAAGGTAAATTAAAGAAATTTTGCATTACCGGAAATGGAATGATAGATCCATCGACAAAAAACTGATGTACAAACAAAATATTCTTTTCCTTCCAGGGCTTAAAGTAAAACGATTTACCTTTGTATCTAAGGAATTTGTTATACCACACAACAGATGATAAAAAGCATTGTAAAGGAGAAAGATTGGAAGAGAAAACATTGTGTAAAACTGTTTGGGAGTATTTTAAAATAGGGTATTTAGTTAAAAAAGAACAATTTGACATAAAAACAGCATGTTGAAATGAAAAATCTTTCAAGATAGAGCGTTCTAGGAGAACCCATTTGATTGATTGTAATACTTTATTCGATGAACATACATCATAAAAGTACAAGCGTACAAACATATAAAACAAATGATCCATAGTACTGCAATTACATCTCATAAAACAGGAAAAAACAGAAATTATTTTAAGAAATTAACTTCCCCTTTCCCGAAATTTACACATTGTTCACCAATCTAGAGCGTAATATCCACGCACCCCCCAAATATTTGGCCACCCCACAAACAATGTACAAAGAAACCGTATTGGTTGTAATAATACGTAAGGCTGACATACAATCTTTAACCCCCAACTCCCTACATACAGGTTTCAGCCATTTAGTTCTAACAACTTTATACGTTGGGCAAGCAAATAGGAAATGGGGAAGGGTTTCCTCAGGACATTGGCACCCTGGACATTTTAATTCAGTTCCCCCCTTAGAATTCCATTTTCCCACAAAACCATTAAGGGGCAGGGTGCCATACCTTAATTTCAAATATAATGTTCTATGGCTGGTTATTTGGATGAAATCTAGGAACGGTTCTAGCTTCATGTGTGGTTTATGAGCAAGAAAGTTCGTTGTTAGCGTTCCCAAGTTTGAACTGTTATTAATTTTGGACTCAACCCAATCCCAGTACAATTTTTTTACACTTTCTTTTGGGGGTGGATCCTGTGACGCCCAAAACTCCCCCAGTCCTACTGACACTACTAGATTTTTGAGGTTGTTAAGCCATTTTATTTGTTTGGAAACATTGAGAGTAATTAGCTCATCCAACACTCGAGCGTACCCCCTTAATTCCTCGGTTCTTCTAAGGCGGACCCAAAATAACAAAGGCCGAAGCCGAACTTTGTCCGCAATTGACTTTTTACCCATGTCAAAAAATAGGGGTAACAAGGGTGAGGAAATCGGAAGTGACACTAAATCTCTGATAAACTTATTTTCAGCAATTACCAGTGGCCTAGTGTTTTCTGCCCCCCAAAGTTCGGCGCCATAAACTGCCGAAGATAAAGCCTTCCCTTCGTAGACTATTAGGGCCGGGGCTACCGGGCGGCTTATGGAAAGTCGTTGATTTTTTGTTATTGTACCGGACACCCTTTTTAAATTCAGTACCATCTTAGAAATATGGGAGTCCCAAGTCATACGGTTAGACAGTCTCACCCCCAGGTAGTCAAACTCACTCACAACCTCCAAGGGTGAACCACACAGGGTAACATGTACCTTTCTCAACTTACTATTGGGGGTTAAGACCATTAGTTTAGTCTTCAAAGTGTTGACAGTTAACCCACGGTCCTCACAAAATAAAGAGAAACGGTCAAGAAGCGTTTGTAAACCTTTGGGGGTTTTAGACATCAAGAGGGTGTCGTCAGCAAAGAGGAGGGTCGGGGTTTTCTCCCCGGCAAGAATGGGGGCATCTGCCGGAACCTCCCTCAAATGGTCCACCACCCCATTTATAAAGAGGGAGAATAGTGTTGGCGCCATCACACATCCCTGCCGTACCCCCCTGCTGACTGGAACCCTCTCTGTCAGTTGGCCCTGCTTTCCCCAACGTATTCTTGCATAGGTGTTCTCATGCATTTTAATAACTAATTGGAGTAGAGGGCATGGAAACCCCATAGCTTCAAGAATTTCCCATAACTTAGCCCGAGGGATAACATCGAATGCCGTTTTTAGATCAATGAAAGCCAAGTACAGGCAACCCTTGGTGATTGATACTGACTTCCAGTATACGGCACAAAACCGGAAGACTTGGTCCATAGCACCAACATTCCGCCTAAAACCAGCCTGAAAATGCGTGAGGATGTCATTATCCATTAACCAGGTCTCTACTCGGTTTATGATGACCCTACCAACTACCTTCTGGATAGTGTCAATCAGACTAATGGGTCTGTAGTTAGCCGGGTCCTCTCTGTCTCCTTTTTTAAAGATTGTAATCACCTCCGCACCTTTCCATGATGCAGGGATTGGGTGGCCTAGCTGGATAAGAGCCAATAAAGTAGCTATATAGTTAGCCCAGAGTGGGGGGTCATGTAATATAAGATCTCCCGGCAGGCCATCTGGGCCAGCTGCTTTCCCTGGATACATCTTTAAAATCGCCGCTTTAACTTCTAACTCGGAGAAAGGTAATCCGTTAGTCAACATTTCCGAACCAGATGCAATTTTACTAAACTCCAACGAAGACGGGATGGGAGCCTGAATAACAGGATTACAGTATAGTTTTAAAAAATGGGCATACCATTGCTGATCAGTAATATGATTTACAATTGGGCTACCAGCCCTCCTGTCTAACTTGTTAATCAATTTCCAAAATATAATGGAATTTTTACCACTGGCAGCAGTTTTAAGCTTCTGCCAGTGCTCTTCCTCCCAATTTTTTTTTGCCAAGGCAATGGCACCACGGTATTCTTTCCTTGCTAATCTAACTAACAGTGGATCCTTTAATTTTATTGCTGTGCCAATAGCTTTCCTCTTGGCTTTGCATTCTGCTGTAAACCACGGATTCTCTTTAGACAATCCGTTGGTCACTGCGGGTTTCCTTTGCGGTGTTTTAACAAAATTTGCTCCTACTTTGTCAATGAAAGTTTGGTATTGGTCCAAAAGTTTTTGGCCCATAGGGGGAGTATTACTTCTTACCATTTCGCCAAGGTTGGAAGTTTCTATTCGGACCAATTCCCTAATTTTATCGATTTTCCCCTCTTCAAGCTTAACCACCTCCCACCTCAGTTTCCGATTGCAATTGGATGGTTGAACATCCTTTGTGATCATCTCGGGGCCACCTTTGTTGTTAATCCTAATGCCCCAGTCAATTTCCATACAAAGTGGGTTGTGGTCACTGTCAGAGGACTGTTTAACTTCCATATCTTTTAGACTAGCCCAAGAAGGTACATCTAGGAAGATATAATCAATACGTGAAGGGCAGTTAATTCTATTGAAGGTCATTGCTCCTTCACGATCAGAATTTGTCCGACCATTTAATGCCCGTAAGTTATGGTCCAGGGCTAATGCATTCAACTGTAATGCTCTTGCTGTCCACTTTTTGATAGGCACCAACGTTAACAGTGGAATAGCCTGACTCACGTCTTCGGTATTTGAACCCATGACATCCTCCTCATCCAAAGGTTCAAATGTACAATTAAAATCTCCCCCCAGCAAGATTCTAGACTTAGGTGGAAGCTCGGACAATTTAACATCTAAAAGCTCAATCGTTGGGGAAATAGAACCACCCGGAGTCCCTCTAGCATATACACAAAACAGATGAACACAGCTCCCATTGGGACTTTTCAGAGAAATATGCAGGATATCGCTTGACAGTGTATTATGTAACATAACAGAATAATTCAAAATCACTTTCACCCAAATAAGCAGGCCGCCAGAGGGGCGCCCTTTGCCTATAGACACCGCTGGCACAAAGTAAGAGGAATACCCATTTTTATATTGGGGAGTCATGCACCATGTTTCCTGAAACATACAAATGTGGAACTTATCAACAAAGTCATTCCATTCTGGGATTTCAAGGTTTTTCCTTAGTCCCGCTATATTCCAAGAGAGAATATGGATGGACCGAGAGTCAGTGACTATTACCGGAGTTGAGGACAGGGGACTGCACTCAGATTCAATCGCTCTAATGGGCATATCGATCAAAGAATCTTCTCTATTTTCTCCACCAGTCTGTATTAGGACCCTATCACCTAGGGTGTGTGTTGGAAGTCAATCTACTCCCTCTAAGCTGCTAAAATGATTGAAACAAGGAAGAGGGGGGGGGTAATGTTGCTGGCCCGACCAATCTCCCTGAAACTGGCTAGCCCCCTGAGGGTATCTGCCTGTTCTCCTTCGTACGGTGCTCCATCCTCTATCTTCCCCTCCATCCCAGAAGTTAGCTTTATGATCACGGAAAGATTCTCTCGATCCCCATCTTGGATTGTTCGGAGCTCTTAACCAACTCCATCTATTGCTACGTTGATCATGAGACATATAAAAGTAAGAGAGCGATTTAACCTGAATAGGCGAGTTAGTGTCACATGGGGATCCGGCACATATGAATTCTACTGTGCGCGGGTCCCTAAATGTCACAACTATACAATCCCCCTGAATGTTTTTGGTCTTCTGGCCCACCCAAGGTGCTCTTTCTAACATAAGCATGTCACTGCGAGTATTTGGCGGTAAAGGATAATTTCTGTCAAGCCAGTAGCATACTTTATTCTTAAGAGCCCAAAATGGTTCAGATGAAGAGGGGGGTAGCTCGGTAACTCCTGTTAAGACAATTACATAAGGGTGAGCATCAGGGGGTAGGTTGATATTCCGTCGTGATTTAATACCTACAGGAGGGGCTGAGGGTGGTTTAGAATCAATTGTATTGGGGGATTTAGTACCTACAGGAGGGGCTGGCGGTGGTTTAGGACCAGTTGTATTGGGAGTTTTAGGGGCAGTAGTTGAGGCAACCTTCCCTAATAAAGGCAAGCTGGTTGACTTAGAGGGAAGGATGTTGGAGCTATTGTTAACAGTCTTGGCAGGGAGGATTTTAGCAGGACGCACATGTGGGGCCGGGACATTCCCTACAGCTGGTAAGGAGGGCAAGGAAGGTATATCGCCAACTAAAACTTGCCCTCCAGTGGTCTTTACTGGAAATGGTATTGGTTTACCTTTTAATTCTAGATTCAAGGCTTTCAGATTATCTTCTATGGCCTTTAATCTAGTTTCCATAGGGGCCAGAAGGGAAGCCATCAGTGTAGCTATAGAGCTCATAAAAATACCTCTCTCGTTTTCCTCCCCATCAGGTTGCTCCACCTGAGAACAATCCTCAAGGAAGTTTTCCAAACTTTGGGTTGAGGCTGTGTCATCGGGAATACCCAATGGTAGGGGGTGAGAAGCACGATGCTCCGCAGTTTTGTCTTCGCTGGTTAATACGAAGCCCACAGTATCGCTTTCTACCTCCAACCCACCAGACAAACAGTTTGGATCTCTAGGGGTTCCCCCCTCAACCAATACGGGTATTAAAACAGTGTTAATCTGTTTCGAACAATGCGAGGATTTGGGTATAGCACCTTCCCTAAGACCTTTAAGTGCGAGTAGAGCATCAGGTTCATTTGGATTATTTGGATGTACTATTAATGAAGTCAAAGAGGCAACTTGGGGGGTTAGTAAGGGAGTATGGTCCTCAGATGCAGTATGACTGGTAGAACCCGGTTGGTTTTCAGAAATGGATTGTGAAGGGTCTAGGAGGCGAATGCATTGGGAACTGTTTGGTGAGGGTGCATGGGCTAAAGGGCCTAACGATGATCTCCTAGCAACCTCGAGATCCCTGGACACTCTTCGTTCCATGAGGGCAATTCCCTCATCTATTAACGAGTGAGTGCGCACAATAAAATTATCCAGGGTTCCCGTCAGTTTGGCGGCGCTAGCAGCAGCCTTACTTCGAGTTTCACGAGTGCACATCCCTGGACCCAAAGGACAGCCCTATAAGAAGTAATGAAAGACACCCTTATTTATAACAATTAACAAACAATCAATAATAATAACCTGAAGATATGGCCCAGACCAGGCTCTACGGGTCTCGGAGGGCCACAGAGGGCCCGCCCTTTGCCCGGGCTTAGCCCCGGGCGCTACCGCGCGCTACCGCGCAGCGGGATCCACTAACTCTGATATAGAGCTAGGGGCGTTGCCGGCAGGGAGAGCAGCCACAGGTGTGACAGGCAGGGACTCTTGGGATATTGAGTCCCTGCAGTACTGCTCGCAGCCCTGCCGGTGCCTCAAGACGGTTGCAATCACTCGGTCTTCACAGCCCCAGAAAGTCCAAGAACCAGGAGGGCGCAGCGGGACCCGCGAAGCGGGTCCGGCAAGGTGTGGGTTGTGCAGAAGCAGGCGAGGGTAAAATCTTAAAATCGGCTCCCAGCGGCAGCAAACAACCAGTAAGGGTTCCCAGAGCACACTACCTCCAGCACAGTTTAAGAAGGGGCGGGGGCGTTGCCGGCAGGGAGAGCAGCCACAGGTGTGACAGGCAGGGACTCTTGGGATATTGAGTCCCTGCAGTACTGCTCGCAGCCCTGCCGGTGCCTCAAGACGGTTGCAATCACTCGGTCTTCACAGCCCCAGAAAGTCCAAGAACCAGGAGGGCGCAGCGGGACCCGCGAAGCGGGTCCGGCAAGGTGTGGGTTGTGCAGAAGCAGGCGAGGGTAAAATCTTAAAATCGGCTCCCAGCGGCAGCAAACAACCAGTAAGGGTTCCCAGAGCACACTACCTCCAGCACAGTTTAAGAAGGGGCGGGGCGTTGCCGGCAGGGAGAGCAGCCACAGGTGTGACAGGCAGGGACTCTTGGGATATTGAGTCCCTGCAGTACTGCTCGCAGCCCTGCCGGTGCCTCAAGACGGTTGCAATCACTCGGTCTTCACAGCCCCAGAAAGTCCAAGAACCAGGAGGGCGCAGCGGGACCCGCGAAGCGGGTCCGGCAAGGTGTGGGTTGTGCAGAAGCAGGCGAGGGTAAAATCTTAAAATCGGCTCCCAGCGGCAGCAAACAACCAGTAAGGGTTCCCAGAGCACACTACCTCCAGCACAGTTTAAGAAGGGGCGGGGGCGTTGCCGGCAGGGAGAGCAGCCACAGGTGTGACAGGCAGGGACTCTTGGGATATTGAGTCCCTGCAGTACTGCTCGCAGCCCTGCCGGTGCCTCAAGACGGTTGCAATCACTCGGTCTTCACAGCCCCAGAAAGTCCAAGAACCAGGAGGGCGCAGCGGGACCCGCGAAGCGGGTCCGGCAAGGTGTGGGTTGTGCAGAAGCAGGCGAGGGTAAAATCTTAAAATCGGCTCCCAGCGGCAGCAAACAACCAGTAAGGGTTCCCAGAGCACACTACCTCCAGCACAGTTTAAGAAGGGGCGGGGGCGTTGCCGGCAGGGAGAGCAGCCACAGGTGTGACAGGCAGGGACTCTTGGGATATTGAGTCCCTGCAGTACTGCTCGCAGCCCTGCCGGTGCCTCAAGACGGTTGCAATCACTCGGTCTTCACAGCCCCAGAAAGTCCAAGAACCAGGAGGGCGCAGCGGGACCCGCGAAGCGGGTCCGGCAAGGTGTGGGTTGTGCAGAAGCAGGCGAGGGTAAAATCTTAAAATCGGCTCCCAGCGGCAGCAAACAACCAGTAAGGAACAGGGCTATCTGTGAAGTCATATGCCAAGGAAAAGGATTGTTTAATCTGGAAGGCGGAGTGGTATGTTTTAAAATTGGGAAATCGAACCCCACCTTCAGTTTTAGGATGAATCAACTTATGTAAGGCAATTTGAGGATGTTTATCATTCCATAAAAATGTAGCACAAATAGAGTTTACACAGGAAAAATATTAATTAGGAATTTTGAAGGGAAGCATGGAGACAGAATAAAGAACATGGGTGGTGATCATCATTTTAAATGTATCTAATCTACCCCACCAGGAAAGAAATAAGGGGGACCAAATTTGAAGGAGGGATTGGAGTTTCTTTAAGAGGGAATCAAAAGTAAATTTGAGGGTATCAACTAGGGAAGATGAGAACCATATTCCAAGGTATTTGATTTTGGAAGGACACCATGTAAAATCAGTATTATTAAACATGTATTGATAGCAGATCAAATTCAGGGGCAAAACTTCAGTTTTGGATAGGTTGAGCTTATATCCCGATATAGAGGAATACAACCAAACCTCATCCAGGAAATGTGGAAGGGAAGATTCATGGTTAGACATATATACCAGCACATCATCTGCATAAGCAGACAATTTAGTTTCAGTGGAGGAGAGTTTAAAGCCAGTAATCTGAGGATTTGAACGAATCCTTTCTAAAAAAGGCTCCAGACATAAAATGAACAATAAAGGGGAGAGGGGGCAACCTTGTCATGTGCCTCTAGATAAAGAAAAATATTTGGAAAATTGATTATTAACAAAAATACTGTCCCGGGGTGCCGAATAAAGGAGTTTAACCAAGGAGATAAAAGAGGGACCAAAACCAAACCATTTTAGGGTACATGAACTGCCAATTAATACGGTCAAAAGCTTTTTCAGCATCTAGGGACAATGCTGCCAAGGGAACCTTAGGAGTTTTACTATGTGCAATGATATTGGAAAACACACGAGCATTGTCAGCAGCAATTCTACCTTTCACAAACCCCACTTGGTCAGTTTTATTTAGACGGGGAATAACGGAGTCAAGACCCGAAGCCAGGATTTTAGCAAAAGTTTAGCAGTCATAATTAATCAAAGATATAGGGCGATAATTTTTATACTATGAATGATCCTTGTCAGGTTTGGGAATTATGATAATTAGTGCATCCAAAAAGGACCCAGAGGCCTTAGCATCCAAAATAAAGGAATTAAACAATTGTAGGAGTTTTGGTGCAAAAAAGGTATGAAAAGAAGGATAAAACTCAACAGGAAGGCCATCAGGGCCAGGGGCCTTTGATTTTTTGAGAGAAGTAATAGCCTTAGTTACTTCCTGGAGAGTAATCTCTCCTTCCAGTTGCGCAAAGTGATCTGGAAGGAAAGGGGGGGGTCGTAGGCCTTCAAAAAAAGACGCTAAGTTTACATCAGAAGGATGCGTATCATCAGTATATAAGGACTGGTAATAATTATGGAATACATCAGCAATATCTTCATCAGACTGAACAAGTTTATTTATAGATTCGTTAAAAATAGGACCTACATTTTTACGTTCCGATTTAATTTTTAAATAATTTGCCAGCATTTCCTCCGCTTTATTCTGGCCACCATGGAATTTAGATTTGATTTTGAGGAGAGTGTTACAAGCTTCATTTGTGATAATTTTGTTGAGATTCGTTTTTGCAAGGATTAATTCCTGTAGGGAAGAGGAGGATTTAGAGGAAAAATAAAAATGTTCAAGTCGCCTAATTTCTTGAAGCTGATCTTCATATTTTTTCCTATTAAGTTTCTTTTTCTTTGAGACATAAGATATAGTAAATGCCTCGAAAAGCAGCCTTAAAAGCCTCCCAATTATTAGGTATGGAGTTATCAGAGGGATTATTGAAAGAGAAGAATTCATTAAAAAACTCCACACTTTCTTTCATAAAAACAGTGTCAGACAAAAGGAAGCAATTCAATTTCCAACGACTAAATTTAGTAGAAATGTGGGAGAGGTAAAGTGTAGTGGAAACAGGAGCATGGTCGGAGATAAATATGGAACCTATTGTAGATTTTTGACTGGAAGGGAGGAGAGATTTACTAACCATGATGTAGTCAATCCTCGAGCGGGTATGATGCACATTAGAAAAAAAGTATATTCTAGTAAATCAGGATTACATATTTTCCATGAGTCATATAAAGGACGCGAGGCAATGTCGGATTGAAAGCTGTTATGAGATTTGTCAGATTGGAATTTATTGGAGGATAATCTGTCTGAATATGGATCTAACCATTGGTTAAAATCACCAGCAATAACAAAGTCAGGACAGTCTATGGACGAAATCAGGGACTTAATATCTTTCCAAAATTTGGGATCGGGATGCACCGAGCCATATATGTTCAGCAATACCATTGTCTTGTTTTGGATGATAACCTTAGCCAATGCCCAGCGCCCTTCATCGCCATTCTGAGAGGAAACAATCTGAACTTTTAAAGATTCATGAAATAAAATAGCAACCCCCCCCTTTTTGTGAATAGCAGGAGAAAACACAACTTGACCCACCCTTTTTAGCTTATGAGATTCAACATCAGAGCAATGCGTTTCCTGAAGAAAAACAACCTGTGAGTGAAGTTTAGATAAACGAGACAATACCTTTTGACGCTTGACAGGGTGACCAAGACCTTGTACGTTCCACGAAACAAAATTACACATGATGGTAGGATGAAAGGATGGGTAACACACGGAGCAGACACAAGGCAAGGAGGTGACTACAAAAAGAGAAAAAACAGAAAAGTAAGATACATGAGAAGGGAACTCCCAACACATTCAGATCATTGAGACAACATACACCTGAAAACATAAAGAATACCGCCATGAAGAAAAAAATTAGAAGTAGAAACCACTTAGGAATAGAGTAGTACAGACAGAGGGAGAAGAAGCAAAGAAGCCAAGAAAAAGAATGTAAAGAGATAGGAGAGGAAGAAGGGGAAGAAAGGAAGAAAGAAAGCAAAAGAGTAGACAGATCAAGGCACAGGAGCCTGATTGGAGAAAAAGAGAACAACCAAGACATCTAGGTCGAGGACACGCCAGAGAGGGGACACAACCCCACGAGCTGCCAAGGTAAGGACATAAAACAGGAAAAAGGAAAAGGGTGTAAGAGCGGAACCTCAAGAGAAGGAACAAAGACAGGAATAAAAGATCAAGGGAAGCCAAAATGTAGACAAGCAGAACCCCATTGAAGGGTCAGACGAAAAGAAGCATTAGTTAGCAGTGCCCATATTTGAAGGAGAGACACTCTGTAGGTAAGAGCGTGGCGTTTGTGGATCATCAAATGATCGGGTATGGCCATTATGTGTGATCTTGCAGAAGCAAGGATGCAGTATACCATATTGAATGTTCAGCTGTCTCATCATAGGGCAGAGATTCAGAAATTCCTTGCGTCGGGCGTTAGTAGCAGTTGAAAGATACTGTGAGATAAAAATGTTATGACCAGACCATTGAAGATGCCGTTTGATCCTGGCAGCTTTCAGGACAGTCATCAACTCTGTGAACTCTAAGAAAAGCAAGATGATGCCACGAGGCTTGGTAGAAATGGAGTTTATACGGCCTAGACGGTGAACTCTCTGTATATTGAGAGGTGAGAAGCAGGTTGAAGATCCAAAAGTTCCTGTAATAATTTACGTATGAGGACACCATGGGGCCGATTATGATCGCGGACGGACTTGCGTCCATCCGCGATCACTGAGGAGGAGGGGACGTCTGCATGGGCTGCTGAGTCCCCTCCTGTGCGATTAGGATGTGACCGCCACCCTGGCGGTCACATCCTCTATTTTTAACATTGCGGCGGGTGCGGCTTCAAGCTGCACCCGCGGCAATGTTAAAAATGCAGTCATTGCATTTGCATGCAGAAAGAGGCAGGCACCTTGCGGTGCCTGCCGCTTTCTGCATACAAATGCAGGGGGGTACCATAGGTACCCCCCATGTGCACCCCCAACCCCCCTTCACCCAGGGGGCCCGCAACGGGCCCCCGCAGTGAAGTTACACATGCTTTTCCACGGCGGAAAAGCATGTTTTACATTCCATCCTAATCTGCCTGACGGTGTCTGAGAGACACCTTCACCAGATTAGAGCTTTTCCGCCGCGGTTGTAAGCCAACCGCGGCGGAAAAGCTGCGGACGGAAACCAGGACCCACCAGCCATCCTACTGTGGCGGTGGGTCTTTGGTCAGTCCGCTGCGGTTTTTCCGCATCCTCGGGGCCGGCGGTGGCTTCTGCCGGCCCCGAGGATGCGGAAAAACCGCAATCCTAATGAGCCCCATGTCTGGACCCTCCAAAGTTTCCGGAACACCATAAACGCGAAGGTTATTCCTCCGATTGTGATTTTCCAAGTCCTCCGTGTGTAGTTTGAGTTTGTGGATTTCTTGTTCCAGTAACAGGATTTTAGCTGAAGCATCCTGAAAATCGCTCACTCTTTGTTCTTTTTTTTTTTTTTTTTTTATTTTAGATTTTATTGCAAGCAAAATCAAATACATAAATCAAATTGGGACGAAATACAGAACCATACCTAGAGAAACAGCAAAAAGAAAACCAGAAAAAAAAGTAGCGACATAAAATAACAAAGTACATTGCAATTAATATAGAGAAATTGCTAACTTCCCAGTTCTTCCTGTATCCATTGATGAATTGGATCCCAGAATCTCTCCCCCATTAGTCTTTTAGCACGACCTTTCACAGCATAGATTGCTTGTTCTATGTTGTATTTTGCTAAAAGCCGGGCCCTCCAAGTGTGAAATTGTACCGGATCAGGACTTATCCATTCCTGAGTAACACAAGCACGATATATAGACATACATATGAATACAAGTTTTTTTTATCCTCAGGAATGATGATAGAGGAGGTGCCTACCAAAACAATCTCTGCTGTGAGAGTAATATTACATCCAAGAATTAAAGACATAAAAATCTGGATCTGATTAAGCACTGATGAAAGTATTGGACAGGAAAAGAACATGTGAGTCGCGTCTGCAGCTTCTAATGAGCATCTCTTACATGCAGTACCTACAGAAGCTCCCCATTTAGAGATTTTTTCAGGGGTATGATATAAATCATAGAGAACCATATAGTGTTGAGTGCGGGATCTACCCGTTAATAAAATAGAGTTAGCCAACGTAATGGATTCTTCTATCATTACAATTGTCACCCCAAGTTTTCCTGCCCAACGTTCTTGAGTTAATATTATGTCATCTGAATATGATGAAATCAATAAGTTGTACAGGAAGCCTATCTTTCTTTTGATGTATAGAGATTCAATCAGAGGTATTTTCTGAAGCCCTCAACGTTGTTCTGGAGATAAAGTATTAAAATAGCTGTGCAGTTGAAAGTATTTAAAATAGTCCAGAGTCGGGATATTAAACTTAGCCTGAAGAGTCAGAAAAGATATCATCTCATCATTCTGCCATAAGTCATTGATGAATTGATTCCTTGTTTACTCCATTTTAGCATAATATGATCTCTAAAAATATCAGGCAATATATAATTAGATGACAAGGGGGTGTATCTCAAAATCTTCGGTATCCCTATATGTTGCTTAATAATCTTCCATGCCCGGTATGCTGCTATTACAGTCTTAAATTTAATTTTCTTAAAATAACTTGGTTCAATATTTTTTAGAACGCAGCCACGAGCTTCTGCTCCTAAAGAAAATTCATAAATGGAAGGGAAGTGTGCTTCATGATTCAGGGCTTTAATGCCAATAATTAATGGATTAATAAACTGCAGTATTGATGCTAGATAGTAAAATAAAAAATGTGGTGTGCTCCATCCTCCTCTGTCCTTAGGTAAAGTGAGCTTTTTAAAAGCTCTGCGATGACGTTTATATCCCCATAGGAATCTGCCCGCCATTCTCTCTAATTGTTTAAAAAATTCTATTGGGAATTCAAGGGGTATAGTTCGAAAAAGATATAGAAATCGCAGAACTATTAACATTTTTAATACATTATTTCTGCCATGTAATGATAAGTGTAAATGGTTTATCTGTTCCAAAGTAGAATTTGCTTTTTTAAGAATGGGGGTAAAATTAAGCTTAGGTATATCAGATATTGGGGTTGTAATGTTAATTCCTAAATATGTTGCAGTGGATACTATATTGAGATGTGTAGGTGGAGTTTGACCTATATATAAAATTTGGGTTTTTGAAGAGTTTAATTTATAGCCTGAAAAAATGCCGAACTCTTCCGCTATCTCTTCAATTTTTGGGATTGTTGCTACAATATCTGTGGTAGTCACTACCACATCAACGGCATATGCCAATGCTCTGTAAGTAGTTCCAGCCACCTCCACAGGTTTTATGTCTTCCTCTTGATTAAGTTTATTAAGATATATGTCGATATATATTGAAAATAGCAGTGGAGATGAAGGGCATCCTTGTCGGGTCCCACGAAAGATAGAGAATGGGTTAGAATTACGAAGCCCAATTTTAATATGTGACGATGGTGTTAAATATAACGTTTTCAAAGCTTTAATAATTTTTGGTCCGAAGCCCTTCAAAGCCAGTACATCCTATAAATAAGGCCATTCCACCCTGTCGAATGCCTTCTCGGCATCCAACAGGGTGATTCCAATGGATGTATTAGTAGTTTGGGCCCAGTCCATCATAGCTATTATTCTTCGGACATGGTCCACAGTGTCTCTATTAGGGATAAACCCGTGTTGCCAACGTGAAACGATGGAAGATATCACTGTTGACATGCGGGTAGCTAAAATTTTGGAGAAGACCTTGCTATCAGCATTTAATAAAGAGATCGGTCTGAAGGACGCTGGGTTAAGGGGAGGCTTATCCTTTTTAAGGAAAGCCATCAATGTGGATTGACTCCAAGATACAGGTGGAGACCCTCTCTGAGCTTCTTGAAATGTAAGCAATAGGTCTTCTTTCATAACATTTCTAAATATCCTAAAATATTCTAGAGGGATACCATCGGGACCCATGGCTTTTCCCGTAGCCAACGAGAGTAAAGCTAATTCAATCTCGTCCCATGTAATATCCTTTTCCAGGGAGTTTGCTTGTAATTCATTTAATTTTGTAATATTATTTTCTCCTATAAAATTTAACAACATGTCATGAGAATATGTCATATTATCAGTTTTATACAGTTGAGAATAGAATTGTCGGAATACCTCAAGAATTCGTTCTGGATCCTCATGGACCTGACCCATCTCATCTTGTATTGCGCTAATAGAGTTTGATATTTCTTTCTCCCTGGTTCTTTTTGCAAGTATCTTTCCAGAATTTTCTCCCATTTCATAAATCTGAGATCGAAAGGTTGCAAATTGTTCCGCTAATTTGGCTGCAAATATTTCATAAACCCTGGCCTTATGAATATCTAGTGTGGTTTTAATTTGTTCAGTTTCTTGATGCCTGGAGATAGCTCTAGCAAGTTTTTCCTCCCATTCTCGTACTAGGTTAAAGTTCTGTTCTGTTTTCTCTTTAACAATTTTTTGTTTTTTAATTGAATAGGAAAGTGTTTCACCCCGGACTCCCGCTTTAAAAGCGTCCCAAGTTATCTGTATAGAAGTACTATTTCTATTAAAATGAAAAAAATCTTTAATCCATCTACTCATTGTTTCTAGATAAGATGGATCTGCCAATAATTTCCAATCAAATGACCAGGGTCTTGTAGATACAGAAGTACCAGTCATTGTCGGCACTTCAATTGCTATTGGATTGTGGTCAGAAATTATTTGAATAATGTGTTGTTTACTAGCCTACTATTTAAAAAAAAAATAATCTATGCGTACAAATTTCTGATGGGGATTAGAAAAAAACGTAGATCCAGGTGAAGAGGGATTTTTTATGAATCCCACGTCTTTTAGACCATATTCAGTTACTAGCCCTTTAACTGCATTATATGTCTTTTTTTTAAAACCAGGGTATAAAGTATCGCTAGATATATCAAGCCCCCCTGGAAGATGCAAGTTCAAGTCTCCGCCAAATATAAGCGAGGATGGCCAGCTCGCCAATTCTAAGCTAAGATAATCTATTATCTCGGGGTCATCTGTATTTGGAGCATATACTGAGCAAATTGTCCATAATTTAGCATTTATCTCAAGCTCGACTATTGCCCATCTTCCATATTGATCAACTTTTGAACGTTTTAAGCGGCCTCGACCATATCTCATCAGAATTGCCACACCTTTTGTGGTGGTGCCTTGTTTAGTACACGCTAATAGTTGCAAACCTAGATCCTTAAACATATTTCTATCACTCCATCTAATATGTGTTTCCTGAAGGCACATTATATCAATATTCATACTCTGTATAATCTGATTACAAATTCACCTTTTTTTCTGTTGTTTAATCCACACACATTCCCAAGAGCAAATTCAAATTTTACCCATCGTCATCATTTATACATTTTTCTTTTCTAGCCATCTGCAGATATCCAAGCTGTCTAATACACTGCTCATTTATATATCCATTCCAATTTCTATGTTCACCCCCTTCAAAGAAAAAGATCATAATAAACATTATTGGAGCTATAGTCAGATGATTTAGTAGTTTTCTTTTACTGTTTTTGCTTGCACCCACCACCCACCCTGGTGTCTCCCCCTCACTCCCCCCCTTCCTTTCCCCCCTCATCCCCTTCCCCTTGACCCCACCCCATCTCGGGCATAAGGACTGGAAGTCCCTAGTATGGATGATGTGAGAAGCGTCTGGTGTCTCACTACCCACTCCTTCCCATCTTAAATTCTTACTATTCGCCCGTTAACTTTGATCAAAAAAGATATATATATATATATATATATTCACTGAAAAACCCATAGGTTTTAGCCCATATATAGTTAGGGATTAGCATTTACAAAACCTTAATTTACTCGCACAAAACCATTGAAATTCGCATATATAGTTAGATGCAATAACTATATATCGCGCACCCGCAACCCACTGCTGATGATGTCACATATTACATCATTCATGACATGGTCAGTGACATCACTGATGACATCACTGATGACATCTCAAATGACATCACTGATGACATCTCAAATGACAACATCCAGTGACTGTATGTTTCTGTAAAGTTAAAATATGTCTTACATATTGAAGAATGAGTGGATGTATAAATGTTTGGATGAAGGATTTAGTAGGTGCATGACTGACTGTATGAGAGAATGATTAAATGTGTCTCACTGTGTGCATGGGTTAGTGACTAAACTGTCTTAATTTGTGCATCATTATGTCTGTTGTTCTGTAAACTGCTGCATGTGGTGATCAGTAGCTATATGAGTAACTATATGGGTTATTGATTGGTTGCCTAAATATTTGTATGGGAGACTGAGTGTGTGTGTGGGGGTGGCTGAGAGGTGTGTGACTCTGTGCATAGATGTGTGAGCAGTTGATTCAGTAGATGTATGGGTTCAAAAGTGCATGTGAAAACAGCTGTATGGGCGGTTGACTGTGTGCATGAGTGTATTGGTGAGTGAATGGATATCTCAGTGCTACATGTCAAAGTAAATACATATGTAAAACACAGTACATGTAAGAGTTGACATATATAAATAACTGTGCATAAGAGCCAGTGAATGTGTGAGTGGCTGTATGGATCATTGTGAACTTGTATCAGGGATTGTATAAGAGAGTAAATATGTGTTAGTATATGTTTGATTAAGTAAGGTGTGTATAACTGTATAGTTGAGGAAATGGAGGTGTGATTGATTCTTTGCATGACTGACTAGGTGTGTGAGTAACTCCATGGATGAGTGACAGTCTGTGAGAGTCTGTTTACACTGATTGTATCTAAGGTTATATTAGAGTCTGAAGAGGTTGATCGTATTATCACATGAATGATATCATCAGTGATGTGATCAGTAATGACAAATGAGATGTTATCAGTGATTTTACAAGTGATGTCATTTGAAATATCATCAGTGATGTCATCAGTGATGTCACTGACCATGTCATGAATGATGTCATTTGAGATGTCATCAGTGATGTCATCAGTGATGTCACTGACCATGTCATGAATGATGTAATATGTGACATCATCAGCAGTGGGTTGCGGGTGCGCGATATATAGTTATTGCATCTAACTATATATGCGAATTTCAATGGTTTTGTGCGAGTAAATTAAGGTTTTGTAAATGCTAATCCCTAACTATATACGGGCTAAAACCTATGGTTTTTTCAGTGAATTTCAATGGTTTTTTAATAGCAAATATCAAAAGCTGTCAAATGTCAAGTACGTGATAGGTAAAAACTTTTTCGTGTTTATGCACGCTGATGTGCTTTGAACGCTGCCCCCCCTCCCCTCTTTTCTCTTAGTAGTACTCTCTCTTTGCAGATAGTGAAGGGTAGTTAACGCAGGCCTTTACCCCCGTTGTAA
Source organism: Lissotriton vulgaris (assembly GCF_964263255.1). NCBI lineage: Eukaryota > Metazoa > Chordata > Amphibia > Caudata > Salamandridae > Lissotriton > Lissotriton vulgaris. Next base: position 2,082,103,034 of record NC_141687.1, read on the forward strand.
TCCGTCGTGCCTGCTTGTCTCTCCATTTGATTGATTGGTATCCAAGCATTTACTGTTTTACAATTGATTCTCTTTGGTTCATTCTCTATTTACAAACAAGCACAAAGTCGCAATACTCTGTTTAGTCTTTGCAGATAGTGAAAAATCGTGTAAAAAAATAAAAGTAATCGAGCAAAATCAGTAGGCCACTAATGGGATCTCTTTTTGACCTCGCTAAAATAGAAACATTAGGAACAACCCTTCTTGAGAAATACGAAAATAGTGAGATGAACTGAGCTCCACACCATGAGGGCTGCAAGACAGCTCGGCTCCGCCACCCACCCCGCCCAAAATAACGATAAACTCTATGCAAATATTATAAATATATACAACACACCAGCAAAGTAACAGGGTAAAACATTTTATTAAATAACTATTTACATAACTATTTTATACTTTTTGTTGCCTGATCCGGCTAGCTCAATCGATCGAGCATGAAACTCATAAACTCTGATAGCAAGCGTTGCTGCTGATGCTATGCAGACAAAAACTGGTTTTCAGTTTGTACATTCATCAAGATTTTTCCATCCAAGGCTGGTTGAGAGTTTGTAGAATGATAGCTTCAGATTTTCAACATACGGTGTGGTGGCGCAGACTGGGAGGGGGCGCTTGGGTCCTGCCCCCTCCCCAAGTCGTGTTGCCCTGGTGTGGCCTAAGATCGCCCCCGACATAGGCGGCCGGCTCCCGGGGTCCGGCTGAACTTTTTGCCTTTTGATGACTCTTCCATTCTGGACCTTGTCCCACAATCCGTTTGACCTGAAGACACGCTGTAGTGGGGCGCCCCTTTACCGTTTCAGTTGCCATTCTGCCCGCTTTTGCTACACTGTGCCTCTTCCGCCATTCAGCTGTTTACCGCCCGCTCTTGCGACTACAGCGTCTCGCTCACCATGTAGTTGAGTTGCTCCCGCTCTTGCGATGCAGCGATAGGCGGCTGCCACAAGACTCTCAAAATGGCAGCCGGCTCTTCAGATTTGGGCGTGATCCACTAAAATGGCCCTGGGACACCTTGGAACTCGGACGCTTGTCTGCTAGGGCTTGGGCCCCATTCTCGAAAGCGTCCCCTGAGCCTTGAAGATTCTACAAAAGTCTTGGGGGCCCCCGACTCCCGCAGGCTTCTGGTGGGGAGCGGCTGCCATGATTGCTCGTGGAATGGCCATGACTGAGCTACGAGATGGTGGTGCTCTCATGCTGACGCCAGCTTCAGTCTGAAACATCCAGAAACACTGTAGACTACCAATTCGATCAGTTCCGGTAGCGCCCCAACGTGACCCGGTAGGGAAGAACTTGCCCTCCCCTCTTTGACTGATGGTTCTTGTTGCCTGTCCCGTCTGTTGTCATTTAACAGAACTTTTTAGACTACTGAAAGGGGTTGTGTTCCGACCGCTGGTTGGTGGAGACATTTTGACTATATTCTGGACCTACGTTGTCGCGTAATGCGTTATATGACACGCCGCGTTAGCGCACCCGGAAGTGCTCCGGTGCGCAAAGCGCAGCTTCCCGGAAGCAATCCGGGGCGCGGCGCGTAACGTAAGCATAACAGGTCATGTGACTTGTTTATAAAACTTTTCATTGGTTCATTTTACTTTTGTTATTCTAATGATGAAAGGCTTGGTCATATGACCTAAAAATTACGCTTTTTATTGCTTTCGAACATTATTTCTTCTTAAACATATATGTTATAATGTTCCAGGCTAATGTACTTTCCCGGAAAATTTACAACTGTCCTGCAAGTAAAATATATTCCTTTTTTAGCAAAAGGGCGTTTCTTCGTCCCATGACGGAGCCGTTGACCAAAAGATGCTCGGCCTGCTGTCTTAGTCGCCGATACGCCTGAATATCAGATTCTTATCGATCACTTTATGTTGCAGGAGTAAAAAACACAACAGCCCTTGACCATTTATCTTAACTGCGTTCCTGTGTATTATACCTTTTATCCGTCATATAATTGGACTGCTTTATTTCACTTGCCTTTTACTGATTCGAAAACAGTGACTAAAATTAAAATTTTACCAATGTAAATACTACTACCATGTTTTGTTTTAAAAACCTTTATTGTGAAAATGTCAGTATACAAATACGGGCCTATAACCACGTGGGCCGGCCACGGAGCAAACTGGAATCGTATATGATGAGGAAACATTTACACTGTAGAGGAACCTAACGAGCGGGCCATTAGGTTGCAAGAACTAAGGTGTCTAACAGTTGCGGAATCGGTGGACGTACATTTTGTAATTAAAATACGACAGGGCCACTTACAATAAAATTTTCTAGATATACATTTGCGGGCAAGTACCATGGGTGACGTTAATTCGAACTTACAATAGTACAGTAATCAATAACACATCAGAACTTAATATCAATAAGGATGTCCAAATGTACAATCAGTACTCGTCCCCACACGCCATGTGCTTCAAAACTGCATACGTATCTCGTGATATCAAGGTTGTTCAACCAGTACACAACAAGGAGTTACGAGTCCCATTTATACCGGCGCCATTTTGGGCGAGGCCGGGCAGGTCCAGGATATAGTCAAAATGTCTCCACCAACCAGCGGTCGGACCAGAACCCCTTTCGGCAGTCAAAAAAGGTTCAGTTAAATGACAACAGAAGAGATAGGCAACAAGAACCAACAGTCAAAAGAGGGGAGGGCAAGATCTAAAGCCATTGTTCTACAAACTCTCAAGCAGACTTGGATGGAAAAATCCTGAAGAATGTACAAACTGAAAACCATTTTTTGTCTGTATAGCATCACCAGCAACGCTTGAGTCAGCTTTGTGTGAAGCCGCCATTTTGATTCAATCAATAGCGTCCCCTTGCACACATTCAGGGACCTGGTCGTGTCTTCAGGTCAAACAGATTGTGGGACAAGATGCAGAAAGGAAAAGGAAAAAAGTTCCGCCGGACCATGGGAGCCGGCCGCCTATGTCATGGGCGATCTTTGGCCACACCAGGGCAATAGTGAAGCTGCAGCAGGTGCAAATATGCTTCAGACAGTGTTACAAGCACTGCTCAGAACTCTCAACTATTGCACCCAACATCCAGGCTTGCCATCCGGATCTTGGCGCCTTGTGCTGGTTCCGACCTATTCACACATCGGTCCGCTACTGACACCACCTCATAAGCCAACGGGGCACCCCACGCCGACATTCGGCGCAGCATTGTAGGATGGCCACACCAGTGCGGCAACTTGCTGGACACCACCTCGGTGCCATCCAGATCTCGGCGCGTTGTGCTGCCTTCGGTCTACTGTAGCCGCAAGTGCGGACGCAACTCAGCTGGATAGCGAGTGAAACACCAAGGGGCGCCCCACTGCAGCCGAGGAGCCTCCATCTTAGGGTCGACGCACAGCATCACATTGCTTTCTCAAACAGCCCCCACTGACTGACGCGACCTCACAGGCCAATGGGGCGCCCCACGCCGACCTTCGGCGCAGCATTGTAGGATAGCCACACCAGTGCGGCAACTTGCTGAACACCACCTCGGTGCCATCCGGATCTTGGCGCGTTGTGCTGCCTTCGGCCTATTCGCACATCGGTCCGCTACTGACGGATTTTCTACGCTTTTTATACCAGCACGTAACGTAAGCATAACAGGTCATGTGACTTGTTTATAAAACTTTTCATTGGTTCATTTTACTTTTGGTTTCCTAATGATAGAAGGCTTGATCATATGACCTAAAAATAACACTTTTCATTGGATTAAAACATTTTTTTTTCCTCAAACGATGAAAGCCCCACCTTGTTTCTGGATGTTTCAGACTGAAGCTGGCGTCAGCATGAGAGCACCACCATCTCGTGGCTCCGTCGTGGTCATTCCGCGAGCAATCATGGCAGCCGCTCCCCACCGGAAGCCTGCAGGAGTCGGGGGCCCTCAAGACTTTTGTAAAATCTTCAAGGCTCAGGGGACATCCGAGTTCCAAGGTGTCCCAGGGCCATTTTAGTGGATCAGGCCCAAATCCGAAGAGCCGTCTGCCATTTTAAGAGTCCTGTAGCAGCCGCCTATCGCTGCACCGCAAGAGTGGGCGCAACTCAACTACATGGTGAGCGAGACGCTGTAGCCGCAAGAGCGGGCGATAACCAGCTGAATGGAGGATGAGGCACAGTGTAGCAAAAGCGGGCGGAATGGCAACTGAAACGGTAAAGGGGCGCCCCAGTACAGCAGACGAGCCTCCACCTGGGGAGGCCCGTTCACGCCGCCCCCCCCCCCCCCCCGGGGTGCCCCACGCCGTTTTTCCGAGCAGCATTGTAGGATGCCAAAACCAGTGCGGCAACTTACTGGACATCACCTGGTTGCCATCCACATCTCAGCGCGTTCTGCTGCCTTGGGACTATTCGCACAACAGACCGCTACTGACGAGGCCTCCCCCCGCACCACCCGGGACGCCCCACGCCGTTTTTCGGAGCTGCATTGTAGGATACCAAAAACCAGTGCGGCACCCAGGTAACATCACCTGGGTGCCGTCCAGAACTCAGCACGTTGTGCTGCCTTGGGACTATTCGCACAAAACACAGCTACTGACCATTGTTGCTTCTTTTTAAAAAAAAGGTCAATTACATATTGTCTTATATTACCGCCTTCATTTCCCTCCGGAATACCCAGGATTCGAAGATTATTTCTACGTGATCTGTTCTCCAAAATCCACAAGTTTCCAATTTATCTCGTCTCTCAGCCCTACCAATGATGAAATTTGAGTTTGTTGGCTTGTCATAGAGTCTTCTATCACAGATATTCTCCCCTCAGCCTCAGGGTATCTAGTGTAGTACCTGTCGCTTGTGGTTGCGTAGTATCCTGGATAGTATCCTGGGTAGTCTCCTGGGTCTGCAGATTCTGTGGTACAACCAAACTTAGGTCACTAGGGAGAGTAACTCCAAGTCTATGTTGCGGAACATCTTCCTCCTCATCCTCAGGCTGCTCAATATCTTCATCTTCACCCTCCTCCTGTCCTAATGAATCAAGCGATTCATGCTGTGACCCCAAACTCTTACTGCTCAGGTCATCTCTCCATCCGCCATCTCCCTCCGGGATATCGGACTCTAATGCCGCCGACAAGTCAGTCATTGAATAAAAATTGCCCGCAGAATCTAATGACTCAGCATCATCCACAACTAGTGTAGTCTCTGGTGCCTCCTGTGATGATTCTGTTTGTACAATAGTAGCTGGACCCTCAGATATCAGAAGAGATGGGGCTGATCAGAAACAAAATGTGCCATTTTCCAGAAAATTTCAGACGATTCCGTCCACAAACGCCAAAGTTATTAGACATAGAGGCCTAGATGTATCATCGTTCCTATTTGCGATTCCTTAATAGCGATTTTTACCGAATCGCTATTAAGAAATCGCAAAATGGGATGTATGTTTTAAATCGCTATTTTTTTGCGATTCCTTATTATTCCTAATTTGCGAATTCGCAAGTTGCGAATTCGCAAATAAGGAATAATTTCCCATTCATTCCTATGGGCCAGGAGGCCCATAGGAATGATTGCGAAATAATTCTCAAATTGCGAATTTGCAATTTGCTAATCGCAATTTGAGAATTATTGCAAGGGTGCAGGGGTGTCTCATGGACACCCTGCTGCACCCCTGAAACTTACATATGTGTGCATATGGCGCACATACATGCCCTTTGGGCATGTATGTGTGTCACATGCCACCCTCAAAATTGCCAAATTTTGGTTTTTGAAAGGATTTCGCAAATTAACACGAGCCTCAAGTTGGTGTTAATTTGCGATTCCTTAACCTGAATTCGCAAATTAAAAAAGTTTCATACATGGCATTTAAGGAATCGCAAAATTGCGATTCCTTAAATGCTTCAGCAAAATAAGGAATCGCAATTTTTTGCGATTCCTTATTTTGCTAATTTCACATACATCCCAAAAGATGCAAAATGTCCGTTTGCGATTCGTTAAGGCCGAAATTCTGCGAATTTCGGCCTTAACGAATCGCAAAATGCTTGATACCAATGATGAAATTTGAGTTTGTTGGCTTGTCATAGAGTCTTCTATCACAGATATTCTCCCCTCAGCCTCAGTCACTCTTGCGGACGTATCATTACAGGATTTAGCGACTTTTCTGAGATTATTCTGAAGCCGTCGAATAGCACCTTGTGTGCGCAAATTTCCTGCCCTTGTCTCTTCCAGATGCTGAATTATAAGCTGACAAAGGGTATCTAGTGTAGTACCTGTCGCTTGTGGTTGCGTAGTATCTTGGATAGTATCCTGGGTAGTCTCCTGGGTCTGCAGATTCTGTGGTACAACCAAACTTAGGTCACTAGGGAGAGTAACTCCAAGTCTATGTTGCGGAACATCTTCCTCCTCATCCTCAGGCTGCTCAATATCTTCATCTTCACCCTCCTCCTGTCCTAATGAATCAAGCGATTCATGCTGTGACCCCAAACTCTTACTGCTCAGGTCATCTCTCCATCCGCCATCTCCCTCCGGGATATCGGACTCTAATGCCGCCAACAAGTCAGTCATTGAATAAAAATTGCCCGCAGAATCTAATGACTCAGCATCATCCACAACTAGTGTAGTCTCTGGTGCCTCCTGTGATGATTCTGTTTGTACAATAGTAGCTGGACCCTCAGATATCAGAAGAGATAGGGGGTTTGATTTTGGGTTTTCTTTTGATCCAGTTTTTGAGCCACTTTTGCCATCACCCGTACCAGAACCAGTGCCTTTGTTCCGTCCTGCATCAGCAAGTATCGTTGACTTCTCATTTCCAGTTAGAGCGGTTTTCCCCATATTGCTACTCAGACAGGTGTTTCCAGGTTCTTGTAGCTTATTAGTGTTTTTTTTCTGTGCAAACATGTCCGGAATTTTGGGAACAGCCCCCAGCCTACAAGTCCCAGAATCCCCCATTAGTACACGGGTATGATCATTAGTGGTAGTTTCAGTTGAATCAGATTGAGGTAATAAAACAACTATATGGCCAGATACAGGAACAGAGTCAGAGTTATAATTTACCTGTTGTGGGTTCTGAAGAGGAGGGATCTGCAGGATGAGATTAGCAGTGTTTACAGCATTTCCATCATTTCCATTATTTTCGCTATTCTGTGCATTCTGTGTAGTCTGTATAATCTGGGCGTTGTGAACAGAATGGGAGCCTTCCTGCTCTGCTGTGGTTGCCCTCATCTTGGGTTTATTTAGTCTTTTAGCAGCTGTCATCGCAGGATTCTTCGGTGCCATTACTCCTTTAATATTGCCCCCACGTCGTCTCTGAGCTCGAAAACGGGTGTCAGCTACCGGAGGTTGCTGCGGACTACCGCTATCAGTATCCGTTGTGCGGGACTCGGCTCCAGTCCGTAATTATGATTTCGCTCTCAGAAGCGGGAGAGCTGAGCGCCACCACGTAGGTTGCAGCGTCCGGCGAACCCAACACCAAAGATCCAGCCGCATCCCGGGTCTGAGAAGCAAGAACGATTTCCGACAGGTTTTCACGAGACCCGCTCAAACAGAAGAGGCTCCTATAACATATCTCTCCCCATCACCACACGCCGGTAAGTCGCCGAGCCGCTAACAAAGACAGAAAGGGTTAGGGCAGCGAAACCACCGATGACGCTGCTCACTCGGACGCTGCTGCGTCCGCCATCTTGCCCCCGCTGAGGCATCCTGAAAATCGCTCACTCTTTGTTCTAAATTCAAAACTTTGCTCTTCATAATGACCCAACGCTCCTCAATCTGCTTAAGCTTTTCATTGGTGGCGGTCATGAACGGTTGAAGACCACGCACCTCCTCCAGAAAAGAATCCAAGACAGAGTTTGATGAAGACTGAATGGAGGAAGGCGGGTCATTTTTAGGCCGCTTTGGCTTGGCACCAGAATGGGATAGTTTTGGAGTAGGCGAGTCATTGGCCATGCTGAAAATGTGGAAGGTTGCCAACAAGCACCACAAAAGTGAGCAGAATGAGGTATAAAATATGAAAAGCTGGATGTGCCTATAATTCCGATGTGGTCGTGCTCAGAGGTGTCAAACAGCAGGGGGTATACACAATTTGAGCAAAGCAGACAGTAGAAGCTGAGGTAAATGCCCACAAATTACTGTCAAGGCACTGTGGTGGGAGACCTCCTATACACGTCGCATTTATGCATTAAAATGGATCATGAACCTTCATTTGGGGCACCTGCATGAGCCAGGACAAGAATAATTACCAGCCAATAAGGCAAACTTCACTGTAAAATACAATGCAGCACTATTGACATGGTGGAAACAGGCTGCTCCTTAAATTTCAGCATTCCTAAAACGGCGGCCGTAATTCCTGTCAGAGAAGAATAGTAGGATACTGAAAAGACATTGGGAAGTAGCAATCAGCAAAGAACTCGGAGGATCCTGCCAAACTGATATTAAAGAGGCAATGCGACGCTGCCCTGCAGAGTTAGAAGCAATTAATGGGAAGCGGTATGGTGTGGACGGAGATACACACAGACGCGGGCTCAGCGACCAAAATGGCGGCCGCCCTCGTCTCAGGAGAGGCACAAATTATCGCAATTCGTAATAGTCTTTTCCCTGCATGAAGGCATTCCGAAGCGGGTTCCTCGTGATCACCGCATCTTCCGCTGACACTGCTACCGAAACAGCCGTCCGAAGAACGTCAAAAATAGCCCTCACTACATCCGCGGGTCGAGTCTGTGGCGGAGCTCACGGGGAAGCCGTTCTCTCCCGATGGCGTGCAAGCCACGCCCCAGATATATATATTTTTAACTTACAAGCATTAGTTCTCTCACCCTTTCCAGCATTCTTTCATGTGCATTGTCCTTCCTTCTTAATAAACTCTTTCTTCTTTTTATAAGCCATCATTAATTTCACTCTTCCCTCCAGCCCTCTCTATCTCTCGCACAGTCTCAGTAGCATAGCTAGTGTATTGTGAACCTTAGTGCGAGGAACAATATGGCCCCCTGTTGTCATTTAAATTATAAAATACAGCAGAAATCAGAGGTTAGTGTGTCCCTTAGGCCTTTGGTCTTGGGTGGCACTGCACCTACTGCACCTATGGAGGCTATGCCTCCACTTACTCTTTTCCCCTCTTTCATCTTTTGGGCTTCTTTTTCTGTTCTTGCCTTTGAATCCCGGACCTCCGTTACAGTTTTCCTTACGCATCTGTCTGCAGAGATGTAGACAGACATGGCTCTTAAATAATGCTATGTCAAGACCACCCACTCTTAAGCTGTGAAATCAGGGTTTTCACTATTGCACTGCTTCTTCCTGTACATTCTCAGAGAACTTCTCCCTGACTTGCAATATTTATTTATTTTATTTATTTATTTAAGAGTTTTACATAGCACTTGCCGGACCCGAAGGTATCACAGCGCTGTAAATCAATCGTAGCGAGAGTCACACAATGTAGCAGCAATATACAAGGTGGTTCAAGACGCTTCAATTCACTTCGGAGGACTCAGCGAATATTCAGGTAACATTTATTTATTTATTTACGAGTTTATATAGCGCTGGAATCGACTCCAACTGGAGTATCTCTGCGCTTTTGGGCCGGTTTACATACACAGGGGAGTGAATAATGCTGGAGTTAGATCTCGTTTTTAAACAGCAGGGTTTTGAGGTGTTTTCTGAATTTAAGATGTTCAGTGCATAGTCTGAGAGTCAGAGGGAGTCCGTTCCACAGTGTGGGTCCTACTACAGACAATGCTTTGCCTCTGTGCCTGGCTTTTTTGGCACAAGATACTACCAGTAGATGGCTTATGCTGGATCTAAGCGATCTGGAGGGGATGTAGGGAGTGAATTTCTGTTCCAGGTAGGTAGGGCCTTGTCCGTTTACGCTCTTGTGAATAATACAGCATATTTTGAATTTTGCCTTTTGTCGTATGGAAAGCCAATGTAGTTTGCTTAGGAGTGGTTTAGATGCTGTTCTAGGAGGGGCATTTAGGACTAGGCGGGCCACCGTGTTTTGGACTACCTGGAGTCTAGCCAATACTCCCTCGTTAGCGGAGAGAATCAAACTGTTACAGTAGTCGATTCGACTCAAAATAAGGGCCTGCACTAGAGTTTTCCTGAAAGAGTCGGGCAGCAAGGGAAAAATTTTGCGTAGCATGCTAATGATGTGAAAGCATGAGCCTGCAACAAAGTTACTATGTTGTTTGAGTGACAATTCCTGATCGAGGCGGATCCCGATCAAGGCTTTTTGATGACCTGTTTAGGTTCTGGGACCGTACCAAGATCAGATGGCCACCTATCCGGGGTCCATAGTAATTTGGCCTCTCCGAATAGCATAACTTCAGTCTTGCTGTATGTTGTAAAGTGTTTCTTAATCTCCTTATCTGTCATCTGTCTTCTCATGCTTTCCAGCTTGTCTGTATTTAGAATGCTATGTATGTCATAGAATGCTGGCTATGAGATGGGCCTTCACTTGGTGATGGAAGGCTGAGTGTCCAGGAGGACTGCTCCTGGTGGGGCTAACTTAACTGCTATCTTTCCTACTTACTTGACCATTTAACTACCATCTTGGTTCACCTATACCATCTGTAACTTCAACTACAATAAATACTAACTTGGAACTACACCTTGACTCCATGAAGATTATTACATTATTTCATTGGCGACGATTTGGACTACCAACCCTGCGTGGATGCTATTTTAAAGGATTTCTACATTGAAATGAAATGAAATGAAAAATTGCATTTGTATAGCGCATAACCGCCCTGGGGCCTCGCAGCGCTTGACATTCAAAGTCTTCAACTACATCTAAGAACTCTAACTCTGCAACTAAGAACCCAAGCACTTACCTGCAACTATACATTGTTGGCTGCCCGTGCCCCACTGTTGCACTGTAGATAGTTGGTAGACATCCACTGTGCAACGGCCTTCATGCCTGCAGAGAAGGAGCTCCTTAATTCAGCTGTGAGAGTTTTAAAAGAGAAGAGGAGCTGCGTGTCATCCGCATATGACACAGGGATGAAACCAAATTTGCGCATCACTCTTGCCAGGGGTGCCACGTAGATGTTAAAGAGTGTTGGGCTCAGACAGGAGCCCTGTGGTACCCCTTTTGAAATCTCTACCTCCGCTGATCGATATGCACCCATGGTGACAGTCTGGGTGCAATCGGAAAGGAAACTCCTTAGCCAGGCAAGGGCTTTGTTCTTAACTCCTACGTTCCACAACCAGTCAATAAGGATGTTATGTGACACGGTGTCGAACGCTGCCGACAGATCTAGTAACACTAGGATCACAGAATAGCCTTTGTCCTGGAACATGTGCAGGTCGTCAGTAACAGACAAGAGGGTGGACTCTGTGCTGTGTTTCGGCCTAAAACCAGATTGGGAATAGTCTAGCTATTTCAATGTAGCTGGATAAGTGTTGATTTACGTACTTCTCTGTGAGTTTTCCCAAAAACGGTAGCAGGGAGATGGGCCTGAGGTTTGCTAGTTCGGTCCATGGTGCCTGCTTCCATTTTCTGGGGACAGAGCCTGTACTAAGTGACAGATTGATAAGTTTTTCAAACGTAGGACATAAGGCTTCCAGTAAAGTAGGCATAAGTCTGGCTGGAATGATATCGTCAGGGCTGCCACTTTTGATCTGCTTGGTGAGTGCTGACAACTCCTTTGGGGTGATAAGGGGAAAGATATCTAGGGTGTGAGAGTTTTGTTTGTATTCTGTTTCGTGAAAGGCGAGACCTGCGTCACTGGTCATGGTATTATTAGAATTGACTATTTTCTCGTAGATGGTGTCTATTTTGTTAGAGAAAAATTGGGATATTTCGTCACAGAGCTTTTGTGATGCTGTCGGTTTGACAAAAGATTGTAGAACTTGGTATAGGACCCTGGGGGAGTTGTCTGCGGCCGTGATAAGGGATGCTATTTGGGTTTTCCGCGCAGTACGGATAGCTTTATGATAGCTGGTTAATGAGTCTCAGTAGAGGCTCCTGTCGGTAGCTAGGTGGGAGATTCTCCATTTCTTCTCTAGCTTCCTAGCTGTTTGTTTTAGTGTCCTAAGGTCGTCAGAAAACCATATTTCTTGTTTGTTAGCTGGCCGGGGTCTAAATTGTTTTAGGGGGGCTATAGTGTCTATGGCAGTCTTTGTTGCTCTTTCGAATTTCTCGAGGGCATTTTCGATATTTTCCGAAGTGTTAATGGAGGGTTCAGTGAATTTATCTGAAAATGTAGTTTCGTTGACTTTGTGCCATTGACGTTGTTCGCTAGGAAGGGAAATTGGCCCATGGGGTGTAGGTTTGGGGTGAGGGGTATAGAACTCAAGGATAAAATGGTCAGTCCAGCTGACTTGGGTGGGAGGTAGACAGGTGACTGCGGGGAAATTAGCTAGTGTTAAATCTAGGGTATGCCCTGCCTGGTGTGTTGGGCCCACGTTACGTTGTGTTAGCCCCAGTAGGGAAAGGTCATTTAAAATGGATTGTGCTTCCTTGCAGTCTTTCTGTTCACTGTGTATGTTAAAATCTCCTACTAATAAGAAGTCTCTGTCATTGTAAACATAAGGTTCAAGATTCTCAAGTAGCGTATTTGAGAAGTTCCTGCTGGGTCCTGGTGGGCGGTACACTAGGGCACCCATTCTGGTTTGTTTAGGGGAGAGGGCAGATCTTAAGACAAGTAATTCAATGTCGGGAGTGCTTAGTTCTGCTACTATGGTCCAGTTGATTTCTTGTTTATGAATGATCTCAATCCATCCTCCTATTTTCGTGGGGCGGTCTAGCCTAATTATTTAATAGCCGATAGGAATTGCTAATGTGATGGAGGGGGTCGAGTGGGGTTTAAGCCAAGTTTCGGTGATGAAACACAGATCTGGCTTGTTGGTGGAAATAAGGTCCCATACTTCAGAAGTGTGTTTGGGTAGTGACCTTATATTGCAGAGGATGTTTTTCCTTCCAGTGAGATTAGGGGTCTTAGTGTTATTGTTATTTTCCCTGACTTTGGGGGAGGGAGTATAAGCTGTTACATTTCTCTTAGTGCAGGTTACCTGGACTTGCGTGGTAAACTGGGCTCTGCAATGGATGCAGGCAAAAGGACCCTCCACTAAGTTATTCTCATCCTTACCACACTCTTGTGTTTGTTTCACATGTAGATTCCGTAGTACCTGTGCAGAGTAGGTTATCCTGGAGGAAAGAGGGTTGTGCAGGTTGTGCATAGTTACCCCCATGGCCCCTGGTCCCGTCCTGTCGTGGACGGGCGCAGACGGGCTGGTCTTTGGCTACGCTCTAGAGTCGACGAGTGGCTAAATAGCACTTTTTGCTTAAAGGCTAGAGCGCTAACCGCTCGACTCAACTCTCAGGAAGTGTCTGGGCGTGTCTCTCTAAATAATTAAACAACAGGGGGTGGTGATGGACAGAGTTTCTGAATTAAGCAGAATACTCTCACCCAGTCAAGAGATCAGGGCTTAATCCAACACCGTTTTTTAGCTCACTGCACCAACCCAGCTCAGAACCTGGCTATATGCAAAAACACAGTTTTTTAGCTCACTGCACCATCCCAGCTCAGAACCTGGCTATATGCAAATTAGTCTGTCCCTGGCCCAGTGAGCTAAAAAACGGTGTTGGATTAAGCCCTGATCTCTTGACTGGGTGAGAGTATTCTGCTTCATTCAGAAACTCTGTCCATCACCACCCCCTGTTGTTTAATTATTTTGTCCACCATAAGCGTGGAAGGGTATACTCAGACGTGAGTCCCTAGCTCATTGCACCATCAGGATTCAAGCAAGCCGGGCCGAAGACGGCTGAAATGCCAGAAACCGGTCCCCGGTAGCTTGTTTCCTTCCCAGTGAAAGAATTGGCTTGGTAGTTTGGTTTGCCCTGTTCCCATGATACACTGGGCCAGGGACAGACTAATTTGCATATAGCCAGGTTCTGAGCTGGGATGGTGCAGTGAGCTAAAAAACGGTGTTGGATTAAGGCCTGATCTCTTGACTGGGTGAGAGTATTCTGCTTAATTCAGAAACTCTGTCCATCACCACCCCCTGTTGTTTAATTATTTTGTCCACCATAAGCGTGGAAGGGTATACTCAGACGTGAGTCCCTAGCTCATTGCACCATCAGGATTCAAGCAAGCCGGGCCGAAGACGGCTGAAATGCCAGAAACCGGTCCCCGGTAGCTTGTTTCCTTCCCAGTGAAAGAATTGGCTTGGTAGTTTGGTTTGCCCTGTTCCCATGATACACTGGGCCAGGGACAGACTAATTTGCATATAGCCAGGTTCTGAGCTGGGATGGTGCAGTGAGCTATAAAACGGTGTTGGATTAAGCCCTGATCTCTTGACTGGGTGAGAGTATTCTGCTTAATTCAGAAACTCTGTCCATCACCACCCCCTGTTGTTTAATTATTTGGGCGTGTCTCTCTGGCTCTTACCTGTCCCGCCCTCCGCTCAACGGTATTGGATACCGAGTTGGACCGGGGCGGGCAGGCTGCAACACTGAGCAGAGACTTCCTAAACGAGCCTTAATGACCCTGGCAGCTCCGAAAATGATCGTAAGTGCACAGTGGGTGGGTGTATTAAAATTATCAATCAATTCTAACACATAAGTGAAGTTAAAAATTCGTAATCAATTTTTAAAAAATAACGTGACAAAGTGTTCTTCAGGAGAGATCAGCAAAGCCAGCAGAGTCTTCTGCTCTGCAAATGTTTACCTGGCGCCAAGCGGGGTCGGGAGACACTGCCACTGTCTACCCTTACCGCAATCGGCCTTGCCTCCTCGCAGCCTAAATAGCCCTTTGTGCTTAAAGGCTAGAGCGCTAACCGCTCGACTCAACTCTCAGGAAGTACCTGGGCGTGTCTCTCTGGCTCTTTCCTGACCCGCCCTCCGCTCAACGGTATTGGATACCGAGTCGGACCGGGGTGGGCAGGCTGCAACACAGAGCAGAGACTTCCTAAACGAGCCTTAATGACCCTGTCAGCTCCGAAAATTATCGTAAGTGCACAGTGGGTGTGTGCATTAAAATTATTAATCAATTCTAACACATAAGTGAAGTTAAAAATTCGTAATCAATTTTTGAAAAATAATGTGACAAAGAGTTCTTCAGTAGAGATCAGCAAAGCCAGCAGAGTCTTCTGCTCTGCAAATGTTTACCTGGCGCCAAGCGGGGTCGGGAGACACTGCCACTGTCTACCTTTACCTTTGCTGGGGGTACTTCATATCATATATAAATCAACACTGTGAACCATTCTGATTAAAAAGAAGTGAAAGAAAATGTATATTGATTTATAAATGGGGAATATATATTTCTGTTCCACCTTTGTAATTACATATGGGACAAACATGTGCACTCAAAACCGTGAAACAATACTATGCAAATGTAACATCCATCTATCTATCTATCTATCTATCTATCTATCTATCTATCTATCTATCTATCTATCTATCTATCTATCTATCTATCTATCTATCTATCTATCTATCTATCTATCTATCTATCTATCTATCTATCTATCTATCTATCTATCTATCTATCTTAAAAGCAATTACCACAGAGTAGCACTTATTAAATGAAGCCATAAATGTGAGAAAGAAAAACACTAACTTCGAATTTAGATATTCCAATTTAGTTCATCACTTTTAAATCAGGAAACATTTGTTAATTGTGTTTTGCAATCTGCTGCCTTTTAGTGAGGTAACAATTCAGAAATAAATGCACAGACAATTTAAATGGATCTTCAACCAAACACACAAATTTTAGGAATTATCTTTATGTATTATAAAACAAATACATATTGGTATCACACATCACACAGCATTGCTTCTTCGCTGCTATTACGCTGTAAACTGTTCATCAGGCATTATGTCATTGAGTCTTCTTAAGTTCATATCCCTTCTATTTTGATTGGTCCCATGGTGCTTTGTGAGAATTGGTATGGCCTTCAGAGTGGCTGCAGAAAACATTCAATGTTTTCTTCTTTTCTTGGTTAGAATACATTTATGTTGAATGTTTTTAATGATCCTTGGAATGTGAAGCAAAGAAATACGACAGTGAACATAATATGTTTTGATAAAATGTACGACCATACATTGCATGATGTTAATAGGAACATTTTTACTTCTGTAGTGCTTTTTTTTTAAACCTGAAGATGTATTGTCTTTCCTAGAATGCTGTTGTATTTTCTTAAATATCGAGGCCTCGTTGACTGCAGGCGGCATAGTGCATATTCATTTTGCTACCAAAGATGTCTTTCTATTGCAATGAGCACTCTAGCGGCTTATCTGTTTCCATGTGTCTCATATTTGTATATGTCGTCATGGCTCTCATTTAACATTATGTCTTTTCTCCTGCTGCCATCCAATAAACATCTTTGTGTCTTAGCTCCAGGTCCTCAAATTCGGTCTGCCACTTTATCTCCTATGGTTCTTACATCTGCAATGAGTTTCTCACAACTGGTTGCATTTCTTACTTCCATCTGTCATGCTCCCCACTCTTTCCCTCAAGGAGCCACAAGTGCTATCTTAATCACTGGTCTCTTGCATGCTCTCTCAGATGATCTATGCATGTATGTAAGAGTATAGTATCTCTACAGCGCAAACCTATCCAAAAGGGAGCAGGGCACTGTATAGAGTCAAAGACAAGTAAAAAGTCAATGAATGATAGTGATAGTGATTCTGGGTATCCTAGGATCAAGGCAAGCATGTCCAATCTTCCTTCTTCGGGCATTCAGCCAGTCCTTCAAGCAGCATGGCAGACCTGGCAGGGTAATACTTCCACTGAATCTGCCACATGTCCATGAGTGTGCGATGAGTTGTTCTGAAGGTCCTCTTTTTAAACTTGGTGCCAACCTTTGTGTGGGTGGAATTCCCTGACCTAGCTGCAATGCTGGTTTTGGTCAGTTTTTCCACTTGGTTTCACCCCAAACTCTATAGGGTAACAAAAAGCAGGGCATGCCTAATATCCAGTTTCTTTGTGTGTGCTGTGAGCAAGGTCCTTTAAATATTAATCAGAGCAGGGCAAAGCTTCTCCCCACCCATCATGCCATGAAGACCCTCTCCCAGCTACACACAAGTGCAATTGTTCTCTCCGGACCCAAAACACATCCTTGATGGGAGACCTTAAAATGGCCCAGGGAGCTGGAAACTCCCAGAGTGGCCCCAGAAACCTTAGGCAGGAAAAGGCAAACTTGTAAAGGTAGCATTTTCAAAATCGAAATCTTAAATCTGAATTTACCATTAAAGAAGGTTTTAAATTACAATTTATTTGAATGTAAATGCAATTTCACTACCTGCTTCCAATCTGAAGTTAGCACTTATTATTTAAAATAAGGTAATTGAGTTTTAGCATATGAGAGAGATAAGCTTCATGGTGTTTATCTGTATTATTGGTTTATCAAATATGAAATGGAATGAACAAGTCCAAGCCAGTACAGACTCTCTTCCAGAGAGCTGACTATGCAGATATATCTGTCAAGAACACAATGGTAGGTTCAAACCCAACCCATTTTCCCCCATCATACTAAACATGTGGTAAAATTAGCTACAACGAGTCTCTCCGAGCACACTGCCATCCGAGGTCTAGGTAGCCCCTCCTACCTCATGTGCCTTGCCCTTCGGTGTAGACAGGTACAACACTCATAAATATTGAGGACATGTAAACTTGTCAAACTCTGTGGAGAGTCACTCGATATATCAGGCCCATAATTAGTGGTAAGCTTCTAGATTATAATGGACTGCCAGGGTTAGCGTCTCCATGCCCAAAATATGCCAAATCCTATGTAGCCACATCGTGTGCCTAGGAAATGCGTTACAAAAGGGGGTGGGGATGGACGTAGAATCCGAACCAATCAAACACTCACACCCAGTCAACAGATCTGGGTTTAATCCATCACCGTTCTTTAACCCACTCTGCCACTCCAGTTCAAACATGGCCATATGCAAATCAGTCTGACCCGGTGCCTAATGGGAACAGTCCAGCCCGAACTGCCAAGACATGCCTTCCCTGGACCGGAAACAAGCTTCCTAGGACCGATTTGTGGCATTACAGCCGTCTTCAGCCAGGCTTGCTTGAATCCAATGGCGAAGTGAGCAAGGGACTCACGTTTGAGCATACCCTGCCAACTCATGGGGAACAAAGCGGTACAAAAGGGGGTGGTGATAGACGGAGCATCTGAACCAATCAAACACTCACACCCAGTCAACAGATCTGGGTTTAATCCATCACCGTTATTTAGCCCACTCTGCCATCCCAGTTCAGACATGGCCATATGCACATCAGTCTGACCCTGTGGGATATATGATGTTACCACGCGTACTTTTAGCACGCATACCATTACCACGCATTTTTTACAATGCAGGTCATTTTACAACGGAAACCTTTACAACGCAATACACTACAACGCAGATACTATTACAACGCATACCATTACAACGTAAGTATAGGTAAGTATATAATATTAATATATAATGTAAATAATTATTTTTGTATTATTTAATTGAATTATTTATTATTTAATTATTAAATAGTTTTATTAATTAACTTAATTTTAATTTTATTATTTGTAAATATATGTTAAAAATACCCCTGTACCCCAAAACCCAAACCCAGCCCTAAAACCTAAAAATACCCCTGTACCTCAAAACCCAAACCCAGCCCTAAAACCTAAAAATACCCCTGTACCCCAAAACCCAAACCCAGCCCTAAAACCTAAAAATACCCCTGTACCTCAAACCCAAACCCAGCCCTAAAACCTAAAAATACCCCTATACCCCAAAACCCAAACCCAGCCCTAAAACCTAAAAATATCCCTGTACCCCAAAACCCAAACCCAGCCCTAAAACCTAAAAATACCCCTGTACCCCAAACCCCAAACCCAGCCCTAAAACCTAAAAATACCACTGTACCCCAAAACCCAAACCCAGCCCTAAAACCTAAAAATACCCCTGTACCCCCAAACCCAAACCCAGCCCTAAAACCTAAAAATACCCCTGTACCCCAAAACCCAAACCCAGCCCTAAAACCTAAAAATACCCCTATACCCCAAAACCCAAACCCAGCCCTAAAACCTAAAAATACCACTGTACCCCAAAACCCAAACCCAGCCCTAAAACCTAAAAATACCCCTGTACCCCAAAACCCAAACCCAGCCCTAAAACCTTAAAATACCCCTGTACCCCAAAACCCAAACCCAGCCCTAAAACCTAAAAATACCCCTATACCCCAAAACCCAAACCCAGCCCTAAAACCTAAAAATACCCCTGTACCCCAAAACCCAAACCCAGCCCTAAAACCTAAAAATAACCCTGTACCCCAAAACCCAAACCCAGCCCTAAAACCTAAAAATACCCCTGTACCCCAAAACCCAAACCCAGCCCTAAAACCTAAAACATACCACTGTACCCCAAAACCCAAACCCAGCCCTAAAACATAAAAATACCCCTGTACCCCAAAACCCAAACCCAGCCCTAAAACCTTAAAATACCCCTGTACCCCAAAACCCAAACCCAGGCCTAAAACCTAAAAATACCCCTGTACCCCAAAACCCAAACCCAGCCCTAAAACCTAAAAATACCCCTGTACCCCAAAACCCAAACTCAGCCCTAAAACCTAAAAACACCCCTGTACCCCAAAACCCAAACCCAGCCCTAAAAACCTAAAAATACCCCTGTACCCTAAAACCCAAACCCAGCCCTAAAACCTTAAAATAACCTTGCACCCCAAAATCCAAACCCAGCCCTAAAACCTAAAAATACCCCTGTACCCCAAAACCCAAACCCAGCCCTAAAACCTAAAAATACCCCTGTACCCCAAAACCCAAACCCAGCCCTAAAACCTAAAAATACCCCTGTACCCCAAAACCCAAACCCAGCCCTAAAACCTAAAAATACCCCTGTACCCCAAAACCCAAACCCAGCCCTTAAACCTAAAAAGACCCCTGTACCCCGTAACCAAATACCACTAATAAATGTATTTAAAAAAAGATAAACTTACCTATAATTATACTTACGTTGTAATGGTATGCGTTGTAATAGTATGTGCGTTGTAGTGTAATGCGTTGTACAGGTAATCGTTGTAAAATGACCTGCGTTGTAAAAGTATGCGTGGTAATGGTATGCGTGGTAAAAAATGCGTGGTAACAGTTACATACCGACCCTGTGCCTCATGGGAACAGTCCAGCCCGAACTGCCAAGCCATGCTTTCCCTGGACCGGAAACAAGCTTCCTAGGACCGGTTTCTGGCATTACAGCCGTCTTCAGCCAGGCTTGCTTGAATCCAGTGGCAAAGTGAGCAAGGGACTCACGTCTGAGCATACCCTGCCAACTACGTCAGAAATGCGTCTGACCCCCAATGAGAGAGTATCATCTGTAATGCTGCCCCCAGTGCCAAACTGATAAGGCACCCATATCTAGGTTTTTGGGGGAAAGGTCAATAGGTTTGGAAGCCCGAGTAAAACTCAGGATAGAAAGCACAGGAGTTATGTGTCCACGCCCTTCATAACTGTATTCCAGTTTCCTGGGCAATACCACAGTAAGTGTAGGAGTGTGCCTGCCCAGTGGCGGCTGGTGACATCTGGAAGTGGTGGCCATAACATTTGTGGTGGAGTGCACAGCGGCGAGCATGCCTGAACAACCTTATGGTTTTTCGGAGGGGATGTCCCCCCTGAGAATATTTTTTAGAAAGAGCAGGCAAATGGTACATTTTCAAGCAAATTTGACAAAGCAAGGTTAATAATCCCCTAGATTAAAAAGAAGTAGTGCTGAGCACATACTGTTGTGGATATGTCTCTCACAAAAGAGGTGTAAAATCGTGAAAGATATTAAAATGGACAGGATTTTCTGTTGTCGTGTTCCCAATTCCGAAAGCTCAATCCCTTCGGGAAAAATGTGTGTAATGGAAAAAAGGCCTTGAGGAAAAAGGCAAGTGTACAATAAGCTCTCTCTGTGCCATGGGAAAGTTGATGATAGTGAGTAGGAGGCAACTGGATGATCAAGGGCATATTTAACCAGTTTTTTAATTCTATGTGGTAAAGGCTTGCTCTGTGTGTAACACCATAAAAAGTTGCAATTTTTCCAGGTCCAGCGTTCGAAAAAAAATGGGTTGTTATTATTACATAAGAATGTTAACGTTTTTCAACACAAAATCAGTGTTTTACCACATACATGTGTGAATCATCTTTAGTAATGGTGCTACATCCAAGTGTAATGAACTCTGGTGAATTTTCTGTCCATTTAGATTAATGTCTTCCTCGTCACTGCCTCTTGTATCCGCCCCAGGGCCCTTGCCTCCCTCTACTCATCTCTTCCCAGCTCGCTCCTCCTTTAGCTTTTCTCCTTCTTGTGTGTTTTGCTGTTCACCCTATGTGGGAATGGTATGCCCAGACGTGGGTCCCGTGCTCACTAGGCCACTGGAGTCAAGCTATCCTGGCTGAAGATGTCTGATAACCAGAAACCGTTCCTAGGAGGCTTGATTCCGGTCCAGGAAAGACATGGCTTAACAGTTTGGGCTGGACTGTTCCCATGAGGTACAGGGCCAAGACTGATTTGCATATGGTCATGTCTGAACTGGGGTGGCTTGGTGAGCAAAATAACGATGGATTAAACCCAGATCTGTGACTGGGGGTGAATGTTTTGCCATTGTGCAACATTCCGTTCATCATCTTGTGTGTTTTGCTGACCCTTGCTACTAACCATAGGTGATTCTGTGATTCCCCTGGTGACCTCCATCCTTGAGTATTAGTCCTGTTTGGGTAACCATTTCATATTCCACTATTTTAGTATATGTCCCCGGCCCCCACATAGGGGCCCATGTGTTTTTCCATGATACGTACCTGGTTTTGAAGTATATCTTGTGTGTATTTGATATCTCCGGGTAGGAAATATACTAAGTTAGTGCCTAGTGTGTATTTAATAAATACAAAGTATGTTATAATCACCTGGTGTGGTTCTTTCTTGTGTGAAAGCTTGCTGACTGACTATGTGGTAAATGTACCTGCATTACACCCTCTTGAATAAGCTGTGGCTGGTCTTCTTTGCTATCCTTCGAGAGCTTCGGTTAACAGAGACCTACACATTATTACTAAGGGGTGCCTGAACTATATACTGAGTCAGCCTTATACAGCTGGTAGCAGAGTTTGTGTGCCTAAAAGTTAATCAATGCATGCATACCTTTTGTGGCCTACGGAATAGTAGGTGTAGTTCATAACTTTGGGGTGGGCTATGCTTCATAAAACTCTAAATCCAGTCGCCCTCAGCCACACTACATCTCTCCCAGAGCTTCAGTCTGGGCAAACCATTGCCCCAACCTAATTAGGTTTCTGCTCACAGCTAGATTTATGCCATCCCATCAACTTTGCATAGTCGGAAGTGGCCCTTTTTGTTCCCACAATGGACGCTTTAAAAGTTGCTCCTGGTTCTCATTAGGGGCTTTAACAGAGGCACCAGTAAAAAAAAAAAACCCCATCAGGAGTCAGGTGCACAAATAGCCTCCCCATATTTCAGTTACCTTAGTAAACAGTCCCCTGAAAAGAACGTGAAAAAATAATGCTACCCCTCCCAGTCTTGGCGGAGTTAAAAAAAAGTAATGCTTCTGATAGAGACGTGACTTCCATTTACCCCAGTCCCTGGATAGCAGAAGTGTCTTCTGGAGGAGGGATATGTCTTCCCTACTATGCTCCAGAAAGGACAATGCCGCCTTCCACTTTACTGGGTTCTATAGGTCTCACTTTGAGGGTAATGATCTGCAGGTCTGTGGGGCAGGTGTAAGTGCTCACTTCTCCCTTCTCACCTAGCTGGGGCAGAACACCACAGCTAGAGTCCACAGTGAGTGTCAGTGCACATGTAGAGGAGTCACAGGCTTTGCCAGGATTATCTAGACTGAATGGAATAATAACACACAGAAAACCACCCCCACCCAAGGAACATAGATCAGAGCAGAGATAGGGCAACAAGCAAGTAGTCCAGCAGACACTGCCATACATTAGGGAGGTCCAGAGATTGAGTACACGACTGACGGCTGGGCAGTCCACATTCAACGGTTCAGTAAATCTTCCGGCGACCACCACGTTCAGGCAAAGCAGAGTGTCACCACAGGACTTCAGGCCCACATGCAGCACTGTTAGGTGCAGAGCCAATTTTTAGCAGCATCCTATCCGTCTGGGTCACCGGCAAGGCTGTTTAGGAACACTATTCTCTTGTGTGCAGTTGTTTCTGGGTTCGGGCAAAGACCCTTGAGAGGTGTCCCAGTCCATCGCCATCAGCGAGGCCCTCCCTCAATGCTTTTAGGAAAACCATGTGGCAAGTTCCAGCCACCCTCTTCTTTTTGACATTATTACTGTTTTAATACAAAACGCAGACTATATGTTTAGTGTTTAGTTCTCAAATGTGTACATTTGTTTACACAGTCAACACATAAATACATTGACATTTCGACACCAAGAGCAATGATTTTTCGGAAGAGGTCTTCATCAGGACACAAAAAAGGTAGCATGATCTAGGAAATCTATAACTTGATGTAAGCAGTAGTGTATGTTCTTCAGTATCAAAATGTATATACTTTGAAGGATATCAAACAGAGTCTTGAAAACAGTAGCCAATGCAGAAACATGAGAAGTCCATCAAAGTATATACGACTAGATGCTGACAGTATGTGTTGACTGTGCAAACAAATATACACATTTTAAACGTGAACTTAAAATAGAGTCCATGTCTTGACAAATCAATTTTATTACAGTCAACCATAATTTTGTTTCACTATTACACATTTTTTTCATTTTTGTCACTAAGCACTTAGCACATTGCTGTCTCCTGCCTTCAAACCTACTTTGATGTGCTGTTGGTTAAAGTCTGCCACCTACAAACTAGCCAGACTTGGGACAAAAGTACTACCCATGTATGCTCCTTGAGTTTGGTGGTATAAATGATCTAGGAATTGGAAAAAGTTGTCTTTCAGTGAAAAGAGGGTACATTCTATAATGAAGCTCACTAGTGTCGGAGGTGGCCTCTCTTCTGACAAAAATATGTGCTCTATCACAGCCAGGGAGTCATGTTAGTGTTCAGTGCCTTGACATCGAAGGTGACTAGTAAGTCAATTTGGATGTCATCATTGATGGCTCCTTGTAGATTTAGGACTTCAGTAGTATATTTTACAAAAGAAGGAGTCTTAGTCACCAAAGGTTGAAGGAAATGGTCGCAAAATTGCAAAATGAGCCAGCGGAGAGATCTTATGCCTGAGACTATGGGTCTACCCCGAGAAAGTTGGGTACCCTTATGGGCTTTGGGGCGGGTATAAAGGGAGGGATTCTTGGGGTTCTAATTAATCAGGAACTCCGACTCTTTCTTACTTATCCAGTCATGCGCTTCTGCTGCGGTCACCAGTGCGGTTATCTGTGTACTCAGTCTTTTGGTGGGGTTCTCGATAATAGGAGTGTAATAAACCCAGTTCCCTGGCTGTCATTGACATTCTATTGCATAGGAATTAGCGTTCATGCTCACTATTCAATCAATCAATCAATCATGCGTTTGTTAAGCACTACTACTGACCCGTGAGGGTGTCAAGGCACTGGGGGAGGGGGTTTCACAGGTTCCATTCCATCAAGGGGTCGGGTCTGTCGAAGAGCCAGGTTTTGAGGTTTCTTGTGAAAATGGGAGAGATGTTGTCTGTCTAAGGTGGAGAGGTAGGGCGTTCTAGGCTCTGGCCGTGAGGAAGGAGCAGGAGCGGCTGCCTTATCCTTTATCGGCAGGTTTTATACTGATCGTGGTGTTGTTGCCTAAAGTGCATATGACAATGGTTTCCAAATTAGAAATATTGTAATATGGCCGGGATGCCCGCCACCCCCTCCCAACACCAATTCCCAATGGGAGTAGACAGACACAGGTTTGAACTTTTTGGAAGGCGGGGGGGAGTTACCCCCCGGCCGTATTTATTAAAATATGAAACAAAATTTTAAACATTAAATAAAGGTTTCATGAATTATGTACAATTTTACATTTATTACATTTCGATGAAGACATGTTCTTTGGCTAACCTTAACGGATCTCTAATACAAAGGTTTCCTAGCCGAGTCTAGCATCCTGAAAATGCATACATTCTAAATTAAAATTGTACATCCTAGCATTAAGGGCCAACGGCAAGGTCTTAACCAGTGTCAGATCCCTACTACCAAAATCCCGCCCTCACGGTGTGAGTGGCGCATGCGCAGAGGACTTCACCCTCATTGCCAACTGTAACTTCCCTTGTTGTGGGGGCCCCCTTTTCACTCGACGCCATCTTAAAGGTCGTCCGAGTTCCCGTGTGAGGTATCTGTAGGAAGGACAGCGTGGACTCCCCCCATCCCCACACTCTCTATCCGCCGTCGCGGATATCCGGCCCCCGGGAAATTCGTAGGAGGGGCATCTAGCCGCCTCCCCCCTGGGAGGGGCCTATGGCCGTCTCCCCCTAGGCGACCCATCCTTAGTGGGTGCCGCCTCCCCGTGGAAGGGGCCAATAGCCGCCTCCCCCCGGGCGCTCCCATCCATTCTGGGTCGCGCCCCCCTCTAGGGACCTTGAAATTACTGCTCACCGATCATGACCTTACCGCCCGACCAAAAAAATAAATACGACAGTTGTTTTACCTACTAAGGGAAGAAAAATTCTGACATAGCCTTGATGAGTCATCAACTTCATTTTTCCTACCAGGGAAACATTATCCTAAAAACAGAAGCCACATCATTATATGAAACATTCCCTTACTTTCTCTACAAAGGAAAAAAGGCCTATGCATTTCTATTTAATCACTTTATTCAAACAACATTGCCATAAGGGGCTGGTGGGTGGGTCAAAATTACCGCTTGTTCCGTCGAGGGCTCACGATCAACGAGTTGGTGCAGCCTTCAGAGCACAGGAACAAGAGGACGCTTCTTCGGATTCCCGCTCTTTTATTCATCTGCAGGAGGGCGGGGACCCTCCTCCCGTGCGCCTACTGGGCGTGGTCTTCCGTGCGGGTGTCTAGGACAACCCCTCCTAGGCAGGAAAGGGCGTGCCCCGGCTACGCCACTTCGGGCATACCAGCCGAGCCACGCTTCCCATCCAAAATGGTTTCCCGGGAGGATCGGGGCACCCAACCATACGTTCGGGGGGACCGAGTGGTCGCCCCTTTCCATATGGCAGGGATGCCCGCCACCCCCTCCCAACACCAATTCCCAATGGGAGTAGACAGACACAGGTTTGAACTTTTTGGAAGGCGGGGGGGAGTTACCCCCCCGGCCGTATTTATTAAAATATGAAACAAAATTTAAAACATTAAATAAAAGTTTCATGAATTATGTACAATTTTACATTTATTACATTTCGATGAAGACATATTATTTTACTAACCTTAACAGATCTCTAATACAAAGGTTTCCTAGCCGAGTCTAGCATCCTGAAAATGCATACATTCTAAATTAAAATTGTACATCCTAGCATTAAGGGCCAACGGCAAGGTCTTAACCGGTGTCAGATCCCTACTACCAAAATCCCGCCCTCACGGTGTGAGTGGCGCATGCGGAGAGGACTTCACCCTCATTGCCAACTGTAACTTCCCTTGTCGTGGGGGCACCCTTTTCACTCGACGCCATCTTAAAGGTCGTCCGAGTTCCCGTGTGAGGTATCTGTAGGAAGGACAGCGTGGACTCCCCCCCATCCCCACACTCTCTATCCGCCGTCGCGGATATCCGGCCCCCGGGAAATTTGTAGGAGGGGCATCTAGCCGCCTCCCCCCTGGGAGGGGCCTATGGCCGTCTCCCCCTAGGCGACCCATCCTTAGTGGGTGCCGCCTCCCCGTGGAAGGGGCCAATGGCCGCCTCCCCACGGGCACTCCCATCCATTCTGGGTGGCGCACCCCTCTAGGGACCTTGAAATTACTGCTCACCGATCATGACCTTACCGCCACAGGCCGGATAGTTGACCGACTATCCGGACCCCCCCACTCCTCCTAAAGGTCATGCTTCCTCAAACCCCTTAGCCATGCTATGAAGTCTCCTATGAGTAAATCATTCCCCTCCCTGGACAGGTGAACCCCATCATTCAGATACATGTGATCACCCCGAATACACCCGTGAGGAATGCTATGCAACTGCGCGGAGCGAAACAATTTCCCAATTTTATTGTTGACCCTTTTCACTGAGTGGTTCAACGCTGACACAGAAAGGCCCCCCCGCCGAATCTTCCTGGGGATCATGTGGGACCAGGCAATCATGCACCCCGGGAGTTTCTTAGCCAACCAGCTAACTGCTGACAGGATGTGTTCTAATAACACTCGTCTTCCCAGCTTCACTAAATCATTGCCCCCCAGGTGCACTATGACTACAGATGGCGGTGACCTTTGCCGCCCTAAGAGACCCTCAAACAACGACTGAAACTGGTCAAAACAGAGCCCGCCCTTCCCATGGAAGGTCACTCTAGTCTGTACCCGTATTCCCCAGATGCATGAGTCGCGTCACCTGCCTTGAATACTTCCCCGGCGCGCCTCACATATGAGTGGCCCACGACCCATACCACTCTCTCTCCAGTCGGTGATCCTCGACCGCTGGTCTCCTGATGCTGGGTCGACTTCCCATTCCGCCCCGTGTGACAGGCTCGTAAAACTGTAATTCAAACAAAAGACAAGAAGCATGAGTGCATGTCAATTGATCTTTACAACATGTGCAATCGCACATACCTTTTAAAGCAGTTCGAGGACCAACGGCCCAGCTGCTTTACTTCCTCCGCACTCTGACCCCGGGCTGTAGCCTCAGTAGCAGCCCCAATCCTAAATGAGTGGGTCCCAAAATCGCACGGGTCCATGCCCGCGGCAGCGATTGACATTGCTAGCACCCTCTGAAACTGAAATCTCGTCAGTGGGGTGCCATCCTTGTGCCTCAGCAAGCTCCCCCCCATGTAGCCGTCCTCAATGCCAAGTATTCCTCTACGCATTTTATCGGACAAGTGGGGGAGCCTCGTGCGCGCTGCACGATAACACTATCACCCAAAGCTCCCTGGTCAGTCTTTGACCTGGCTATCGAGATCACCATCGAATCACCCCTTATCTGGACGTGATCCCTGCCCAGGCCTCCCTCTATATCCTTCTTGTTCCTTGCGGGCAGTTCGCTCACCCGCATAGCCCCATGGAATGCCAAGGCGAAAGCTGCCCGGAACAGAACTGCTTCGTAAAGGGAAGAGCACGTCTCATCTAGTTTTGCTAAAAGTAGAGACAATCTGTCTAAACCAATCGGGCGCCTCATATCATGCTTGCGACCCTCGAGGCGTTGCCAGCCGCGGAGTGCCTTCCTAACCAAAAAGGAATCCGTTGGATCTCTTATGCCATGCACCTGTGCCATGAACGAAATGGCCGCCCTATGTCTATTGGCCGTTGCCGCTGATCGGCCTCCTCTGTGCAGCGCAATCAGGAACCCCAGGAAGGAGTCCTCCTGACCCCAGCTCTGTTTCCCTGATGGACCCAAAAATGTGCAGTAGGAACGAAACGCTCCTTCGTATGCCTTCCTTGTTCTGGGCGCTAAGCTGGCTGCCACGAGGTCTTGTAATCCGGGGCACCGATTAGCCATAGTGCTTCGGGGAACGGTGTGGGTCCGCTGTGGGTAAATAGCCCCTGAAAGCCTGCATGTGTGAACGAGAGAGTGCATCAGCTGCATAATTCAGTACTCCTGGCACATGTTTTGCCCTGAACTGTACATTCAATCTCATGCAACGTAATACGATTTCTTTAAATAATCTCAAGATCCACTTGCAGCGGGCTGCCTGCTGGTTAATGCACTCAACCACAGTCATATTATCAGACCAAAACACCACCGAGCGGTCCCTGAAGTCGTCTGGCCATGCCATCAGAGCAACCCAAGTGGGGAATAGCTCCAAGAACCCAATGTTACCTGTCAGACCGCTGGAGTGCCACCACGTCGGCCATACTTGCGCCGACCATCGGTTACCAAAAATGGCGCCAAATCCCACGCTCCCAGCTGAGTCAGTCCACAGACCTAGTTCATCCGAAGAAGCTGGTGGCTTGTTCCACACAACTCGACCGTTGAAGTCCGCCAGAAATGCCAACCAAATGCGCATATCCTGGAGAACCTCTGCCGACAGTCTTGTATGGTGGTGTCCCTCCTTGAGACCAACCATAGCTTGTGCAATAGAGCGTGAGAAGGGGCGGGCCATTGGTATCACCCTCAAGGCAAAGTTAAGCTGACCCACTGTTTGCTGTAACTGGTGCAGGGTCACTTTCTCCTTGCCCAGGCATTGTGTTAAGGAAGCCCTAAACTTGGCCACCTTTTCCATCGGTAAACGGAAACATCCTTCCACAGAATCGAGCTCAATTCCCGGAAACTCCAGTGAAGTAGATGCTCCGACCGTCTTACCTGGTGCCAGTGGGACTCCGAACTCCCGCATGAGGATGCAGAAGTCCCGTAGCGCCTGCGCACATTTCGTATCGCCGGCTGTTCCCAAAAACAAGAAGTCATCCAGATAGTGCAAAACATGCCTATGCCCTGTGGCCTCGGTAAATGCCCATTCTAAAAAACCGCTGAACATTTCAAAATAGGCACAAGAAATGGAGCAACCGATAGGCATGCATTTATCCATGTAATAACTCCCCTGAAATGCAAAACCTAACAAGCGCTGATCTTGCGGGTGTACCGGGAGCAACCGGAATGCCAATTCGATGTCTGATTTCTCCATCAGCGCTCCGGGGCCCAGGTGATTTAACATGGCCACAGCATCATCGAACGATGCGTATCGCACCGAACAAATATCTGGGTCAATGGCTTCATTCACCGAAGAACCCCTTGGGGCAGACAGGTTGTGAATGAGTCTAAACTCTCCAGGGTCTTTCTTCGGGACCACCCCTAACGGGGAACACACGAAATCCGCCACCGGCGGGCGATGAAGGGCCCCACCACCCACCCCAAGCTGACTTCTTTGGAAATTTTCTTTGCAGCTACGCTTCGGTTGTGCTGGACAGATAACTGATTTTTACAAAAGGAGTCCCCCTGAAAATTCCCCGCCGGGATGCTGAAGCCATATAAGAATCCATTCCTCAACACCCCGGCGGATACATGATCCGGGTATTTGTTCAACCAAGGAGTCAGAGCCATGATATCGACAGGTGTGGGCAATCGGTTACAAAGTATCACCTCAGTCTTGCTTAGACCCCACTTTTCCTCCCGTTCAGCTGTTTTTAGATCTACAGCTACTCTCCGGGTGTGAGGAGTTCCCACAGCCCGCACACGCATGCTTGAACCTACATGTTCCCTGGGGCCTGCTACAGTTGCCTCTATTGAAGCCGTAACAAACCCCCCGCTTGCCGCCATTCCCGCCGGTCTTGGGCTGATAGTCCCCACCGGCACCCGCTCGAAAGGGCACCGCGGGCTTTTGGCGAGCTGATCCCGCCCCGCTCCCGCCCGGCGAGGACGTACCTGCCGCCCCAGGCAAGAGCTGCTTGTGCCATGACACCGAGTCGAGGCAATCCCAGGTCAAAGTAGCATCAAACTCTTTCGCTTTTCGGAATTTCATATCGTAACCTTTCCACTCGTCCCCCTCGTACATGGTATAAAAATCCATAATTCTATTCTGATAACAGGTCAACTCGGTCATGATTTCAGGCTTTCGTTCCCCCAAATATCGAAAAGGCCTTTACCCAATTTGCTACCGTCTCATCGACTCTAAATTCCGCCATCTTGGCCCGTAATACACTGGGGTGCCATAGATCTTTCTGGGATTTTGCATATTCCATCTCACGATGGTCCGTCAACATTGAAAACATATTCACATATTTCTCCCCCATATCAGCTCTTTTGTGGCCGCAGGGATGTGCTGTGCCACCCTTTCGCGCCTTGAAGGTAATGAATCCTCCCCTGCCATTGGCAATGTGTGCTTACCAGGTTCGGCCGTCGTGTCTGCCGCCTTTTCCCGGCTAACCGCAGGTCCTCCCGGCGCCACCTGTGGGGGAACAACAGGAACATTCGCCGTCGCGGCCTCTCTCGACTGCCGTAACTGCTCGATTATTAGTCTAGCCTCCTCGGCCGGGTCCCCCGCGGCCACTGCCCCCCCGCTTTCTTCTTGAGCCATGGCAGCACTGCCGCTAACTGCCGCAATTTGGGGGGCATCTCCTCATCGTTAACAGGCGTAATTACAACCGGGATGGGTAAACCTATATCTGGGTTTGGTACCGGGCTGTCCGCCGGTGTGATGGGGGCGATTGGGGGTACCACAGGAACCGGAACCTCCCCAGAAACCGCCCTCCTCTTAACACGCTTCCCCCTACCCTCAGGGACAACTCCCGGCAAGGCCGGGCCTCTTACCTTCTTAGGACGGCCTGAGCTGGTCTGGGCCGCCAACTGTTTTTTAACATCGGCCAAACCTCGACTGATCAAATCAACTTTTCCGATTTTTCGGTCCATAATCGGCATTCGATTCGACAAGGTGCGCAGTACTCTCTCCAACTCAGAGCTCTTTCCTGCTTTCTTTCCGGCCATAGCTTCGTGTATTCTGCGCTGGTCGATCAACGAGGACTGGATCTTCCGTATTCCAAGGAACTGAAAGAGAAACAACAAAAATTACGAGCTCTCAAAATTGCCGCTTGTTCCGTCGAGGGCTCATGAGCAACGAGTTGGTGCAGCCTTCAGAGCACAGGAACAAGAGGACGCTTCTTCCGATTCCCGCTCTTTTATTCATCTGCAGGAGGGCGGGGACCCTCCTCCGGTGCGCCTACTGGGTGTGGTCTTCCGTGCGGGTGTCTAGGACAACCCCTCCTGGGCGGGAAAGGGCGCGCCCCAGCTACGCCACTTCGGGCATACCAGCCGAGCCTCGCCTCCCGTCCAAAATGGTTTCCCGGGAGGATCGGGGCACCCAACCATACGTTCGGGGGGACCGAGTGGTCGCCCCTTTCCAAAAGTGTGTTTTGGTGGACACCTTTCCACCGCTCTCTGAGCCGCCTATTCAAGATTGAGTACCTTATTAGGAATAATGCCTGCCGAGGGAGTGAAGGTGGATTTATTGGTTAGGCCAGAATCGGTGTTCTCAGTTTGTGGTTTGTCAAGGAAGAAAGCTTACAAGCTAATCTTTTGGAAGAACTGATGCAGTTTATGGGTAGTGCAGAATTTGTCTACCTTGGGTGTAGGGATGAATCCCATTCCTTTCTGAAGTACATTCTTTTTGGTTTTAGACAGAAGCCTATCTGATACATTGACTAACAGTTTTTCTTCAGGCTCCTCTTTTTTGGGGCGTTTCAATTAGTGTTCTTGCCACTGTACATGCTTGTGCTAGGCGCCTCTTTTTCTTTTCCCTCTGCCCAAGTCTCTGTCTAAAAAAGGAGGCTAGTAAGGTTGGGGAAAGGCAAGAAGGGCTAGGGGTCCCTGAAGGTACATTCGGTAAGGATGCCATCCCAATGGGAGCCCTCTATAAGGAGGCATGCCAAAACACATTAGGGCGTGGTTGTTGACCACGTCTTGTTTCATCACTGCTCTGGCTACCTATGCTGGGATTGCTGCTCCATAAGGAGTTACGTCTACATGGAGGGATTCTCTCATCTGATGAGGATTCACACCCACCCGAATAGTCTTCACTTAAGTAGGGGTAGACTATCTCCTTATCAAATTTCTTAATGTCCCTTTGAAGTTTGGTGCTTTTCTACTTCATCAAATGCTCTCTGTTCTCAATTATCTCATTGTTCAACTCTCCTAGCTTAATTTTGTGGATTGTTATCTCAATCCCTGTTTTTAGGGTATTTTCCACTATGTTTATTCCTATGGTCAAGGCATCCATCAACAGTTTTGCCATGTTTATTATTAAGATGAGGTAGTTCCTGGTGCATTTCCATGCTATCAGGGACCAGTCTCTCAGAAAAATTGGATCTTTCAGGAAAATACATGGAAGATTTGAGACTAGCAACGCTCAGAGCGATAATCGCCTGTAAGTATTCTATCATCATTGTGCCATGCAAGATGATCTTAATTCTATTCTATTCCATTCTAGGTTTGGTAAAGCGCGACAGCTGCCCCAGCGAAGAGGCGTCCCGGCGCTGAGAGGAGTCACAGAACCTACCAGGGAGGGGGAAGAGGGAGAGTGAAGAGTTAACCAGAGGGAAACAGGAGGGTCTTGATGGCTTTTCGGAAAGTAGGAAGGCTGTCTAGGGAACGGATGTTGAGGGGCAGAGCATTCCAAAGCTTAGGTCCTAAGACCCTGAAGGAGCGACCTCCAGTGCGACAAAGCTTTGCGCGGGGAACGCTCAAGAGAAACTGGTTAGAGGAGCGCAGATCACTACCAGGAACGTAGGGACTGAGGAGATTTTGTAGAAGAGTGGGACTTCCCCGTTTGAAAATTTTGAAAATCGTGATAAGGGCTTTAAATTGAATTCTGGAGTCAACGGGCAGCCAGTGAAGTTTGCGGATGGTAGCTCTGGCTGAGCACCTGCGGGGAAGGCCGACCAAAGCTCTTGCCGCCGCATTTTGCACGCGTTGGAGTCTAGCAATTTCTGCTTTGTTTGCGCCTAGGAGGAGGACATTCGCGTAGTCCAAACGAGAAAGGATAGTCGCTTGGACGATCAGCTGGCGGACCTTCGGGTCGAAAAAACCAAGTATAGAGCTGAGACTTCTCAATAGACCTATACAGGTGGCGGCCACCTTCTTGGTGTGAGTCTGGAAGCTGAGTGAGGCGTCCATCCAAACTCCTAGATTTTTTACAAGGGACTTAGGGAGTGGGATGGAACCAAGGGATGACGGCCACCAGTGCTCATTCCAAAGGCTGGTGTTTTTGCCAAGGAGTAGCACTTCCGTTTTTCCCACGTTCAGTTGTAGGTAGTTATCCGTCATCCATTGCGCCACTGCTGCCAGGCCATTTCTGAACCTGGAGGCCGCGATGGAGGGGCTTTCCGTGAGGGTGATGACCAACTGGGTGTCGTCGGCATACGACACCAGCGTCAGCCCCCACTCTTTGGCCACCGCCGCAAGAGGCTGCACGTAAAGGTTGAAAAGGGAAGGGCTCAACGCTGAGCCCTGAGGAACTCCCTGTGCTATGGGGTGGGGTTTGGAAAGAAAAGGGGGGGCTGACACCCGGAAGGATCGGTCCTTAAGGAAGGAGCGGAACCAGGTCAGAGCGAGGCCAGAAACTCCGGTCATCTCCAGACGCTTAAGAAGGATGTCATGGGATACCGTGTCAAAGGCTGCAATGAAGAGTTGTCTCTTCATTGAAATTAATGAGGACCAGTCATCATGTAGACTACCCGAGGCTCTAGTGCCCACTGTATTGAGCAGTGGTGGGGCTTTGTTATTGTTTCTTATGCCAGCCTTTATTTACTTGTGTTGGGGAATTTTAGTATATACACTTCTCAATATTTATCATTGATGTGGAGCAGACCTTTTCTGTGAGCAGCATGCATTCCTTTAAAAAAAATGATACCATATGATTTACTTTATTTAGCATACTTCTAAACGTAATGTTTGTCGATAACTCTAGTACTCCAATTACAAGTTGGATAAACAACATTTATGATACCATTAGGCCTTAGTGGAATTTCAATTACATTGGAGTAATTTAATTAATTTCTGTAATTCTGTATTATTCTACGATGTAGAATTACCGATAATAATGTGCTTTCTCTTGCTTGCGTAATTAAAAGTACATTGGGGGATCAATCATACGACAAGAGCACATTTAGAGAGCCATTTTGGATGCAAGGGTGCATTTTGCATTAAGAAATTACTGCTTAATACCAGGACTAAGTTAAGTGGGACTCCTACCGTAAGTGCTCATTTTTGCAAGCATGAGGGGCTGTTCACTGTCACTATACATGGTCTGTTGCATTTAGTGTAGTTGCAGTTTAGACACTCGGGGTGTTTTTGCACTAAGAAAATAGCCCTAAAAGCAAATTTTGGGGTAATTCAAAGGTATTACACTACACGGAATAACATGAAATACACCCCTCCCCCAGTTAAAATATAGAATCTTGGTAATACCCCTAATGAGTGCTTGCTGGAGCCTAAAGGTAATGTTGCCGCACGCCTTGTTAGAACACAGCATGCTCGTAAGTTAAATTATTGTGTTGAGGCACAGATAAGAGCAAACCAATTGTGCAGATAATCATCCGTGGGCTCAAAGAATATTTCCCTTAGAGCTTGTTCGAGCACACAAACCCACGATTCATGCATATGAATAGTCACCGCTGGCCAACAGTCCTGTATCTGAGCAGAACATACACGTAATTGCAATGAAGGGCAAACTATCCCATCATGCTTTGTGTTCAATTGAGTTCACTCAAGATGTAATTGGAAAACAAATAAAGAAACACCATCATCAGGACAGACACAAGTGATTGTCTTGTGATCGGGCTACCAAATAATTTGATGGGGCTTGTTCCTACCAGCGCTTTTTATTTGCAGGTAATAAAGGACGCTACACAAACCTTTGTAAGACTAGAAGATAATTAAACTTTCCACCGTCTCTCTCTCTTTCTCTCCCATTCTCTCCTTCTATCACTGAACACATAGATTGAATAGAACAAAATAGTAATATTAAAAATGTCATGGAAAAATCGAAACGATTATGCCACTTTTTTTTTTACATGCTTTTTGGATTTAAATGCTGAGTTGATTTAGTCAGAAACCCATCTATAGTCATTCCTTGTCTTTCCAACGACGCGGAATTAATGCTTTTTCATTTTTGACTCAGGCCTCAGAGCCAGCAATCATTTGCTTTACTTGTCACATGGATTTGTCACTAATTGAATAATTGTGAAGGAGATGTTTCTTCTAATCTTTTTAATCAGCACGTTTTTTTTTGTCGAAAACGTTAGGCCTGGATTGCCAGTAGAGGCTGTACTCTGATCCCTGTACTAACAGATGTTTGTGCCGGGATTAGAATTATAAATTGTATGAACACGTACCACACCGCATTATTTACGCATGACAAAATTTCTCATCTCATTGTTGGTGTCATACGTGATTTAATGTAGTTATTGTGGTCCATACCAGCATTGTGTATGTTTTTCCTGTGTGCTAAGACTTGATGCCAATCACATTGAAACCCTTCAAGAAGTTAGCATTTTCCTATTTGCTTTAATTTGGTACAAGTATCAAGCCCAACTTTCTGAATTTATGCTTAAATGGGGAGTTAGATATTTTGGTATTTATTACTCTATACCTACAAAGGTCTACAAAATGGTCATTAGTGATTGAATTACTTACTTGCTTCAATATAACTAATGCACTGTTTAGTTTTCTTTTTACTGATTGACTCTATTGGAGTTCTCCAATAATTAGGGAAATTCCAAGCAAAAGAAACATGCACGCACATGCGTTCCTTGTTTAGGTTTAAAAAACATTTTAAGTGAATTTCTCACACTTATCTGCAGACTAGAGCAGCAAGTGGAAAATCCTTGCCTAACTACCACAGAATATGCAAATGGACATCAGTTACCCTACTATTCACACAGGAGAGTTGGGGAATATATTTTAAGTTAGGGGAATTTGTTTTAGAGCTAGCAAAGAAAGGATTTATAAAGCTAATATTGAAATATGTACATTTCCTCATACCAAAATGTGCTTGACAGCAAATGTCACTTTTTTGTGATCATCCATATTTTTTGCTGAAGTTGATTGCTAGATTTAGAATCTGAATGCCGGGGCATTGTTGTTTCTTTTGCATATGTTGACCTAAGTGGGAAGGGTATGCCAAGACGTGGGTTCCGTTTAGGCATGGGCGAATTTTGCGAATCTCGCGTTCGCGAATTTTGCGGATTTGCGAACTCGCAATCCGCAAAATCCGCGAATTCTCGCGAATTTGCGGATTTTTTTTTTGTGTTCGCGCGGGTTTCTGCTAGTTCGCAAGGGTTTTTGTACAATTTCGCAAACGCGAACTTACCTGTCGGGTCGCAAGTTTTGCGAACTTGTTGTTTTTACGTGTCCAGCCTGTTTGGGACACTCTTCTTCATCACTGCCACCCTCTGTCACCACTGCCACTCTCTGACTACTCATGCCACCCTCTGGCTCACCCATGCCACCCTCTGTTTCATCACAGCACCCTCTGG
The DNA here is from genome assembly GCF_964263255.1 of Lissotriton vulgaris. Classification (NCBI taxonomy): domain Eukaryota; kingdom Metazoa; phylum Chordata; class Amphibia; order Caudata; family Salamandridae; genus Lissotriton; species Lissotriton vulgaris. The sequence goes on from NC_141687.1 coordinate 2,082,139,951, forward strand.
TTGTCCAGTGTACATTATTGTGGCAAAGCAAAGCACACCTTCCCTGCCTCAAGTGACCTGAATTAATTTGGGGCTGATTAATGTGTCACAGAATATTTTTTTAGCTGGCACCTGCTTCCTTAGTGCTTCCTGATTAGTGATCTTTTGCACTTGCTAAGTGCTTTCATTGTTGCAAAATTAGTTACAACACCTGCCCTGCCCCAACTGACAATAATGAATTAGGGGCTGATTAATGTGTCACTGGATTTGAACTTCCAGCCTGGCTCCTGCTTGTCTCCCTTAGCTGTAATTCAGGACCTTTGTGGCATATGTGTAACTATTCTGAGGGTCAGAGCAGTGTCACATAATAGTTGCAAGTAGGCAACTGAACTCTGGAGGGGCCCCTCAGGAAGCACTACAGGAAATGGCTACTCATGATGAGCTTGAACTTTTGAACCTGGTAAGTAGTTTCAGTTTTGCTAAGATCGTATTTCTGCAATTTAGCGCTTATTCGCGGGGCGCGAAGTTGAACTGGGAAGCCGCGAACTAACGCGAACAGTGCGAGCAAGCCATAAAATCCGCGGCTCGCGGATTTGCGGATTTTGCGGGAAATTCGCGAATCTTGCGGATTGCGAATTTACCGAAAATCCGCAAAATCCGCGAGCGGAACGGATTTTCCGCCCATACTTAGTTCCGTTCTCAATACACCACTGGATTCAAGCTAGCCTGGCTGATGAAGGGGGATGTCCTAAAACCGGTCCCAGGATGTTTGTTTCCGATCCAGGGAGGAACTGGCAAGGCAGTTTGGGCTGGACTGTTCCCACAAGCAACAGGGTCAAGACTGATTTCCATATGGTTGGGTCCAAACTGGGATGGTGTGGTGAGCAAAAGAATGATGGATTTAACCCAGTTCCTTGTGACTGGGGATGAATGTTTGCATTGTCCAGCATTCTGTCCATTAATTGTTTCTTTTGCATTGCTGTTCAGTGCCAAAAATGGGTGCTCTGCCCCCAAAAACATATAGAAATTGGCTAATCCTTGATTGGTTTATTTAACACTTCTGCAAGGCCTTAGTTTATGGTGTAGAAACTGCACTGATGGCATAGAAAGTTAAATGTCACCTGTGAACTGCAACACCTATTGAGCGATCCACTAATACAACAAGAAAAGCATGGCTTGAGGCCTACCAATGTAACTTGACTACTGCAACCCTTTTTACTGGGAAAATGACTTACTTTTAAATATTAAAAAGTCACGGCTATGTAGGCCTTGTTGGCCATAAGGTAGGGTGCATGGTATTTAGAAATGGGGCATGAACATTTTTAATGCTGCCATGCCCCTGTAGTGGCAGTGAAACACTCTTTACAATTAGGTTTTTACCACGTTGTGCATTTACCACGCATGTATTTACCAACACCCCTTATTCATAACCTTTTTGCACTTCCCTAAGTATGGCAGGAAAGTGAGTAACTTCCTCCTCTGTAGTCACTGCAAACAGGTTCTGGGACCAGCTCCCTCCCCACTATGATTGGAGCCTGGCTGAATAAGGGAACAAAAAAGGTGCCTGTGCAGGTGCTGTCCAGCATCTGCCGGTGACAGTGGAGGCCCCTATGAAGTTAATCAAGTTCCTGGGTACTGCCCCCATGTCCATCCAGCCAGAGGAACAGAAATGCCACTCCACATCCAGGCCTTTGTCTCTGCTCTGTGAGCAATTTTCACAACTCATTTAGAGACTGCTGCAAAGGTGGGTAGGGTTGCCCCTGGAAATGTTTACTAATTTGGCTAACGAGTGCCCAGGAAACACGCCCTCTCACTAGCTGGTGCCAGGCATACATTTGGCTTCTCCAAGCACCATCTTCCAAACACTTTCTGTACCTGTGGGAGAACAGTTTGCACTTGCGGTTTGAACCCTGTGAGGAGAACTGAAGGGATAGATTTTCTCCCACTTGTACCCCTGATAAAGAAGTGGACTCCAAAGGTCAATTGGCTGACCTCATGTCTGGCTACATTTATACAATAAGCTACAGGAGGTCTTTTTCCTAATGTTCCCAGATGATCTGTAGTAGCTGCAGCTGGACTGTATTCTGCTCCAGCCGCAGTCGGTAGGGGAGTACCTGCCGGGCGGTGACGTGGGGAGAGGGAGGGGCAGGGTGGGGGTTAGTAATGTATGGATAATGGAGGTTTGCAAGTAAGTAAACATTTAAATAAATCAAACGAATTTCGCTGCGTGCACTGCATTGCATCCACCTTGCTCTGTCTGACTCACCTCGCTTCCAGGCTCTCATTTCCAGAACATTCACTTCAATCCTCTAGCACGACCATTTATATGCCTTGCAACTCTCTCGCACCATCTCATTTCCTTTCTCGCCCACTTATTTTACTACTCCTATTTGCCATTGTTGCCTTCTTTATTTTCCTTCCTAGCTCCTTTTTAGGTTACCACTCTCTGTCCCTCAAACTCGTGTCCCGCTGTTCTTAGAGGTGCTTTCTTTCTGTGCAGTGAGCTATCTTATCTTATCTTATCTTAGGTGCAATTTATAAAGCGCACTGACACCAAAGCTTCCTGGCGCTGATAGAAAGAGCAAATGAGGGAGGAGCACAGATGGCAAAGTTCTAGCTAGGTTTTGGAAAAAGGTGAGTTTTTAACAGTTTTCTGAAGTTCAGGAAGGAAGGGGAGGATTTAATTGAGAGAGGAAGGAGGTTCCCGAGGACAGGAGCTGGGTAGGAAAGACGGCGGCCACCGAATTTCTTAGTTTTGCTTTTAGGGGTGACTAGCAAATCGCGGTGGGCTGAACAGAGGTTACGTGTTGGGCAGTGAGGGCGAATGAGAGATTTGAGGAACACGGGGCCAGAGCAGTGAAGGGCCTTAAAGGTGAGACAAGCCACCTTGAAGGTGGCCCTTCGGTCGACTGGAAGCCAATGGAGGTTGATGAGCAGAGGCAAGGCAGATAGCCATCTGGGGGTTCCGTGAATCAAGAATTGTGGAAGACCGTGATAGATGGCGTTAGAAAAATCCAAGCGGGAAAGTACCAGTGAAATGACAGTTTGGGTAAGTGCTGCAGGGGGAAGAAAGTGACGAACTTTGCGGATCCTCCGAAGTTGGTGCATATAAGAGGAGACCACCGCTCCAACTAGAGCCTTAAGGGAGAGTTCGGCGTCGATGATTACACCCAGGCTCTTTACTATTTTAGCTGGGGTGGTGGGGAGCCAAACCCCGGAGGCCAGAACTGCGGGCCCCAGTGGGTGTGACTTGAGTCCAGGGAGGAGGAGCTCGGTTTTACCGGGGTTCAACTTCAATTGGTTCTGGTTCATCCAGAGTTGGATGTGGATCATGGCTCCGTGGAAGGTTTTAATGGCGTGTGGTGAATTGGGAGAAAAAATGATTTGTAGATTGTCGGCATAATAATAAGTGACGATGTCCCATTTTAGAAGAGACTGAATCAGTGGCCGAAGGTATAAATTAAATAAAAGCGGGGAGAGGGAGGAGCCCTGGGGGACTCTGCAGGACGTAGGTGTTTTTTGGGCAGTGTAAGGGCCCAGGCGAACCGCCTGTGTTCTTCCCGTAAGGAAGGGTTTGACCCACTCAAGATCAATGCCCTGGATGCCTGCCTGCTTGACACGGCGGAGAAGGATGTTATGATTCACCGTGTCGAACGCGGCCGACAGATCCAGTAGGACGAGGGCTTGGGGGATCCCTGCGTCAGCATTGCTCCTGAGTGTGTCAAGGACTGCCACAATGACGGCCTCTGTGGAGTGGTCAGGTCTGAAGCCAGCCTGAATCGGCTCGAGGTAGCAGGAGGATTCTATAAAGCTTGATAGGCATCGGGTGACATGTGCCTCCATGAGTTTGGAAAAATATGGGAGGAGGGAGATGGGGTGATAATTCGACGGCTCCGTCATGTCAGCAAAAGTTTTTTTTAAAAGGGGTCCTAGGATGGCCTCCTTAAAGGAAATGGGACAGATGCCGCTACTGAGGGATCTGTTGAGTAAGAGTGTGATACAATCTGGCAAATTAAGACAAATGCTGCGCAGGACAGACGGTGGGCAACAGTCGTTCGGAGAGCCAGATTTCATGCGGGTGGCTAGTTCCGCTAAGGAGGTGGAATCTAGAGCAGGGAAGGTGGTGAAGATCGAGGGGTTGTTAGAAGAGTTATCCGGTGGTGGTGATTGGGGAAGGGGAGGGATGTATTTTTTGATTGTAATGATTTTTTCTAGGAAGAAGGAGTTCAGGGTGTCACAGGCCTCCTGAGTGGGGGTCTGGGCTGGGAGGGTTCTGTTGTCTGTAGTTAGCTCATTCAGGACTCTGAATACCTCCTTGGATTTGTCGGCTGCCGAGGAAATCCTATTGGAAAAATGTTCCATTTTAGCTGATCGGATAGCTGCTTTAAAATCTTTACGTGCAGCCAGATAGGACTGTTTGGCTGAGTCAGAGTAATCATGTCTCCAGGTGCGTTCTAACTGGCGTGTTTTTAGTTTTTGGGCTTTAAGGTCGTCAGAGAACCACCTATGGGAGTTCCGATGTCTGGTACGTGGAAATTTTACTAGGGGGGCAAACAGGTTACTAGCCGACTCTAGCCAGGAACCGATGTCTTGTTCTAAACCATCGATATCGTTGGAGTCAAGGATGATTGGGCAGGAGTCGGCCAGGGCGGTGAGAAAATCCTGGGAGTCGTACGAGCTCCATTTCCGAGGGAGCCCACCGGCCATCAGGGGGCAGGAGTCTGACCGGCAACTGTGATGATGGTGTCCACCAAATGGTGGTCAGACCAGGCACAAGGAAGAATGTCTGGTAGGGACAAAGCCAGATTGCAAGTCCAGATCTGGTCCAGGATATGTCCCTTGATGTGGGTGGGTTGAGAGATGTGTTGAGCGAGATTTAGATTTTTTTAGAGTCTCAAAGAGCTCGGTGGCATGAGGGCCAGCGTTAATGTCGTCAAACCAATAGTTTAGGTCGCCAAAGATAGCAAAGCGGGAGTGCAGCGTTAGAAGGGAAGACAGTTGTTCACTCATGATAGAGGAGAAGGACGGCATAGGGTGTGGAGGCTGGTATAGGAGGAGGAGAGCGAGGGGGCCGGTGTTGGTTTGCACGCTAATGAGTAAGTTCTCCACCTCAGGGAGGGGAAGAGAATAGGAGGAGATAGAATTCAGGCGCTTAGATATAATGGCCGCTACCCCACCCCCAGGCCGGTCGTCGGGACGGTCGGCGTGGAGGATATAATAATCAGGGGGGAGGGCCGCCAGAATATCCGGGAGGGATTCAGATGTAAGCCACGTTTCCGTGAGTAAAAGCATGTCATATCTGCTTTCCACTCTCACGCTCGCTTTCTCTGTTTTTTTCAAAGCTTTATTGTCATGTTTCATTCCTAAGTATCCGTAATGAGCAATTTTAACACAATATCACTTATAAAAACACCTACATCATATCCCAGAGACAACAGAAACTACTGACCAATCAATATGCAACCTACTCCATCAAAAGAATCCTGGAAAAAGATGTAACATTTCCAGTCGCGGCTGGCAAGCAAGGTGGGGGGGGGGGAAAGGGGCGGGAAAGGTCACGCGGGGGTGGTAATTAAAATGTACCTTCCTCCGGATCACAAGCCACCGCTTCAGGTCCTGTTGCTCCTGGCTGACATGGCCTCGTTTTACCTAGGCAGCTTCCCTCCCCTCCCCTCCCCTCCCCTATGTTCATATTTAATTTAATATCCTGGATAAGAGGTTCTAATGCCAACAGAAACAAAGATGGCAACAGGGCGCAACCCTGTGTAGTACCTTGTTGAAGAGTAAAAGATTCAGAGAGAGAGCCATTAACAGCAATATGGGCCGAAGGCCTTAGATAAAGGGACATAACCATTTTTCTATAGGGCTCCCCCAAATTTAACGTGTGCATAAATTGTTTTAAAAAAGCCCAAGAGACCCTATCAAAGGCTTTTTCTACATCTAATGTGATAGCAAAAGATGGATCTGTTTTAATCACTGCAATCTCTAGAACATGACATAATAACCGGGTATTATCGTTAGACATACCAGTTCTGAGAAATCCAACTTGGGAATTACTGATTAATTGTGGGAGGACAGTATTAGGTCTTGTAGCTAAAATTTTTGCACACATTTTACAATCTAGGTTGATGAGGGATATTGGCCTATAATTCTTAGGTAAAGCGGGATCCTCCCATTCTTTTAGTATAACAATTGTGTTAGCTTCTGACATAGAGTCTGTCATTGTTCCATTATTCCCTATATGATTGAAGACTTTCAGCATGGTCAGTTTTAATTGATCTGAAAAAGTTTTATAAAAGGTGGCTGTAAAACCTTATTATCTTTCAAGGATGTGATCGACTTCTCAACTTACAGAGGACTAATTGGTTTTCTTAACGTCAGTTTGTCTGCTTCGGGCATTTGGGGTAGATTAAGCCTAATTGAGTATGGGGTACACTCCTCCAATGTAAAGGTTTGTATAAACCCTCATAAAACAACTTAAAAATATTTAGGATATCCTTCTACTTTGTATGAGTTTGGTTATTAACATCTTTAACAGTTGAGATAACATTCTAGTTCTGTTTATGTTTAAGATATGAAGCCAGTAATTTGCCTGCTTTATTGGCTTCACACAGATTAAGGGCTTTGAACTTATTGATCCATACTTCCACCCGTTCACTCAAAATGTTGTTATATTCATATTTCTTCTGTGTTAACAAAGTGAGAATAGTAGTATTGTGTGAAGACATGGCATGAGATTCTAAAGGGTAGATGTCTGGTTCTAGTTGAATCAATCCAGAGTTCATACGTTTATTTATCTTTTTTTTATCTAAAAAATGATTCCCCTAATGGTAGCCTTCAAAGCATCCCAAACAGTGTTTACATTGGTTTCTGCAGAGTCATTATGTTTGAGATAGTCTTTGATAGCTTGCTCAATTTTCTTCCTATCCTCCTGGTCCTTTAGAACACCATTATTAAAACGCCATCTTTAAGGCGTAGGTTGATTGTGGCTACTCACCAATTTGACACTAATACACGAGTGATCTGACACTAACCTGTGGGATATATTTGATTGTTCAATGAAATGTGTAAACTAACCGAAAATAAGAATGTAATCAATTCTAGTATAAGAGTTGTGGGGAGTAGAGTAAGAAGTATAATCTCTGGTGTCAGGATGTTGAAGACAGCAAGCATCTTTGAGAATAAATTTAGAACATATAGTCTTAATTATGGCATGGGACCCGGTAGGATGATAATGGCAAGTAGATTGTCTAGCGATTATTGAATCTAATTGATTATTAAAATCACCAGCAAGTATGATAAGATCATCTTGAGGAAGATGTTCTATGGTACTTGAGATACCAGTCCAAAAACAGGATCATCTGTGTTGTGCCTATATATGTTCATCACATGAATACAATCTTCCCTTTTCTTTAAGTGGATAACCAATAGCCTACCCTCACTATCATGAGTCTGTGACTCCGGCGAAATACTAGACTTTTTGATATCAGAGTAATTACATCCTTTTTTTATGATCTGCCGCAGAACAAGCAATTTGTGAACTTCAATTGTATTTAATGAAATTAGCATCTTCTTTAGATAGTTTTGTTTCAAATTGATATCCCCTTTAGATTTAGCCAAATAATCAAACATTTTGTGGCGTTGAATTGTATGATTAAGACCTTCCGCTAAATTATATGACCTGCTTTGAGCCATCACATATGAAGCTGAGAGAACGGTGTATTTAACGTGTAGACTGTGCAGAAGATCCTGACTTCTAGAATAAATTCTATGATGATTGTGAACACTTCAAAACACACAATAAGGTTCATTACATACATAGCACTTAGATACTGTTGGCAAATGAAACCAAAATATTGTTGACCCAATACAAAAAGTAGCATAGGAAAGAGAAAATAAGATAAAGAGTGAAATTAAAAGATGACAGAAAAAAAGAAACAACGAACAATGGGAATGCCTGAAAGAAAAAATAATTCACATCCAGTAGACAACCACTTCTTCAGGGCTTTCTCCCCCAACCTCCCCACACCCCCTCCCTTCCCACCCTCTCACGCATATCTCGAGTGCGGAGGTGCGACGGCAGGAACATCAAACTACTAACAGAGCAACTCTAGAACTAAAACTGTTAGAAAAACTTTCAAGAGTACTTTGAATATCACAAAATGAGATGTGACTACTAACAAAAGACATCATAGCCCAAACGGTTGTCAGTGAAAAAGAGCAAACCTCACACACTATTAACAATAAAAGATATACCCTATAATATATATACTCATCGTCCTAAGTATACCTGAATATTAAACTCGTAATACTTAAATGTTATGAGGAAAAATAATCTTGCACAAGTGAAACCTGTATTACGTGGATCTATGGATTCACCCTAAAAGACACCAACCCAGTAAACAAAGAAAAATTAGAAACCTGTGCACATCACAACTTCCTCTTGTTGGAAGAAGATGAAGAGGAATCCATTTCCTGAGTAGGAGGGCCATCCAGGAAATTAGACAAGTCTGCAGGGTCTATGAAGAAATGGTGATGACCATTCACTATGATTCTGAATTTAGAAGGCCCAACAAAAGAAAACATAATGTTCTTTTCCCTGAGATTATCCCGTAATTTGAGGAATCCTTTCCTTGTAAGCACAGTAGGTTTAGAGAAGTCCTGAGTTAAAATTATTTTATATCCATTCAAGATAAGCTGTTTAGTTTTATAGACATAGTTGAGGATTTCTTCAGTGTGTTGAAACCTTGATGGCCTGAAAATGCATGGTCGGGCTTTTGGCATGAAGCAGAAGTGAAGTAGGTATTCAGTGAGCACAATCAATCTCTAGAGGGTTTGATAGTTTTAATCCAGTGAACTGGGGTAACCAATCTTCCAAAAGTGCTACGCAAGAGCCTGCGGCATCCTCGGACCCCTCTAGAATTCCTAGCATTCTAATATTGCCTCTCCTATTTCTATCTTCCAATTCGGCTGATTGTTTCAGAAGATTGGTCGTCAATTCTCTGAGAGACTTCAATTCTCTGAAGGACTTAAAAGAAACGTATTCAACATCTCAAATCCTTTGTTTCACCATTGATAGCTTAGAATTAATATTACTCATGTCAGCACGAATAGCAGTTAGTTCTAGTTGCATAGTGTCCGTATTCTGCTTGGTAGATTTAGCAAGGTCATGATCATCCGAAATTTATTTAGGAATTTATCTCCCTTTCCGAGTCTTTTGGCTGGCACTGTGCTTTGTTTTTCTTCAATTGCTCTTTTATTCTCAGTCCGTTGTGGCACAATTTGTACATCTTCGTCGACTGTATTCCTCAATATCTGACTTGGTCTAGGTCTTGCTTCTGTTTCTTCTGCCTGGATGCTAATCTTGCCTTGTTCAGGAGTGTGCTGTACTTGACTTTGATTTAGTTCACTTTCTTCTTCCAGAACACGTTTTTCTAAATCTATCTGATTCTGCTCAGGTATCTCGAACTTTTGTTTTTCTTCCTCCTGAGCCTTCGCTCTATTACCTATCTGTCCCTCCTCAGACTCTGGAACTGTGACAGGTATCTGAAATGTCTGAGTATATTGATCTCTCCTGATCTGTTCCTCCTCAGAATTACTATTGGCTTTGATTTCTGTAATCTGAGTACGTTCTTCTATTCCTGTCTCGTCCTCACTATCAATTTGTCTATCTAAATAGGTCTGACTTCTGAATCTCACAACATCTGCAGGAATGCCAATCACCGGAATCCATTCATCATGACTGGTCCTCGGTTGTTCATCATCAACTGCTTCGGAATCACTTTCATGGGACTCCTCAGCTGCACAACCTTCAGCTTCAGTTTTATCAGGTTCAGCCACTCTTTTAGTATGACTTGCATGGATCCAGTTCAGAATTCCTTTGCTTTTTACTGCATAAGTGGTGACCAATATCACTTGTTTTGGCCTTCCCCACCTTGGAGCTAGGCAATATTCTCATGTATGTTCCTTTATCACAACCCAGTCACCTGGAATCAGATCATCTGCTGGATTGATTGTCTGGTGACAGCGTCTTCTCCAACCTGGTGTGAGATCCTAAGTCATCAGATATATTTATCAGCTCGTGTCCTGGCACCCATGCCTGCCTCATTGCTCTTCCCATGAGTATTTCATGAGGACTCAAGCCTGTGTTTCTGTATGGAATGCTTCTAAGTCCCATCAGAACAAGAGGTAAAGCATCTGGCCAATCTAATCAAGTTGATTCATATATCTTTCCCAATCTTGACTTGATTGTGCCATTCAGTTGTTCTACCACTCCGGAAGCCTTTGGGCGGTATGCACAGTGCAGCCTTTGCTCAATTTTAAATGCTTCACAAATTAGACATATTATTTCATTATTAGAATGTCTTCCTCGATCTGATTCAATTGTTACTGGAAAACCGAAATGTGGTATGAGCCCTCTAAGTAGTAGTTTTGCTACTGTGGTGCTATCATTCCTGCATGTAGGGTAAGCTTCCACCCATTTTGAAAATAGGCAGACAATGACAAGAACATAATTCATTCCTCTGCAAGGGTGAAACTGAATAAAGTCAATCTGAATGCGAATAAAAGGACCTTCTGCTTTCCCAATCTTTTCCGGCAACACTACAGTTTTCTTCCCAGGATTCATTTGTTGGCAAATTAAGCACCTATGGCAAGGACTCTCTGCAACATTCCTGAACTTTACATTGAACCAAGTTTGTCTGAATAATCTACTCATGGCATCCCGTCCTAGATGAGAATCACCATGGTACATTCTAGCCATAGGAGCAAGCATACAGTCTGGCAACACAGGCCTTCCATCATGGTAAACAATGATACCATCTCCAGGCCTTCTCTGACAACCTATTTTTGCCCATCCTGCCTTTTCTTTTTGTTCTGCATCATTTTGTAAATCTCTCACTTCTTCCCACGTTTTCACTCTCTCAAGCAACATACGTTGGCAGCTGTTTCCATTTGTTTCAATTTTCTTGTTTATTGCCATTTTATTTTTGGCGCAATATTGAGCTAATTGGTCAGCATGTCTGTTGCCTGCTGTCACTCTGTCATTACCAGATTGGTGAGAAGCACACTTGACCACAGCTACTGTTTCTGGTAATTGGATTGCTTTTAGCAAGTCTTATACAAAATTTCCATTTTTTATAGGAGTGCCTGAGGAAGTCAGAAACTCCCTCCGCATACAGAATTGACCAAAATCATGCACGACTCCATAGCCATATTGGCTATCAGTATAAATAGTCATTTTCAAATGTTTATTAATTTTACAAGCCTTTGTTAATGCAATTAATTCAGCTACTTGTGCAGATTTGACTCCAGGTAAATATGATGCTTCAACTTGAGCCCATAGATTACAAACAGCATAAGCAGCACTCAAACCTTCTTCCTAATGTTGCATGCATGAACCATCTACAAATAGCTCATGTTCTGAATTTATTAGTGGCTCTTCTCTTATATCTGGGCGAGGTTTCGTACAGTATTCTGTAAGATCAATGCAATTGTGTTCGACTTCATTTTTAACTTCTGCAAAATGCGAATCAGGCAATAATGTTGTTGGGTTCAGAATATTACACCTAGCAATTGTCACATTTTCTGCACCTACAAGAATTCGTTCATACTTAGTCAGCCAACTAGGTGTTAGTCCTGGTCAATAAAATTACAACTGCATGTGGGACATATATGGTTACTGGATGTCCCATAATTATGGACTAACTTTGCTCAAGACTCATGCAAGTTGCTGCTACTGCTTTCAGACATCCTGGCAAAGCTGTGGCCACTGGATCCAGTGTAGAAGAAAAGTATGCAACTGGACGTCTCATCAGACCATGGGTCTGAGTCAAAACTGAAAGTGCACAATTGTCTCGTGTATCACAAAACAATGCAAAATCTTTTGTATAGTCAGGTATTGCTAATGCTAGAGCTGAACAACAGACAATCTCGTAATTTTAGAAAAGATGTCATGCTTTCATCATCCCATTCCACTGGGTCTTTTGCTTTTTTCTTTGTCATTTATATCAATGGTTTTGCTAGAACTACAAATCTCACAATCCATTGCCTGCAGTAACCTACAACTCCAAGAAACATTCTAATTTCTTTCTGCGTTTGGGGTAGATTAATGTTTTGAATTATTCTGATTCTTTCAGAAGTAACCCTTCTGACACCTCTTTCTATCTGATGTCCCAGATATTTCACTGATGTGGTACAATATTGCAGTTTTTCAGGTGATACTTTGAGTCCCCCTTTACCTAAATGATTCAGTAAAGCAATAGTATCAGTAACACAATCATTACGATTCTTAGATGCCACCAACAGGTCATCTATATATTGCACCAAGACTGATTGTCCAAGCAATATCAGAGATTCAAGGCACTTTTTCAAAATCTGATAAAAAATCGATGGACTTTCTGTGTACCCCTGAGGGACGCGATTCCAAACATAGATATGGTCGTCGAATTCGAACGAGAAAAGATACTTGCTCTCTGGATGTAATGGTATGGAGAAAAATGCATGGCATACATCTATTACAGTAAACCAACCTGCTGTCCACGTTATTTGATACAGAATCATAACAGGGTTTTTAGCACAACTAGACAACATGAGACAACAATTTTATTAATTTTGCGAAGGTCTTGTATGACCCTGTACTTTACGCTCGGTTTCTTAATGCCAATTATGGGTGAATTACAAGGACTGCTCATTACTTCCCGCAAAAATCCTGCTTCAACTAGACGTTTTATTTCTAGTGCAATTCCTGGTTTTATTTCTGGGCTCATTTTGTACTGTCGAATATTTGGGTAAACTGCACATTCTTTTACTGTCACTTTTACTGGATCAACATCTGCCATTAATCCTACTTCTTTTCCCATAAAATCCCACACTTTAGGGTCTACTGTATGTTGTAATCCTTTTGATAAATCTTCTAATGTAAACTTTTTATTTTCAGTTCCTTGTTTTGCTAACATGATTTTATAAATTCCATCTTCATCTGGGGTTTGAATTTCAACACCATTTGGTGTACAAAAGATAGTGTAATTCATTTTGCACAGCTGGGGCCAGTAACCGCCGTTACTGACCGGTAAATGCAATTTGAGATGTAGGGCCCTGTATTTTACAGAATCGGTAAATTTACCGATCGGTAAATTTACCGATTCTGTAAAATACCGAATCGGTATTTTTTCCGATTCGGTAAAATTGATATGTAGGTGGGACTCTTCTGAGTCCCACAAGCATTACAGAATCGGTATTTTACCATCAAATACTATTTGATGGTAAAATAACGATTCTGGTGTGCATGCACATGTGTGCATGCACACCTGTGCCATATGACAGGCAGACCTGCCCTTAGGGCAGGTATGCCTGCCACATGGCCCCCGAACCTTTTTTGGGGGTGCTAGAGGGTGTCAAAGTGACACCCCCTGCACCCTTGTCAGAATCGGTATTTACCGATTCGGTAAATACCGACCGGTAATGTCCCATTCATTCCTATGGGCTTTAAAGCCCATAGGAATGAATGGGGCATTACCGGTCGGTATTTACCGAATCGGTAAATACAGATATTTACCGATTCGATAAAAGGAACATCTGGATGTTCCTACATATCCACCCCTCAGATTTACCGATTTTTAATTACCGAATCGGTAAAATTCGGTAATTAAAAATCGGTAAATCTCATTTACCTACATCTGGCCCCAAATCCCTACCCAACAGGTTTACTGGACTGGAGTCACATACAACAAATTTGTGCATTTCTTTAAAATTGCCTAATTTGACTCCCATTGGTGCTGTAACTGGGGTACTAATTTGTTTATTAGAAACTCCCACTACTTGGATCGCTTCTCCTGAGAGGGGTAGGTTTGGAACGTCTGCTGTTCTCACAGTAAAATGGGTAGCACCAGTATCCAACAGAAAGGTAACATCATTTCCTTTAACCTTTCCCTCAATGTATGGACCTGACTGATCTACCTGTAAGGATGCACCAAGTATGCACTCCTCGTCCTCCCCCCCCTTAATCACCATCAGAAACTGTCTTCATCAAAGTATGAGTCACTCTGAAGAAATTGAGGTGTCACTGTATCCCTTTTACCAATTCCTTCCCAATTTGTGTCCACACTGTATGTGTGCTGATTTCCAGGATTTTGGCATAGGAGCCAATGGTAACTGGTTTTGTATTACCTGTTGTTGCTGTTTTTTTGATACCTCATTCCGCGTCTGTTAGTTCAAATTATTAGTTTGCACATTATTATTTAATACAGCCTTAAAATCGTTCTTCCAATGCCCCAACTTGTCGCACCCATGACAAGAAAATTTCTTTTTAGCTTCATCTTGGTTATATTTTCCCCTAGGTTTACTACCATTTCTATTTCCTTGGGTCTGAATATTTTTCATTTGAAGTTCTTGTTGTTCTGCTAATTTTACTTGTGCCCACATTACTTTTTCTTCTAAATTCTTTCGCTTATTGTCCAATTCAGCTTCACAATATTTTGCATCTTTGAGTATTTCATCAATAGGTTTGGCCTGCCAGCAGATCTTATGATCTTCAATCCTTACGAAATTTCTGGTTTTAGCCCAGACACAAACCGATAGATAAAATGCGTCATGTCTCTAGTGTCAATGTTTTCTAATCCACTACACTGTTTTAAAACTTGTAAATGGTGTTCATGATATGCATGCATAGATTCAGCCTTATTCTGTGTGGTTCTGTCTATTCTAGTCCAGTCAGTCTCCTTTGGAGGTACCTTTCCTTTCAAGTACAATATTACCTGATTATATTTCTTCATGACTTCATCTGATGGTGCTCCTGTTTTTGGGTCTCTAGGATACTCATCACTTGGCCAGTCTACTGCAATTTTGCATTATGTCCATAAATCGTCAGGAACAACGATATCAAATAATCCATCTAGATCTTTTAACAACACTTGTGAGCCTTTTACAAACCTTTTGACCTGTCTGTACCATTATACAGGTTTCTCTTGATGTTTTGGGAAATCATTTGTAAATGAAAAAATATCCTGTCGGGTCCATGGGACATGTACATAACCTCCACCTGGCACTTCTCTCATTGAACACAACCTTTCCACTTTTTCTGTTTCTTTCAACCTACATTCTGATGCAGTGCTTCACCCTTGAGCCTCTTCCTTTTTCTTTATCCATGTAGCTTTCCATCTATCTAAATCACCTCATTTTTACAACAGCGATAATAACTCTTTAATCTGTAATTTACACCCTGACATATTCATGTTTTCTAAATCTTTGTCAGAAAATTCAGCTCAATATGGTTTCTCTAACTCTTTGGATTTACCAATGTCAATTCCCATTTCATTTGCCAAACTTGTTAACTTTTCATGAAATGTTTTTGTATTTCGAGTGATACTTTGACATATAAACAACAATTCATCTTCATTTAATGCATTTAATTGGTCTACCACATTCCCAGCAAGCAGTTCTTCCAATTCAACTCTTAATTTAAAAGTATCCAATGTCTTTGGCTGTGATTTTGGTTTCTCTATTTCATAAGAACATCTTTCAATTCCTTCTGGGGTAACTACTGTAGCACTTCTCATCCCTGAGGAAGTTTCCATTTGTACCTCTCTGGAAATTACAGGTGTAGTTTTCCTAGCTGAGCTACTTACTGGTTCTCTTACAGGTAAATCCATCAAAGAAATTTCTGACTCACATTCACTTGCTTGATCATCCACTATTAGTGTTTCTTTTCTTGACTGCACTACAGGTGTAGATAAAACAGGAGGTCTAGGACTGGTTTGTTTATCTCCATATAAAGGAAAAACAGGACGTATTGTTACTGGAATCGTTAAGGCTTCAGACTTACATTTAACTGTGTACTTTTCTGAATTAACTAATTTCTTTGTTTATTTACTATTTCTCGTTCCTTTTCCTGTAACACTTTTTCTAAGGATGCCTCTTGTATTACTTGTGGATCTAAAGGTGGCTTTAAGAATGGAGCACTAGGATTACCTTGATTTTGCTCTTCATTATAAGGTGGCAGATTTTTCATTAGCAAATCCTCCAAGTAATCATCTTCTGGATCAGCACTTGTCATTAGATTTTTAGTTTTCTCTGTACTTTTACTCCCTGTTTGTTCTTCTAAAGCTCGAACAGGATATGATCCTTCTACTAACATGGACTGCCTCCATTGTTTCATCTGTTTATCTCTCGTCTCTGTAGGAAATTTTGGATAAAATGTCTTCATATTTTTATCACTTCTAGATCTATCTCGCTCAAAAGCCTCTGTTTCCCATTCCTCTAGTGCCTCGTATTGAGTTAACCTAGGTCTTTGATCTAATTCATTCATGCGTGCTCTTAAATTGTAAAAAACTCTACCATTAAAGGTACCATTTTCTAGAAATGCCAAAATTCCATCATCTTTTGTATATTCTATCCAGTTTTCTAACCATGTGCAAGTGTGATAGCCCCTTTCAACCATTATGTATGATGCAGGTGTATTCAGTGGTGTAATAATAATCCCTTTTCTGGTTTTAATCGGTTTATCCTTTTTAAAGAAATGATTAACTTTCGTGACAAATGCCATTTTTCTTTTATCTCCGTACATGATATAAGGTCTCCTTCTAATCATCTGCTCTTTAGCAAAACCTAGATATTTTCTATCAGGTCTATTTCCTATGAATCCTGGATCTAAATGCCATATATATTTTATGCCACTTTACTTCGTGATGACACTCATTGTTTACGAAAAGACCGCCAATATCAATGTATTTCTTATTTTCAATGACCAATCAACAATTAAAATTCAAATAAATCCAGCCAATAATTGCGCTGCTTTTCTCATGAAACAAATTCTCACACTCCTGTACTCACCCCTCCTTTACAATTATTACCTCAGCTAGACACCCGCTGTCTCAACCAATACCAGCGCGGCTCTGAGTTACGTCAGCACTGCTCCGCAACCGACTCCCTCCTTTGCAAGGTAATACGAGATCTTCCTTTTAATCACTTTAAATGTTCATTTTCATTAATTAACCACGTAAAAACATTCGCCACTGTGCCTGAATAACTAATTCAAAGAAAAGATGATTTGCTTTCACTGCAAGTAACTCCCTTCCGTTTACTCTTCATACACTACAAGTAGATCCCTTCCCTCTACCTTTCACACAAGCATCAGAGAACCTGTTACTCCCTCGGGCTTACTCTTTTTCTAGGAAATGTAAGGCTAAAGTTTCACCAGCGAACCCTTTTGCTGTCAAACAAGCTCAGAAGAACCTGCTACTCCTTCAGTGTTACCCTTTCGAGGTGATATCACACCAAAGTTTTACTAGCGAACTCTTTGCTATCAAATATTCACAGATTTATACAGAAAAGTGCCTAAAACAGTGCTTCTGGTTTTACCTAACCATGCACTTACTTCCTCGGACAAGTGACCTCACTACAGAGTGTCTTCCATTTACCACCTGTTTATTCTGCCCCCGGGGTTTCCAGACAAAACATAAAACAGGTACGAACAGTTTTGGTTAATACATAAAATCAATACAATCAATAATTATTAATCGATCAATAATCAATATATAACTAACTACCTACCTTAACTAAACCCTAACCTTACCTCCGCTACCAAATTAACTGATAAAGCGCAGGCTCACCTGTTCAGTTTACCATACTCATCTCGGCCCATAAACTATATATATTTTAAACAGGTAAACCTTTACTCAATCAATTTTTATTTTTCAATTCGGGATCTATACCATTTGTCTTACCAATCCAAGCCACTGATACCTATAGTCATAAAGGATCAAGGGAGTTAGCAAGAAAATAGGTAGTATAATAACATTTTGCATTTTATAAATAACCACAAACTCGAGAAAGGGTTAAGTTCTTTTATCTAAGTAAATCTTAAAATGTTTGAAACCATTAAATCAATAATTTCTCATTCTTTTAGAATAATGAAGATTAAAAACAACATACAGAATAATTTTGAAAGAAAAATATCATTAAGCAGTTAGAAAAAGGGTGGGAAGAGAAAGGGGAAACAGTACAATGACAAACCCACACTTTTTAGTTACCTAGAATGGTGTGGTGACCAACCCTGGCCACGGGTTGAGTCAAAGGATAAGAATCCCAAAGTGCAGGTGCCAGCAGGAAAGAACAAGTGCAGATAAGAATCAGGACAGGTTAAGGACCAAATTGGATCCGGAAAGAACCACCACAGGCTAAGACCGACACCCACAGCTAAATTGTAACGCCAGCGTCACAACCCTCTCTGCAGCAAAGAGCCGAACCCCGACTAGGTCATCAAACTCCTCTCTAGAACCCCGATTGGGTTATCGAATCTTCTGACAGAGTGCTCCGGCAGCACTTCTGCTCTCGATCACCTATTGAGTGCATTGGGTAAGTGACAGGTCAGCTATTCGCACAAGTCAGACAATCTAACTAGCTAAGCCTACCCTAGTTATACTACTTTCCAGGTCAGAGTACCACCCCCACATGTTGCAAATGTGTGAAATCCCACAATTTTATTGGACAAAAGACGAAGAGTAGTTATCACACCATATTAATATGAGGTAACTTGTCAATCATGTATTTAAATGTTCCCTCCCATAACTTTATCTTCCGATGAACTTTTATTCCGCCCGGTGGTGAATGTAACAATAAGACATTTAAAAAATGTATTCAATTCAGCTTCCTCTGGCAGGGTGAGGAGTTCACTCTTCTCATAGTTTTTCCAATCCATCTCAGATTTGGCACTGTTTCAATGCCTTAGCTTCAGTGGCTTGGGGTTTCTTTCACACAGGCGCAGTCTCTCCAAGATGGAGTTCAGAGGTACATTTAGGCCCAAATACGATACATGCAAGAATAGAAAAGAAACTGTTTTAGGGACACAGAATAAAATGAATGCACTGTATACCACTTCTTTCTACTCTATTCCCATTACCTTATTTAAACTATTGCACTAAAGGTTAGGC
Organism: Lissotriton vulgaris; assembly: GCF_964263255.1. Taxonomy (NCBI): domain Eukaryota; kingdom Metazoa; phylum Chordata; class Amphibia; order Caudata; family Salamandridae; genus Lissotriton; species Lissotriton vulgaris. The sequence goes on from NC_141687.1 coordinate 2,082,158,856, forward strand.
AAAACAAACAGCTTAGGCAAGCAGCGGTGCAAGCTTCTTGCACGTTAAGACACAGAACAGCCATCTTAGTTCTAGTGCTCAGAAGCAAAAGTTTCCCACCAAGTGAAATAACACATGAGTGTGACAGACACATGCGCAGTAGAAAAATCCCACGTAGCAGCAGCGGTTTTAATGGTGGTGGATTATAGTTAGTAAAAGCACATTGACAAGCTTCCCCTAGATACCTAAATGTAGTGTAATGCATTATTAATATGACAAAACATGCTAGTTAGTACATTAGTATTATTTTCAAGAGGGCTGAATACAAGCAAGTCACTTTACTTGTGCAACCTTGCTCTATCAACATCGTGCAACATACTTAGTGCTGACTCTCATTGACTTGAAGCCATCATGTTTGAAGCAGAAAGCAAAATATTGGAATCCACAGACAGCAACAAAACAGACCAAGAGTCACTGAATTTAGGATCCACACACTGCTTTCATCTAGATCGCTCAACAAATCTCACTTGACCCCCTTTCCTTACACTTCACATCTCCATCGGCTTATCGGTCAGCGCGTGATCACATGCGCCGCCTTCACAGGGTCAGGCAACATCCCAGTATGAGCCAACACATGGATACAGGAATCAGTAGCAGTACACCAGTAGTTGGATGCCAGATGAGGCCAAGAGATGCCAATGTCAGGTATCTTAAAGGATCGCTAAGGAATTAGAGGCGCTTATTGAGTTTAATGACCAAAACTCTCTCGATCCACCATTTTGAAGTCAGGCAGCGTTCAGGAGAAAAAGCTCAGCTTCCGCAGAGAAATCCATTTCAAAGTGAAAATACCTTGTTGCATGCCGAAAAAAGGACAGTAAATTCAAATTCGGCGCTATCCAGGATCCTTACTGGTTTACTAGCGTGCTCGGAGGTTTGGTGCAGGAACACTCGCGATCCGCCATTTTGTGTAATCACTTTCGCTCTGGAGCAAAAGTTGCTTCAAAGATTACACCCAAACCTGCATGCAAATTTCACAAACATTTCCATCCATGGGAGCAGCAGCTCCTCATCTTTTGCTTTCCTGTGCTCTGTGTTGGTCTCAAGCGCCGCAACTCTGGAACCACCTCATTCAGGCTCCGTTCGAGGCAGAGACCGATCAACCAACCATCGGCTCTGCCATCCAAGCCAAGCCCGATATCAGTATTTTTTTATTGACGCAAACAAAAAATGCAAAAAAACATATTTTAGAATGAATTGTTCCAGTAATTGAGATTATTTTCTAGAGAAAAAATGTTGTAACATGTTTTAACATGTTTTACACTGCATTTTTCAGCCTTTTGCCCCTCCTGAATTATTACACGCTGTTTTTGGAGAGCTAATTCAAATACTAAACACGTTTCAAGGAGTTACAAATGAGGGTGGGGTTGCACACTACTCACACACCGGCGGTGTCACCCCTAAGGACTCTGGTCAATGTAGGAAAGTGTTCGCGATGCATCATCTTTCGATCTTCTGCTATCTTCGCTGTCTTCGCCATCCCTGGACACGTGTTTCGGGGTATTACCCCTCATCAGCAGGGATAGGCAGTGTTCTGGGGTTGCCAATGGCTGCCAATATCTGCCAGGTATAGTACCACTCTGGCGCGTAGGTGCGGGATCCCAGGCTCGTCAGCCCGCTGCTCAAGGGAGCTTTAAATTTACAAATGGGGGTGGGGTCGCACACTACTCACACACCGGCGGTGTCGCCCCTAAGGACTCTGGTCAATGTGGGAAAGTGTTCGCGATGCATCATCTTTCGATCTTCTGCTATCTTCGCTGTCTTCGCCATCCCTGGACACGTGTTTCGGTATTGATGGAGGATTGGTATCTCCTTCAGGGGTCACTCTCGATATCCCAGTCACCCGCGAAGGTAGACCGGAAACGCCGGAGCTGGATTTCTCTGCAGGAGAAAGGCAGCGGGTCTCTTCAGCGCGTCGAGGAAGGAGGGGGGACAGCGTCCGCGGGCAGCTGGAATCTGCTGGATGTCTTCGCAGAGAGACGGCTGTTCAGCTCCTAAGCGTACTGTACCATCGTTCGCGCTTTAGCAGCGATAATGGTATCAGAGTGCTAGATTTACCAACACGGGGTCTTGCAGGCAGCTGGCATCAGCAACAGTAGCTCGCATTGCTTAAGGCAACGTTGGTAATATTTATACCTGACAGGTGCCGGGTTTGACGCAAGTTTGCTGGACATAAGACGTCAATTAAAGATGTCACTAGGAAGTGATAGTTATCAGTTGCTCATTAGAGTTCCATTACTAATCAAAACACAGCAAGCGGGGATTTCCAGGTTTGCTGAGTTTTTATCTTGTTGAAGAACTCGAAGTGTTATCTAGGAATATCAGATAGTGACTACTGCTCTGTCATTGCACTAATTGGTCGCAAAGGAAGTGGCAGAGAGAACTATGCTGGAATGTGGCTCTGTTCGTTTGAGGCCAGAGATGACTTTTCAGAAAATCGCACTTGAACGGTTATGCCAATATAGGGAATAAATGGATTTATAGCCGAATAGGGGCATAAGGTCACAGTATCGATCAGGAACCTAGATAAACACGCAACACCCACTCCACGTTTTCATGTCCATCAAATTACTAAAACTAAGCAATTAGATGCATGTGTAACATTGCCCACCCCAAAATACATAAATGCATTTGAAATAGGCGTACTTGAAATACATGAAATTTAGGTACTGTACGTTTTTTTTGTGAAGCATAGAATCATTCAAAAACGATTGCATATGAAATCAATGAACGATTATGCATAAAGAATTACACATGAAGTATCTCTGACAGAAGAAAGGCGAGATAAATCATCACATAAAAATGCATTGTAATAACATGTGCTAGAGGCTGGTGTAATGTTGTTATGTCTCTAGATGTGTTTAGAAATAGAAGTGTGAAGCTTCTGTTCTCTAAGAATAGTTTTTACGTTAAGCAAAGAATTGTTCGTGCCAAAAAAGGGTCAATATTAAAAATGTCCAATTCAAAAAAAATTTTTTAATGCTTGAACGGGGAAACATAGAGTTCCAAAGCTTATTGCAGTCTTTGTTGATCAAAACTGAAGGCCGAATTCAGAGTTCATGGGAACGCTGTGTGTCGGAAAGCTTCTAAAAAGTTATTGTTTCTCTACGGGTGAGAACATCGTATCAGACAGGCTCTCAAAGAATTGGTCTACAAATTCAGGTGATAGTTCACTAACTTGGCAGGTGTGAGAATGATTGCTGTCATCGAAGGCAGGACCAGCAATGCTCACAGAACGTTGTACCTGGATGATGTTGCTTTTGTCACTCGCTCCACTGTTACCACTTTGCTGTAGTACAGGAGTCTCCACGAATGCCGTCATCAGAATTGGTAGCCGCTGGGGACAACACAATGCGTGAGCCGTTATTGGACTGAGCAAAGTATCGACGTCCATTGGTACTGCTGATGGAAGTGAAAGACAGATGTCCAACACGCATTCATCGCCGCAAAGCATACACCGTAGCACAGGTAAAATGCAATTTTGCCATATCGGTCTGAATGAAAGGAACCAGGTCATGTTTAGATCTCTCAGCCTGGCCAATCCGAGGACGTTAGTTATCCTGTTCCGGTAGCGCATTGCTAGGATTGTCTCTTCCATTCCCATGGGAGCTATGTCTGAGCCGAGGCTTGCCATAACGTAGCAGAAGGGTCAAAAATAGAATCCCTGCGACGAGTCCCAAAAATAATGGTATGCCGCCAAAAACAGAGTGTACAAAATTAGGAAAGATTCCCAAAATTGCCTGGAAGTGTGTTAGCAGTCCTGTAAAGACTGTCTTAAATATGCCTGGGATGCTTGTTGCACTAGACATGTTAAGGAGTTGGCTGAACATTTCTACGAAATGCACGGGGCAATTTGTTGATAAAAGGTCATGAACTTCAGTAGCTGTCCTTGCAACTAGAAGATCATACGTCTCTTTAGATGACGTTATAGGCACTGTTGTCTGTAAAAGTACAGATTTCATTTTGCTTAATGTATCAATTCGTATAGAATAGAGATTCAGACGAGGCCAGATGGGAGTCACTGTGTCTGGAGGCCCACTCGGAAACAATGCTTGCATACAGCATTTGACCATGGATGTTACTTCTACTAGATAACTTTTCCCTGGCACGAGGCCACAACATCTGTGATCCGTTCTAAGAATGTAACTCCCGTTCGAAAGTTGCATAAAGAAGGGCTCTATCTGAGTTGCAGGTGTGACTAGCTGGTGGCATGAAAGGTTGTTTGAATGTCCATCACATGCTCCGTGTAAATTAATACCTTGACACAAAAGTATACCGCTTAGTGAATGTTTACAATTTTCACCACTAAGAAATACATTTTTGTCACTGTCACTATAGCAAGAATGAGTGTATGGTAATTTCCATTCAGATTTTACATATCCTTTACCCAATTGTTCATACTGGCCAGCAGGTATGTACTCAAGGCACTTTTTAAATCGGAAAGTTGTTATCGGAATTGTGATAATTCCGTGTATTATCCATTCAATGACAGGACTCTCTGACATTGTCAATGGTAATCTCTCGAGTTTTTTGATGCTCAGGATTGTATAGTCTGCTCCTTTCTGTGCCAAACTGATCTGTTTATTAGTAAGGTTAAAAATGGAAAATAATGACGTTGTGTTGATTAAACGCCAAGGCACATAGCCTGAACGGAGATTTTGCAGCGTCCAGCCCAATTCTATAATAGAGCGTAATTGAGACTGGCCATGTTGTAACATTAGCAAGTCTCTGTCTATCACATCAAAGGCAGAGGATACAATATTGTCCAACGAGTATATTCTGGAAGACAGAGTCGTTAACCCATTGTCTACTACAGAAAGTGATTTCTCCAAATTAATACGATCAATTTCTCGTATTTTTTCAGCAGTTTCAATTTGCTTTACTTTCCCCGCCTCGTTGTAAGCAGCATAGATACTGGTCGCTATGAAACGCTTTTGACGCTGTTTGCGTGGTCCAAGAATGAAATCGCGCAAATCAGCACCATCTTTTAGTAAAGACAAGTGTTGCTTAATTTCAGCCAGTGTGGACGAAGTTAGCCATCCAAGGCAGAGTTTCCCTACACTGTATGTTGTTATAATCCCTGGATGTTGTCTCTGGGAATATCTTGAGTCTAATCTGGTCATTTTCAAACCCTGTGTTTTATTCAGGAATCTATCTTGACAGCTATTTGTGTCTGTAGGCCAGATTAACCACTTTTTCCAATCAGGATGTGATCTGTTGAAATGTAAAATTTGTGACACGTCTAACTCAATATCTGTGGTAGCATTTTCAGGTATTGGCTTTGGTATAGACGGTGTTTTAGGGTCTTTGATCTTAGCTAGGCCAAGACAAGATGTTTGGTGTATTGTGTCATTTAAAAATAACATTTGTTCTGGTATCATGCAGGTTCTAAATAGTGCTTCAATGCCTTGTACCTGCCAATCTTTTGTACCCCAAATTGTTTTCGTTTCAATATTATTTTTCCAATAATCAAAACCAAATGTCATCATTTTGTCATAAAATGCTTCTGAATAAATCAATTTAGAATTTGTCAGCATTGTTTTCATTCCTGTTTTATCTAACAGTTTGTAATAAAACGTTTCTGCATTACTGGTGTTAAACCCTGAAAAATATTTGAATTTCTCAAAAAATGCTTTAGAACTGCTTTTAGGTGGTGTAGAACAATGTTCCCATTGATTATACATAAAAACATTTCTAGGCTGTGCAGATTTATGCAAGTAATGATCCCCATAGTGGGTGTAACAGAATAACTGCTCATAACTAGATGAACCTTGTAAATAATCATGATCTGTGAATCTAGCTGACATTACTAAATCAGACATCATGTCATTAATACTGTTAAAGTCCCAATCATCAGAGAATGTACTTGGTGTCACAAAGTCACTTAAGGAAACCTTTAGTTGATGAGGATACTTCAGGATTTCGACCGGACCATAGATCTCATAGTCTGTTTTCTCCCATACTACCCCACCAGGTATTGGAATTGCTGTGACATTTACTGTTGACAGTTCTCTTTTCTTCACTTGGGATGATCTGTGTGGTTTCAGGACTAGGTTGATGTTCTGACTTGCTGTGTCCATTGTAATATATTTTCCTTCAATGAATTTTCCCAAACACAGTACCATGATGAGCCAAAGCAGGAGGAAAAATACACCTAGACCGAACCAGAACTCTAGCCAAGGGGAAATAAGGTAGATTTCCTTCAGTTGATGAAAGAGTTCCTTTGCTTTTTCTTTAAAAGTCTTTTTTGTTTCTGGCATCACTTCGGGGTCGTTTTGATCTTCAGAGAAGTTGTCGAAGTTGATGAAATAACCAGAGGCAGTTCTGTCAATTGTTGGGATTGTTCTTTCAATCTGTCTCTCGGTAGCACTTTCTGATGCCACATCATTGTAGACTGGTGTTGTTTCTTGACGAACTGTTTCAATCTGTGTTTCAAGAGGCACAAGTTCCATGGCATTATTGCATAGTCCTTCATTGTGCACTGCAGGCTGATCGAATGTGATTAGTCTTTCAGTTTGAACCTCTTGGATTGTTGCAAGTTTGGGTATTCTGTTGTTTCTTGGGAGTCCACTGGGCCTACTGTTGATTATAGGCCACATGCTTGTGGTTTTACCAGGTCGATAGACACAACTCTGTTCTCCTTTTTACCACAAGGGGCGGTAGCACAACTGATCTTGTTCCGGTGACTGCTAAGACAGGTACTGCTTTTCTGTAAGAAGGCCCAAATTCCTTCTTAACCGCGATCTTTTCTCTGACTAGATCCCCAATCTTTGGAATCCAGACAGGACTTGCTGGGGCTGTTGCTGGTGGTGCCTCGTCAGTGGTACTTGGCTGTTGCTTTACCTTTATGTTGCTTAATGATTTTCTTGTTTCATTCAGTTCCTGTAAAACAGCCAAACGATCCTTTACATCAAAGTGCGTTGTTTCTTCTTGTACCACTGACATCTGACTATCGAGGTCCTGAACTCGCATTCTAATTCCGAACAATAGTTCGTATGGGCTGAAACCTTTTAGAGAATTTCTTGGCATGTTGTTAAGACTAGTCTGGACACTTATTAAATGTTTGACCCACCCAGCGCCTGAACCTAATACCTTCGCTGTTATAGATTGCTTTATGTCACGTTTTTTTCTTTCTACCACACTGTTCCCTTCGGGGTGCGACGGACAAGAATACCGCAACCCAATTCCCATGCTGGCCATGGCCTCCTTATAAGCTCGAGAGCTGAAAGCAGGACCCTGGTCAGAATGGAACGTGGTAATTGCGTATGTGCCGATAAAGACTCGCAGATCTTTTATAACCGTTCTAGCGTCAGCCGAGCGCTGGAGGCCTCATTTTTTAAGTGCTTTTCGTCTTAATGGTGTACACTGGGACGCGCTTCTCTTCTTTGATTGCGCAGATAGACCGCCTTATGCTGTCTAGAAGGGATCCTGAAACTACACTGGCCTGTTCATTACTGCGATCTCTGTTGCAGTCTTCACAATTTTGAGCAAAACATTGAATATCTATACTCATTCCTGGCCACCAGTACTCTGATTGTAATTCTTTCAGAGAGGCTTTGATTGTTTGGTGTCTCAGACCCAACCCCATGTGTGCTTCCAGCAAGAGGAAGCCCCTCCTGCTCCTGTTTGGAATTATTCTGTCCCCCACTCCAGGGATTCGAGCAAAAGGAACGGAGTTTGCATCGATTATGTATGCATAATTGAGTGGATAGTTTACGGGTAGTGCTGCACAGTCGCCTTTTACGGTCGTTCTTACTGCCAGCATTGTTTCCCCGTCTATGTATTTATCTGTACGCTTTTTTGTGGCTTCGGAAGCCGGTTTAGTTGCTTCCGCGGTGGCTGTATTAGCCAATGAATTCCCTGCAACGTGAACGCCATCACGTTGAAGACTCTGTGCGTGAATCACGTGAAATCTTTTGTAGTTCTTTGTGTAAAAGAGCTACCTGTTTCCAGAGCATTTTATGCTTTATTGTGGCACCTGTGTCATCTTTGTAGTCGTTTTCAATCCAACTCTGCAGCTTATTGTTGTAAGAGTTGACGCAAAAATGAGAATCGCACACGATAAGTGTCGGGAATTCGCGTTCTGCATTTTCGAGCGCCATCTTTAAAGACCTGATTTCAGTTCTCTGAACCGAACAGTTTCCTACAGATTCAGTTTTTGTTACTTTCGGTCTGAATTTACCGCACAGCCAACGACCTTTAATTATCGCACATGCTGCATCGTAGGATTTTCTCTCTACGTTGAAATGCTGTACAAAGCTATCTATATAGATTATACATGCGTATTGTGGGAGAGGCAGAATTTCGATTGGCAGAGGATATTCTTCTTCATATTCTAAATCATTCAGTTCTTCGAATTGCGGGGCGAAATAGTATTTCACATCTTCCGCTCCTAGAGAATCTATACACTGTATCCATTTCGGATCCAGTGACACTGTAGGCAGGTTTACTGGGCTGAATAGCGCTTCGAAGGCGGATTCCGCTGTAAGGATATTAATCCGTTTGCCGTGTGCTAGTTCTCGTTCATTTGCTAATGCGATTTGCACTGCTTTCACAGTTCTTTCTGTGTGACTGAATGTTTTTTCAGCTTGTGTGTACAAGTGAGATTTAATTGAAATAGGTACCTTTTCTCCCTCATTAGAGGTCAGGTACGTGAATCCGCATCTTCCTGGGATGACTCGGATTACAAGATCGATCGTGTTGTCACGTGTATCTAATTTTGTTTTTGCTAACATGTCTGTTTGCAGTGATCTTAAAATTTCTGTGTGTTTTTGAGTCCAATTGATTTGTTTAAAATCAGGTTTTATTAGTTCGTAGAGATGTTTAACCCTCTCTGCGTAATTTAGAATGTAAGTTCTTCCGAAATTCAGAAAACCTAGAATGGATTGTAAATTCTTCAGCGTTTTTGGAGCTTGGAGTACAGCGCACTTCTCTAAGAAGTTGTCCGCTAGGCTTTTCCCTTCACTTGATAATTCGTACCCTAAGAATAGTACTGTCAGATGGGCAATTCGGGACTTTTTAAAGTTGAATTTGTAACCCTCTGCTGCGAACCCAAGTATTATGGTGTTCACTCTTTTCAAGTGAGTATCCAAGTCGTCATCTGTGAGATAGATATCATCTACGTAAGATAATGCTTCCTCATCATAGATTTGTAGTAACTCTGTTACTCTAGCTGAGAATAGTCCTGGGCTGTTCTTGAACCCCTGTGGGAGTCGACAGAATTTTTTCTGCGACCCAAATGCAGAGAAAGCGGTCAAATATCTGCTTTCTGGTGCAATGTTCTGACAAAAGAAACTATTAGATATGTCTAATGTCGTTTTATATTTTTTCCTAACTATGTTATTCATTTGGGCTGCACTATGCGAGTTTTGTACTGCAAAAGTTTTGCAACATGTATTAAGATGTCTTTAGTCCAAAACTAGACGATATGAATTGTCTGGCTTGGAGACAGGAAACAAAGGATTGTTCATTTGAGAGGTGCATGTTTCAATTACCCCCTGGTACTCAAGTTGATCTAAGATCTCCCTGACTTGTTTTTTAGCTTCTTGCTTTATGGGATACTGCCGTTGGGCAGTTGGTTCACTGTTTAATTGGATTTTGTGAGGAGTTGAATCCTCATCCCATCCTACATGATTTTTATATAATGCAGGTGCCTGGGCCACTGCCCATTTCCTTGCATAAGTATATTTTTTGTGAATCGGAATGTGATTCGAGAAGGCAGGCATAATCACTTCTTCGCCACGAGGGCACTCCCTGACAAACTCTGGGGGCCAATCTTTTTCAGCTAACAGAATATCATAGCCTTTTGAGAGCTTATCCCAAAATAGACCCTTAATTTTCCTAGTCTTATCACCCTCTATACGCAATGTTATTTCGTATATTTTATGGGGCTCGCTAAGTCTGGCGTCGGCAGTTTCAACTTGAATGTAGTCATTCGTGTCCACTGTCTCCAGATGACTCATCAAGATCTTGCGCGCTATACTGATTTCTGCTGCACTGTCCAACATTGTCAATGCCCACTCCCCGTTTTTCAACTGTGTCCTCAGTATTCTCGGCATGGTTGATTACTCTAATACTGGCTACCTTCTTTTTCTGAAATTGAGATTTCTTATTTTGAGCAGGTTCCTTGTCTTTGGACTTGGTGTGCTCTCCTGGGTCTGACCGTCCTCTTCTTTCCGAATTCTGTGGAAGAGATCAAGAGGGACGTGTATCAATACTTTGATATCTATCAGGTTTTTTCAGATTATCCCTATTTCTAAGGTTATATCTTTTCTCAGAGGGCTCCCGCTGGGGAGACTGGCGTTCTCGAGTCGGAGTTCTTTCCCTCCGTCGAGGAGACCTTCCTCTGGACTGGAAAACTTTTTCCTTGGGAGTGGATTGTTTATTTCCATCCCAGCTCTTTTTAGGAGTGTTTAAATTATTTTTAATAAATATTTTTTCAGGATTTTCGAGCAGTTGGGGCTTTACCGGTTTCCCACCCAAGCTGTCTCTACCTAATTCTTCATAGCATTTTTCTATGATTTTTGCAAGTTCAGCAGGATCTTTTATATCTGTTTCCTTCAACTTCTGGCGAATCGCCACAGATGCTGCTTCTCCTCTTATATTGGCTAATAATATAGCCGAGACCTGCTTGAAATCTTTCAGTAATTTCATACCTAGATTTAAAGCGGGCTCTGGACCGAATTCATTTTGAATCTGTTTTAGCACTTCTGGTATTACCGCCATAGACGGAACACCGTGTGTTTTTGTGTAAATGGAAGCAAAGACTGTACCCCAAGTGTCACAGTCCTCCACGTGTGGTGCGATTCCCATAGGAAGGCAGATGGTCAAGATTCTGTGTTTCTCTATAGTGGTAGTATCAGGAAATACTTCCTCTATTTGAGTGATTTTCTGTGCTAACCAGAAAGGAATTTGTTCCCGTTTTACGGGTGTTTTACCAAGACATGACTGTATGTTCTGTGGTGTAATTTTATTTGTGTTCCCCTGATGAGGGGTCAGCTGTGGTACATTAACAGCTGGTTGGACTGTTGCAGTCCTCATTACATATTGGACTAATTGCCTATGTATTTTAATTAATGTTTTTAGCTGTACTAACAGCTCTTCCTTAGACATTTTTACAATGTCAGGATGTGGTGTGTAGCTGGCTAGAACCGGCCACGTTGCTCCTGGTCTACCTAGTGGACCGAGCCTGGTAATGTGATCATTGTGTTTTAGGGCGCCATTAAACCAGAGCAGGTGCTCTTGAAATTTAAGTGGAATTTCAATCTCCTCGAAAGGAGCGTACTCTTCCGGAGGTTTCTCTATTTTGTAATAGTGAAACTCTTTTGTTATAGCGTTTACCGCTGGAAAGTTTATCCATGAATAGAATACCTCTGTCTGCCGATACTCGTGAGCCTCTATCACGAAAATGACTGTACCACCTTGAGGTGTCAGTCCGTTCTCTATAGTTTTAATGTTATAGATTTTCTTAAGTGGACCGGGATGATAATAGCATCCGGGTCTGTGTATTCGGGACCTTGCTGAGTCGCATCTGCTGCGGCCCCAGGGGTTCCGTTTTCTGCTGGCATTGTAAAAATGCAAGGTTTGCAGAGTTGGTCTCCAAGGAGACAAAGATTAGGTGCACAATATTTTGGAACACTGTATCCTTCAACGTTGAATAAACCAGAGCTTTACATAGGAATCTCTTCCTACTAAGGTCGGGCGAATTTTAACCTTTCACCCACTCCAGACGTCTATTGGAGTATTTACGGGAGAAAGGGGTGTGAAATATGCACGACTGAGTTACTCTAACTGTCTTGCGTTAGTTTATCGCCTTACCAAACGTTGGGCGCCATGTAGTGTAGTTCCTAGTTTCCCACTAGGCCCTGCGCATTGGAATAACATAAACAGTAGTATCGACGTGGAACTGCGGATATTCCAGGCCTCGACTGACTATGCTAAACTTAATTGGGTTGTGTTACCAACTAGCTCAGAGGTCACTGGAAACTTTCTTCTCTGCATAGGAAGTGATCAGCTTCCTTGGCACAGACAAGAAGGGATTCAGCTTTCCAACAACCGTGCAACATGACAACTTTGCTCCTCAGATCAAGAGTCAATCTCTAGGGTCGTGTGAAACAATAGACATGTATTTCACTCAGTCAGTCTAGTGCAGTTTACTTTCACGAGATGTAGAGAATAGAGAGACGGGCGTTTGTCAATAAAGGGTTAACATTTATTGAACAGTCTTTCTTCTCGTACAAGAGAAATGTATTGCCACAATTGCAAGACTTGTTATTATAAAAAGTACGTACAGTAAGATAAGTATTGCGAAATAGAACTGTAAAAGCATTGATATGGTTTCTTAGCCATACAATGGTTTAAAAGTAATAAAACATACATACAGTCATATATACATTAGGCTAACATACTCAACTGGTGCTTCTAACTAAGCCAACCCCAGTGTGCCTGACGTAAGCCTAACACGTGGAAGGGGAGTAAGTAAGTAGCTTTAAGTTAAGTTGGTTTTGCCAAGGTTTGCTTCAAGAATTCTCATCTAAGGGTTTAGTCAACACCATACCTCTGAATAGAATGATGGAGGATTGGTATCTCCTTCAGGGGTCACTCTCGATATCCCAGTCACCCGCGAAGGTAGACCGGAAACGCCGGTGCTGGATTTCTCTGCAGGAGAAAGGCAGCGGGTCTCTTCAGCGCGTCGAGGAAGGAGGGTGGACAGCGTCCGCGGGCAGCTGGAATCTGCTGGATGTCTTCGCAGAGAGACGGCTGTTCAGCTCCTAAGCGTACTGTACCATCGTTCGCGCTTTAGCAGCGATAATGGTATCAGCAGCTTCACCACCACAGGGACAGCAGGCTGCAGCGACAGAGTGCTAGATTTACCAACACGGGGTCTTGCAGGCAGCTGGCATCAGCAACAGTAGCTCGCATTGCTTAAGGCAACGTTGGTAATATTTATACCTGACAGGTGCTGGGTTTGACACAAGTTTGCTGGACATAAGACGTCAATTAAAGATGTCACTAGGAAGTGATAGTTATCAGTTGCTCATTAGAGTTCCATTACTAATCAAAACACAGCAAGCGGGGATTTCCAGGTTTGCTGAGTTTTTATCTTGTTGAAGAACTCGGAGTGTTATCTAGGAATATCAGATAGTGACTACTGCTCTGTCATTGCACTAATTGGTCGCAAAGGAAGTGGCAGAGAGAACTATGCTGGAATGTGGCTCTGTTCGTGTGAGGCCAGAGATGACTTTTCAGAAAATCGCACTTGAACGGTTATGCCAATATAGGGAATAAATGGATTTATAGCCGAATAGGGGCATAAGGTCACAGTATCGATCAGGAACCTAGATAAACACGCAACAGGCTTATCCCAAAGGCAATGTGTAAAGTATTTGTACCAATGCACACTGTAGCATAGTGAAAACACCACACGTGGACACCACACCAGTTTAGAAAAATAAACCATCTTTATCTAAACTTAATTAGACCAAAACAACAAAATGCCAACATACACAATTAAAAATAGGACTTTCAAAAGGTTTCAAGAACTTTTACCATAGAAACTATAGATGCATGACTTTTACACCTGTAGTTGCGTCAAAATTCACAAGGCAAAACAGCTGCAGAGTGAAGAAGTGTTTAAAACAAAGAGATGCGTCAGTTCCTGAGAACTTGGGGAGGTGATGCGACAGTTCTACTGCACGCAGGGAGAAGTGATGTGTCGAATCCAGCCTGTAGGGGAAGTGATGTGGCGTTTCTTTGTGATGGTTACGGTCTGCAGGTGGTGCATCTGGAAAACTTGTCGCACAGGTATGATGTGTGGAATTCCAGGATGCGGTGGTAATCGATGTGGCGAGGCGAGAAGCTCTGCATTGGTTTTCCTCATCCATGACACCTCGATCCATTGATTCTAGCAGCAGTGACAGGCACTGCGTTGGTTTTTGTAGCGGCACAGCAATTTATGGAAAATCTTCTTGCGCTGTGAAGATGCATCAAAAAAACAGCCGCAAGCAGAGCAATGCATCGTTTTTATAGTTCTTCAAGTTCCTTCCCTCTTCCAGCTCCCAAACAGCAGTGCCAACCTCCAAAGGTCCAATATTGTCACAGAAACCTCCTGGCATGTCAGAACTCACAGCAGCAGAGTTCAGGGGAGCTGGGGGTGAAGTATGTGTGTCCCTGTGACTTCAGAAAAGGAGTCCAGCCCTTGGAGAATATCCTTCATGCAGGGGACACAGCACACAGAAAAGTCTTTCTTGTTTCCTTGGCAGAAACAGCAACTGCAGGCCAACCCCGCACAGCACACAGCAAAGGAGCAGTACTTCTACCCAGTCTCTATAGCTCTTCTCCTTGGCAAAGGATCCTGTTGAACTCCAGGTATGTAATCAAAGTCTGGGGTATGGCCCCTCTTTTTATACAGTAAATCTCTTTGTTCTCTCCTGCCTTAGGGCTCTGAGCCCAGTTCCCACCAGTTCTGGGGGAACTTTGCAAGTGCAAAACAACCTCCACTGTCAGTGTGAGCCCTGGCTCCAGACCCATCACAGCCCTATTGAGGTGTAGGTGCTACTCCTATCCTCAACTCCAAATGCAGACCAGGCCTATTCAGCCTACTGCTGACTGATCCAGACTCTCTATAGCCACTTCACATCCCCAGCCCTTGTCACTTCAAAGCCAGCCAGTCTATACACATCATAGCAGAGGCACACCAAATGGCTAAGCAAGAAACAACCTACTTTCTAAATGTGGGATTTTCAAACACAGATTGTAAAAATCACCCTCACTAAAAGATGCATTTCAACATTCAGAGCTCAGGCATACTAAACTTTATTTTCCTATCTGGTTCACAGGAGTGGTTATGCTTATAAGATGTTATAAGCAAACTCCCCATTCTGTTCTTTGGGAACAGATAGCCTTACAATAGTGAAAAACAAAATTGGCAGTATTTCACTATGAGGACATTCCACACACATCAGGGCATGTCCCAGCTTTCACATAGACTATACCCTGCCCACATGGGTACCTTGTGCATACCTTAGGGGTGACTAACATGTAAGAAAAGGGAAGGTTAGAGCCTGGCAAGTGGGCTCACTTGCCAGGTCGACATAGCAGTTAACAAACTGCGCACAGGCACTGTAGTGGCAGGCCTGAGACATCTTTTCATGGCTAATCGTGTGGGAGGCACAAATAGTTCTGCAGGCCCACTAGTAGCATTTGATTTACAGGCCCTGGCACACTCAGTGCACTTTACTAGGGGCTTATCAGTAAATCAAATATGCCAACCATCTATAACCAATCATAATAACAATTTACACAGGGAGCTCACTGGTTAGAGGAGGTATACCCTGAAGCAGAGGTCAGACCCGGGACCAGGGTTCAATTCCCGACGCGGCGGGTCTTGAGCCCAATTGTCCACGGACTCGATAATTCTCGCTTCGGTGCCCACTCTAAGCACGGGTTCACACTATGCAGCTCTGGGCATTAAGCTTGCTTAATCTCCACAACGGCCCCCCTGCAGCGGGATGTAAAAAAAAGGCATTTTAAAGCTGTTTAATGGGGAAAGGTGCAAGTGCTTGATGGTAGTGAGTGTGATGGCCAGCCTTATTTAAAGGCTTAGCATAATTGTGGCAGCATCCTTCCCAAGCCTTGGGCTTTGATACAGGCAGTAAGGATGTTCCCTGGCTTTGTTTCCGACATCATTAGTCTCTATGGAATAAGCATGATTAGAGATTGTGGCTCTCTCCCATGGGTCAGTGTTGGATGCGGGTTCCCAGTGGCACAGATTATGTCATTCCGGTATGCGGTGGTGTGATCCCTGGGCTACCTTTCATCTAGGTTCTGGGTGCTTTAACTTTTAGTGTGGGGGTCCGTGTTTCATTCTTCGGTTTCTTCTACATTCCACTCCTCCCTCGCATTGTCACTCGTCTGATACGGAGCGCGGTTGATCAGCTACTTCTGGATGCACTTCTTTGTCCGAATCGTCCTCTGACGTCGGCACACTGTTGCGTGGGGGCATGTCAATGACTTCATTTATTGGAGCCTGACTTCAGGGCCTACGAGTTTGGTTTTCTTTACACTTCTGTGGCAATTGTGTCTGTTGCAATGCTGCGAACATCCTCACATTTGAGATAGGTTGAAGGTTCTTAGATTGAGTTCTCTCCCGTGTTTAGCACAGTTGGGGTCCCCACTCCTTCCTGCTATCACAAATGAATGCAGATGTGCCTTTGGAATGTCGGCCTCCCGCGGTGCAATTATCAAAGTTTAAATGTGATCTTCCCTGGAAAGTGTGTGTTCAAATTTTTGATGCAGGGTCACATCGGGTTGGGAACTTGTAACTTCCATAGTTACTCCATGGATGTCCTCATCTGACGGAGATCAAGATGTTTTTGGACCATTTGACTTTGTATTTTTAAGTTATGTCCTGTCATCTGTCTCCTGTGTTCTATGCCCTTGGACTTGTCTGTTAGTTGTTTTTTATTTTGGTTTGTTAAGGCTTCGGTGCTTCTCAGGCATGTGTGTGTAAGTTCTCTACTAGTTTTGTGCCGGTTTCATGATCATCTTGTACTTTGCATTTTCAGGTTGTCCAGTCGTGTGCTGAATTAGCAACAATGCAGGATTTCAGACATTTAGTTCAGACTGTGGTCCGTTGTCCCTAGCTTCAGTAATGAGTTTGGCTTCAAATCTTGATAACAGCCTCTCTGTGTCACTCCCTTTGACCTGTTTGAGGATTGTCCATTTTATGTAATTCGGCCCGTGCTGGTTCTGAATGTAGTGCTTGACCATGGGGGCATTCTGTACTGACAAAACTTGCAGCAACTCTTCGCTGTTTACCCAATCGCACAGCTTGAAGACAAAATCATTCACAATTTTTTGCATAGTTCCAATATGTTTTTATTCTTCATTTTTGACAATTCATCCAATTTAGACTTGCTTTTGTAACGATATGACTCTCCAAAATTGTCCATTGCTTCAAATGAGGTGGTTGTGCCCATCCAGACCTCGTAACACTTCACGTACGGGATATTAAATTCATGTAACACAGCAGTGATTAATAATCCCAATGCATTTCGGGCCCTCATTAATGGCCCTTCTTCGGGGGAAACTGTACAGATTAAAAAATGACATGAAGCCTGTATTAGTCTAACGTTTTACACACATGGGATGTTATTTAACAAATGCACATTCAAAGGAAATCGCCCCTCTAAGAGCATTGCAAATAATAAATCAACATTACCCCCAAAAATTGTGTTCCAACATTGTCAATAGTTTACTGCACATAGTTACCACCCCCACTCCATCCTTGATGTAAAACCTGCCAATATACTAACGTGACTTAGTAAACAATCAACCTTTCCTCGCATTGTCTATTTTAACCCAAATGCTAAACAAATAAACTTAGCTGAATATATTAAAAAACCAGCGCATTAACCTCACAAATTCCCACTTCCAAAGCTATTATGCCCGTTCACCTGCCCAAATTTCTGTGCTATTTTCATCCGCTCTGCGCCCTTCTCTCTTCATGGCTGCTGGTCAGATTAGGTGCAGAGAGCTATCGCGATCAACTGAACGCTCTATTTAAACAATTAATTCTGGCGCCAAAACCCTCTATCCCAGAAGTTAACCACTCTCCAATGAGGAACTGCGAAACCCACCCTCCCACAAGCATCGTTCACAATTCCTCCTCCATTCCCTTTGCTAACTCCAACTACCAGAAACCCCTGTGTCAAAAAAATAAAATATGTTCACCTCAATTTAGTAATGTTGAAAAAAACTATCCAATGCCAATTGAACATAAAATAATATATGACCCAGAAACTACTGAATATACACTTTAAAATCCATTGTTTAAACATTAATACAGGAAAACCGTCCGTAAATCTGTTCTGTTACACATTGAATAGAGACAGTTCGTAGAGGTGTTAAATGAAAGGTTAATTTTTATTGATGCTCATGCGAGTGCAAAATGCTGGTTAGGCGTTCAATTCAAAGATACAAGTTTAGATGGCATATGCACACCATTTAAGTTTTGCCAATTTAATCCATTTTCAAAGTTACTCTTGTTTATCCATGTAAATCAACTGTGCGTGCGGACTGGGACCATGCCTGCCCTTGGCACGTGAAAGATAACGACAAAACTTGCAGCGACTCTTCGCTGTTTACCCAATCGCACAGCTTGAAGACAAAATCATTCACAATTTTTTGCATAGTTCCAATATATTTTTATTCTTCATTTTTTGACAATTCAACCAAGTTAGACTTGCTTTTGTAACGATATGACTGTCCAAAATTGCCCATTGCTTCAAATGAGGTGGTTGTGCCCATCCAGACCTCGTACCACTTCATGTACGGGACATTAAATTCATGTAACACAGCAGTGATTAATAATCCCAATGCATTACGGGCCCTCATTAATGGCCCTTCTTCAGGGAAACTGTACAGATTAAAAAATGACATGAAGCCTGTATTAGTCTAACACTTTACACAAATGTGATGTTATTTAACAATTGCACATTCAAAGAAAATAGCCCCTCTAAGAGCATTGCATATAATAAATCAACATTACCCCCAAAAATTGTGTTCCATCATTGTCAATAGTTTACTGCACGTAGTTACCACCCCCACTCCATCCTCGATGTAAAACCTGCCAATATACTAACGTGACTTAGTAAACAATCAACCTTTCCTCGCATTGTCTATTTTAACCTAAATGCTAAACAAATAAACTTAGCTGAATATATTAAAAAACCAGTGCATTAACCTAAAAAATTCCCACTTCCAAAGCTATTATGCCGTGTTCACCTGCTCAAATTTCTGTGCATTCTGTACTGTACACCTTATAAGGGATTTATGCTGAATAATAAGTTTATTAACTGATTGAGTTGTCTTGCCAACATATGCCAGATTGCATGGACACATGATACAGTATATAACGTTCATTGTGTTGCAATTGGTGAACTCATTGTGGCGGACGCTTTTGTTCGGTAATTGAAAACACTTCCTTCTACAGTCATGGGACACAGGTTACAATTCCCACACTTGTGGTGTCCTATTACTGGTGGAAGAGCCAGCATTGTTTGAATTGTCAGCCGATGTCTCTTTATCTGTGTGTTGGCCCGTACTAAATGGTCTCTGATGCTTTTGTTCTTCTTCAGTGCAAAAACTGGAGTGTCTATGAACATTTCCATCCCTCTCATGGTGTTCCAATTCTTTTTGACTATTTTCTTGATTTTGTTCGTCATTGTGGAGAATGTGGTCACACATACTAAGGGTGTTTCTTTGGATCCTTCTTTCTGAGTTAGAAAGACCTCCCTCAGTGTGCACCATGCTCCTTTCAAGGCCCTTTTGGTCAACTTGCATGGATAGTTTCTTTCAACCAGTTTCTCCAGCAGTCATTTTGCATTATTGAAGTAGTCTTCATTTTTCGAACAGTTCCGCCTGATTTGCAAGAATTGACTGAAGGGTAGATTTTCTTTCAAATTGCGCTGGTGGAATCTGCGGAAATGTAGAAGTGTATTTCTGTATGTCTCTTTGGTATAAACGGTTGTGTAGATGGTTCCTTCTTCATGTCGTACCATGAGATCTAGGAAGATTATTTTCTCCTTACTGGCACCCACCGTGAACTGAATGTTCATATTTCTTTGATTGAGCCAATTTTTTAATTCTTCAGCTGTTTCTTGCTGACCTCGCCATATCATCAACACATCATCAAAGTTAGCACTTTTTTAAATGTATTAAGGTAAACCAATCTAAGTCAATGGTAGAGATAGGCCTGAAACGACTTTAGTAGTTTTTACCTGCTAGGACATGTAACATTAAAATATAAACATTCTACGTATTACTTACTTGCCTGGCAAAAGGTAGATGACAGTGTAAAACTGCACTACAGATTTGAGACGTGTTAAAGTGCTACTTTGGTGGATGGCACAATTAGTGAGC
This sequence comes from Lissotriton vulgaris, assembly GCF_964263255.1. Classification (NCBI taxonomy): domain Eukaryota; kingdom Metazoa; phylum Chordata; class Amphibia; order Caudata; family Salamandridae; genus Lissotriton; species Lissotriton vulgaris. Next base: position 2,082,178,815 of record NC_141687.1, read on the forward strand.
AGGCCCTGGGCATATATACTGCCATTTACAAGGAACTTACAATTAAATTAAATGTTGCCAATTTGGTGTATGCAAATTTAACCATGGTTGCGGAAGAGAGCACACACACTTTAACACTTGTGAGCAGGTTTAAATTCCTAAAGCCAACAAAAGTAAATTGAGCCAAACAAGGAGAGGTGAAGGCAAAGATTTGGGGGAATACCATGCCAAGGATGTCAGGTCTATCTTCTGCACAAAAACAATTGTAAGACATTTTTTTCTCCTTCTATGTTTAATTCAGAATGCATCACGTATAGAGAGAGGCCATAACAAGGAGAAATATAAACTTGTTGGGCTTCTATGTGGTTGGCACAAAATTATGGCACAATACCAAATTTACTGAGTAAATCTGTAATTGTGTCGAACTCTATGGGTGGATACATGGGAACACCGCCTGCCATAATGAAATGTAATGCAAAGCTGCGCAAAGCTGCAGTGAGGCATTACACCAGGTGGCATTTGTGATGGAGTAATCCACCTGCCGAACTCTAAACAGGCCCTTAGTCTTTTTTCTAAAGATCAAAACCCTGTAAAAATACATTAACAACATTACTTCAATATTTTATGGAAAAATAATTTTTGGAGTTTAATAACTTTTTTACTTTTTCCTCTTGTTTGTCTTTATTTTCAGTCAAGATTAACAAGCAGTGTTTCTGAGGTAATCCAAATCTGCCATTGTCCCCATACCGAAGCATTGCTTCCAGTATCTTATCCCTTCCCTTAATATTTTTCTGGGTTACTAACTGATATATCATACTGTACATTGGTTGAAAAAGATGATTGATTGAGACAGAAAGCTACATACTTTGGAAATGTCATTCTTAAATTGAATCCTGACAGATCAGCCATATTGAGGGCAGATATTTTGGCAATGTTATTTCCTACTCAGGATCATCAATAAAAGTTTAGAGGTCCCAATTTCCAAATGGGAAAAGGATAATTGACCCCCGCCCCACATGTACTGAGAACAACCGCCCAGTGCATCATGGCTTTTCAACAACAAACACCCACTTTAAGAGTTTTTTTCCTCAAACATAAAAAAAATATTTTTTTACAAGTGTATTGAACATGGTGCACTGCAAAGCTTTGTTGATTTCAGTAAAGCTGCCATGATGGTTGCTCCACTAAAGGCAGAGAGATCTCTACCTACCTGGTGGAGATCTCTATATATGTCCTGGAGTACATACACAATGGTAGTGTGGTACCTCACTTTGCTGTCCTGACAGAAAGGGGTACAGCTCGCCAAAGACTTATAAGCCCTAAAGTCTGTAGCACAACCATGTATTACACCCATTTTCCATTCCATGACAAGAAATAAATACTTTAGATGCTTTGGTTGACATATATTGATGCCTAGCACCGGCAGCCGATTAGCTAAGCGAAAAGGTATTAAAAACGGTCTTTTGCAAGGGAACACATTTGAGGTGAGGAAACTGAACAGGAAATCAGGAAGTATGCAAATGCAAAGACAATTAACTGGACGCAGTTACTTACTATAATTTTTGTTTCTATGCACAATCAAGAACAATAAGACCAAAATCGATTTGCAAACAAAGGTTGTAATCAATTTAATTGAGAAAAAAATAGTCTTGCTTGTAATAGAAGAGAAATTCAAAGAATTGACGGGTTTCCTGGAGATGACAACCTCACTTAAAGAAAGCAAATGAAGGCCTTGATTTACTTCTCAAGTTATGACACTGATATTTCTAAGACACAAGCAACTGAGCTGATTAAGAAAAAAATATGAATCTTGAAACAGGCATATATAACTGGGCTTAAGTCATCCATCTAATGTCAAGCATATCTGAATGAATTACAAAAAACACACTTCAAGTATTAATCAAAATATTATGTTTATTTTGAAAATGTGGAAGCCAATCTAAAAGCGTATCTAGACAAACTGCTCTGCTTTAAGTTGCAGAAGTATATGTGGACACACTACTCGTTTAAGCTCAGCATAAAAGATCCACCTTTTTTCGTTTTTGCAATTTGTTACTACACTTTCTGAAAGATAAATATATTGCCCAATGCCCAAAGTTCAACAGAGATATGTTCAATAGAGTTATGTAGTTATGTTCAATGGAGATACAGTATAAATAGTATAAATATATATGTAAAGTATATATATATTCACTGAAAAAAACATATTTAAATTTCAGAAAAACACACATTCACTGGATGATGTCATCAGTGATGTCATCAGTGATGTCATTTAAGATGTCATCAGTGATGTCATGAGTGATGTCACTGACCATGTCATGAGTGATGTAGTATGTGCATCATCAGCAGTGCATTGCGGGCGCGCAAGTTATAGTTAGCTGAACTAGCTATAACAGGGGAATTTCAATGGTTTTGTATGAGTGAAATCTCCAGCTAACTATAACATGTGTGAAACCTATGGTTTTTTCAGTGAATTTGCGAGGTTTTTTTATTTGTAATTCCTAACTATAACGTGGCTGAAACCTACAGAGTTTCAGTGAATTTCAAAGGTTTTGTAAATAATTTTTAAATGTATACATTATTATATTTCTTTCTTTTTATACTAATTTCATACATTTTTATAAAAAACATTTATATTTATTTTAATTTTTTAATTATATTTCATGTTCCTAATTTAAAATAATAACAAAACTAAGCTTTGGAAGTGGGAATTTGTGAGGTTAACTAATTTTTGTTTCATTTTTTTACAATTAAAATCTGTATAATTCCTTTTTAAATTTTTTTGGGGGTAATCGCACCTTACGTCTACAGTGATCGCACCACACTTTGTACGGTAAATGGTCCTCTGTGCGTAGCCGCACACTCATTGCGGATACGCTTTGACCTTGCGCATCACATCAATACTTCTGCTTGACGTCATGAACAGCGCCCCGTAAGCGTACAGCGCAAAAGTTTCTAATTGTTCAAAAACATATATTTATGTATTTAATGTACATATTAAGGGAAGACATTATCTAGGACAATCATGAAAATATTTTTTTTTACTTTTAATAAGCGATTATTTCTTTTAAAGCAATTACGGAAATCGCAGAGGTACATAGTACGTACTCGCATCTTAAGAGCACCATAAGAGCACCGTAAGAGCACCGTAAGAGCACTGTAAGCGTACGCAAAGTCATGTGAACATAAAAGGAGAGTTTTTATTGGTTCATAATACTTCCTATTTCAACTGTTGAAAGACCCCTCTCACTTTGAACATCCTACTTGGACTTTCGCAGGAAAAACATCTATTCTGTGGAGCTGTAGTCTTTTAGAACCAAACTCTACAATGGCTGCTCTTTTTGAGACTTCATCAGTACATTCCTCTGAGGAACATTTTGTTACTGGGCCACCTCAGAAAAAGAGTAAAGAAGCTTTCATTTGGAAGTTTTTTTCATTTCCGGAGGGACAGAAAAAGGTGAATGTACCAAAAGTAACGTGCAAGATCTGTGAGGTTACACTTTCCAAGGGTGACCCCACTAAAAAGTACTCTTTCAGGACAGCCTTAATGGTTCGCCATGTCAAAAATTTGCATCCAAATAATTATGGAAGGATGGTAACATAAAGGTTCCAGGAGAACCCTCAACCTGTAGTTCCTTCTACCTCAACTGCACCACCACCTCCTCCGAGCAGTCCACATACTATTATTGTGCTTCAGTTTGCGGATCTTACAATTCATTGTAAATTTTGCAGGTAACTCCTTTGTTATGGTGGGCAGTCCATTGACCTCATTGTGAAGAGCAAAGAAGAGCACCGTTGGCCAAAACAGTAATATTTTTTTTTCTTTTTTGTTCCTGTTCCACAGTTTTTTTGTTTCCAGTTTCTTTTTTTTGGTTTAAAAAAAACAACTAACAACTTGCTGAAAAAATACAAAAAAAAATAGAAAACTAAAAAGAAAAAAAAAAACACTTCTTTTCAGAACTACCTCCACTAGCTTAAGAAAGAACTATATTTCTATATTAGTGTGTAAAAGTTTGTCAGAATGAATATGTAGTGCATAAATGAATGAATGAATTAGTACTGTATGGTGAATGTGAAAGTGGAAAACTATAAGGGAGTGCTACAGCATAAATGTATAAGGTGTTTACCTATAGTATACTGTAGTACCTCTGAAGCACTTCAATGTAACATATCCATATAAATAAGTTACAAGTCTATGCTTCAATTTGCAATGCTAGTGAAACTGCATGGGTGAATTTGTATGTGTTAGGAGCGGATTTACAACCCCTTGTGCTCTTTTACACATCTTTTCTGTCACTTTTGTGATGCAGCGGTGTTGCAAAAGATGTGCCATGGTGTCTGATATTTACAATGTGATGCATATGGAAGGTGCATCACATTCTAAAGCCCTGCGCCAGAAAGAGGCTTTCATGCGCAGAGAGGGGGGGAGGGAGTGGAGGTGTTCTAGCATAGGAACACCTCCTAAAAGTGACTGAGTGAAATCTATAAGATATCATTCAGTCACTTTCAGGCATATGCTACGTCAAAACCCTGCACCTGCTTGAAACAGGTGTAAGGATTGACACAACTTTGTGAGCATAGAACCCCAAGAGCATTGCTGGAGCTGCGTTGCGCTTGGAACGCAGACAAGCAATGCACCACATTCACAACACAAATACATCACATATCTGGGTCGTGTTTGCTCTATAATACACTACAATGTAAATACGGTGCATCCATTGTGGTGATATCACAGTGCACAATAACTACCATATCTCTGGGGAGGTACCACTTATTGTACATCTGCTGATTACTGTTTGAATGTAGTGAATGGATTACTACACACTGATCAATGAGTCACTACAAAACTATAACAGGAATGACAGAGGGCTTGGTGGAAGTGTAAAGATAAAGACTGAGGAATTCAAAATATAAAAGGTAAATTTGCAGGTGCATAGAACAGTACATGCATAGTGAATAGGAGTTTGAAGCAGTCCATATACTAAGGCCTACTTTGCTCCATAATTACTTGGGTACTGACTGCATGATTACAGTTCCGCAAAGAGAGTGCATGACTGAATTTATAAGAGCTTCAGTTTTACCACAGCACATATATAAGTAAATACTGCTGAATGGTTCACTACAATATTGAAACAGTAGAGTGAGGGTGATTGTGAAAGTCTAATGATACAGACTGGGAAACTGAATGTAAACAAAGCAAATGTGCAGCTACATAGAAGAGTGCATGCATAGTCTATACAGGTTTAAAGCAGTACATGGCCTAAGGCCTACTTTGCACCATGATTACTTGAGTGCTGACTGGATAATTACAGTTCGGCAAGGAGAGTGTCTGTCTGAATTTAAAAGAGCTTCATTTTTAGCACAGTGCATACATAAGGGCATTCTGCTGAATAGCTCACTACAATGCTGAATTAGCAATCACAAAGAGTTTGCTGGAAGTGTAAGAATATAGACTGGATAATAAAAACTATAAAAGACAAGTTTGCCCATGCATGGACGAGTGCATGCATAGTGTATAGGAGTTTGTAGCAGTCCATGCCCTAAGGCCCACTTTGCACCATGACTACTTGGGTACTGGCAGAATTATTACAACTCTACAAGGAGAGTGTCTGGCAAAATGTATAGCAGCTTCACTTTTAGAACATTGTATACATAAACACATACTGCTGAATGGCTCACTACAATACTAAAATAGCAGAACCAAAATGTTGGGAGGAAGTGTAATGATACAGACTGGGCAATTGAACGTTTAAAAGCCAAGTTTACAGGTGCATAGAAAAGGGCATTTATTATTTAATAACCTTCCCAAAGCCCGAAGCGCCAGCACACCTTTCCGAGGGTAGGATTACGAGTTACAAATGCTAGCCTTTTTAAAATTAAGAACCATGAAAATAGCAAATAATAAACCTTTCTATTTTCTTCTAAAGATAACAATATTTTTTTATACATCTTCTATTTAGATGCTTTTAATCATGAAAATGCACAGAACACATTTTACCGAGTAACACTTTTTAAACTCTCCAACGTATGTAGATAATAAATAATACCTTATACGTTTTACTATCAAAATCGAAACCTTTACAGCTTCACAGTTTGTAAGTTTTCAGAACGCGTGCAGAAGAAAAACAGTTAAAACGTGAGCACGTGTAAACTTCAAAACGTGCCATATAAATAGGCTTCCTTCCATAGACTACTAAACAACAAAAAACTATTTAAACCACACCTACTGTGCAATTAGTTTTGTTTTTGCGAGTTATTTCTGAATCGCCAATCTCTATCATCGGATTCTCTTTTTGCATCAACAAACATATTCCGGAGTTGTAAGTTGTTTCAATATGACATAGGCATAGTACTTAGTTATAAATTGTGGCTATTTGCCAATATTTAAACATTTATATGTAGAAAAAAATGTTATTGCATGTTTTTCGCTTTTTCTCTGTAACGTCAGCAGCTTGTTCTTAGAAACAGATAGATTATAACAATATGGCTGAGATACCCGCCACCCCCTCTCAACACAATCCCCAAAAGGAGGGAAACCGGAAACAGTTCTTAAAGTTTTTGGAAGTGGGAGGGAGTGACCCTCCCGGCCGTATTTATTAAACAAAATTAAAACATTAAACGTTTCATGTTATGTACAATTTCATTAACACATTGCGATGTTTGGCTAACCTTAACATATTCTCTAATACAGAGGTTCTCCTAGCCGAACTAGCATCCTACAAAACATTCTCTAGAAATACTGAAATTGTACATCCTAACGTTTAAGGGCCAACGGCAAGGTCATAACCGGTGTCAAGATCCCTAACCAGACTTACCCCTCCCACTTGGGAGGGGCGACAGCACAGAGGCTTACCTCAAGTGCAACTACTAACAATTTCCCTTGACTTGACGGGGGCACTTAAGACTCGACGCCATTTAAAGGTCGTTCGAAGACTCGTGTGAGGTATCTAGAAGGTATCGTGGACCTCCCCCCACCCCACACAACTTACCGCATCTGCCGTCGCAGATGACACTGGCCCCGGGAAATTCCCCAGGAGGGGGCTGTAACCCCTCCTACAAAGGAAGGGGCCTTGACCGCCTTTCCTTTACTTCCGGCGACCCACCCTTAGACGGGACCGCCTCCCCACTGAGGGGCCAATGGCCACCTCTCCCGAGCGCTCCCATCCGTGTTGGGTGACGCCCACTCATAGGGATCTTCTAATTAGTGCTCACCGATCATGACCTTACCGCCTACCAAAAATTAAATACGACAATTCTTACTCACACCTATGTAAACATTGGTCGCTACGACCGAAAGAGCATGCTTAAAGATACAACACTATATCAAACATTTTCATCGCAAAAAACCTACACGACATTCACCATTCTTTATTAGGCTCAACATCAAACTGATACCTTCACAGCCTGTAAACGAAACGGAAAACATATTTATAAATTCACTTTATTACAGAACAACTGGCTGTCCTCAGGGGCTGGTGGGTGGGTCAAAATTGGCTCTTCGTTCTGTCCCGAGCTCACGTGTAGCGAGGAGGTGCAACTTCGGAGCACAAGAACAAGAGGACGTCTTCTGGTCTTGCGTCTCTTTTTATCCGTCTTCAGGGCGGGCGTAAACCCGCCCCTGCCTGCCCCTAGGGCGGGGCTGGCTACGTCGGTGTCTAGGCCAGCCCACTCTAGGGCGGGAAAAGACGCGCCCCGGCTACGCCGCTTCGGGCATACCAGCCGAGACGCGCCTCCCGCCCAAAAATGGCTTCCCGGGGGGATCGAGGCACTCCGCCATACGTTCGGGGGGACCGAGTGGTCGCCCCTTTCCATATGGCTGAGATACCCGCCACCCCCTCTCAACACAATCCCCAAAAGGAGGGAAACCGGAAACAGTTCTTAAAGTTTTTGGAAGTGGGAGGGAGTGACCCTCCCGGCCGTATTTATTAAACAAAATTAAAACATTAAACGTTTCATGTTATGTACAATTTCATTAACACATTGCGATGTTTGGCTAACCTTAACATATTCTCTAATACAGAGGTTCTCCTAGCCGAACTAGCATCCTACAAAACATTCTCTAGAAATACTGAAATTGTACATCCTAACGTTTAAGGGCCAACGGCAAGGTCATAACCGGTGTCAAGATCCCTAACCAGACTTACCCCTCCCACTTGGGAGGGGCGACAGCACAGAGGCTTACCTCAAGTGCAACTACTAACAATTTCCCTTGACTTGACGGGGGCACTTAAGACTCGACGCCATTTAAAGGTCGTTCGAAGACTCGTGTGAGGTATCTAGAAGGTATCGTGGACCTCCCCCCACCCCACACAACTTACCGCATCTGCCGTCGCAGATGACACTGGCCCCGGGAAATTCCCCAGGAGGGGGCTGTAACCCCTCCTACAAAGGAAGGGGCCTTGACCGCCTTTCCTTTACTTCCGGCGACCCACCCTTAGACGGGACCGCCTCCCCACTGAGGGGCCAATGGCCACCTCTCCCGAGCGCTCCCATCCGTGTTGGGTGACGCCCACTCATAGGGATCTTCTAATTAGTGCTCACCGATCATGACCTTACCGCCACAGGTCCGGATAGTTGACCGGCTATCCGGACCCCCCACAAGACTCCTACCTAAAGGTCATGTTTTAACGTTTTTTAACCAAGCTAAGAAGTCTCCTATGAGTAACTCATTCCCCACCCTTGACAAATGCACACCATCCCCCAAATACATACTGTCATCATTAATACAACTATGCGAGATCGAATGCAATGTCTTGGAACGGAACAACCTACTCACTTTGTTATTCAATTTTTTAACAGAATGATTCAAAGCAGGGATCGAGATAGCCCCCCGCCACACTTTTCGTGGGATCATATGAGACCACGCAATTATGCACCCCGGAACTCTCCTCGCTAACCAACTTACCGTGGAAAGCATAGCCTCCAGGAGAAGTCGTCTACCGGTGGTGACCAAATCATTGCCCCCTAAATGCACTATGACTATGGACGGCGGTGACCTCATCCGCCCTAACAAACCCTCAAAGAATGCTTGAAACTGGTCAATACAGAGACCGCCTCTTCCGTAGAAGGACACTCTGTACCCGTATTCCCCAGGTACGTGAATCATGTCACCTGCTTTGAATACGTCTGCGGCCCGTCTCACGTATGAGTGGCCCACGACCCACACCTCCTTTCTCACAGCCGGTGATGTCTGACCGCTGGCCCGGTGTTGGGTCGACTGCATAGTCCGCCCTGCCGCGTAGGCTTGCGCAACTGAAAACAAACAAAAGACAAGAAGCGTGAGTATATGATTACAGCTTCACAACATGTGCAATCGCACATATCTCTTATAACAATTGGAGGACCAACGCCCCACTCGTTTCACTTGCTCTACATTAAGACCCCTGGCTGTAGCTTCAGTGGCAGCCCCTATTCGAAAGGAATGGGTCCCGAATTCGCCCGGGTCCAAGCCCGCTGCGGCAATGGCCATTGCAAGCACCCGCTGAAACTGAAACCTCGTCAGCGGGGTGGCGTCTGCATGCCTCAACAAAGTCCCCCCCCATGATGCCACCCTTCGTGCTAGGTAATCTTCTAAACACTGTACCGGACACATGGAGGACCCGGGGGTCCTGCGAATGATCGTGCAGTCCCCCCTCCCATCTTGGTCGGTCTTGGACCTGAGAAAGGAGACAATCATCGCATCGCCCCTGATCTGAACGTGTTCCCGGCACAACCCCCCCACCACATCCTGTTTGTTTCTTGCAACCAGCTCACTTATCCTCATAGCCCCGTGAAATGCCAGCGTAAATGCAGTCCGGAACAAACACGTCTCGAAAGGAGACGAGCATGTGGTAGGGAGTGTGGCCAGCAACTGGGACAACCTATCCAGACCTATCGGTCGTCTCACATCTACTCTGCGACCCTCAAGGCGTTGCCACCCACGCAGCGCCTTTTGTACTGCAAAAGATGCTGTCGGGTCCTGGATATTATGGGCCCTGGCAACAAAGGAAATGGCGGCACGATGCCTTTGGGCCGTAGCCACCGATTTCCCAGCCCTACGTAAGGACATCAGAAAATGTACAACCCACTCTTCCTGACCCCAAAGTCCCCCTCTCTCAGTCCCCAAAAAGGCTAAATAGGCCTGAAACGCCCCTTCATATGCCTTCCTTGTCCTGGGTGCTAGACTCTCTCCCACGAGGTGACGAAGTTCGGGGCACCGAGAGACCAGAGAGCTTCGGGGAAGGGTGCCGGCTCTGGGTCCGCTGAAGGAAGGAAACCCGAGAAAGCCTGCATGTGAAAACGAGACAGTGCATCAGCCGCCTGATTCATCACCCCCGGGACATGTTTTGCTCTGAATATCACGTTCAGTTGCATACACAGTAGGACAATTTCTTTGAGCAGCCTCAAAATCAGTTTACAACGGGCTGCCTGACTATTGATGCATTCTACAACGGTCATATTGTCAGACCAGAACACGACAGAATGATCTCTGAACCCTTCAGGCCAGGTTCTCAGGGCCACCAGAATGGGAAACAGTTCAAGGAAAGCAATATTACTCGTCAGCCCCTTCTCGTGCCACCATAGGGGCCACCTTTGTGCCGACCATTTTGTGCCGAAGATGGCGCCAAAGCCTATGCTTCCCGCTGAATCTGTCCATAGCCCAAGCTCCTCGGAGGATACGGCTGGCTTGTTCCAGACGACTCGACCATTGAAGTCCGCCAAAAATGCTAACCAAATACGCATGTCCTGGCGGACCTCGGCCGATAACCTCGTGCGATGATGACCCTCCTTTAGGCCAACCATTGCTTGGGCGATTGAGCGGGAAAAGGGGCGGGCCATTGGGATCACTCTCAAGGCAAAGTTCAACTTCCCCACCAATTGTTGCAACTGATGCAGTGTAACCTTAGATGCAGTTAAACATACTTGGAGGGCTGCCCTAAACTTCAACACTTTGCTAGCTGGTAAACGGAAACACCCCTCCCTAGAGTCCAACTCGATCCCCAAAAACTCGAGGCAAGTCGTGGGACCCATAGTTTTACCTGGTGCCAATGGCACGCCAAAATGACCCATCAACACACAGAATTCAGCTAAGGCCTGGGCACATTCGGGATTTCCGGCGGGGCCAAGGAACAGAAAGTCGTCAAGGTAGTGCATTACATTTCGGAAACCCGTTTTCATAGTGAACACCCATTGCAGGAAAGTACCGAATTTCTCAAAATAAGCACATGATATAGAGCATCCCATTGGCATACACCTATCCACGTAAAATGACCCCTGAAACCCGAATCCCAGAAGACGCTGGTCGTCTGGGTGTACCGGGAGCAACCGGAACGCTGACTCGATATCTGATTTCGCCATCAACGTCCCGGGCCCCAGGCGATTCAAGATGGCTACTGCCTCATCAAACGATGCGTATCGCACCGAACAAAGCTCTGGATCAATTGCATCGTTCACCGAAAGACCATGTGGAGCAGACAGATTATGGATCAAACGAAACTCACCTGGGTCCTTCTTGGGGACCACCCCTAACGGAGAACAGACAAAATGCGGTACCGGGGGTACACTAAACGGGCCGGCGACCTGTCCCCGGCTAACCTCTTTCTGAATTTTCTCTTGCACTACAGATGTATGTTGAAAGACGGAAAGTTGATTTTTGCACGTCCCTACACCCTGAAAGTCCCCCACCGGGATGCGGAAACCATGTGTAAAACCGTTCCGCATGATAAACAAAAAGAAGTGCCAGAACTGGAATATTGATTTGACCTGAAAGTTTTGTTGATAAGTTAGAAAAATAGATTCCAACCTACGCTGTTGCTAGTTAATAGCAATTTATTCAATTCTTTTCACAAGGACAATTTTTAACAATTTAGTACATTTTGTACAACACTACACCATTATATATACAGTACTCATTCACCTAGTCATCCGTATCACAAACATACAAAATCAGGCATCCATATATACATAAAATTTCAAAATGATCACAAACAAAGGGGATAACAGCACAAAGATTGGGAAAAGAGAAAAACAAAGACAACAAAGGCTGCTCATACAATGTTCATCTGTGATATACCATAAATCTATACATATATACAAAAATTAAAGATTAGTCATCAACCACTTAGATAATGTCACACATTGTATATACACATGTACAGGGTATCAGAATTCACAGTTATTTGAATTATTAGTTTTAGGGGGGAGCAGCACTCTGCAAGGGGCCTACGCGTTTCGAGTCCTATACAATGAGGGGACTCTCATCAGGGCCGGGGGAGTTTATCTAGAAAAGAAGAAATTGGGATATCTTAAATGTCAAGACCACTGTCGAAAGATTATAAGCAATAGAACATCGTTATCTCACTCAGCTTACCCTACTGGTCTGCAAGGCCACTTCACAGGTAAGGAGAACTGGGGTGCAGGCGGTCGCGCTCACAGGGGGTGACGAAGTAGCACTGGGGGGTGAAGGGTGAAGGGTAGCGGTTAAGCCTGGCTGCAGAACAAGAGTCAAAACATATGCTCTCAAAGGGGCTGGATCTTACCTTATTTATTCAAACGGACCGGGTGGGTATTCTCAAGAATGAGGGACCCAACAGGGTGTGATTGCCTGGGGGGAAAAAAGTGCGGAACATGAGGGTTTGGACACCACCTTTGAGGATTGGAAAGCCCGCAGCACCCCAGCAGAAGTACGATCCGGGTATTCGCTGAGCCAGGGAATCATTGCCAAGGTATCAATCGGGGTTGGTAAAGGCGCCCCTCGGACTATCTTAGACCTGTTTGGCGCCTCCCTTACCCCCATTCTCACTCGTTCTGGCTCTGCACGATGACTCAGGATGGGACGACCCACAAGTACTACATTCATGTTTGAATTTACACGATCCCGGAGGCCTGGTACATTTCCCCTTGTTGAAATTAAAGCAGAAACCCTTTTTCCCTGTATTGCCTGCGGGTCTCGAATAATCGTCGGCGCTCGTACTTGGTCGAAAGGGCGTCCCCACATTTTGGCGGGAGTAATCAACAACATTGCTCCCAACCAATGGCATTTTTAACATTCCTGATTCTTTCATTTTATCCCATGTCACAGAATCGTAACAATCCCAAGTCAAACTCTTGTTATGCTCCTTTTCTTTCCTGAACAGATTGTCATAACAGAACCAATGGTTACCTTGATACGCTGTCGAGTAACCCATAATTCGTGATTGATAAATGGGAAACTCAGGAAGCAACTCGGGCCTACGTTCCCCCAAAATCGATGTAAAAATACCCCACGCATTGCCCCAGTTGCCAATATTCTCATTTACCTTGAAGGCGGCCATTTTTGCGCGCCAAACACTTGGATGCATTAGGTCCTTCTGACTCTTGACATGCTCTAACTCATAATGATCGACAAGCAAGGAGAATATATTCACGTATTCCCCCGCCCAAATCTTTTCTTTTATTGCTAAGGGAACATGCTGCCCCAATCTTTCTCTACGAGAGGGTGCTGACTCGTCCCTTGCGATCGGCAATGGCCGCTTACCTGAACCGGATGCTGCGTCTACCACTTGCGGCTTTTCTATCACCGCCACCGGTGCGGTCACCTTGGCTGCTTCTTTTTCCTTACGCAGCTTTCTTATCAGCGCCTGTGCCTCGGCAGCCGTGGCGCCCTCAGTACTATCGCCCAACCACGCTGCTAGCTGTGCTGCCAGCTCGGGGGGCATATCCTCGTTGGATGTCGGGGTGATGACAACGGGGATTGGATTCCCCTCCATCGGTAGCGGGGTCGGCACCTCGAGCGGGGCAGAGGGAGCCGGGACACTTCCCCCGGCTGGAACCCTTCTCGGCCTCTTAGGTCTCCCTCCAGCCGGTGGTTGGCCCGATCCCTCCTCCCCGTCTCGCTCCGCCAGCCGCTTCTTTATGTCGGACATATCCTTAAAGAGGGCCCGAACCATCTGCTCAGTCGTCATTCTCTTTGCGCCTTTCTTGGGCATCTCTCCGACGAAGTATCTAGAAGACAAAGAAAAAGATCAAAACGCTCAAAATTGGCTCTTCGTTCTGTCCCGAGCTCACGTGTAGCGAGGAGGTGCAACTTCGGAGCACAAGAACAAGAGGACGTCTTCTGGTCTTGCGTCTCTTTTTATCCGTCTTCAGGGCGGGCGTAAACCCGCCCCTGCCTGCCCCTAGGGCGGGGCTGGCTACGTCGGTGTCTAGGCCAGCCCACTCTAGGGCGGGAAAAGACGCGCCCCGGCTACGCCGCTTCGGGCATACCAGCCGAGACGCGCCTCCCGCCCAAAAATGGCTTCCCGGGGGGATCGAGGCACTCCGCCATACGTTCGGGGGGACCGAGTGGTCGCCCCTTTCCATTAGTACTCCTTTTCTGGCTCCTTTCACCTTATACATAGTGACTTTTTATATTATAATATTGATACTGTACTTCGCTCGAGAGGTGTTGCTAACCCGTCGACGGAAACCCTAAACAGTCACAATGTTACATTTGTTATTGTGTTTTCCCCTAGAGATCACATACTGTTAATATGTATATTATAACATTAACACTCTTAGTGATCTTAGTGGAATTCACAATCTGTCATCACAAACAGTAACGATAAGTAAGCAACGTTACTGGCTTGCGGCTTTCAGTCTATTTTCCCCTTGTGATCATATGCAGTGAGAATATATACATATTATTATTCTCACCGTCATGATCTCAGAGGAGTTTATGACCCGTCGCCACGAAGATCACATTTTATCACCTCCCGGAGAAAAAAAGTTCAGAAAATAATTACCGCTCGAAACTATTTCATTATGGATGTTCTGTTAAATACATAACTTTACTTTCCTTTTCTTTTTACTGTACCAATGGTATCAATCGTTATACTATAATGGATTGTTCTATTGCTACAGAAGAGGAATGGGAGATTTTTCAGCGCCATCTGCAATATAATTATCAAACATTTAAAAGTACTTGATCAGATATTTTTATATATATTAAAATATAGCTATCATGCATACTTTGTTACTTTAAAAATATTTAATAAACCCTACATTTCTGAATGTTATTTTCTAATTTCTATTCTTATTTGCGATTCCTATTCACTTTCTCCCTAAAGAATATATAGGACCGGTACTATATATTATAAGAGTAACATTCTATATATTCTTTGGTGAGAATGTGATTTATTAGTGGAACAGTCTGCAACCTGTAAACACTACGACAGCACGTTTCTGAATTGTACAGAATACAAAAATGAAAAATAATAATGCATGCATTTATATGTAATATGAAATAATTTATATTTTACTGTTTTACTTGTTCTCTTGATCTGAGATAATGTTGTGCGGGAGTGTTTGTTGTAGCACTTCTATTCTACTTTATCTAAAAGTAACTGATGCCCTCTTACATCAACAAGAATGTGGGGCAACACTTTTACAAACTGTAGCACAAAAAAGAAGTATATAGCCATGCTTAACTGATATTTTATGAAATTTCATTTTTAATTGTCACCCCTTTCATATATACTGCAACAGTTTCTGAAGAAAGTTTATTTGTATTTGCTTATTAAAAACTGTTTCAAACCTAGACTGCATTTTTTGCTGCGCAACCACACCTCCCCATCAGGAAAGTAAACACCACATTATAAATAAATAGTACTAATAAGCAGTATGTCACCTACAAACTTGATAAAATAAAACAGCGCAAGACACTGTCATTTTTCCGCCGTGATTTATACACCACACAGCAATTATATAAATAGCCCTTGAAACATAAAAAAAATTGTTTCCCTCATAATTCCTCTCCACCACCTTATGGGCACTTTACACAGTTAATAGTGTTCCTAACCTGCCCTCTAATACTTTCTTTCCCCATACTCCTTAGGAAAATACATCACAATATCACTGACAGCAGTGAACCGTTCCCACCCAATAAGGAGCAAACTTGTGTTCGGAACACTTTAGCCAATATAATGTCCATGTTGTTCCAAAGACGAGCAAGGAATGACTGCTAATCCTTCCACTTTTAATACTTTGCAGCCAATGAACATTAAACTTCGTAAAGACACGTTACCCCACTACTCCCCGAACAGGAAGGAATCCCTAACAAAACGTTTCCACTGACTTCTTCTACGACTAACGGTTCCTATGAAAAAAATAAATATAAATCTCCAACACAGTAACTATTTCAATTAGCAACATATTGTGATGAACTTCTAACCTCTGTACTCATGAAAGTGTTCCATGAACTGTTACTCTGGTAACAGGCAGAAAGTTAGTGGCTGTACAAAAAAACATTATATTTACCCTGGATCCTCTACAAGACCGAAATGAAACCAAAATACCACATTTACAACCTCTTTGCACAGTTTTTTAAAATAAAAAGTGGCCCTCGCCAGGGGAGGGGCTCGAGTGTAGGAGGAGGTGGTCTCCGGAACTCCGGGGTGCAATGAGCCCCCTGCATACATATAGTTAAAGATCTGGGTAGGGATCCGCGCGCAGGGGAGGCCCTCTAGGTCCCCCATTATGAAAAACAAATTGCCCCAGGGATTTGGCCCACCCCGGAGGCTAATTAATGCGTTTTTTCTTTTTCATATCCCGCGTGACGTCATATATGGCGCCTCATATACGCACGGCAAGAAAGATTCTAATTGTTCAAAAACATATATTTATGTATTTAATGTACATATAAAGGGAAGACATTATCTGGGATAATCATGAAAATATTTTTTTAAAACTTTAAAAAAGCATATATTACTTTTAAAATCAATTATGGAAATATCGGCTGTACGTCGTAAGAGTAAAGATAGTTTGAAGACTTATACATTTCATAAAACAATATAGTACTGCACACTAAAGAAGAAAAGTCAACACAATTATTGACCCCTCTCCCAACATTTAAAAGGCCCTGGGGAGGTGCTAAATTAATCGAGACTGAATACGTTAGTACAGCCTACTGTGCTTACGTTACTAGAAAAACACAACAACAGTACAAAGCTCAGATTTCCATTATAGTGATTTCTTAGTTGCAGGTCTAGTTGTCAGATCGACACACACTCTCTCTCATGCCTGGTATACACCCACACCACACCTATCCAGCTAATCCGTCACTACACTCGTGACCCTATGTATAAAAAGGACGGGGCGCACGTGTTCTACACCGTTTTAGAGTTCTTCCCAAAGTACCGAAAAAGGGGACCACTAATACATGCGTGGCTTCTTTGTTCACTGAGTTAGTGGTGCCCAAAGCACTAAGCGGGTGAAGAACCTGCGATGATTATGATGGGAGCACGAGTATGTCGTTAGCCATATACATTTCCAACCCATGATAAAAGCATAAGCATGATAATGGCTTTCTGGCGAAGGACACGTGTTGTAATGGCCTTGGCTTATGTGCTTCAAATTAGTTTTTAGGTATACGTGTGACAAGTCCGATAAGATCGGAGGCCAAGGACAAACACAGGAAATCTCATCGATCACAGACAAGATAGGCGGAGGGTAAAATGAAAGTAACAGGTATAAAAAAAATAACGGAGGAAAACTACTAAAATGTCGGAACACGGAGTATGTAATCAAAGTTTGGCGCCTCGGAAATATGATTATTAATATATTACAAAAGTATAGCAGCTGCAAATTTAATACCTGAAATGAGGACAGCTTTGCTTGTAGAACTTAAAGAAAAAGAAAGAAAAATGGGCTTGGAAACGAGGCTGCTCATTCATAGAGAGTACAACTGGTGCACAAAAAACCCCCAGAAAGTTTCACATACTATCATAGAAATATAGCTCTTTTTTTACCAGTAAAGTTAGTTCTCAAAAAGAACTGTTATTTTTTTTTAGCCCCCAATGCTCCCACGATCCTCCCCGCGTCCTTCGAGAGCCGGCATTGCTTCGTCAGAGAGAGCAGCTTACA
The DNA here is from genome assembly GCF_964263255.1 of Lissotriton vulgaris. NCBI lineage: Eukaryota > Metazoa > Chordata > Amphibia > Caudata > Salamandridae > Lissotriton > Lissotriton vulgaris. The sequence continues at coordinate 2,082,196,653 of NC_141687.1, forward strand.
TGCTGCTCTCTCTATCGAAAACCAATCTGCTTTCCTACTTAAAAGAGAGAGCAGATTAACTTGCTCTCTCTTTCAAATAGGAAAGCGATTTGCTGTGGTGAAGTGGGAACAGCGACGCTCCCGCTCTGCCATAGCAAACAGCAGTGTCTCTGGGGTAGGCTCCCCGAGACACTGCAGGAGCCTGCCCTGGGAGGCGTTGGTCCCCATGGCCATCAAGGGCTCCAGGAGGGGGGGCGCGCGACCCCCTCCCAACATTAAAAAGCCCTGGGGGGTGCGGGTCCCCGGGGCTGAAAGGTCATTTTACATATTACTGCCCCAGGAAGGTGGCGGTCCCCAGGGCGGGTACGGGGGAGGGGGAGATAAAAACATACTTTTAAAAAAACACGAGGGGTTAGCGGTCGCCGGGGCTGCGGGGGGACCTCACAAGCCCTCCTTTATGGATAAAAATTGCCCCCGAGAGTTGGCACCCCGGGAGGCTAATTAAGAATAAAACGGACTTCTAGTTTTTTTTACCTAAACACGTATCCCGCGATTTCCTATAAAAAAAAACATTGGGGGCCTAAAAATCCATGTGGGACCCCCTGAGCAGGCCTAGAAGGTCAGGATGTTTCTACACTGCCCCCTTTCCTTTTTTTTCAACTTTGTTGTACTGTTTTCTTGTGGCTCGGTTCTACCAAGGCACAAGATGGCTGCCAACACCTCCTGGTTTGGAGTGTTGACAGACAGTTGACATCCAATCAGCATGCAGCTCGTGCTTGTAATTGTACGGATTTCCGTATGCGTGCAGTACTTCGTCTCTAGACATCACTATTATTTTACTTTTGATTTACTACTGAACAGATTTACACCATTTAACAAAAAGCACAATCTGCGAACCGTACTCTACCTCTCTGCCAAATTTGGTATAAATCCGTTCAGCCATTCGGGCTGTAGACCTGGCTAAAAGCCCCAATAGAAAATTGCATGGGGAAAACACATTTTGGGACCCCCTTTTTTCTCGGCCCCCACTTGACGAATCACCCCCAAACTTTCAGGGAAGGAGCCAAGCAGGCCATTTTCTTGGAGAAATATATATATCTCTAAGCTAACAAGTACCCAAACGTACAAGGAGCACCCGGACCTCAGCTGCACACAAGGAGCTTTAAATGGTAAGCACGCCTCCAGCACGATACCTTTCACTGGTTAAACTACCCTGGATGCCTGACGCATTTCGAAGTCTCCCCACTTCTCTTCAGAGGTTTTGGCAGTTTCGAAAGAGCGCTTGAGGCACCACCTCTTTAATTGCATTGATGCACGCCCTGGATGGGACTTATGAGACTTGTAGTGCCTCAAGTCGCACAAATGTTCAGCTGGCAACATTTCAAGCCCACAGATGGGCCTCGCTGTGAGGGATTCGTGCAAGATCCATACGCTGCTGCCCCATGATATCGGCCCATTAGTCAACAGACCGCATGGCCCCGGGTTCTTTCAGGGTGGTGCTCCTTACGCGGCAGGGTCACTGCGTTAATATCCAAGCTACCAAGTACCCAAACGTACAAGGAGCACCCGGAACATTTGCGCAACGTGAGGCACATGCATTATGTCCCGGCACATGGTGAAAAACACACTGGTGACAGAAAGGTGAGCTGCGCATATTCTTTGCAGTCCCTCTCTCACTTCCTCTCTCCTTTGATGAAAAAATTACACACAATGTTAACTTCCTTTTTATCTTACAGGTTGTGTTCACAAATTGGCGTCCCCCCAACACCTCTAAAACTCAACGTACGAGGATTCTGCGATGATGAGTGGCCATCATAACAAATTCTGAGAAAGCTGCTTTGACACGTAGTGCACACTTTTTGAATCAGGCCAATGGCACAAGGTGAGCAAAAAAGCTTGTTTCTGAAACAACAACAAGTCATCAGTAAAAGGAGAAAGTGAGTAGTGTGCAGCAGCTTCACTGCGTAGGAATGTACAATTACCTCCGACCAGTCAGAATAGATAAGTTACAACAGTTTGAAGGGCAAATGTACGACCCCTTGCGCCACTTTTGGGTCACTTTTAACATGGGAAAAGTGGCGCAAGGAGCTTCTAAATCTGCCTCTGACTTCCCAAGAAAAACACACACCTCTGTACACTGCAAGTCAATGGGGTGGAACAGTGTAGATACAAAATATTGAGAACTCACCGATATGCAGTGGGAATGCATGGGATATAGTACTTTGGAAAAAAAACACCACACAGACACCTTATTTATTTAGGCGATTTATTTAGGCGATTTGTTAAGCGCTCAATTACCCGTGGGTGTCTCGGCGCTGAGAAAGAGAACTGGTCCATGAGGAGTTATTGCGTGAACAGCCAGGATTTTATCTGCTTGCGGAAAGAGAGAAGAGATGTGGAGGCTTTGATGTAATGTGGAAGACTGTTCCATAGTTTAGAAGTGGTAACTATGAAGGATCTGTCTCCCCAGGAGACTTTCTTAGTCCTGGGAACCTGCATGAGTCCAGCGGTTGAGGATCTTAGGGATCTGGCAGGTTTGTAAGGACAGAAGGAATCTTTCAAATACGCTGGACCTTGACCATGAATTGCTTTATAGGCAATACAGAGGGCCTTGAACTTAGTTCTCTTCTTTACAGGCAGCCAGTGAAGCTCTCGGAGTGTCCCAGAAATGGAGGCATACTTAGGACATCCTGTAATCAATCTGGCCGCCGCATTTTGCACCAGTTGTAATTTCTTTAGAACACCTTCTTGAGCATTGACTAGCAGACCATTACAATAGTCAATGCGGGCCATGATGAGTGCGCTGATCAACGTTTTTGTCATACAGTGGAACTTGTTGTAATATAGTATCCTGAGTGTACAAAAAAAATACCAAAAATATATCTGTGCATTTGTATGTACTATGCTATTACTAACTCTATACACTATCTTTCAGATCACTAAACTGGAGGGTGCACTATAAACCAGAACCTGCTTGGACACGCACAACTGAGGCAAAAGGTGAGCTATGAGTATTTTCTCCAGTATTAACTGCTCCATCTATAACTTTCTCTCTCCCACGTTTTAATGTCATTTTTTCTCCCTTTCTCTTTCTCACTCTCTCTCACATCGTTCCTCTTTCTCTTTTAAAGTTATGGACGCTGATGTCCACTCTGTTGGTCACAGTGTTTACAAAAGGTAAGCAGAGTGGCCTAGATATACAATACCTCTGAATAAATGTATTAGAAATAAAAGACCTTATTTACAAGTCCCTTGCGCCACTTTTGCGTCACTTTTAACATTGGAAAGTTAACACAAAAGTGGCAGAAGAGGCTTGTAAATAAGCCCTAAAGAATATTGTCCTGCATAATGACTTGATCTCTCACCTAATTAAGTCTCATCTCTAAATCATTTTAAAGATCTGTTGGTCCATACTGTAAATCTGATGCAGTAGGCACTTCGGTACAGACACCTCTTGAACCTAGGCCTATAAGAGAGGTGGAATGTATCAGGCCCACAGCAGACGTGCAAATTAAAAATAATTGCCAAGTATTACCTTAACTTGTAATGTTTGACCTCAAATTAGTCACATCGATCTAATTTTGAACAATTATTTTCATTTTTGTTGGGCATATTACCTACCCTACTTCTATCTTCTGAGTCCATATCATGTTTTGTTTAATTGTTTTTTTTAAATTTATGTTTCTAGTTATTTATTACATTGTTATCTTTAAGTTACGTTTCCAGTTATTTATTGTTCTTTCAATAAAAGTTAATTAAAAAAGTATATATATTTTTTTTATGATGGTGTAGCGGTCCCCAAAGAAAATATGTTTATAATGTGAAGTATAATTCTGAGACTAACTCTTTACCACATCTTTACCAGAGTCTATAGTTCTGACTAACGGTTCCTATGGAAAAGTTTTAAAACTCCAGCACAGTAACTTTTTCAATTAGCAACACAGTGTGGTGAACTTCTAACCTCTGTGCTCACGTAAGTGTTCTATGAACTGTTACTATGGTAACGGGCAGAAAGCCATTTGGGGGTAGGGGTGAGAGGTACTGGCTGCACAAAAACCGTTACATTACATCCTCTACAAAACAAAAAGGAAAGCAAAGTAAAACAAAACACTGTGTACCGGATTTACAACCCCTCTGTAGCTCTTTTGCGTCCAAGGCCCCCCCCTACAAAATAAAAGTGTGTGGGCTTCAGCAATGCCCTTTAAGCCCCGGGAACCACCACCCCCAGGGAATGTGTGTATTGTGGGAGGCAGGCTGCATGGCCCTCTGCCTGGTGCCCTCGAGGGCCCTGTGGACCGCCACGCCAGAGGACCGGCTCCTGCAGTGTCCCGGGAGGCCTTCCCCGAGACACTGCTGTTTGCTTTGACAGGGCGGGACTCTTACGGCTCTCGCCCTCCCATAGCAAACTTAGTTTGCATTTTTAAAGACAGAGCAGTGAAATCTGTTCTTACTTTCAAAATCCAAAGCAGATTGCTGTTCCACGTGCAAGTTAATATCTCCCCTTGCGGAAAAGCAATGCCGGCTCCCGAAGAACACGGTAAGCCGGCGGGACGGTGGGGGCATAGTGGCTCCCCTCACGGTCCCCAACATTTGGTATAAGAACCAGGAGATACGATCCCCAGGAATATTAGAAAGTACTGATAGGGGCTATTTTTTAATGAAAAAAGTAAAAGCTGCGCACCCAGCGCAGACCTCAGTACGGCCCCCTGGTGTGCATGCCCTGGATGCATGACTCATAATCTGTAGGGTGCACGACTCCAGCGCCATTGATGCACAACTTCAGCCGGCATTACTTTTCCACATCACAAGCTACCAACATGCAGCCCATGCGGAAAAGCAATCTGATTTATATTTTGAAAGAGAGAACAGATTTCCTTGCTATGAGAGGGCGGGATGGGCACCCTGGGACACTGCAAAAGCCGGTCCTCCCACAATACATAAAGCCCCGGGGAGTGGGGGTCCCCGGGCTTTGGAGACCTTACAGCCCCCCTCCCCAGCTATGATTTTTTGGCAGCCCCCGGGGGGTAACGGGCCCTCGAGGGCTCTAGGAGGGGGCCATGCAGTCCCCCTCCCACAATATATAAAGCCCCAGGGGGGGAAGGTCCCCGCAGCTTTAAGAACCTTTAACCCCTCCCCCACCATTTTTTTCTTTTTTGCCCCAGGGGTGAAAATCTCCGAGGCTGTGGGGCCCCTCTGGGCCCCAAATAAAATGTTATAATTTTGCCCCCGGTATTTAACCCCCAGGAGACGAATTATTAAAAAAAAGAAAATCTGTTTTATTTTATTTATTTTACGGCACAGTTCACGCACTCTACACGCACCTCCCATTTTTTTTTTTTTATGTGGGCCTTGCAGGTCCTTCTGGGACCCCTAAGCAGGTCTAGAGGGTAAAATTATTTCTACCCTGCCCCCTTTCTCAGTTTTGAACACATATTACACTGACTTCCTCAGCCTCGCTTCTACCGAGGCACAAAATGGCTGCCAACACTTCCGGGTTTCGAATGTTTACAACCGCTTGACAGCCAATTAGCATTGAGCGTGTGATCGGGGCAGTGCGCTTATAATACGATGACAATCCTCGCACAATCCGCGGGTCCCCGCGCCCATAGATATATAAATGACTTTAAGCATAATGATCTCAAGAACTACTTAACAGATTAACACCATTTAAGCAAAAGGCACAATACTGAACTGAGGACTACCTCTTTGCCAAATTTGGTGTAATTCCTTTCAGCCGTTCGGGCTGTAGCCGTTGCTAAATGTCCTATGGGAAATTTCATTGGGAAAACACGTTTTCGGACCCCCCTTTTTTGTCAGCCCCCACTTGTTGAATAATCCCCAAACTTTCAGGGAAGGAGCGGAACTGAGCTGGCCAAAGGTTTTGAGAATTATGAGAAGATTCATCAATCAGCGCCAAAGTTATTGGTAATAGAATGTTGTGGATTTCCTTTGCATAATATGTCATAACTATAACTACCTACTGGCGACCGTCAGTAGGTAATATATACTATATATATAGTATATATTACCTACTGACGGTCGCCAGTAGGTAGTTATAGTTAGAACCTAGTTACCATTGGAAAATCTCAACATTCTTTTCCCAATAACTTTGGCTCCGATTGACGAATCTTCACGAAATTTTCAAATCTCATGGCCTGCTCTGGTCAGCTTGAAAGTTTTAGGGTGATTCGTCAAAGGGGCAGAGAAAAAAGGGGGTCCCAAAATGGGTTTTCCCCATGCAATTTCACATAGGAGACTTAAGGCGCGGCTACAGCTCAAACTGCTGAACGGAATTACACCAAATTTGGCAAAAAGGTATCCCTTGGTTCAGAAAGAACTCTTTGTGTTAAATGGTGTAAATCCGTTCAGTAGTGCCTGAGAAATTTGAAAAAGAACAAATATTGATATCTGGGCAGTGCCTAACCACACATGTCATTGTGAGATCTAATTAGAGGTGGGTGGAATTAGCGAAATTCACTTTCCAAACTATTGCGAAAATGTTAATAATCTCCACCCGTTCGCGATATTTTCTGCATGATCGCGTCTCGCCAACCTACCCATGCGGTCACTCATGGGCGCGGCCATCTTGTTTTCCCTTGTCCTGCCCGCTCCGATGCTTACTTCCTGTTCTTGGTCACACAATGCATGCTCGCGCCTGTTCGCGGTACGTATTTCCTGTTCCGGAACACGTTCGCACGAACTTGCGCACGTGGTCGCAATGGGAGCGGCCATCTTGTTTTTCATTCTGTTGATATGGTTCTGGGGCCTGATTTTCAATCCTCCCTCTGTCTTTCCAATCCTTTATTTCAAGACACTTTTTTTAATCTTATCTCTCTGACTATTTTCCTGCTTCTATATTTTAGATTTTTGTCTACTTTTTGTGTGTCTTTTAGCTACTTTTTCACTCTTTTTTTATTGCCTGCTATTTTCATTTCTTTTACTTACTTTTTTAATTTGATTACCTTTTCTTTCCCGGCCCATCTCACTCTCTCTCTACCCTAGAACCATGCCCAAGGGTAGGGCTCGCCGCAGGAGCCAGAGCTGTGACCTCCTGTCTTGCAGAAGGTGATGCCCACAGGGGGTGCAGGCAAGGGCCTTAGTTGGGGAGGTGGAATTGGCTGCACTCATTTTCTTTGTGCAGCGCCACCTCCCCTTAAATCTGGCAGCAGGTGGCAGTCCTGGGTCTGGGTACGGGCTGTGGGAGCATCGACAGCAGTGGGGGATGGTGCGCCGGGCAGTGTTCCGATGCTCTGGGGTTCAACATCCGAGGCCCAGGTGACGCATCGGTGGTCCGACATCCTGGACCAAGAGCAGGACCTGCTGGACCTGCTAGGAGTGGAGGTCCGGGGTCTTGGTGAGTAACTATTTAATTATTACTACTTTCTGTCTGTTCTTCTGCTCTGTGTTATATATTGCGAACATCTTTTTTTATCCAACCAGCTACAATGCTGCTGGTTACATTACAGGTAAATTATGTTAAAAGTCTTCTGTGATTGTTATGACACAGGCGCTCTTTTGCGCTACTAATCTTACTTGTTTGCAACTTTGCATTTGCGCTCGCTTAGCGTGATTATGTAAGAGGTTATTTTAGAGAAATGAAGTAACCTAATGCTATAGTGACTTTAGTCCTTTCTTTGTCCTGTCACTAAGAGATAGAGGCGGATTGATACTTAGGTTTAGCTACTTTGTATGAGTTTGTAATTTTTTAGTGGTATGCGTGATGCCCCCTCTGTTACGTCACGTGCTGCTAGTACCCCAGTCTTTATTAGAACCTTTTGTAGTTTGTTCAATGAGTGGTAATAGGCTTAGCAGCACTAGTAGCACATCAGCATCAATCAATCAACCAAAAATTTGATGTATACAAAAATGTAGTCATGTGCCCTCCATTTGACCATATGCATTGTTGAGGACTAAAAGAAGTGGAAATGCATACTTTAATGCCCAATGGCAAGCCTGGAATAGGGCTAGGCCAGGTGGTACGTCTTACTTAGGCTTAGTTAGTATTCTGGAATCAGAATGGAAGAGTGAATTAGTGTTGATAAATAGTAAGTAGTCAATCTGCAAATCCCCCAATACTACTTGTTGACCAGATGATATCGGTCAATTTAGTTATTGCAATTGTTGTTTACATAAGTTTTGACCGTTCTTTAAAAATATTTTATTTGTTTGACACCATTCATCAATGTTTGTCTCTTTCCTATATCTTTCTTGTTCAGCACCCAGGGGCAGGCAGACAGGGGTGCAGTCGGCGGTAGTACACCATCAGGAGTACACCAACGAGGGCTCTTCTGCTGGCCCCATTAAATCTTCTTTATTTTTTATTAATAGTTCTTATTTCATAACTTTTACTGCACTATTGTTTCCGTTTCCTAATGCTATTTTTTACCAACAATTATCTTTCGATCTGTACTGTTTGGAAAATCTTGTTATCCCTGCCTCTGCTATGATGACTCTCTGTACTACTACTATTAGTCTGTCTGTACTGTAGTAGATACGCTTGCCCAGTTGGCCACTCTTTCTTTAAAAGGTTTTAAATAAAACTCAGATTCACCAGTAGCTCAAGCCATTGAGTCCAGTCCTTTGGGTCGTCCTCTTGTTCTACTTCTAGTCTTATTGATCGTGAGTCTTTGTTAATCTTGAGGCTTTTCGGCAATTCCCACCCAGATGTATTAATATTTTGATAGGATAGGACATACTACTACTGTTGTAGGTATTTTTAACATACAGAACTTTGCACGAGAAAATAGGATGTTGGTGATGGGAGGTTGGACCTTCCCTTCTTCACACACCTTTATCAGAAGTTCAGAACCCACCACAAACCCCTGCCCGAATAGTTGTAGTAGGTCTTGTCATAACTATTAGCTCTCTGAACCCTCCCCCCAAGATACCCAACAAGTAGACAACCCAGAACATAACACACCCAACCTTTCAGTTGTTGAAGCAGTGCACATGCACACCCTTCCTTTCACTCGCTCACTCGTGTAAGTCTATACCAAATACCATCAAGTATATGTAAGTTCAAAAAGTGTATTTTTAATTGACAAGCTCTGTATGTTGCTCTATAATGCAGCACCAACAGGAAAATCAATAACATTGTTACACTTACTTACAGTTGGGGAATAAATCATGATAACTTAACAGTGGTGGAAGCACCACCATCCCCTAGGTAGGAATATAGTTTATATAAATTTAGAAATGAAGATCTCTGAGTGAATTCAGGGGACCCCTCACCGAAGACGAACCTAGTACTGGTAGTTGTTACATCATAAGCTCTGCAAAGCTCTGGTTCGTAGAAGAGAATCTTCCATCTGTAAAGCAAAAAATGAAATGGTGCGCGTTAGTATATTGCAAGGATTTCTCAGCCGTGCCAAATTGTGTAGCAGATATGGAAAAGCAATATGGACTAACAGTACACCAGAACTTCATAAAAAAGTGGCTTGTTAATGTTTTGGTTGACTATGTACACAGCGCTTAGACAGTAGCTGTATGAGGTCATGTGGGCTCAAAGGTGTCTTATACAACAAGCTGCAAGATAACATCACATGTGCAAAAATAAAAGACACAAAGGTAAAATGGTTGCATGGCTCGGGCTAACTAAGCAAAGGTTAGAATGACCCTTGATACCATATATAACTACTAGTGTAAAATCTACTACTACCTGATTTGTACTAGTGATGTATGTTGTATACTATTAACTCATTTTTCAATCTTGCTACTGACCAATAGGGGGAGGTGTATACGATGCCTAAAATTGTGTAATGTTTTCTAGGAGCACTAACGACCACCATTGCCGGGGCCAGCGGTGAAGGCGACGCGGATGAAGAGGATGCAGCAGTTGCTGATGGAGCAGTAGGGGGCGAGCCAGCACCAGTGGCGGGCGGTGGTAAGTTAGATTCATAATCCTTAACTATTGACATTACACTCACTGCAAGGGTGTACTGTATGTATACTGTACTGTTGACACTTAGAGACCCATTAGGATGGCGGGTGGATTGCCCCGCCGGGCCTGCGGTAGTCACCGCAGCCCGGCAGGGGCAAACCTCCCGCCATCCCTGTAGAAAAGATCCCTTGCCATATTACAATGGCTGCGAATAGAAAGACCGTCCACCGATTTTTCCGCACAGTCGACATGTCGACCGGGCGGAAAAGGGTTCAATATGGTGGCGCTGTCTGAAACACACCGCCAGCCATATAATGTGCATTTTGGAATGCCGAGGCATGCAGAGTATGCTTGGGGGGCCCATTGCGGGTCCCCATGGAGGGTACCTAGGGTACCCCCATGCCTTTCAAAGCACAACGTGACGGGCTCCTCACAGGCCTCTCACATTGAGCTTGGAAAAGCACAACATGTATTTTTTGCATTGCAGCGGGCAACAATGTTAAAAATACTAGATGCGCCCGCCACTGTTGCGGATGCATCCTAATTGCCCCCACGGGACCCCAACCCTTATGGCTGGGGGCCCCTTTTAGCGTGAGGTGGGCGGACAAAGTCCACCCACCATCCTAATGATGCCATGAGAAAGTGAGAGTTTTTGTGAATGCTTGAAGAGTGAAGACACCCTTTAATTGGCATTAGTAAAGGCATTAGGGGCGGGAGTATTGAGTAACCAATGACCTTATCTATCTGTGATTTCAACTCCACTTTGAAAGTTTTATGGAGAAGACTAAAAGTCAGATCAGAACACCTGGTGTTTAACTAAAAAGTGAAAGACGGGTGGAAGGAAGAAGGACGGGCAAGATTTAATATTTATGACTGACAGAGAGAAGGTTACATGTGATGCAAGCATGCAAATTGCAAAGGTGGCTGATAGTAAAGAATCTGATGCATGGTTGGTTGAATGCCTGAAAAAAATCCTGCAAATGTTAAAGCCCAAGCAAGTGGGAGGATAGGTACAAATGTTATGTACTGTGCTTTATAGTTCTACCATGCCACTATGTGTATAATTAACTTGTCTTACTGTTTTTCTAAGAGTATATTTTACAATTGTCTTTTTTTTTCTTTTTGATATACAGCTACTCCTTCCAAACCTGGTCAGAAGGAGTTGGCTGCTGCCAAGGCACAGCGCCGCAAGTTGGAGGCAATCCAGCAAGAATATCGGCAGCTGGTGGTTTTGGAAGAGGAGGAGAGGAGACTGCAGCACTTGAAGCCTCCTCCAGTGCCCGGGCCCCAGCCACCGCCCTCCAGGGGTACAACACCACCGTCTGACGGCTGCCCGCTGCCGCATTTCCATCTCTGGTGCCCCCCCACCGTGGCCGCAACTGCCGTGCTCTAAAGCGCCGTGTCGCCCGTCTAGAGGAGCAAGTGTTGGTCCTCCAATCCTGCCACACATAGTGTCCCTGTCTATTGCCCCAGTTTTAATTCTTGTTTTGGTGGGTTAGTTTTGGGAATTTGGACTTTCGCGTTAAGGGCATTGGTTGGGGTTAGGGAGGGGGGTGGGTCAGCTTTTGTGATTTTTTTTACATAGTTTATTTTTGTTAGGGTTATATTAAATCTATATTTCTACTTTACATGCAATGTTGTTAATGTTTTGTAGGTGGGGTTACTGTTTTACATCACACTGTTTCCTTGCTGGTGCAGGTCTGCCCACAGCCAGTGTTTGATTTAAATAATTGGCTAACTGTGTAAGACACTCACAGATAGATGCGACACCCCTCACTGATTGAGTACTTTCAATCTCTCTCTTCTAGTCTATGGATTCTTTATCTGGACTCAAAGGGGTGTGTGAATTCATTGAAAACATGTCCATTATTATTATTAATTATGCCTCCCCCAAACTTCTCTTACCTTTCCTTGATGTTTAACTTAGGCACAGCGATGGCTGCATGGTTATGATGGTTTCATTTTTCTAACATGCCATGATTGGGGTGGTGGTGGTAGTAGTAGTAGACACTGGCAGGGCAGCAGCATTTGCAAAAAAAAAAAAATGACATAGTCAGAGAGACTGTTCGAGCAGTAGTAGAATGAAGTACTGTACAGAACTTACCGAGCAACAATAATATGCAAAATTATTTTGCAACAAAACATAATGGTGCTGGGGATTGCCTACTAGACATAGTTACAAACTATAGTTGTGCTGAGTTACTTGACTAGGCCTACAGCGTAACAGTTAGTGCTGTGTATGATGAAGACAACATATCCAATCAATGACGGCAATTAATGCGGAGGTATACGTTCCTTTGTTAAATAAAAATCACCTCTAAAATATACTGCTCATGGGTGGAATTGAAGTACTGTTGCTTTCGCTACATCCGCCCCAGCAAGCGTGATTAATTATTAGTGTACATTTAATCATTTAATTGAGTCACATCTCAATAAGTCACACAGCCTGGGAAAGAGGGTTAGGGTTTAGTAAACGGATGGGAAGTGGGTCTTTCGGGAAAGGTTTGAAAAGGAAAAACAGACAGTATGCAAGGACAAACACCAAACAACAACCTCTGAAGACTACCATATCCATATCAACATGTTAAGGGAGAAAAAGGAAATGAATGCATGATGATGATTGATAAGGAGACCCGGATTCCATACACTTCTTGTTCAGTTGTTCCGACTTCATACTTTTACAGATAGCAAATAAAATGTTTATAATACAGAGGAAACCTGATGATAATAACAACAAGAAGAAGAACACACTGTTTTAAAGACTTTAGACAAAAAAATGAATCAAATTATTTAAAAGATGATAAAAGTTGATGCTGTTACTGTGTTATCCTGGTCAAAAATGTGGCATGGATTTGCATCTCGGCATTCCTCTTGGTCCTCCTCTTGTCATCAATCTTGGGTGTCGCCAGTCGCCACTACCCGCCTGGATTTTTATTATAGATTTATTGGTAAGGTAAGTGTGCATTGTAATGTTTTCCCAAGTATAGGGCCAGGCCCGACCTGTTATTGTAGATGGAAAAACAAAAGGGATATTGAGAAACAAAGTTGAAAGAAATGCACAAGTTATGGTGTAGTGCAACAAGAACACTTTCTGAGGCGGCATGTATGCATCATCTCTACTCTAGTCTGTTTCCAGCATTGACCTTCAACAACAACAGGACAGAGCAGGCCCATGATGACGGCATGTCGCTTAGCACATCCTCCGTCTAGAGTACTTTTTTTTGAAGAGTTGGACAAACATAGCATTTTACAATTTAAGTTAGTAAATCAATACACCACAGTCATCCCACTGCTACACTCAACTCCACTTCTACACAGACATTTGGGTCGGCTGTGGTTGTTGTTGAAGTGTTTACCTTTTATGCCACTCATGAAACGTCCTCTTGACTTGTTATTATTCCATCAATCATCTCCAATACTTGTACTGACTGACTGTGAAGATCGGCCTGCAGTAGAAGTAAAATGTTGACAAGAGTAGAAATATTATTGACTTGAGTCACTCTTTAGTGTGTACAGTAAGACTACTATTACACTTTGACTTCACTTCATGCACAACAAACAAACAAGAAAAACATAAACACCAATCACTCAAAATCAGGTGTCCAATGCATGACATTAATTTTCATTACCTGTTCCTTCTCATCTTAAGTTAACGGGCAGTCTTTTTCCCCATCATCATCATGGACAGTGCTGTTGTCCTACTCAGTGTGCAGATTGAGTCCCCTTCCTGTATTCAATCAAAAGCAATGTATCAAGCTTCAGTAGAAGTACACATTTCTTATTAAAATTTTTTGAAGAAGGGGAACATTGCCTTGAGTTACGTTTAGTGTGTAATGTAGAAAGATGATTAGTGCACAATGACGTAACTTCATGCACAACAAACAGCAACAAAATCATTCAGTCTGCGACTCTGCGTACAATGCATGGCATCAATCAATACCTGTTCCATCTAATGTTCAGTTAATGGGCAGTCTCTCTCTGCTCTGAAAGGAGGATAGCTATAGTCGTCATCATGTTCCACTTCTTTTGGCGGGATTAGTTTTGATGTTTTCTTCTATTTTCCATCATCCAATCATCATGAGGGCAATGGATTTAGGGAGATTCAGTATGATGGAGTTGGGAGTTGGATTCGGAGGACTGTACTGTGAAAAGCAGACACCTGAAACTTGTACATTGAAATAAGAAGAGTAGAAGAGGGTGGTAATAGATTTGTTGTGTGTTTGTAACCGGAACGACAGACACACAAATAAAGGAAAATAAGGGAGGAAGACAGTAAGTGCAAGCCTAATTATCAGGGAAGTATAGTTTGTCCTCATACTCTGGGGGTTCAGCCAGTAGTAGATAATAATGATGTGACACACTACATCCGTTACCTGAGCCGCTGTCCTCATCTTCCTCGCTTGCTTCATGTATTGTGTAATTCGGAGGTATGAAGTGCTGATTCATTCTGATCATTGTTAATCTCTCCACGTTTTTGGGCAAGAGACTGGTCCTTCTCACTGTTACAATGAAACCAGCAGCACTGAAAACACGTTCGGAATAGACATTTGCGACAGGGCAAGCCAGATAGCTTATCGCCAGCCTGCTGAGCAGTGGCCATTCAGCCCTTTTCCTATACCAATACTGCATTGGGTTTTGATCAATGTACACAACTGTTGGGTATTCTAGATAGGCCTGGACCATCCGCTCAATGTGCAGGGGGGCTGCTGCTAACCTTTCGGTCTCTTTTCTCTGTGCATCAGCACTGTGCTTATTAATGCCTAATTGTAAATATCAAATTGTGTAACAATTCTACTGGGCCTAATGTTCCAGTTGTTGTTCCTGTTGTCGATAGTAAGGGTGAGCGGTGTGAGCCACACGCACTGCCCTTAGCCTCCGAAGTTGCACTTGATGCCGCATGCCCTGCTGTAGTACTTCTTGTGGGTTGATCTTGCGGGCTTTTAATTAGCAGTCATTCATTATCCAACGTACTCGCTGCCTCGGCTATCCAAGTTTTGTAGCGGGCAACATCCATCTCTGAAAAAGGAATGAATGTCTTCAGTCCCAATTTTGCCCGTGGATCCAGAATTGTAGCAGAAATGTAATGTTCTTGTGACAAAATCTTATTGTGCACCCTTGTATTTTCAGCTAAGCGACGGGCTAAGCTCTCCACCAAGTCATAGGCTTCCTTTTTTTCCTCTACATCTTTGTATGATTTAGACACCTTCTTCAGCTGATGCGCTAGCATTTGCAATAATGGGATAGCTTGGCCCATTGTACAGTCCTCCTTGTTGACTTCACGTGTGAAGACCTCAAATGGACGAAGCATCTCAGTCGGGCATTTAACTAGGCACCATTGATTGATCCATCTGCAGGGTGATGCCTTTCACGCATGTAATGCGTTGAGTTCCAACGTGTTGCCACCTCCTGGATGAGTGCTTTGACTGGCATCTTATATTCACGTTGAATGATCCTCAGCTGCTTCCGAGCTTAAAAAAAAGAAGGGCTGAAATGAGTGCATATACTTCAGCAGGTGGTCAGTAAGCTGCTGACTATGGTTTCTTTTTTCAGAAAGTCTTCAACTATAATGTTTATGCAGTGCGCCAAACACGGAACCCTGCAATAGGATCCAAGGTCCATGGCCTTAAGTACATTACTGCCATTATCTATGGCAACAAAACATACAAAAGGATGATGGTGACTGGACAGAGATGTTTTAATTTATGTTCTGGAATGTCAGAGGGTTGGCACAACTAGAGAAAAATTGAAGAGTGCATGCATATCTAAAAGATATCATATCTCAATCACATTCTTCCAGGAAACCCATGTTTGGGGGGATTGTATCCCTCGCATCTGACATAATCTTCCTCAATGAGACCTGGCTCAAATCCACTTCTGCCCCAGATATTGCCACATCGATCCCCGACAGACATAAAATCAATCACCAGGACTGCACCAACAAGAAGGGAGGAGGAAAAGCCATCCTCAACAAAGGGACCAGACAGTGTACTACAACCACCCCCAACACTACCACCCTCTGTGGAACATCTCAACTTCAAGCTCCATAAGGATGACAAGACAACCAGTGCATAATACCCCCCAGGCCTGCCCTCCAGCTTCTGCAACACCATAGCACCCCTAGCCTTAGACTCAAAGGACTACATCTTCCTTGGTGACCTTCATTTCCAAATCGTTGACCCCAGTGACAAAAACACTGCACACCTCCTCAACAAAATGAGCAGCCTCGGATTGATCCAGATCGTCCACAACCCTATATACACCATAGAACACACACTGGACCCAATGTTTACCTCCATCAACCATGTCAAATACAGCCATGTCACAGAACTCATGTAGCCCAATCACTCCATCTCCAGCCCCCAAACCACCACTCCCAAGATGACCAACATACCACTGGAGGTGGATCAAAATGTCACAGACTAGCTGGGCGAACGCTCATAACACCTCCAACACTGTTACTGCCACCAACCTCGGACAGTGAGTGAAAAACTTAAAATGCCTGGATCACCAATTGTGCAGACAGCATAGTCACCATCAAGACCAACATTCAGAGAAAATCCTCCTAAAATGCTAGCTGGTACGCCCAAGAACTCAGAACAGCCAGAGAAAAGATGGCGCACCGGCAAGGACACATCTGACAGAGCTGCCTTTAAAAATTCCGTCTATCACAGCTTCCTGAGGGCAGCAAAGAAGACAGCCCTTGCCACATGCATCAAAACCAGTACCAACAATACCAAGAAACTTTTCCACATTGTTAAGGAATTCTCCAACCCGCTGCCAGCAAAAACAACATCACACCCTCATAGGAGTTGTTTGACAACCTCGCCCACTTCTTTCCTGACAAGATGGCACACATATACAGAAACTTTGAACCCCATCCCACTGTTACAGACTTCCTTGAGAGATACCCCACCCACGTAACAAACATGAACCAAACACTGACCACCTGGAACATCCTCTCCACCCAGGACACCATCTCCACCCTGAAATCCATCAACTTGGGAGCTCCCACAGACCCATGGCTGCACCACATCTTCAATCTTGGAAACTAAAGGATCGGCAGGAACTTAGTCCCATACTCAACACCTCTAGCACCACCACAACATTTACAGATGCATGGAAAAATGCCAAAGTCATATCACTATTCAAAGAACCCTCTACTAACCCCAGAAAACTCAAAAACTATTAGCCGATCTCTCTGCTCCCATTCCCAGCAAGGGTACTGGAAGAGATCCTCAACAATCAACTCATGACACACCTGGAGCAGAACCAGCTACTCAACACCTCCCAATCCAGCTTCTCCAGCAATCACAGCACAGAAGCAGCCCTGATTTCAGCCACTGATAACACGGAACCCTGCTTGACCGACAAGAAACAGAAGATTTGAACCTCCTCAACCTCTCGGCAGCCTTTGACACCATATCCAACCATGAGCACCTAATGAGACACATTCAGATGGATCACCTCCTTCCTCACCGGTAAATCCTAGAGCATTCACCTCCTACCTTTCACCTCTGAACCCGCAGAAATCACCTGTTGTGTCCCCTCAGGCTCAACTCCCAGTCCCAAGCTCTTCAGTGCATATATGACCCCGCTGGCCCACATAGTCTGATGGCTCAGCCTAATCATAATTTTCTAGGCGGATGACACCCAACTCATCCTCTCACTCACAGATGACCCCACCACCACCAGAACCAACTTCCACAGATGCATGACAAACATCGCTGACTAGATGAAGAAAAACTGCTTGCAGCTGAATACAGATATGATGGAAGTACTGATCTTTGCCAACAGCAGCAACACATGGAACGACTGCTGGTGACCTTCAGGCCTAGGACCTGCAACCACTCCCTCCAACCTCATCAGAAATCTTGGGCTCATTATTGACAACAAGCTCACCCAGACCAATGCTGTCTCCTTGTTAAAGTCTGTGCACAACAAAGGGCTTGTCCCCTCTCATTGAAGTAATGATCTCCTTAATTACGCATTATGTGTTTTGATTTGTACCATAACATCGATATATGCACACTGTATCCACCCACATAATGTTACTTTTAAATGTTGCCAGGAATACTAGAGTTTGCTTTTGCCAAGGCTTCTTATTTTCTTTTCTTCCTTTTGCCACGTGTTGTTTCATATCGTTGTGCTGCGTGTTCATAATTTACATAAAAACTGAAGCGCTGCACGTCTTTCATGGGCAACGTGCAGCGCATATAAACCACACCCATTGCTGTCTCTGAAAGGCAGCCCCAAGCGCGACCCGGTGCTTGTGCTCGTCCTACCCTCCTGCTTACCTGAGATCCTGATCCTCGTCTCCACTTACCCTTTGGTTTCCGGCGCTGTCTCTCCTCTGCAGTCCTCACTCTTCTCCGAACCTGCAACTTCTTGGGAACTGTGCCAGCTCTGATTCCCTTGTTCCTGCTTCTGGCGCATTTTGGTTCTGATCCCTCTGCAAAGCGGAAAAGACCTGCAACAAAGAGAAAAAGGACAAGGTTAGAATAGGCATTAACCCCCGATTGGCAAGTAAGTGCATCAACAGCTTTTACTCTCCAAAGCCTTTTTGGCATACGGTCCAAGGATTTTGTCACAGACATTCGTGATACAGAAACAGAACTTTGTTTGAAGTTAATTCATTGTTGGAACATTGTGATTTGAAATGAAACTCAAAATCTTCAAGGCTTGCAATTAGACAGAGACTTATATAGACTACATACAGTGTTTTGATGTAAGAATACAGCATAAGATTTATAAAGACTTCTGGCTTAAGTGAAAGTGAGTTGTAAAAAGCAAACGCCTTCCACACAACGGTTTTAACTGTTTGTGCATGAACATTTGTAAACTTGACAGTGATTTATTTTTGTCACCTGTGTAAAGCATCACGCCTAGTAGAGAATTGCATCATAATAGAAAGTTCCGCCTGGAAGCAAAAGACCAGGAACAGAGAGGTACTTAGTAGAGTCAAGAAATCTGATAGTTTGTTGAAGGAGTCAGGTACTAGGTTAGAGATAGGTTGAACTTACCTGTTCTTTGTTTATGTTTTATTAGATACGAGTTCGCACATCTAGCGTGACTGAGCTCCAGTTTACATCAAATCAGCAGACGTGGTCGTACACAGGAGCAATGTTATCTCTCTTTTATTATTTTATCCACTTCCCTGTGTTACATTCTCTCATGCTTCTGTATATCACTGTTCCTTTAATTCTTGTGGAATGTTGGTGTCTCCAATGTGTGTACATAAGAATGTAAGGGCAGTTGGAGCTGAGCTTTCCTGCCAGAGACATCTTAGGGTTTTTTTTTGTCCTACAAATAAACTACAAGACCACAACTGTTTCCTGTCTTGTGTACTTGCAAAAGTGGCGACGAGGATGGGATCCTGAAAATATCTTCACCAACCAACATAAGGAAGGATCTTCAAAACTTCTTCATGAAATAGCAATCTCCAGTACAGTGAGTTGTGTATTTTCGTGTTGTCAATTTCCTTGTTGATTTTTCATGAAGAGCGCTTGCATAAACGACATTGACTTTGACTGTCCTCCTTGTTTTGTTGAACGCGCTCGCAAGCGTTAAAAAGGAAAACTTCTTTTCATGTTTTTGCCTTGTTTTTTGGAAATTCAGTTGTATTTGGAAACCAGCGCTTTATTAATGACCTGCATCTTTTAAATAAAAAGCTTCCAGCTGTTGCCAATGCGCGAGCGTGTATACGCGCATAGAATATTGCCAGCTGATCTTCACCTGCATTCCGCGTCATCGCTCGGCAGCGACGTCAAGCACTCCTGCCACGTCAGGCGGAAAGCTACAGACAACGTCAGGCAGTTACGTCGCGTAGCAGCCATTTTGTGTGTTCCGGTTGCCTGGCAACGTATTCTTGCCGATTCTCCGTTTATTTTACTTTAATTAGGCGGCGCTTGACAAAAACAACGATCGTTTACAACAAGTAACTCAGTCATTGTTTATCAACGTTTAAACCTATTTTTTTATCAATTCACTTTTCGTTTACTTCAGCAACTGCACAATTAATACGACACACACTCACCTGCTATTTCCTTCGTTTTTCCTTCTTCTTCGCAATGCACTTTGGGAGATGACAAGGCATTCTGGGAGATTTCAAAAAAAAAAAGAAGAGATCATCTTTATTAATCTTCACAACAAACAATGTTCCTGTATTTCCCTACCAGAGACAAAACTACTAATTTTCTTTCAGTATTTCTTCATTGAAACCAGCGCAGACATCGGTGACTACCTTTTATATGTTAGTTTATTTTTTTTTCTTCACTTCATTTCACCTTAATTGTATTATTGTCATATTAGACTTATTGTATATAACATATTGTAATTAACCTTTACTCAACATGGAAACTAATAATATTTTAGCTCCTCCCAAATTTTTACAAGATCCTGGTGTACCTCCTATGAATTGGGAGGATTGACGTGAATCCTTTGAAACTTATTTGGAGGCAATTGGAGGAGAAGTATTCCTTGCCTCACGGAAATTGGCTTTACTCAAGCACAGTCTTGGTGTTGAAGGTAGGAAAGTACTGAAAACCTTACCCATTGTATCTTCTGTTAATTCAAAGGTATGTGTAGGCGGAGATGAAGATCTCAGCGAAGAAGAAATTGTATTTGATTGTTCAAAACTTGAATCAGTCTTGTCTGATGAGTATCTAGATGCACTTAATGCACTAGAAGAAAATTTTGGTAAGAAAACCAGTATTGTTGTAGAAAGACACAAATTCTTTTCAAGAGCACAAATGGTTGGTGAAACAGTTGAACAGTATGTTACTGCCTTAAGAAGGTTAGCAGTTACCTGCAAGTTTAAGGACTTACATGAGGAAATCATAAGGGATCAGTTCATCAATAGAACTAACAATGTTAAAATCCAGGAGAAATTACTTGACTTAAAAGATCCATCTCTTCATTAAACTATTTCTATTGCCAGGAGAGTTGAAAATAATTCACGTTATGTCAAAGAGTTGAACAAGACACATAGCACTGATAGGAAGTTGTCTGAAAACAAAGATTCTGGTGAGGTATGTACTGTGTCCAGTAAACCAAAAACTTTTGATAGTAGATATAATGTTAAACGTGATAGTAGACTTAGACCTCGCAATTTTTCTGGTGTCAACAAAAGCACTGTATCATATAACAAAGCATCTTCTAGTAAGACTATGATTCCTAACAATAAGCAATTTTGTTTTAGATGTGGAAATGCCAAGCATACCACTGAAAATTCTTGGTGTCCTGCGTCAAATGTCACTTGTTTCAAGTGTAACAAATCCGGTCATTTTTCAAAAATGTGCAGGTCAGGGAATCCTAATGCTTGGAAAAGCTCTGTAAATGTCATTGATGAATCTGTTCACTCTAATAGTGATAGCGACATTGAAGTTATGACCATTTGGAATGATGATGAGGTCAATCAAATCTCTGATGAGATTCAACCACCTAAATGTGAAGTCACTATCAACAACCACAAATTATTTCTTTGGGCTGATTCTTGCTCGTTGTATACCATTATTGATAAGACCATGTGGGAAACGTGTGGTAAACCCATCTTGGTTCATTCACAAAGATCTCCTGTAGGTTATCTATGCATTAGACTACCTGTGATTGGATGTTTCACATCTGAAATTATTTTTAAGGATAGGAGCACTCTTGGAACTGTTTATGTGGTGGAAAAAGGGAGAGCATTATTAGGGTGGAAGGAAGTTTGGAATTTAGGATTAACCCTTGATCCAAGTCATCCTGATCAGGTTTTACTATCTCCCAATTGGCATAAAAAAACTTCTGAAGAAGTTTTAGTAACTCAGGATGACAATGCTGTGTTGGAATTGCATAATAAGTTTCCTGATTTGTTTAATCCTAAATTAGGGTGTCTCAAAAAATTTGAACATAGAATTGTTCTTAAACCAGATTGTGTTCCTATTGTCCATAAAGTACGAAATGTGCCGTTAGTGTTAAGATCTCAACTCAAATTAGAATTAGATCGCCTTTGTCATCAAAACATTATTGAACCAATTGAAGCATCTGATTGGCTTAGTCCAGTGGTTTTGGCACGAAAACCCAATGGAAAATTGCGCATGTGTGTTGATTTAAGAGATTTGAACAAAAATATTTGGGTAGATCGTTACCCCTTGCCCAAAATTAACGAAATGGTTGCTTCTGTTAAAGATGCAAAATTTTTCTCGTCCATTGATCTATCCAATGCATACCATCAGATAAAGTTACATCCAGAATCCCGTCATCTAACATCTTTCATCACTCCTGAGGGTGCATTTCAGTTCTTGAGAATGCCTTTTGGGTTATCTTCCGCCTCGGCGGTTTTCCAAAGAGTCATGTGCAAAGTCCTTGAAGGCACACCCAATATGTTAGTGTTTCAGGATGATGTACTTGTATGGGGTGCAGATAAAAGTGACCATGATATGATTCTACATGATGTATTGGGGAAACTTCAAAAGGCTGGGTTAACTGTAGCGGCTGAAAAATGCAAATTTGCGACAAATGAAATAGAATATCTTGGGCACACCTTATCCGCAGATGGTGTTAAACCAAAAAAGAATTTGTTAGATGCCATCAAGAACGCTCCGGCACCATCTGATAAAGACCAGCTCCGTTCTTTTTTAGGTCTTGCCGAGTATTACTCGAAATTTGTACCAAATTTTGCTTCCAAAGTCTTTTGCTTGAGATTGTTGATGAAAAAAGGTGCTAAGTTTTTATGGTCCACTGAGTGTCAAGCTGTGTTTGATGATGTAAAAAAGGAAATTGCAAATGCTGTTGCACTTAAACCTTATGATCCCAGCAAGAGGTCGATCATAGTTGTGGATGCGAGTGCATATGGGCTTGGAGCTGTTTTGATGCAAGGGAAAGATAAATTTGAGTGGGTGGTAGCCTTTGCCTCACGTACATTGAAAGGTGCTGAACCTTCTTACTCTGTCATCGAGAAAGAGGCTTTAGCTTACTTTTGGGGTGTGAATTATTTCAGGAACTATGTCTGGGGCACTAATTTTGAGTTGAGAACAGATCATAAACCCCTTGTTGATATTTTTTCCACTAAGGGTGCAGGGAAGGCCACACCTAGAATTGCCAAGTGGATTTATAAGTTACAAGAATATGACTTTTCAATGGAATATGTACCGGGAATCAAAAATGTCAATGCTGATTGCCTATCTCGACTTCCTGTGGGAGGTGAAGATGTTGTGGGTGAACAAGATGAAGACTGGTCAATTGCTTCTGTGGATGAAGCATGTGGTGGTGCCATAAGTTTGGAAGTATGGAGACAAGCTGTTCAGGATGATGTGGTATTGAAGGAAGTAATTGCACGCTTAACATCACCATGCAATAACTTCTCTTGGAGTGACTCTGACTTGTCTGAATACAAAACAGTTTGGGCTGAACTTTCTTATGACCTTGTGGTTGGTGTAGTTAGAAGAGTTGATAAACTTGTGGTACCGTCTTCGTTACGAAGTAAGTTACTGGATCTTATGCATGAAGGGCACTCAGGCATGTCTGGCATGAAAAGAAGATGTAGGTGTGATTTCTGGTGGCCAGGTATGGACAAGGATGTTGAAAGGTGTGTAAGGAATTGTGCCGCTTGCACATGCAGTGATAAATCTCATGTCTCCCAAGAAACTACAATCTCTGCTGTTTCATTTCCTGACGGACCATGGCAGAAGTTAGCTATGGATATTTGTGGTCCGTTAAGTGTTGGTAACATTACCGGGAAGTTCGCCATCGTGTTAATGGATTATTATAGCAAATGGCCTGAAGTTGCATTTGTTAAGGAAGTTAAAGCTTCCAGCATTGTTAACTTTTGTGAGGAGGTTTTCCATAGGGAAGGTTTTCCTGAGAGCATTACGACTGACAATGGCCCCCAGTTCATTGCTTCTGAGTTCCAAAGTTACTTACACCAATGTGGTATAAAACACATTACCACGGCTGTTTATTGCCCAAGGGAGAACGGCATGGTAGAAAGGTTCAACCGTGTTTTAAAAGATTGTATACAATTAGCTGTGTCTGGTGGCAATGATTGCAAGATTGCTGTCAAAAATTTGATTTGGAGTTATAGGAACACTCCACATTCTGCTACCATGGTATCTCCATTCCATCTTTTAAAGGGGCGTTCTGCTGGTAATAAGGTGACTCCTACATGGATGCTCAAGATTTCTGCTGGTCGTAATTATAAAGAAGGTCTCGACAGTAGGATGGGTGCTTATCAGAAGAAGTATGTAGACAGGCATAATGACAAAGTTATGAAACGTGTAAATAGTTTTCATGTGGGAGATTTGGTCAGGTCTTCTCGCTTTGGGTTATCCAAGGATGGTTCTTCCAGATGGTCTCATCCTAAAA
This sequence comes from Lissotriton vulgaris, assembly GCF_964263255.1. NCBI lineage: Eukaryota > Metazoa > Chordata > Amphibia > Caudata > Salamandridae > Lissotriton > Lissotriton vulgaris. The sequence goes on from NC_141687.1 coordinate 2,082,220,852, forward strand.
AGGTGTTAAAAGTATTGGGTAATTGTGTATTACTTGATGACGGACAGAAATGGAATTTATGCAATGTTGCCAGGTGCAATGATCTGGAACGTGATCTTTGGTTGAAAAAGGGGTCTGGTTCCATTTCTGCTTCTAGTTCTGTCCAGTCTTCCCATGTTCAGTCCACGTCACCTGAACTTCCAAAGGAGGATGTTCCCAAGCCCAGAAGAATATCTGGACGTATTATTGTGAAACCTGTCAAGCTTAAGGATTATTTGATGTGACTCTGTACATAGGTATAATGACCTTATATTCATTGCAATGTACATAGTGTTTTTTTTATTTGTTTTTTTTTATTTTAAGAGGAAAGATGTGTTACATTCTCTCATGCTTCTGTATATCACTGTTCCTTTAATTCTTGTGGAATGTTGGTGTCTCCAATGTGTGTACATAAGAATGTAAGGGCAGTTGGAGCTGAGCTTTCCTGCCAGAGACATCTTAGGGTTTTTGTCCTACAAATAAACTACAAGACCACAACTGTTTCCTGTCTTGTGTACTTGCAAAACCCCCCTTCCCTGGAGATTCTTGTCTTTGCACATTGTATACAACTAGTGTGCTGGAACACGAGGTTTCAGGGTGGGTACGGACTGTCTTCAAAATCCAACAGAACTGTTAGGATACTGAAATGAAATGAAATGAATGAAGCTTATATAGCGCATGACTTACCCTGGGGCATCTCCGCGCTTGCTTAGGGAACCCGTCCTGGTATTCCCCTGTGAGATAACCCTGGCAGGGAATCCACAAGGTGAAAGCCAGGCATCCCACCGCGAGGGGCCGATGTGGAGATTAAGCAAGCTATTGCCCAGAGTCGCAGAGTGTGAACCCGTGGATCGAGAAGGCACCGGAGCGAGAATTAACGAGTCCGTGGAATTTTTGAGCCCAAGACCCGCCGAGGCGGGGAATTGAACCCTGGTCCAGGGCCGAACTCAAGCTCCAGGTCTGCCACCTCTAACCCCTGAGCCACACTTCTCCACCCCTGAGCCACACTTCTCCACTCAGGTGAGTCGGAGTGTGACACTCCTCTGTCTGTTTCCTCACTCTGTGCAAGATCTTCAAGTGGCTACCCCTACAAAAGAGACCCAATGTGACACAAGACTTCATCACCGCCGTCTGGACTATGGCAGTGCCCTTTACATAGTAATCGCTGCACATCTTCAACAGAGACTTAATACCATACAGAACGCTGCAGCCAGACTCATCCTTGGCCTTCCCCAATGAACCAAGCAAACACAAGGAGATGATGGACGGAGCACTGAAACTTTTCAGACACTCACACCCAGTCACAGTTCTTAGTTGAATCCATCATCATTCTTTAGCTCACTTCACCACCTCAGTTCAGACCCAGCTATATGCAAATCAGTCTTGACCCTGTGCCTCATGGGAACAGTACGGCCCGAACTGCCAATCCAGGACTTCCCTGTACCGCAAACAAGCCTCCTGGGTCCGGTGTCTGGGTAACACCCTTCATCAGCTAGGCTAGCTTAAATCCAGTGGCAAAGTGAGCAAAGGACCTACGTCTGGGCATACCCTGCCAACATAGGGCAAACAAAGCAAGCACAAGGAGATGATGGACGGAGCACTGAAACTTTTCAGACACTAACCCCCAGTCATAGATCTGGGTTGAATCCATCATCATTCTTAAGGTCACTGTGCCTACTCAGTTCATACCCAGCTATATGGAAATCAGTCTTGACCCTGTGCCTCATAGGAACAGTCCAGCCCAAAATATCAAGCCAGGTCTTCCCTGAACGGGAAACAAGCATCCTGCGACCAGTTTCTAGGTAACACTCTTCATCAGCCAGGCTAGCTTGAATCCAGTGGCAAAGTGAGCAAGGGACCCACGTCTGGGCATACCCTTCCAAATTAGGCAATCCACATCAGCCCCCACCTCAGGAAACTCCTCTGCATGCACCTCCAGACCATCACCTCAATTCCAGAATTCCGAAGGGCCCTCAAGAGCTGGCTGTTCGAATAAGCCTCCGGGGCCTGAACGTACCTGGATACTCTATCGGGTGATTAGCCGTGCTTTATAAATGCGGATTGTTTGATAATCTATTTTAGCAGACAATGGAGTTCAATTCAAGTCAGAGGTAATGAAAAAATTCATGGAGAATACTGGCATTGTACAAAAATGTACTGCCTTACACCATCCTAGAGGTAATTCTGTTGTTGAAAGAGTCAATAGAATTTTGAAAGGTGCTTTACAATTCGCTAAAGAAAGTAACAAGAATTGGAATGACGCACTTGACAAAATGTTATGGTCATACAGAATAACAGTCCATGACACTGTTGGGAAAAGTCCTTTTGGTTTAATGTGCAATAGGTTTCCCCATTGCAAGATTAACCCTGGATGGATGGGTAAAAGCAAAAAATATGATTGGGATCCTGAGCAGGTGAGAAATTCCATCATTAATTCACAGTGTATAAATAAAGTGTATTTTGATGCACAACATGGCACCAAGGAAGTTTATATTAAAGTTGGACAGTGTGTTAGAGTGAAATGTGGAATGAAGGTAGGCAAGTTGCAACCTAGGCTTTCAGATCCCAGAGTTGTGACCAAAGTCATGCGTAATACTGTGGAGTTAGATGACAATAGTGTTCATCATATGAGCAGAATTTCAATTTCAAATGATTTTCCACTGAAGAAAAAGGAGGTTAGCATTGAAAAGAAAGGGGATTATTGGTGGATTGAGGTTTTACCTTCTACTGAAAAGAAAAGGGATGTGTCTAAAGATGTGAATGTTTCATGTCCAGGTAGCCCAAGATACTACTCCTCAAGTTTTAGACGGGTGTACCCCGTCTGGATTACGGAATGAAGAGGATTTTGAGGGTGCAGGGTCTTGTTCAGGTGAAATAGGGATTTCAGGTGGTTTCAATGAAATATTGCTGGAAGAATATGTTGGAAGGAATAATTCTAGTACCTTTGGAAGAAGAATTGTTACCCCAAAGAAATTTGAGGACTTTGTTTCTTTTTAATTTCATTTGCTTTTATGAACTTTTCTTTGTTTTTTTTTGTTTAATTAAGAAGGGAGATATGTAGTAATCGATATGTTTCTTTAAGTTTGTATAGAATCATTAGTTTGCTTATGATCTCCTGAAGAGCTGCATGCTTTTATATCTTGTACTTAAACAAAGTACTTTTCAAATTAAACTATTAAGTGTATTTACTACAGAATAACTCTGTCATGGAGAAGATGGGACTTGACTCCGATATATAGCATGGATGAAATGGCTGTACAGAGATCTCGGTGCCAGGGTGTACATGTGGGAAATGTGGCGTCTGACAGATTCCAGCTGAACCGAGGCACTGGGAAGAACTGTTAACACTGTGGTTCGCCTTGGCCATGAAGCCAGCTGCGATGCTGCAGCACCCGGACATGGCTGCCTGGGGAATCCAGGCCAGGCATGTAGTCTCCTCATATGCTAATGATGCTCTGATCTACTTAGAGTAGCTCAGAGGTGTCGGTTCTGGTGCTGCAGAGTATATTGCAGATGTTTGGTGAAGTGTCGTTCCTTTCCATGAATACTCATAAATCCCAACTATTCCTGACGGGATCCCTGGAACAGCTGCTGTCTGAGAAACTTCCAAATGTGGCACTCCTGTGGGAAATGGAGAGAATACGTTATTTGGGTACCTCAGAAACTCTTTACTGAGCTAGATAGTTTAATCACCGACCTGTTGTAGGCCAACCAAAGAAAATGTTTCGGACTGAACATGCTGAAACATAGGCCAACAAAAAAAAATGTTTCGGACTGCCCATGCTGAAACAGGCCTGGTAGGGGAGTATTGAACGACCCCATATAGAATTATATGATATCACAACCCACCTGCAACACGGGGTTCATTGGCTCAATACTGAATATAGTGCCATCAGTGGGATGTGTTCACAGCCCCCTGCCTACACCAGTTGGCTCTGAGATGTGTCATGGACAGGGGAAGAGACAGGTTACTGAGTAACACTCTAACACAGTCTAACTCCAGTACCAAGTACATCCGTAGCTGATACTTGCACACAACAGAAATATATACACTGTAGAGGATGGGCAGCTTTTGGGCTGGGGGAAACCCTTTGTATGTTGGATGTTATCATTAATGTGAGGCTATGTAAAAGTGGTATCGCTGTAATACTGAAAAAGTATCATAATCCTGCAGAAATTAAAAATAAAGTATGTGAAGAAAATATATAACCCCTGCCCTAGTTCTATTTATCTGGTATTTGACAAGAGGTCATACACATTACCCACTCACCCATATTAAGAAATCCCATGCTCCTCCATGCCACGACCCTAATACAGTCTGCATATCTAACCTTTGTTGTAATCTCCTGATACTGTGTTCTCTCCTAGCGTGGAGCGTGGAGCACTTTGCCTAGTGTGTTCCACATTCCACCTAGGAGTTAAGGGTTCCAGTCTCTGCAGTTGGAGACAGGCTTGCTTGGGATGAGCCACTTCCAACGCAGGCTCCAATCTTCCAATAAAGAGCTCCTTTATTCACTTACCTGAATTTGTTGTGCTCCTTGGATTTACTTTATAACATTCGTGACGATTTGCCCAGCGTTCCTACAGTGGTGGTGGCTCAGTACTCACGTTGTGTGCAGCTCTCCAGAAGATTTGTCTTTCCTGCCTTCTACTTTCTTCCACGCAGTCCAATGTCCGAGGGACAAGACTTCAAGCGATTTGGTACCTTTTGTTCTGAAAATCTCATTTTCTTTGCCGTAAGGATGGCTGTTGGTCCAGTGATTGGAGTGTCCCTGCTCGAGCCACTTGCCTACAAACTCATTGTTCTTACGGCTGCGTGAGTTGGGCATAAAACAAAATAGTAACTCTGAAGGGATTTCTGTAGTGTCTAGAGAAGACGCAGATGTTGCAGCTATATTCAAATCAGGAAAATTTACTGAAAGAGGTAGACAGCAATTCAGATTGTCATATAGATGTGGTAGTTCTTTTCATAACGCAGATTATCACAAATGCACGGCTATTGATCAAAATTGCAAGAAATGTGGTAGCAGGGGTCACTTTTCCAATATGTGCAGACAATCTTTCAAAAAGAGAGTTGCAATGATAGAAGATAATGCAAATGCTATGCCTCAAAATGTAAATTCTTTCTGTGCAACTAATGAAGTTCCTTTACAGGCTGATAACATTTTAAGTGTTGATCATCCCTCTGACCATGTAGATAGAAGAAATAGACCTAAAGCTGACTTTATGAATAATGGTAAACCAGTACAACTGATGGTGGACTGTGGGTCAATGTACACCATTATTCCCAAAATGATACATGATATGTCATGGTCCAATGTTACTATACAACCCAAAGATAATAATCCAGGGGGTTATGAAGGTGAAACAATAAATCGTCTCGGATACATGAATTCCATCATAGAATTCGGAGGAAGATCTGTGCAAGGTAAAGTATATGTTGCCACTGATGGACCACCTATCCTTAGATGGATGCATCAATATGATCTTTCGATCATAATTGATCCCAGAGATCCTTCCCAAGTGATGTTGATTGAAAACCCATCATTAGAGAACATTTTATAGAAAACGAATGATGTAATTAGAGAGGAATTAGGTTGTTTAAAGGGTTATGTACATAAAATAATAGTAAAATCCTACGCCATCCCTATGCAACACAAGGTGCGCATGACACCCTTAATTCCCAGAGTAGCTGTTAAAGAAATGGTGAAAGATATGGTTTCTTCTGGTGTAATTGAACCAGTGGAGAGCTCCTTGTGGATTTCTCCAAGGGTTATTACTGAAAAATCTGATGGAAAATTTGGATTTTACATTGACCCCAGGTCACTTACACGAAACTTAGTAGTTGATACCTTTCCTCAACAGAATGTCAATGAGTTGATCTTAGCTCTGGGTGGGTGTAAATTATGTTCTAAATTAGATTTAAAAATGCCTATCACCAGATTAAATTACATGATGAATCCAAACCACTCACAGCTTTCATCACCATGGATGGCATTTTTCAATGCACCAGAATGCCGATCGGTCTTTGCTCTGCTGCCAGCATTTTTCAAAGAATGATGAATATCCTTTTTAAAGATGTTAAGAATATTCTCTACTTTCAGGATGATATCCTAATTTTTGGCGACACTATAGATCAACATAATCACATGCTCAGAGAAGCTTTATTAAAAATCAGGGACTCTGGCTTAACCCTTGGACGTGAGAAATTTAAATTTTTAGTTGATAAAGTGGATTATTTTTGGCATGAAATCTCAGACCTTGGAGTAAGACCCAAGCGAAATCTTTTGGATGCTTTCTGTTTAGCTCACATTCCCTCTGACAAAGACAAGTTGAGGCCCATTTAGGACTCATTGAATATTATTCAAAGTTTGTCATAGATTTTTCTACCAAAACCATCAATTTGAGATCTATCTTGAAAAAAGGTGTCACTTTTGTGTGGGGTACACCACAACAGATATGCTTTGAAAGAATAAAAAAGTACTTGTGTATTCTCACTCCCTTTGATACTAAACGCCTATCAGTGCTCACCATGGATGCCAGTGCCACTGGCTTTGGTGCTGTCTTAGCTCAAATGCTCAATGGTCCTGATAAAACAGATGCATTTGCATCCAGAACTTTAACTAATTCTGAAAAGAATTACACTTTAATAGAACGTGAAACATTGGCAGCTGCTTGGGGTTGTGAATACTTCCAGATATATTTGTGGGGATCTAAATCTTAAGTCAGATCAGAAACCTCTTATCAAGGTTTTGTTACCGGGTGGTACCACTAAATGTTTGGCGAGGGTAGCTAAACTAGCTTCTCGTCTTCAGGAATATTGTTACAATATAGTGTACATTCAAGGTTGGAAAAATGTACAAGCTGACTGTTTGTCAAGACTATCACTTGTATTTGGAAACTGTTGATAAAAATGCTGTTTTGTGGAAACAAAGGGAAGGTGCAGTTGCATCAGTTCCAGATGTTTTAAGTGTGTTTGAATGTCAAGCTCTAACCAAAACTGAATGGATCAAAGAAATGTCCACAGATAATTCCATGTTAGAATTTAAAAGATTAATCCTACTAGGCAATAGAAGGGAAATCTCAGTTTCTCCCTCAATCAGACATTATGTTAAGATCCTGGATGAGTTACGTTGTGATCATGAGAGGAGAATTATTAATATCCCCTGTTGCTTTAAGAGACAACCTCATCAGATTAGCCCATGAGGGGCGTTTAGGCCAAACAAGAACAAAAAAAAAGATTGAGTGCGAATTGGTGGCGGCCAGGTATGGACTCTGATGTTGATTCTTTGGTCGTAAAGTGTGAAATCTGTAAGGAAAGTGACACGCATTTAAAAGTAGGAGTTCAAGCTTCCGTGGGCCATATAACTGATCCTGGTCAGCCATGGCATACTATATGCTTAGACTTCATTGGACCCATGAATGATCTCAAGGATAGTTTACGTTTTGGTTTGGTAGTGGTTGATGTCCATGGTTAATAGTTAAGTTCTTAAAGGATATTACCACATTACCACTAATAATACTTTAAAGGAAATTTGCTTGGAGGAAGGTGTACCCTCAATTACAACGCATCAACTCTGGAATACTCTCCCACTTTCCCTTCAACAGGAACCCAATCTGCTTGTATTCTGTAGGCTCTTAAAAACTTGGCTCTACAAAAAATGGCTCTAACTTACATCTAACTGGTTCTGGCCGTGCTGTCCGTAGCGCTGGGAGGTCTCAGGTAGCCATAGCGCTTTATAAATCTCATTTCATTAATTCATTCATTACCTTGATGTAACAGATAAAGCTGGATGAACTTTGCAAATAAAATTTAATGAACTTTGACAAAATTATTGAGTATGTGAAAATATTTCGCAAATGTGCAAAAAGGCTGTGCAACGCACTGTGACACGAAAACTTGCTTGTCACAATCCTGGATGATTATTTCAACACGTTTTGGAACGGAGCGTGAGGGACTGTATGCACGCCAAACATGAACAAAAGCAAAGGAACTGAGTTTGGAAAAACCAGGAGTGCTTCAGACCCCTTTCAGTGTGATTATATTAAACGCCGTTCCACTTCTGAATGCACCCACGAGGATGAATCACGATTAAACTGGTAACAAAAATATAAGGTTACGTCAAGGATTCTCCCAAACAGATGTCCTCTGGACAGAATAAGTCATCAAAAGAAAGACATTTTATACTATACGAATCATGAATGCATTATTATTTTTATTTCTGATTACAAAGGTGTTTTACAAAGGGATTGATTGGTTTTTACACAAGGAGCGCGTAACATTTTTTACCATTAAGGTTTAAGTTTATTTTTTACCATTACGGTTTAAGTTCATTGGTAGACAGATTAGGGTAGGTTGAACGATTATGGAGACTGCACGTAAGGTGTAGTTGGGAAACCACGTGACAGGAGTGTTAACAAGTAGGGCTGGAGACTTTAGATGTAAAAGCGGGGATTTGCTGAAATGATGGGATGTTGCAAACGGTGGTTCAGCCGGGAGTTTGAGAGGTCGAGACGACAAAGATACTGCAGGTACATATTGGGCTGTTAAGGGCATTTTCTAGCTAATAAATAAGCAATAAATACAGTATTAGTCTTCTTGTGTATTTTCACGAGGCTTGCTGAATTTAAAGGTAATTGAAATTACACAAGTTACATCTACCCCGGTAGAGGATGTTTGGTAGGGGGTTCATTTATTTAGGGTAGGTTGAAGGGTGGATTGAGTGAAGAAGTTCATACATAATATTGTCTCAGAGTCCTCTCCTGAATAACGTATTTAGTGGCCTCTCACCTCAAGTAGTCTCAGCTGCTAGTTGCTGAAACTTGGTAATGTAAGGTATGACATCAGAATTACCCTTCTTGATACAGCAAAGGACTTCCTCTTCATAACATTCAAAGTCTGGTCTCTCAAATGTTTTGTAAACTTCCCCAGAAAATTGGAACAATTGAAAAGTCTGGGGTCTTCTGGGGTAACCAGCAGTGCTGAACATGCCAATATCAGTCCATTCAAAGCTCCTACTAAATAGCCCTCCTTTGCTTTATCTTCAGTGAGTTGCATGGGACAGAAGGCAAAGTGAACAGTTAAGGCACCCAGAAACTCCTTTCATTTATTTGAGTCGCCAGAAGAATTTGGAATTTGAGGGGACGTAACAGGAAGATCTGATGCTCTGGCAGATAAAGCCTTTCTATAAGCCAGGTTATTATTTTAGATTTCCTGAGACTCTTCTTTCCTGTAATGCCTCAGCAACAATCTGTGAGAGATCCATCGAGGGACCCTTTAAGGGTTCCTTCTCTATTTCTAATCACCTTTGCAGGTGCAGTATCCTATCAAGTCCTGGGTGTTTAGTCAAATCAAATCAAATCAAAGTTTTATTTGCATAATTGGTTAAAATTATTACAAAATTCGCATAATAAAATAGCGATACAAAATGAATTAAAACTACTAGAGTTATAAACTCTCTGCTTCTATTAAAATTGGGGTCAAAACGTGAACGATCATCATGTTAAAAAAGTTTCTGATAACCCACCAACCTGGTGATCCCCCTTTTCAATTTGTCCAAGGCGATTTCTTACTTCAGCCAGGAATTTAACTCCGCGGCATGCCAGGATTATGGAGGAACCTCCAAGCCAGCTTGTAACGGCGTGTCTACAAGAGCGTATGTTTAGCGCGTTAAAAATAGGTTTCAATAACAGTCGTCTCTGTCCTATCAGCGCAGGACAAACACAAAGAAAGTGGGCAAGGGTTTCAGTTTTATACCCACATAGGCGACATTGCTCCTTCTGGTCGGAGGGTTTCCAGGACGGTAATAAGTCTTTTGAAATGTGCATCCCCATCCGATAATCAATAAAAGCCTTTTTTAAATGGCCACTAAAGTGAGATAATAGGTAAGCGAGTGGTTTTGAGTTTGCATACGAGTTCATGATAGTCCAGCCATGCCGACGTTTTGCCAATGTCTCTTTATCCTCCAAAAAGGATTTCCTTTTTACTGCCGCATTGGCTAATTTACTTAGGCTTGCTTTATCTGTCCCTAATTTCCAGACTGATTCCAGCTCCAGCTTTTCCACACATAGTTTCAGGTACTTTCCCCAAGGGTTCGGGTGTGCAGTATCCGCCCATTTTTTGATTTCCTCCCAGCTCAGCCAGTCCAATGTGTCTGGGTCTGCGGATCGAAGTTTGCAACAGAGTTTCACGAAGCCGCTCATGCTCCGGAAGTTCTGGTTTTGCAGTCCAAATTCAAGCCTGACTTGTGAAGCTGAGGCGGATTTTGGCAGATTGAAGACCGTTTTATAAATTTTTGTCTGTAGTTCATTTAAAAGATCGGCCTCCTTGCCACACCACGTCGCTAGGCCGTAAGATAGGGTAGGCATGATCTGCGCTGCCATTACTTTTAGTAGATGGTTATAATTAGGGCAATCCATTTTTACTTTTAAGGAACGATACGCAAAGATTAAAGATTGTGCTTTTGCTTGTAGGGCGGTTTTATGGTCCTTGTGGTTAACACCTTTTGATATTATTATTCCCAGATACTTGTAATTCCTTTCTTCTTTCACTATTGCCCCTTGAGCCATCCATTTGTACCGTAACTTGTGCGCGTCTACCAGACGGACCACTTTAGTTTTTTCTTTATTTAATTCTAGGCTTTCCCGTTCTAAGTACGATGTTAATTTATTTATAGCTCTTTGTAAGCCGATTGGTGTTTTGCTCTTTCTTTCTTTAGTCTTTCTTAGTCTTCGTCTACCAGAGATAAAAACACATCCCTTCCAGTAGACATGACAACTTTGGTGAAAGGCCCACTCTCAGCGACTACTGCCTTGCAGAAGGAGACCAAAGGCAAAAAAAAATCTTGGGCCTCATTTTTGAGGCTGTGCGTCACTTTTATGCCACCGGTGCGTCACTTTTTGTGATGCGCCAGTGGCGTAAAAAATGCGCCTTGTTGCGCCATATCTACAAACTGACGCATCTAGGTAGATGCGTCACTTTGTAAACCCCTGCGCCACATTATACCTGCGCCAGGTATAATATATGCAAGGGGGGGCGTATTGACGCAAGGAAGGGTCGTAGAAGTGACGCAGTGAAATCTATGAGATTTCACTGCGTCACTTTTAGGACGCAGTTGCGTCAAAATCTAGCGCCTGCCTCACAGCAGGCGTAAGACTGATGCAGGCCCTTTCACATGGGGCTTGCCCCATGTGAAAGGACGCATTCCTGGAGTTGTGTCACTTTTGTGACACACTCCAGCAATGATTCACTTTTGTGCTTACAGATACGTCAGAAATATTGACTATCTGTAACTCCTTGCGACATGATGCGTCATACATTAAATATGACGCATCAGGAATGTCGCAAGGAGTGCACACTGAGAAGTGATGCATCGCTGCTTTCCCGCAGTGATGCATCATTTCTCATAAATGAGGCACCTTGTCTTCAAGGAGGATAGGTCAGAAGAGGACCTGCGTAGAAGGATGCTGAAAAAAATCCTTTCTGAAAATTGTAGAAGTAGGTAAGAAAATACCTCTGATAAAAGTTGGAACATGTGGCTAAAAACCTGATGAAAAATAAACTGTTCCTAATGCATTGCTGTGCAAGGAAGTGTTCTTTAGCTTCGCCTCATGTAAAGAGAGGAACAGAATATAGCCACTCTTTGAAAAGTTCCACTAAAGTGGGCTGCAGTAAGGAATTGAAGTGATGCAAGCCATCTTGGATAAGGATGAAAATTCCAAAACTGGTCCAGGGGAAGCTGGGCACCAGAAGATAATGACCTCACTCTAAGCCCCAAAAGAGCATGGATGGGTGTTGCATCACATCGCACTAATCTTCTAATGTCCGTAGCATCCCATATATGACAGGTTTATATTCTGAATACCGAGCTCCCAGGCAGGGTGAAACAGGTTCCATTACAGCGGCTTAATACACTGTCATGTTGTGTAGTTCCTATAAAACCTATACAGGATCTGCACGTTCAGACAGCAGACGCTGTAGGATTGGTGTCGGTCTAAATCTGAACAGACCCACCAAGTACATTTCCCTTCTATGTCAGGTAGCTCACAGTGTCACTAGAATCTCCGTTTACCAAGGAGAGAATAGTTCTTGGCAACCATCGAACATGACAACCCTGATCACTCAGGACCGTGGAAGCAATATACTACTTTTCGCTCTGTCACTTGTGCTGACTTAGTCTGTCTTATAGAGGTACACAGAATAAACAGGCTGGGTGTTTGCAAGAAGTATTTATTGAACAGTTGTCATTCTAATGTAAAATATATGAGCTGCAACAACCGTTAGGCAGTAAAAGATATAAATGATTAGCAGTACCATGAAAGTAAATCTACAGCATAGCTCTGCCATTTTGCAGTACTCATAAATGCATACAACTACACAAAATACATGATAATAAAAAGATGCTTACTGCTACGATGTTTCTCTAACTAGATGTACCTAGGTGTCTAGCATGTGTGTAGGTGATAAGCCAAGAATAAAAAATAGCGGTGGGTCACAACACAACAGACTAACTAAGCAACTGAGAACATGTACTCCTCAACACTATTTAGTGAAAAGACTCCACTAAAATCAACAGGGTACTTTATTTGTTTGAGAAGAAAAATACCCATCAGTAGTCGACCTGTCCCGCCCTTGTCATCATATGGGTTCCTTCATGCCACGAAGGTAAGATGTTTTCACCAAAACTTAAAGTATTAGGCTAAAAAGGAGTCCAGTGACATATACAGGATTTGTGCAGGCGGTAGGAGACAACTGTTAAGCAGTGCAAAAATGAAGTACCCTGTTGATTTTAGTGGAGTCTTTTCACTGAATAGTGTCAAGGAGTACATGTTCTCAGTTGCTTAGTTAGTCTGTTGTGTTGTGACCCACCGCTATTTTTTGTTGTTAGAAACTGTATTATTTGGGGGCTATAGCTGTGTGTGGTCGGTAAAAATTCCCTTGGACCCTCTCATCCCTGTTGTGTTCATGAGAAGCCAAGAATCCCTCTAGGATAAAGTCAACCCCATTACCTGAAACGGGAGACTGTGGGACCCCGTCTTGGTCTCGAGTTGGACAACCCGCGAGAGATGTTAGACCACTGCTAGCTGGAGTGTCTGCCTGCAGGAACCTCTGCGTCTCTAGTCAGTGTGTCTGCTGGGATGTCCTGGTCTCCTCTGTCTGTCTTAGCAAGATATGATTTATATATACTCATAGGTCTCCCCAGGGGTCCTACCTCGCTGTGTTACTGTGTCTGTCTAAGGATGACGTTGGGCATGAACTTTATGCATACATATTATACAGGAGATGGAAGTCCTGCTGTGCTTCCATGAATCATCATGCATAATGTAAGAGATTTTAAACTAGGGAACAACCGCGTTCTGAATGCAGTGTTGTATCTAGGTGAAAGGTCTGTCCCTGTAAACCGTTATAAGTGCAATGTAGGGAAGAATATAGGTGAAGGGTAACAAAGTTACCTGGGCCTATATTATGCTACCTATATGGAATATAACAGTCAGAGCTGCGCTCAAAATGCAAGGCTCTATAACCAATTTTGCTCCCTTCCAAATTTGTTCCAATTTGGGCTTGATGGACTTTCAATGCTGATCACCCAGCACAATGTAAGATTCCTCTCTGGGCCAAACAGAATGCTCTATTTTTTAAATTGCCACTCCCACAAGAGTCTCTTGAGACTCTCTCTGGCCCAAGCAAGTGTGACTAATATCAAACTCCTACTAAAATATTAAATTGATCTTTCCCACACTCTGATAATTACTATTCAGAATATGAGTTTTCTATGCCCAAAGACTTATGCAAACTTTATCTAAGGAATTAGTGCTTCTCAGATTGTCATACATTTAGGCCTGGTTGTTTTGTTATATGTATGTATTATCAGAAAAGCCTTGAAATGCTAAATGCATACAGCGTTAAATATAACCGGAGGTGTCAAGGCGCTTACTCAGCTTAAGAGATGATGCATATTACAGTAGCTAGGTTTTTAATCCCTTCCTGAATTTAAACAGATTGGGTTATTTTTTTTAGAGATACAGGATGGGAGTTCCAGAGATTAGTGGTAGTATAGGAAAAGCTTTTTCCTCCCCATTTAACTTTCTGTGCCTTTTGGATGATCATATTACTGCTATCCGAAGATCTAAGAAGTCTGGCTGGAATGTAATATTTGAAAAATTGTGGCAATTGCCACGGACCCAGGCCATGTCCAGACTTAAAAGCTATACATAGTACATTGACTAGGCTATGTTTTCAAATGGGCAACCAGTGCAGTTGAGTGAGAGCCCTGGAGACCAAATCACACTGAGTTAGCCCAAATAGGACACTCGCTGCAGCGCTCTGAACCATATGAAGTGTTGTGGATGCTGCGCTTACACGCACTGGTAAATAAGGGGTTACAATAAGGCAGCCAAGATGCAATCAACTCTGTGACCACTGTTTTCCTTAAATCTAAAGGAATAAAAGGAAGTAATTTTTCCATTATTTGAAGGAGAAAAAACATGCAGATGTAGTATGGTTGATCTGATTTTTGAAAGACAGCTTGTTGTGTGGCGTTTTAAGCTCTGAGTGAATTTTCCCGATTTATGCCCTTTTATAGGTACAATTCACATTGCCCTTATATAGGCATAGAAATAAAGCCCTTATTTAAGCATAGCCCATGCTACCCAAATACAGGCATGGCTACTTCTACCCGTATCAAACGTCACAACGATTTCTTGGAAAACCAGCTTAAGCAGTTAGGGAACTTCCCCTTGCTTGAATATTGATTTGTCTAAGAACTCAGTTACTTTACAGAGAACAACTATTCCCTAGGCGTTCTTTCCTGACGTTCATATGCCCGACTTTATGTCAAACTATAGCATTCCTAAACACTTTCCAGGTATAAATATAACTACACTTTCTCTAGCAAGATACAGTGGTTCGGAGCAGTTCGAAGACCTACTTGCCAGACGCATCTTGCTACATCTAGTGCAGAAGGAAACCGACTCTCCAGCTGACGCAGTGATCAGGAAGCTGCCTTTTTCCTGCCGAGAATCCAGCTCCAGTGTTTCCGGCTCCCCTTTCAGGGTGTTGGGAAATCGAGTCCCGAGACATATATCTTAGACCTCCTTCCTTCTAACCAAGGTATGGAGCTGATTAGAACCTAGAGAAGCCTTTGGTAGATTCTTGGCAAAAACTAAACCTATGCTACACAATACTTACATCTTTCGACTTACTAGACTAAGGTTAGGTACATTGGGGTAGGCGTATTTTGGAAGCACCATTTGATATTTTAGTCAATGTTATTCATGTATGTATTTTTATATGGCTTAAAAACCATACAATGCTCTTACAGTATTATTTCATATTACTGTTTTCGCTGTCTGCATAACGATTGTAGCAGTTCACTTCTCTTGCATGAGAAAGAAGACTGTTCAATAAATCCCTTTTTATTGAAAAGCCCTTCTCACTATTTCTCTGCAACTCTGTAGAAATTAAACATGCACGATTGACTAGGTGAAATACTTATCTATTGTTCCCGCGACTCTGAGAGATATATTCTTATTATTGGGAAACAAAGTTGTCATGTTTATGCAGTTGTCGGAAACTAATCCCTTCTTGTGTATTCGAGAAAGTTTCTAGTGCCCTTTGAGTTAGCTGGCACACACACACAATTAAGTCTAATATATTTAATAAAGACCTAGTTGATCTCAGTCCTACGTCTAATCTTTAGGATATATTATTCCAATGCGCAGAGCCTATTGAGAATATAGGAACTACACAACAAGAATACCCCAAGGTTTTTCACTTTATTAGCGATTGTAGGAAGAGGCCCCATGTGGTTGGGCCACCAACTGACTTACCCAGATAAGGACGGATTTCCAAAGAGCATGACATCCGTTTTTGACAAATTTAGTTTTAAGCAATTGTCTTGCATCCACTTTCCTATGTGGCCTATACATTCTGGAAAGCAAGACGCAGTATCTGTGGACGTGCGGTTGATTGACACAGTGATCTGCGTGTCATTCACATACACATTCACATACACTAGAGTGAAGCCATAGTTCTTAATTAACTTAGCCAAGGAGGTGACAGACAAATTAAGAAGGATGGGGCCCAACGATGAACCCTGCGGAACTCCACATAGAAGTGAGAAGGCTCGGGAGCCAAATTCATCATGAGTCCCCATTTAAGATCTATCTGACAGAAACTAACTGAGCAGGAGTAACGCTTTATCCCTGATCCCCAGCAAAGCGAGGAGGTCAACCAGCACATTGTGGTTGACCGTTTCAAATGCCACAGAGCGATTTAGAAGGATCAGTGTGTTACCTTTTACCACCCAACTATGCCCAAAGCTGCAGAGGTGAAGTTAACCCCAATCCCCTACCTGCACCCCTATGACGTGCACTGAATATGTAATACAAAGCACAAATCACTATGGCGCAGGGAGAGGGTGGGAGGCAACCATAAATAGGAGGACAACTGGACTGCGGTTGAAAACAAAAAGGGCTTCTGCTGTCAAATGACTCTATTCGATACAATATTCCACATTTGGAAAGGTACCTGTAGTGGGAGACATAAACACACAATCCTCACTAAAGATTTAAGGACATATGTACTTCATACAGATTCCTCCTGTCAGGAATCTCAAAATTCTCTTACCAGTAAATGGTGTTGATGGTAAATAGGTAGAAACTCGATGCAGGACTGCAGGTGTTCCTCTTTCCAAAACAAGAGCAAGTCGAAGTTTTCTTCCATCCAATGCCAATAAGTCGAAATGACCAGCCTCCAAAGAAAACAAAACACAATAGGGGAAAAAAGTCCATAGACATAAAAAAAAACCTTCGTCCTGCCGAACTGTTAATAGGATACGACTCTCCACAAATACCAATGATCAGTGGCCACAGACAGCACAAAAAGGAAATGAATGCTCTCACTAAGCTCTGATGAGCTGTTCATAAAAGCACCCGAAACACACACAAGGAAATGGAGTGGTTGAAGCAACACAGGAAACGCTGTGCCTTAGACTACGCAGCCGCGTATTCTTCAATGATTCTACAGTGGTTCGGAAGGACAACCAACTGGGTACCCGAGAGACTCCACAGGTAATGAAGCAAGCCCTCCACTGGCACTAATTTCCAACCAGGGACCCGACAGCCGCCGAATCCCTAGTGCAGCAGCAAATGTCCGGCAGGGCTAACCCAGCAGGAAACACCAGCGGGAAATAAGGACTCGAAGAGTAGAGGGTCCAGAAAAAGGCACCTGCGCGCAGGGCTAGGCTTCAAATCCACTTCCAGGCACAACGGCAACAAGGAGCAAAACCAAGCAAAGAAGGAAAGGTAAGTTCAGCCTTTTATGTCACTGCACTAACGCCTACTCCCGATCAGATGACCATTCATACATAGGCATAGAAAGAGGGCAAGTATGTCAGCTTATCCCTAACACAGTGCAGCGCTCCCCCCTGTTGAGAGTCTGCCTAAGCTCCTCTGTGACCGTTATTAATACCAATTCAGTACTGTGGTGAGCCCGAAATCCATATTGCAAAAGATCCAGAATGCCACTTTCCAAGATTAAGGTGAATAGTTATTCATTTAGAAATAATTCTAATAATTTTGCTGGGAAAGGCAGCCTAGAGATGGGGCTATAATTTAAAGGGATGTTAGGATCCACTTTGCATTGCTTCAGAAGTGGTAGAATGGAAGCTTTCTTCCATTCAGTAGGAAACCATCCTGAGGAAATCATAAGGTGGTTAAAAATGGGCCAAAGAGATGTGGTCACAATCTCAGGGACTAAGAGGAGAACTTTTGGTGGACATGAGTCCACATAGATCCAGATTTTACTAAAGTAATTAGTTTGATGATCTGGTCAAGAGTTAAAGGCAAGAAGGAACATAAGGTAGGTGTGGAAGTACTAGTGGGATTAAATTGAGGTGCAGAGCTATGACTGGAATTCTTGTGGGGCACCGACAAATGATTACCAAGGGGAAAAAGTTTATCTATTAAAGCACAAACCTTCACTCACCCAATACATATCGAATAAGAACAGAATAGGACACCAGTTATAGCATCTATACAAATTACTACGTCCCAGCTCCTCCAAACTTAACAACAAAATAATTACTTACTGGGAGAAAGAGCTCGGCACCACACTCAGCGAAAAGGAACGCCACCTCCTCTGGGCTTCCCCCATGCAAAACAAAATCTCCCCGGCTTTAGCGCAGACTAAATTCTGGCTCCTACACAAAACATACTGGACCCCAGAACGCCTGGCGACTCTGGGACTGAGGGAAAACGACCAGTGCTGGAACTGCGATTAGGGCAAGGGGTACCTTGTACACCTTATGTTCCACTGCCCTAAAGTTAAAAAATTGTGGGAAAAAATATTCACATTCATAAATAAAACATTGGGATGTACACTAAAAGCAGACTTTGGTACTCTCACCACTGCATTCATGACAACCAAGATTGACTCACACCTAGACAGATACCTACTGGATCTCCTACTAACAGCTGCAGTCAAAATAGTACTAACCAATTGGAAAGACACCTCCAAGGCAAATTTCAAGGGTTGGTTTAAATGGGTGACCTACCTGCGAGGCGCTGACAACATCACCCTGCGAAATACACCATGGAGTCATGACAACAGGGGGATGTGGGCGACCTTGGACAAGTTCTTAGACCCATATGACCCGCCATGACCCGCCATGAATAAATACTAACAGATCTAACAAGTGGCTCTACACCGCATCCCCACGGGTTTTCAAGACTCTGACGTGAAGAAAGTAAAATTCTGTATGCTATCTCTTTTTCTGCCCACCTTAATTCCTTTCATTTCCTCTTCCTATGACAGTGGATAGGGGTGCAGCCAAACTGAGATACTGTGTAACTGTACCACTGGCAACATAGCTAATGTGGGATGCAACCTTGTAACGACTATGTGCTGAGATTTATGTGTTTTATGGTATATGTTTTGAAAAATTAAAATAAAAGATATATTGAAAAAAAAAATACCTGTTTGACCTTTTGTTGGAAGGAGTCTGCTAAAGCATTACAAAATTGTTGCCTCCTCTCATGCTCTTGGGATTCAGGGAGTTTAGAAAGTGTTTTAATAGTCAAAAATGGAAGTTTTGGGCAGCTATTAGCTGCTTCTATCTTTTCTTTAAAATAGGCTGACTTTGCATTCAAAATAAAGTTTTTATATGCTTGAATATCTGATCTGTATCTATTTTAGTCTGAATATCACTCTCTAGCCTCCATTTCCTTTATAATCTTCTGCACTTTTGCTTGTGCTCTCAATGACTTATTGAACCAAGGTTCTGATGGTGATTGCCTGGCTGATCGTAGGGTAGTTTGTGGGGCCAGCTGCAGGTCTGCAAAATCCACCCAGGAGTGATAAGTCATCACTGCCTCATCCAGGTCAGCAGGAGCAGACTATATGAAACCAGTAAGCACCTTATTAAGGTCTTCTGTCTTAACTTTGTTCCAAGGTCAAAAGGTGATACATTTATTTAAAGATCTAATTGGCAGTTTAGGCAGCAAGGTCATTTAAAACATGATTGCGTTATGATCTGACCAGAGGTTGGGATCTGGTCAATACTTAGGGGCCCATTAGGATCACGGGCGGATCGCCACCGCCTGCATGGCACGCCCGTGATCGGACCCCACCCGCCACCCAATTCCCCCCTTATTACTATGGCGGAGGGACCGCAGCGGACGGAAATTCTGTCCGCCACTTTTCCACCCGGTCAAAGAGTTGACCGGGCGGAAAAGGGTTTATTATGGTGACTGTGTCAGTTAGACACCACCATCCATATAACTATGCAGGCGGGAACATGCCTTTCCGTGGCGGCGAAAGGCTCGTTGCGGGTCCCCAGGGACTCTGGGGGGTGCACATGGGTGTACTCCCCAGCAGTTCCATGTGCAACATGGCAGGCACCACGCGGTGCCTGCTATGTTGATCATGGAAGTGCACAACATGCCATGACAGGAATGCAGGATGCGCTCTGCCTCTATGGCGGGGCCATCCTAATTGTCCCCACAGAACTCCCACCCTTATGGCGGGCTGTCCTGTTTCCCGATAGGGTGGCGGCATCCTAATGACCCCCAAGGTTGGGATGACCCGAAAAGATTCCATACAGAGTGTGTGGCCTCTTTGGCAGTTGACTAAGTCCTGCGCTGGCCATTTGATAAATGGAAATTTAAGTCTCCCAAAATGGAGAAATTTGACTCGCCTGCTTTATACTCCAGGATTTGACCTATTGAGTCTGAAAAAGGTTCTAGTTCTTGGTGGCTGATAGTATAATGTGTCATTAAAAGTGTTTTGGCTATCAAGTCAATTTTAAAGACTGCTGCTTCACACACTATATTATCTAGGATTGGTTTAAAGCAAAGTTTAAAACCATCTTTGGCAATAAATCTATGCCGCCTCCCCTTTTCCCTACAATATCTTTTCTGAGGATTTTAAAACCTTCAGAAAGAGCTTCTAGAGGACCATGTTCAGAAGATGCCACATGTGACTAAGATACTGAGATTAGGAATCCCATATCGACATTATTTATTAGTGCACATTTTTCATTTTACAACACCCTTGACATGTTTATTATACCTTAGATGGGGTCTAAGTGTCTGGGGGTATGTGAGTGGCTGTATGGGTGATTGATTGGTTTTCTGAGTACCTGTTTAAGTGAATGACTGTCTTTGTCGGTGGGTGAGGGTGTGTGTAACAGCCTGCATAGATCAGTGAGTGGGTGACTCAGTCACTGTATAGGTTAGTGAGTGTGTAGGTGTAGGTCTGTATAAGTGGCTGAGTGTATGTGGATGGATATGTGAAAGGCGGTATAGCTGAGTGTTGTAGTATATGAGTGACTATATGTGTGAGTGAGTCAGTTGAGATGTCACCAGTGATGTCACCAGTGATGTCACTGACCATGTCATGAATGCTGTAATATGTAATGTCATCAGCATGGGCACGAGTTATAGTTAGCTGAACTAACTATTACAGTGGACTATAATGTCCATGAAACCTATGTTTTTTTCAGTGAAATTCTAAGGTTTTTTAAATGCTAAATTCTAATTATAATGTCCCGTAAACAATGTTTTTTTCAGTGAATTTCAATGTTTCTTAATCGAAAATTAAAATGTATGGTTTGCCGCAGTACGTTTTCTTTTAGTTAATGTCTAAGGTTTTATAAATGCTCATTTCTAAATATAATATCCCTATTAACTCCCCTTGAATCCTGAAGGTCCCTGTTGGCCAAGTAGTCCTCCAGGTACCTCCAGTAAGCACCACAGAGCCGCATTGCAGAGAGGTGTTCCTAGGCCATGCCCCTTTTTACACTATGCAGCAAACGCAGCTTTTGGCTAACTGCTGCTCGGTCGATGAAGTCTATTTGTGTCCAGAGGTACTCAGGACACAAGAGGACCTCATCAATAAATCAATCAATCAATCAATTAATTTGTAAAGCGCACCACATACTCACAAGGGTTTCAAGGTGCTGAAGGGAGGGGAGGAAGAGGGTGCTGTTGCTACTGGTCGAACAGCCAGATCTTGAGTTATCTCCTGAAGGTTAGAAGGTCTTCAGTTTGTCGTAGGATGAGGGGGAGGGTAGTCCAGATCTTGGCGGCAAGGTTGTAGAAGGATTGGTCTCCGGCTGTGGTTTTACGGATGCGTGGGACGGTAGCCAGGGAGAGGTCTGCGGAGCGGAGTTTCCTGTTGGGTAGGTGGAAGGAGAGTCGGCTGTTGAGATAGGCTGGGCCGGTCTTGTGGAGTGCCTTGTGTGCGTGGATCAGGAGCTTGAAGGAGATTTTTTTGTCAACAGGGATCCAGTGCGGGTTCTTCAGGTGGGGGGTGATGTGGTTGCGGCGCAGGTCATCGAGGATCAGGCGTGCAGAGGCATTCTGGATTCTTGCAAGTCTGTTGATGAGGTTGGTCAGGGCTCCAGCGTTGAAGGTGTTTCCGTAGTCGAGTCTGCTGCTGCTGACTATGGCCTGGGTGACTGTTTTCCTTGTGTCTGTCGGGATCCATCTGTAGATCTTGTGGAGCATATGGAGGGTGTTGAAACCGGTGGAGGAGACAGCGTTGACTTGTTTGGTCATAGTGAGTTTCGAGTCGAGGATGACTCCCAGGTTGTGTGCGCGCGTGGTGGGTGCAAGGGGTTTCCCCAGTTATACGGGCCACCAGGAGTTGTCCCATGCTGAGGGATTGGGCCCGAGGATGAGGATGTCCGTCTTGTCTGTGTTCAGTTTGAGGTGGCTGTGCTCTATCCATTCGGCGATGGCCTTCATTCCCTGGTGGAGGTTGGATTTGGAGGTGAGGGGGTCCTTGGTGAGGGAGAGGATCAGTTGCGTGTCGTCGGCGTAGGAGATTATATTGAGGTCCTGCTGTTGGGCGATGCGTGTGAGAGGCGCCATGTAGATGTTGAACAGCTTCAGGCTGAGGGAGGATCCCTGCGGGACGCAGCAGATGATCTCGGAGGCTGCGGATCCGAACGGGGGGCGGTGGACTCACTGGGTTCTGCCGGAGAGGAAGAAGGAAGTCCAGTCCAGGGCCATGTCTCGGATCCCTGCGTCGTGGAGTCGTTTGCGTAGTGTGTGGTGGCAGACGGTGTTGAAGGCAGCGGAGAGGTCCAGAAGGTTGAGGGACGCCGTCTCGCCATTGACCAACAGGATCCTGGTGTCATCTGTGGCGGCGAAGACGGCGGTCTCTGTGCTGTGGCGGGAACCTGACTGGGAGGGGTCCAGGATGCTGTTGTCTTTGAGGTGGCGGGTGAGCTGGATGTTGACTATCTTCTCGATTACCTTAACTGGGAACGAAAGCATAGAGATGGGCCGGAGGTTTTTCAGTTCGCTCGGGTCTGCCTAGCGTGTGGATTTCGGCGTGTTTCCAGCTCTCAGGGAAGGTCGCGGTCTCGAAGAAGAGGTTGATGATGTTGCGTAGGTGGGATGCAATTAAGCTGCCCGCTTTGTTGAAGATGTGGTGTGGAAATGGGTCAGACGGTGAGCCGGAGTGGATTGTACCCATGGTCTTGATTGTGTCTTCGATGCTCACGTTGGCCCAGGTTGTCAGGGGATCTTAGTCAGTAGGGTGTGGTGGGTCCTGCGTGTTGAAGCCTGCAGAGATCGTCTGGGGGGGTTGAAGCTGTTGTGGATGTCAGCGATCTTGCGGTGGAAGAAGGTGGCGAGGGAGTCGCACAGGGCTTGCGACGGTGGGATGTCGTTGGTGTTGGAGCTGGGGTTGGAGAGTTCCTTCACAACGTTGAAGCACTCCTTGCTGTTGTGTGTGTTGTTGTCTTTAAAGGAGGTCCTCTTGGTGGTCTTGATGAGGTGGTGGTGGTTGCCAATGGCGTCTTTGTGGTCTGCGCGGCTGCCAAGCGACCTCTCGCTGTGCCATATGTTCTCCAACTTCCTGCAGGTGCGCTTAGATGCTAAGAGTTCCGGGGTGAACCAGTTGGCTCTCATGCTGGTGTCTTTGAGGGCTTGTTTTTTCAGCAGGTCTAAGGTGTTGGTGCAGTCGTCCATCCATCGTCTGAGTGTGCGCGCACCATCATCAGGGTTGGAGGGGTTGGTTGGGGGGTTGATTGTGAGGTTTGTCTGTAGTTCTACTTTGGTGATTTTGCCCCAGCAGCGACGGGGGATCTGTAGGGTGCGGTGATGTTCGACTGGTTTACGGAAGGTGAAGTGGATGCAGTGGTGGTTGGTCCATGTGGGTTCGGAGACGTGGCTGAAGAAGATGACGTGTGGGCTTGAGGAGAAGATAGCGTCGAGCATGTGTCCCACAATGTGGGTCCGCGTCGTGACGAGCTGTTCCAGTCCAAGGTTGGCGAGGTTGTCTATCAGGGTGGAAGAGTTGCTGTCATTGTTGTTCTCCAGATGGAAGTTCAGGTCTCCGAGGAGGATGTAGTTGGTGGAGGTTTCTGCATGCGTGCTGATGAAGTCAGCGATGGTGTCGCAGAATTATGGTCGGGGTCCGTTAGTGCGGTCTCTGCTGGCGATCTTGTATCCGTCAGGGATGGGTAGGAGGCTTCGTTCATCCAGGTCTCGGTCTGGAGATGCGGTGTCGAGTAGGTCCCAAAGTTCAAGAGCGTGTTTGCGTGCGGAGCGGGTGTTAATCAGGATGCATTAGAGCTGGTTGTGTTTTGTCATGGTGGGTGTCTCTGCGTCTTCGATGCATGATAAGCTGCAGGTCTGGCAGGCGAAAGGACCGTGGGTGCGCTTTGGGGTGGCCCTGCAGCAGGTGGGGGTGCGTCCTGGGATGAGAGCGAGGAGGGTGCTGGTGTCGTATTGGAGGCGGTCTTCATGGCTAGTGCGGCGGCCAATAGTTCTGGAACTGGGCACGGTCCGAAAGCAGACGAGCGCAGGCGGGCTTGCCTTAGGCGCGCCTTTGGCACAGCGGCCGCCATTTTAAGGGGAGTTGGGAGGGAAGAGCAGCTGGGAGGAGGGAGGCGAGTGGCAGGGGTCAACGAATGGTCGCGGGGGTGGGGCTGCAGGGGCAGCAGCGGCGGGAACTGCGAGCGGTATGGGCACAGAGGAGCGAGGAACAGAAGGAAAAATGGAAACACAAGGAACAAGCTGAATGGGCACATAATGAGACAGAGGGAAAAGAATGGGCACACAGGAAACAGAAGCAAAACTGGGTACAGCAGATACCGGGCACTCAAGCGCTGGTAGAGCTGCAGCGGGGGGAGCGACTCACCTGGCAAGGTCAAGGGTCGCCCCACCAGCAATTCATCAGAAGCTGTGTTTGCAGAGTGGTGTAAAAAGGACAAGGAGAAGAAAAGCTAATTGTCAACCACTCCAAAAAAGTACTTTCTGGCGTAGATAACAACGTACTCAAACGAGGATTTGGGTTTTTCCCCACATCCACCATCGACAATTTCCGAACCAACTGCGAGCTTCAAAACTTCTTCCACAAGATTCGGCTCAAGACCTTTTTTGCGGATGAGCAGACCAGGCCCAAAAACGACACAGGAATTCGCAACACCTCTACTTTCACACCTCAGGCAGTCATGGTACAACCTAAAATCCTGACCTTTGAGAAAACTGTTCTGAAGGACCTCACTCGTACACGTTCTAGAACGAGCTACCAGAATACTTCCAAAAAAGAAATAGAGGCACTAAAAAACCTGTCCAATGACCCTCTCATCACCATAAACGAGGCTGACAAAGGGGGAGCAATTATCATCATGTCTACAGTCGACTATAGAAAGGAATGCCTCCAACAACTCCACAAGGGACAGTACTACACGCCCATCACAGAGAACCCTACCAAACGCTTGACCACCAAAATCACCTCGATGGTCTCAGCTGCCCTCAATCAAAGCTGGATTAGCTAACACGAGACAGACTTCCTCCTGCAAAAGAATCCCAAACTCCCCTACTTCTACACCCTGCCCAAAATACACAAAGGGGTTATCCCACCCTCGGGGAGACCA
The DNA here is from genome assembly GCF_964263255.1 of Lissotriton vulgaris. Classification (NCBI taxonomy): domain Eukaryota; kingdom Metazoa; phylum Chordata; class Amphibia; order Caudata; family Salamandridae; genus Lissotriton; species Lissotriton vulgaris. The sequence continues at coordinate 2,082,246,264 of NC_141687.1, forward strand.
GTAGTCTCAGGCATAGGGTCCATCCTAGAACCCCTTTCTAAATTTTGCGACCATTTTTTCCAACCACTGGTCCGAGCCATTCTTCGTTCCTCCAGGTCACCAGAGATGTCCTCAAACTAATTGAATACTCCAACGAACAGAGTCTCCAACCAGACGTACTGCTTACACTGGATGTGGAGGCCCTGTACACCAATATTCCACAACTTAACACTCTAGAGGTGGTGGAATAAATCTTGTACAGCAGCACCTGGACAGCTCCTACACCAATCAGCTTCATAATGGAATGTGCACACATTGCCTTCACAGAAAACTTTTTTCAGTTTGAGAAGAGTCTTTTCCATCAGTAACAGGGTACCTCAATGGGGAGTACCTTGGCCCCAAGTCTGGCATGTCTCTACATGTCAGACTTTGAATGCAAACACATCCTCACTGAGACAAACCACTATGGTACTAACATCCAAATTTGGCATTGTTACATCAATGATATCCTTATCTTCTGGAAAGGTCCTAGAGAGACCATCACAACTTTTCTAGAATGGATCAATGGTCGAAATCCATACCTCAATTTCACAGCTCATAGCTCCTCGAGCGAAGTGCCCTTTCTGGACCTTCTGATCAAGAGACATCCTAACAAATTGACGACAACTACCTACAAGAAACTGACTGAGAGTCACTGCCCCCTACTATATCGAAGCTTCCATCCAAAAGCACTCAAGGAGAATCTTCCCTATGGGCAATTTTTCAGACTTAGGCATAATTGCACTGATCTAGAGGATTTAAAAAACCAAGCTTCCGAACTCAGTGACAACCTAATCAAACACCAATAGCCATCCAAACAGATAAACCAGGCCCAGAAAAGAGCCCAGAACACCCAGAGACTGGCGTTTCTCGAAATACAGGAAAACCCCACAGCTGATATTCTAACCTGCCTGACTACCTTCACCCCAGAGTCTAATTAACTTTAAAAAGTTATCAGCAAAAACTGGAGGATCCTCCAAGTGGGAGAGAAAACATTTGAAAAACCCAGATTCGCCTACAAAAGAACGTCTAACATTAAAGACATGGTCTTGAACACAAGACCCAAGACTTCCACCACACAAGTGAACACCCTGTGGGGACTGCCCCCCGTTACAGGTCATTTTCCCTGTTGGCAATGTGTGGTGTGCCCTTTGACAAAAGCCACCAAAACTATTCCCTTAACAGACACCTGGTTTTGGACTCAAAAGACACATTCCAATTGTAATACTAACAATTGATTATACCTGCTAACTTGCCCCTGCAATCGCCATTTTGTTTGTATGACCACGCGCATGAGCAAAACAAGAATCACGGAACACAGGAGCAATATCCGGTGCGGTAAAACTACAACAAAACTGTACACACACTTTGCAGAAGCATTACATTCATCCAACGATTTCCAATGGACAATCTTTGAACACAACAAAAACATCTCCAAAGAGTCCCTGTTAAGGAAAGAACAATGCTCAGTTTTTAAACTTTCTACTCATACGAGGTCTTAATGCTGATATCCCATGGGCAACCCTTAACATCTGACCCCGGGTAAAAACTTCACTCACCGAGTTTCTTACATGCCTCGTTGAATAGCCCCTCCCTGGGCAGACCATTGCCTTAATCCCAAGAAGCCCGGACTTCAGTCGATAACTGCCTGGTACCCCCGACTTTGGATTTGTATGTAAGTACACCCTACATACACTCCCTATATAGTATGGTAAGTCGTACCCTCATATATAAGCTATCACCAACCACCCCTTCATACATTGACTCGCTAAAGATATCATGCGATATATCACTGCCCTCATGCAGGCTAGGATTAACAATACAGCATTTACACAATGTCATGGTTCAGCAAAGATCAACACACAGCGCATACACTGGCTGTACACGATATAACAGGCCCATTCCTAATGATATTTTTCATTAGTGCCAAATATTGCGCTTTCACAACACAAAACTATTAAGTCTAGGCCACATGTGGTTTTTGACAACAGTAGTTCTATCAAATCGTCCCTCACTGACCTACTGTTACTGGTCTCAATCAAGTTTTTCACACACACCACACCAAGATGGCGGCGCTAGTCAGCTTTCTAGTTCCCATGAGCCGGTACTTTGAAATACATCGCTTCCGGCAAGACAAGCTACGGGGATCCGGAGCAAGGGTAGGCATACCGGCGAGTTGCCGCCAGCCACTCGTGAGTATTCCTGACATGTACCATTATGGTAAGCCTGAATGCCATCACCGCGGTTTCTTAATAATACCGCACTAACTGTCATCTCCTTTCCTTAAAGGAGTGGAGCAACTTTGTGCTCCCTATAACCCTCGTCAGTCAGTAGTTCCTGGCATCACGGGTGAGTGAACACACAGGAAGTTTTAATTCTCATTGCTGAAGTTTCATTTTGTATTGCTTATGTTTCTATTCACTGCAATTGATGAAATTGTGCCATATATATAACTCCAAAATAACCCGCGGTGAATGTACTTTACCTAGCCGATTTTCAACTTGATATGACATACGTGTGTGTTTTTGAAATTACCTGCTAATGCTATTTGCCCTACATTGACCACAATACCTGTTTTCACCACCCAACTACTGAAATAGGACGGCTTAATGATATGTTTGGATGTTTGCAGCAGCATGCCGTTTACTTTACTATACAAATGGGGGCACCGATACTTTCCCAAATCTGATTACGATACTGTGGCTATGCTATTCGGCACTTGACGCATAACTAACATGGGCAATACAATGGCGCGTTCCATAACTAACTACTCACCTCCCGGTCACATGATTTGATGAAGGTCCGCGATGCGACTATGATTTTACCATTGGGCAATTTTTGCATATTGAACTTGGGCTACTACAGTTGCGCTTACAACTACATTTCACTCTCATTTCCGCCTTATGAAATATTGCTACCCACCTCCCCAGTAAGCATGAGCGAATTTTGCGGATCTCGCGTTCGCGAATTTTGTGGATTTGCGGATTCGCAATCCGCAAAATCCGCGAATTCCCGCGAATTTGCGGATTTTTTTTTTTTTTGTGTTCGCCCGTGTTTCTGCCAGTTCGCGAGGGTTTTTACAATTTCGCAATTTGCGAACTTACCTGTCGGGTCGCAAGTTTTGCGAACTTGTTGTTTCTACGTGTCCAACCTGTTTGGGACACTCTTCTTCATCACTGCCACTCTCTGTCACCACTGCCACTCTCGGACTACTCATGCCACCCTCTGGCCCACCCATGCCACCCTCTGTTTCATCACCACACCCTCTGGTTGTCCAGTGTACATTATTTTCGGCAAAGCAAAGCACACCTTCCCTGCCTCAAGTGACCTGAATTAATTTGGGGCTGATTAATGTGTCACAGAATATTTTTTTAGCTGGCACCTGCTTCCTTAGTGCGCCCTGATTAGTGATCTTTTGCACTTGCTAAGTGCTTTCATTGTTGCAAAATTAGTTACAACACCTGCCCTGCCCCAACTGACAATAATGAATTAGGGGCTGATTAATGGATTTTAACTTCCAGCCTGGCTCCTGCTTGTCTCCCTTAGCTGTAATTCATGACCTTTGTGGCATATGTGTAACTATTCTGAGGTTCAGAGCAGGGTCACATAATAGTTTCAACTGGCAACTGAACTCTGGAGGGGCCCCTCAGGAAGCACTACAGGAAATGGCTACTAATGATGTGCCTGAACTTTTGAACCTGGTAAGTAGTTACTTTCAGTTTTGCTTAGATCGTATTTCTGCAATTTCGCACTTATTCGCGGGGCGCGAACTCACGCGAACAGTGCGAGCAGTGCGAGCAAAATCCGCTGCTCGCGGATTTGCGGATTGTGCAGGAAATTCGCAAATCTCGCGGATTGCGGATTTCCCGAAAATCCGCAAAATCCGCGAGCGGAACGGATTTTCCGCCCATGCCTACTCCCCAGTGCTCTTGAGGCGATTACATTGTCTTGAGCTACAATCCTTCATATAATTACTTCGCATGGTTCGCATACAACCTAACCGGAGCTACAATGCCTTAAGCAGGCAGGTCCATCAACTTAAAACTGGAGTAAATCTCAACTAAGTACCTAGTCTGTGCGAGTACTTGATGGTGTGGTAATATGGCTACATCTTTAGGGTGGCAATCCAAAGAATGCATGGGTTCTATGCCCACTCAAAGTGGTGGTGCCTGTGATACAAGCACTTCCTTACCTCCACTTGGACCTCAGGCACCACAATTGACCACAGGCATCTAGTACATAGCCTACTCCATATTTTCCTCCCATTGTAATTTGTAACCACCCCTCCATACCTCCTACGCCTAAACCCTATATTTTATTATGTTTGTGTCCCACAGGTTCTACATAGCCCGGTACAGGACTACTAGACCCCACTACAAGCTACCCCTAGAAAATTCCTGGCACCTGTCTATCAATTGTGGACTTTAATTTTACACATAGGTCCTGAAAAAGTGCCAACCGATTTCCTAGGAACAATTAGGCACAAAACATGTCGACCCCACTCTAGTGACAGCCTGGTAGGATCATTACAATCCGACAGGGCGTCCAATTACTTTTAATTAGGCAGGATCAACCTAACCATTAAAACTTCATTGAGCCTAAGACTGACCCTTACCTATTTTAGACCACTTTACATGTGCACCACTTCCCACATTGTCCTATTACCCCCACGCACCCAACGGCTTCTCCTAAAAAGATCTCTGTTAAAGAGACACGGAAATGGTGAGCCCATCAAGCATTGTAGCGCTGGCCCGACGAGGAGCAAGGCCCAATGATGAAGCATGACACCTCTCGGGTGTGTGAGGGCAACATGACAAAAGTTTTGTCTTTCCCTTCCCTTCTACACCCTAGGAACTGCATTCCCTTCTCTGACAACTTCAAGGTGCCTCCCACGGGGTGCAGGGATCAACAGGGAGGCACCCATGGAGGCCCTGCAGGGGCCCACCAACACTGTTTCCTAATCCCTTTTTGTGCGGGAAAGGCGTCACAAAAAGGCAGTGGGAAACTGCCATCGTAATTCCTTGACCGGAAAGAACGGGCCGGGGTATTACTGTGGGCCTTCCAATTGGCGGACGGGCTCTCCGTTGTAAGCCATTCAGAAGACTGATTCGGATTCCCTTCCAACCGAGCCCATCGAAATGGCTCAGTCAGAAGGGAATCCAAATCGTCATTATGATGCGGGCAGGAGGGCTCCGGACGAAGGTCGGAGCTCTTCTAACCGCATCATAATCGGGCCTAAAATACGAAGCTGCTTTTTTATCGTGCAGTATAATGGGGCAATCATTTTAGTTCACTCAGGAGAGAAAACAAAGGTTCTTGTTTTTTTCTGGACCTATCTATTTTCACTTTTAAGAGTCAATACGCAGGCTTTTTAGAGTGTGGAACTACAAATATCAGAAAACTCCTCTAAATTACTTAGAGTTTTTTATTTTTAAGTCTAGTTATTCATTTGCTAGCCCCTTCATGTGAGGTTCCTTTTATGTTACAAGCTTTACAGCTTGCATTTTCAAGCCTTCAGAGCATGTTCAAGTCTTCAGAGCAAGTATACTTAAAATATCCTTCAGTTTAAGGTTTGTTTTTTGTGTTTTTTTGTACAGGGCACCATTTTGGCAATTTGAGATTTCTTTTTTATGAATCTCCAATGTTATGTTTTTTCTGGGATAAGGTCCTTCTTTGACCTAGTCCTTCTTTTGTACTCCAGTCCTTTCTCATTTTCATTGTTCTCAAGATTTGGCTTTAGCAGTTTACCCTCTTCTTCCATTCTAGCGCAGTCTTCTTCAGGCTCTAGATGTTCAAAGGGCTTTTTCATTTATTTAAAGTGGACAGCTCCTCTTCCAAAGGTAGACAACATATGTCACTTTTTGCAGTTCGGGTCATGTTTTATGCCCAACTAATTCTACCCTCAGTTATTGGATTTATAATGTGCTTTCCTTATCTTACCAAAAGAGGTAGAGTTTTTTTTTCAAATTCAGTTAACACGACGCATGTCAGCACCCTAAACACCCTTTAATATTACTTCATTTAAAGACATCTGCTGTGCACATCCCTGCAAAGTTTACCAGGTGTATGCGTGATGTACTGCTCCAGTCTGGGCTTTTCTTTTTAATTCTGGAACATGTAGTCTTGTATATTGTATTATAAAACAGACTTTAGGTCCCACAATTATCAGAAAATAACCTGAACTGGAGCAGCACATCAAACATAGACCTGGGAAACTTGCCATCTTTGAATGCAGCTTCTGGGGAATCTCCTCACTCTTTTATGTCAAATTATCAGTTGCAGGTGGGTGGGGGGTTTGTCAGCAGATTTCAGGTCTCATGTTTTGTTACCTGTATCCTCATTACTCAGAATCCTAGGCTTCCCTGTCATGGTCTTACATGCCCATCCTCACGTACACATAAGAGTGGTAATGAGTATATGGAATAAAAAATAAAGAACAAACTTAGGATACTTATTTTTATGTGATCAGGAATATTTTCTACGGGCATATTTATAAGGGCTTTGCATCATGCTTGCACCACGCAACATGGTGGATACATGATGCAAACCTCTCAGTCATATTTATGAAGCACCACAAAGCCACTTAACGTGGCTTTGAATGGCTTCAGGAATATGGAGTAATGCAACACAGTGCAAATCGCTGCGTTGCCTAATTCTGCGCAAGAGAGGCATTCTATGGGCATTGGGGTGGGTGTTCCCACACAACTCAGGTTTTTTTTGACACATTCCAAGATGTACAAGGACTTGTAAACCTGGGAATGTTTCACAATCTTATGCCTCCCCAGGTGAGGCGTAACAAGGATAAATGGATAAATACAGTGCATTCCTGCCCTTACCCTGTGAAACATAGTAGCACAGCAAGGTAAATTGCTGCGCTCCCTCCACCACAATGCAAGTAAATGTGCCTTGACATTTGAATATTGTTTTTGCTTAGGCTGATAATTCATATCTGTTTTGGAAGACAAAGCCTCTCTTAGTACGGATTGTGACGGGCGGTGCACTAGGACTCAAGGTAGTGAAAAGTAAAAGTAAGTATGAGGGCCAACTGCCAGGTGGCTTCTCCGCATCAAACAAATAATTGGGAAAAAAGAACGTCAATGGGAGCAGAGTCTAAATAATACCAGAATCAAAATCACAGGACCTTTATATTGCCCACAAAGAACATGTTAATGTCAATATATGTAACATGTAGTTTAGGTCATCGGTAAACTAGCTCATAACTCCACTTCCTTTGATTGAGATATATAATTTCTAAAAACAATTGACATGTATTTGGCTTATCAGTTATGACGAATCCGTTTTGGTTCTGTTACCTAAAACATCAAATTGCAGTTCTCCACAGCATCACAACTTTCTCTTTCTATCACTATAACTTTAGTTAGGTTTGATAATATCACTTTTCTGTGAACTCTTTAGTTTCAATAACGTCTTCAAGTTACTCAGGGCATATTATCAACAACGAGCGATATTTATTGCTAAATGAGCTTAGCGATATTTTTTTATCACCGTGCATCGCCACATTTCATTTCAGAGATAACGTGCTATTAGCAACGTTTATCCCAAATGCGATAAAATATCTGGCGATAGCGGCTCAATGCGTGAATATCGCTGGAAATCCTGCGATATTCAGGCATTAACGCAATAGGGTCTTAATCTGAATATCCAACTCCCATTGGATATACAGGTTAATAAGTGATCTGAGCAGGCGTTAGTTTTTGCCGATATTCACGCTTAGCGTGAATTTTTTTATCTCTGTGCCTGCGTTGATAATAGGCGATAGCTATGTTAGCGAATGCTTTCAGTCGCTAACAGGTTGGGTACGCTCACTTTGCATGTCATTAGCGATAAATATGGCTGACATGCAAAGCGAACGCCAAACCGCTCGCTATCGCCGACAAAACTGTCTCTAACTGCTGTTAGCGACAGCTTGCTAATAGGGCGATGAAATTATCGCCGCTTTAGCGGGAAAAAGTCCTGCTGAAGCGGCAATAAGGCCCTCGATAATATGCCCCTCAGTCTCTATTCACTACCTGGCTTCGTCGTTTAACTACGCTTCGAAAAACTATATTTAGTTATTCATTACTGTTGTATTTATCCCAGTATTATCCTTTTATTCGGCATGTGCGAGCTGTGGAATGGGAGAGGTGTGCTGAAATAATTCCGTTCTAAACCACGCAATACATAAAGTACTTTCTGTTCCACCCAGAAGTTATTTTCTATTGATGTTACCTTGTTCATGAAGCTCAGTATGCTTGTTCAATCCCCATTTTCTAAGGTTATAATGCCTGCATGTGTACTTTCACCTGTAACATATCAACATGTAACATATCAACATTGGCTTTTCAGCTCTTCTGTGAAAGCTTCATTGTAAATCCTTTCAGGATGCCCACTCGATTTCCTCTATCTCCACTTCTCTCTGCTGGGATCTCACAGTGCACAATGGCTTACTGCCACAGAAGTACGACAAAGATCAGAAATTTGCAGATGACTCTCTGGCTTTTCTTCCTTTCAGAGACTGGAGCACCGAGGAGCTTAGACAGACAGGGGCATTGCACTAAGAGGTTTGCATTTCACAGGGCTGTATGTAAGGGTTTCATATCACTTCGACCTTTCCCCGGGGAAGGAAGAACATTTTTTTTTGCCATTTTATTTCTCCTCTTGGATTTTATGCTCAAATATCATAGAAGAAAAAATGTATACTTTCAGTTTAGTACATGGTGCGAAATAATAATGCTAATAAATGAGTTCAAAGATTCGTTATTTTACCGTCTAGACGACAGACAAAGACAATTACAAGTAAGAATAACACTTTTTAAACGGTTAGCTGTGTTTCAAAGATATGCAGTAAATCAGGGACATAATATTAAAATAATAATGAAGTCAATGCATGCACATATTTTTCACTCAAGTATTTAGGAACGGTGTAGTTATTTCTTGGGCGCAAGTAGGCAATGAAGAAAAGATCACATTTTATAAATACAATGCATTTAAATACTCCTTGAATTTGATTAGGACACCTATAATTGAATGTTAGCATTGACAACTAAGAGAGTAACTTTCATAATTCACACAAAAAACTGTACAGATTGATGTATGGATTCATCAATAAAAACGTTTAACCATCATTTTATAAAGCATAACTCTTGAAATAAAACTAATTATTAAGTTAATTAAATCATTGAAGTCATCATCAGAAAATCCTCAAGAGCGCTTAAAGAGTTTATATCAGGAAGGCCAATAGTAGTGTAAAGATAATGATCAAAACGCATTTTCTAATCATTGTGGCTAAACTGTGGCAGTTACATGTACATATCTTACTTTTAAATATATCTTCTATACTTACGCATTTATACAATCTCTGCCACTTATCTTCCATTACTTATTGTTCTCTTGCCTTTTTGCTTCTTGAAGCCAGACAAGTATGCTCCTGAGGGAAAACCCTCTTGTGTGGGATTAGATGAAAGACACATAATTGGTCTCGCCAACCTGTATTCTCCAGGAGGTACCCCCAGCCAAAGAAGGTCTGGCTGGTGGCAGTTTAGCATATTTTTGGAGTTGCAGCAGCTACAACCAAGTTAGCAGTCTACTGGCCTCTCCATGTCAATTAAGAACAGAGACCTAGGGCAGACGGAGCCGGCCCTATTTACTTTTAATGTGAATTTTTGGATGTTTGTGTACATCTTGGGCATACCCTTTACAATGTTCAGTGTGATTATCAAAATGTATCTGCACAGTAAATTATTTGTGATCACCGGTTGTGTAGCTGTTGCTATGATTACCTGTATCTATAGGAGGAATGCTTTCTGGACAGGACAAACCCACCCTCCAATTCTTCTTCCACTGCTATGTATGTGTGTTCCCTGGTGTCTGGGGGAGTTCAAAGTGTTTACAAGCAGAGCAGCACTTTGAAAGGAATACCTGGTGAAATATACACAGACAGTGATCACTGCTATGTAACTTGAGATGATGGTGAAACAACACATGTTCTAAGTGCAGATTGTCGGTGCAAACTCAATTACAAGCTGCATTCGAGTGGATGGACCTTTAGTCCCGAACTGAAGCATGATTTCCACAAAGCACCAATTCATCAATGACAGTGAAACATATTCTGCCTACAAGGATGCCAGAGAGTAGTAGATTTGTAAACCATGAAGGTTTATTAGTGGAATAGCAAAGTTACAAATTCTGGCACTCAAGATAATCAAAGTCAATGGTCAGTACATGAATATATCCATTATAGATTTCAAATTGACTCAAAATTAGCAAATGCAAACAAAATGTTAAGAGCTGACCAAATTCGAGCAAATTCAGTTTCCTTTGAAGGGAAGACTCCCTAATAAGCTAAAATAGAACTAATCAGGGCATTTGTGAATGAGGTGCCAACAAGTAAAACCTCTAAAATTGAGAATCAAATACAAATTCAACCAAGTAAATGAGATAAAATTGCTCAGGAGTCTAACTATTTGAGTGGGAGCAAAGATGAGTGTCAGGTTACAAGAGAGTGGAAATAGGCATCTGTATCCTGCTAGCTTAGCAACGCACAATTAAACACACATTGAAAACGTGCTGACCTGGCGGGAGATTTAACTCCAAATTGAAATATTTAAGGAATCTACCCTTGTATATACCCACTACGATGTATTTTTGAGAATCCAACTGAATGTTATTAAGAAACTGAAATTATCCTTGAGAAAGCCCGGGCGCAATTCGCCATAGAGGGCGAAACACGTGTCGGCTATTTACATTCAATTCTGCACTAATAACATTTTATACTCTTTCTAAACTTTGGATCGACCCTATTTGTTGAATGAAAATCTGAATCAATGATCACAGGATTTAACCTAAAAAATATTACGCACAAAAATCCGGAAAGCATACTCTGTTTTCTAAAAACCATGCTAACAGCAATCCCTGCTAGTTTCCACATCATGAGCCCAGGACTACCAGAGTGACTTCAAAGGCTAGTTGGCTAGACTCCTGACCAGAGGACAGAACAGGCTTCCTCCATCAGGAACCCAGCATCTGGACTCTGAAAACTGTGAGTCCTGCCTTCCTAAGTGGTGCAGCACCTGTCCTAAATCATTGGAAACAGTCCTGACAGTGCTCTGCCATGCCAACTATGGTGCCAGCAGGATAGATGCATTCTCTCCCCAAAGTCTGCATACGGGACCTCTGCTTGTTGCATCGATGGTGCATGACTTTGCATTGCTGCCAGCAGCCTCCCAGGAACCACCACGCATATTTTAAACAGACATTTGCATTGCAATCCCCTCATCAACAGCATCCTGAACAATGACAAAGAACGTGGCATCACAAGCTTCTTTGGATCCAGCTGGTGATAAGCACATCTTTGATGCAGAGGCAGCTGGCACTGGAACGCGCTGTGGGGCAGGGCAGGGTGCAGTGTGGGGGGGAAGCCGACAGACGACTAAATAGGTGTTATTTATTTATTTAATTATACCAATACCGTCATCTGTCGACTTTCCCTCCCACCCAACCAGGCTCACCCCGCGCCACTGCCACACTTCGTTAACCTGTGCTGGCCGCCCCGGTTTCACTGTAGTACCAGAAACCCCTTTGATGGCATCCTTGATGCCAACGTAGGTCCTCGCATCACAGCCTCATTGCTCTTAGGAACTGGCCCTGCATGACACATCCTTGACACAGGACTCCACATTGGTCCCCAACCAGGATTTAAGCTACTTTGTTCAGCGGACCCAGCTGGTTCCTGCCCTCCAACTTGGTCAGCCTGAACTTGCGACTTTGTCTAACTCCAACGCAGCCAAAGTACCACACATTGTGCTTTCTGTTTTTTTTGGTGCTATTTTTTCTTAAATATTTAAAATGACACATTTCTGCTTCTACTGATTGGATTTTTGTTGTAAAGGTCTTAAATTATTGTTAGACCTGTCATCCTCAGGTTAGACTCCCCCTCAGCGTTTTAACTCAAATTCTTTTGTTCTATATTTTGGTGGCATTAGGACTGCTAACCAGTGAATGTGCTTCTCCCTTAAACTTGGTAAAATCGATATGTACATAATTGGCATATTTAGCTCACTTGCAAGTCCCTTGTAAAGTGGTTTAACATATACCTTGTAAGATAAATGCTACTGGTGGGACTGCAGCACTTATTGTGCCACCCACACCTGTAGACTTTTCCAACCCGTCTCGGACCTGCCATCCCAAGGCCTGTATGTGCAGTTTGCTTGCACTGTGACTTGGCATTTACAACCACTTGCCAAGCCTAAACTCCCCATGTAAGGCATCTCAGTTATCCCTAAGGTATCCCCATGTGACCCTTAGGGAAGGTACAGGACATGTACTGGTATGCTTTACATATTTTGACAGTTACAAACATTTACATTCGTGCTGTGACTGTGAGGCCTACACCTCTCATAGACTAGCATTGGGAATTCCTTTATACATCTTTTAGTGGTTATTTCTGATCAGAGGGGAGTAGCATTATCATGCTTGGTATGGTTGGGATTGTATTAATACATCCTCTATATTAATACAGTTGGATTTATCACTAATATATTAGAAATGCATTTATTATAAAGTGGACTTTTCTCTGCTCTTAACTTTGCTCTGTGTGCCTGCAGCCTGTCTTCAATCCACGTATGGCCTGGGTGACAGCTGTAGTTAGTGCATACTCTCTAGACAGCCACAACACAGGAAGGTCTGTGTGTGAAAAAAAGGGGATACATCTGCATACTGATAGTCTTCCTGGGTAGGGAGCTGGAGAGGTGGTCCACACTTACATCTGAATAGGTTGTGTCCTGCCTTCACAAAAGAGCTGATTTGCCACCTACTGGTAGTCAGGAGCTAGGACCATGCTGAAAGGGATACTTATGCACTTCTAAGTTAAGTCATGCTTCTTTTGTGCCATGCTGAAGGAGAAATAATCACAGGTTATTTTGGGATATGTGTGTGACTTCACCCTGACAAGGATTACGGTTGCTGCTTGAGTGGGGTTTAACCTCCTTCAACCAGTCACCCAATTTCTTACTTTGGGGAGCAGCGCTTGAGCCTCAGGGAACATGATGTAGCAGCACACAAGACATGGTTCTCAGTAAAAATTGTATCTGATGGTAGAAATTGAAGTGAATATTTTAAGGACTAATTAAGATGTTTTTAACGGGGCTCTCTCTGAGATCCTGCACTGTCCCGGTTCACTCTCTGTGCTCCCATGTCCACCTTCAGAGGGCCTACCTGTGGGAATTTCCAGTGATCTAGTAAGCTTCTAGATCTTCCCCTGTATTCATATACTGGCTTCCTGCCATTTGGAAGCTATTCAGAAATTGCGATCCATTCCCAATCCATGCCCGGATTCGTGAAAGTCAATCTGCTTATTCTTGAAACTCCATTAACTATAATTCGCTGCTCACTGATTCATCTTCACCCCTGTAGGCCAAGGATGGGTGGAGGAATTCAGCAAATATGTGGCCAGCAGCTGCTAGACTGCTCACACCTAATGAATGTGATCACTGTGAGATCCAATTCCCTTCAATCTAGCTTTGGTCATTGTAGCAGTCTTCCTGTGAGACTGACCCTTAATTTTCTGAGCTTATGATATCCTTGTTTCCAGAGTTCCTGAGGTATAGTTATTCCGTGTTGCTTGTTTCTCAATTCATAGGGGGTGTTTTTGTCCACTGTGAGTAGGCATTGGCGAATTTTGCGAATTTGCAATTTGCGAATTTGCGAATTTGCGAATTCGCGATCCGCAAAATCCGCGAATTTGCAGATTAGCGGATTTTGCGGATTTAGTGGGTAATGGCTGGGCGGGAAAACGGTACACATCGCTAGTGTGAGGGGCAGGGCCAAACGGGCGAGGCTTATATGCGAGTTCACATGCCTCTTGTGTGCATAAAAGGACAGAGCGCACACCTACCCAGCCTCGACAAAACACACATTTTTGGGGGTGCTGATAACTTTGCTCGTGGTCACAGGAACTGCACAGGGATTGAGCTCGTGAAAGTCAATATGCAAGGGCCTCCATCAAGCATCATAGCTATTTTCCGACGATAGATATGGGGAGAGCGCATAACCCAGCCTCGACAAAACACACATTTTTGGGGGTGCTGATTAACTTTGCCATCACACCAAAGAGCGCCGGAGTCCTTCGAGTGACCTGTCCATCAAGTGGGTAAAGGGCGCGAAGACGGTGCACACACCACTAGTGTGTGGGGAGGGGCCAAACGGACGGGGCTTATATGCGAGTCCACATGCTTTTTGTGTGCATAAAAGGACAGGCACGGATCAGAGAAGCTCGTGGTCACAGGAACTGCACAGGGATTGAGCTCGTGAAAGTCAATATGCAAGGGCCTCCATCAAGCATCATAGCTATTTTCCGACTATAGATATGGGGAGAGCGCACACCTACCCAGCCTCGACAAAACACACATTTTTGGGGGTGCTGATTAACTTTGCCATCACACCAAAGAGCGCCGGGGTCCCTCGAGTGACCTGTCCATCAAGTGGGTAAAGGGCGCGAAGACGGTGCATACACCACTAGTGTGCGGGGAGGGGCCAAACGGACGGGGCTTATATGCGAGTCCACATGCCTCATGTGTGTATAAAAGGACAGGCACGGATCAGAGAAGCTCGTGGTCACAGGAACTGCACAGGGATTGAGCTCGTGAAAGTCAAAATGCAAGGGCCTCCATCAAGCATCATAGCTATTTTCCAAAGATAGATATGGGGAGAGCGCACACCTGCCCAGCCTCGACAAAACACACATTTTTGGGGGTGCTGATTAACTTTGCCATCACACCAAAGAGCGCACGGATCAGAGAAGCTCGTGGTTTCAGGAACTGCACAGGGATTGAGCTCGTGAAAGTCAATTATGCAAAGGCCTCCCTCCATCAAGCATCAAAGCTAATTTTCGACGATAGTTTTGGGGAGTCACACATCATCCTGCAACTATTTTAGGATGGCGCTGGCAAGCTGCCAGCGCCATCCTAAAATAGTTACTAAGTTAGCTTCATAAGGAAGACCTAATAGATAAAATAAAGCAGGTGCTCGAGCACCTGCTTTATTTTATCTATTAGAGCTTCCTGTTGAAGCTAACTTAGTAACTATTTTAGGATGGCGCTGGCAGCTTGCGGGCGCCATCGCAAAATAGTTACAACAGGCCAGGTAGGCTTAAACTTTTGCCTCCGGATCCGCCGCTTGCGGATTTGCGAATTCTCAGTAAATTCGTGGGAGTTCGCGGATCGCAAATTTACCGAAAATTCGCAAAATCCGCGAGCGGAACGGATTTACTGCTCATGCCTAGTGAGTATTGTATTGGAGTTACTATTATAAGATCATCATCGGTATGAGCTCCACAGACCCTGCCTTTGCATTTATATCTTAAATGTGAGCATTTGCAGTCAGTATCTGTAACAGCAATTGTGAGTGAGGAACTTACTGAGCTTCATTCTTACGGTGTGGAGCTCCTGAGTGCTTTACCTCACATTCCGTTTACTGCTAATATTGTTATAAATATGTCCAGCAGCAGCCCATGCAGGTCGAGTTGTGGAGCCGAGTGAGGGGAGTTGGACAGACGATGACAAGGGAAAATTATATAAATAATACATTTTCTCTCATGTTTTGAAATCTCCTCCTACACGGCCCCACTACCCCAACGCTCTCACCTGCACAGGCCATTGCTGTATATGTCTTACATATTGTCCTTGGTGTTAGTTAGTCTGAGTGCTAAATTGCCTTTTTCATGCCTGTCCTTTCTGAGGCTTAACCATTTTGTTCCCTTGTGCAGAGCTTCCCCTTTGATTCCCTTTTTCTCTTCTGACTCCCAGTGTGATCTTGGGAAGCTCTGTACTCATTATTCTGCTTACCTTCTCTACCCTGCCATCAGTCCTTTCTACAACTCCTGACGTGTACAGCCTCATGTCAGTAATACCACTGCAACCCTGTAACCCAGTGACCCCATAAACAAATAATTCTTCAGGTAGAGAAGGCTATGGTAACAGAGGCAGAGAATGAGAGGAAATTACAGAGAGATACATTTCACATTGACTGGGAGATCAGACAAAGTACATGGCTCACCAAGTAGAGGTAAATCATTTAAAACGAATGGCCTTGATCATCTAACGTTCTACTGCAGCTCTGACAATAGGTGCCAGTGACGGAGAGACCTCTCAGGCACTGTGTGATTTATTACTTGCCTGGTACAAGCAGTAAGTGATCATTTTGTTGATGACTTGAAATTAGACTGACTGCATGGCTTTCCCAAATATGGAGGTTGCTTGAAATTATTTTTTATGTATACTCTTTTGCCATTGTACTTGATAGTGTTCTGGCCCTATCTTAAAGAAACACTATCCTGTCTGCTTATTGGTAGGTTCAATAATTGCTTGTCTTCAACTTGATTGCTTTTTTCTTATAAAGGTAATGCAAAATCATTTACTATATCACTGAAATTGTGTTCACCGTACACTCTTTCATAAAACAGTAATTAACATAATCTGTGCTTGTGTTAGCCACCCAAAAAGTTGAGCGCCTACTTCAAGGAGGACTATTGTGCCATATTTATGGTAAGTTCAAAACAATTACAAAGTAGCAGTACTACAAAGCATGAGTGTCCAGACAAAGAACTCACACAATTTTATTTCTTAGAAATATAAAAACAAGCAATGAAAGGACAAACATACAGACATCCAAAGTGAGAATTTTGAGACCAGGCATTCTAATATATAATGGGTGACAAGAATAATGCAGAGATGTAGAATAGACTGGAAGCTTTTAGTGGCTTCTTTATGTTGCCTGGTTCCTGCATTTGACGAGAGTGAGGACAGGTCATATGTTATGAAGTTGGTCAACTTGAGCATTAACATAGTTCCAATCCATCAATGTATTGTAAAATAGTAACACATTTATGTTGCCTGGTGACAATATAATATCTAGTCCCAATGAAAAAACAAGCTTGGATATCTGGGGCCGGATTTATAATTTCACAGATTTATAATTTCACAGATTTGTTAATCTATCACAAATGTGAAAGATATTCTACCTGCCTTATTCTGAATGCTATAACCTATGGCACTTGCAATTATCTGGAGAGGATATTCATCAAGTGTAATGGAATTTGTCTGAGTTAAAATTTTGCAAATGCAGGGTCTGGGTGGTCATATTTTGTCCCTGGTCGAGATCGCCAGTATTTTCCTGGTAGCAACAGACAGAACGAAAGTACATCACACTATCCACTTAATATGGTTTTTAAAACCTGAAAACTCAGTGCATGCCCTAACGAGCAAGTAAAGCTTGTTCCAGTGGTACGGGCCACATAAGAAAAATCTTGTCCACCAAACCTAGACATATGAATACGCCGAGCACAGAGAAGAAGTTGACTCCTTGATCTAAGATTTCTTCTAGACAGATATGGAACCAGTTTGTTCTGTATATATTTGGGTCCATTGCCTGACAAAGTTTTATGCGTCAGTCAGAGGAGTTTGAAAAATATATCTTTTCCTTATGGGGAGCCGATGAAGGGCTTTGAGCAGAGGAACAAATGATTTGCCAGTATTTTGTACAACCTGCATTTTAGATAGAAGAGATTCTTTGGATGCTACAACAAAGGCATTTCCATGGTCAAGTCGACTTATTATCAGAGCTTGAATAAGGGTTTTTTGGGAGTTCAGCGGAAGCCACTGAAAGATCCTCTTGAGAAGGCACATTGTCCTGAAACACAAGCCACAATTGGATGTCACCTGGTACTTCATAGATAGCTTATTATGGAGCAGAATAACCACGTTATTCACTGAGTTTCTGGGTGAAGGAGCAGGGCAAAGCTCGACAGACTACCATTCATCTGTCCAGTGGAGTTGTGCTTTGCCGAACAGTGGGATCTCCATTTTTCCCTATTTAGCTGAAGACAGTTCAGGGATATACAAATGGTAATATGGCTGAGATACCCGCCACCCCCTCTCAACACAATCCCCAAGGATGGGAAACCGGAAACGGTTCTGAACTTTTGGAAGGCGGGAGGGAGTGACCCTCCCGGCCGTATTTATTAAAATATGAAACAAAATCAAAAACATTAAAATAACAGTTTCATATTATGTACAATTTCATTTCCACATTACGATGTTTGGCTAACCTTAACAGATCTCTAATACAAAGGTTCTCCTAGCCGAACTAACATCCTACAAAACATTTGACTTGAAATTGTACATCCTAACGTTAAGGGCCAACGGCAAGGTCGTAACCGGTGTCAGATCCCTAAACCAGAAATACCCCCCTCACTTGTGAGGGGAGCGATCGCACAGAGGCGTACCTCAAGTGCATCTACCAATTTCCCTTGGACTTGACGGGGGCCCCAATGAACTCGACGCCATTTAACAGTCGTCCGAGGACTCGTGTGAGGTGTCTAAAAGGTAGCGTAAACCCCCTCCCAAACCTCACACAACTTACCCCATCTGCCGTCGCAGATGTCCTGGCCCCGGGAAATTCCCCAGGAGGGCCCGTAGCCCCTCCTATCCAGGAAGGGGCCTTGACCGCCTTTCCTTTCCTTCCGGCGGCCCATCCTTAGAAGGGACCGCCTCCCCGTTGAGGGGCCAATGGCCACCTCCCCCGAGCGCTCCCATCCGTAATGGGTGACGCCCCCCCATAGGGATCTTCCAATTACTGCTCACTGATCATGACCTTACCGCCCGACCAAAATAAATACGACAATTTACCTAAATTACTAAATTACAAAACAACCATAACTATTACAAGCATGATTACTGATCAACACTAGTGCAGAATTACTTTATTTGAAAAAACATACTGAAAATGACCATTCTTTATTGCATACTCAAAATATCACGACAATCATCACAACCTGCAAGAAATAGAGTTACCACATCAAAACTTTATTCAAAACAACTAGCTGTCCTCAGGGGCTGGTGGGTGGGTCAAAATTGGCTCTTCGTTCCGTCTGGAGCTCACGTGCAGCGGGGAGGTGCAGCTTCAGAGCACAGGAACAAGAGGATGCTTTCTTGGCTTGTTGCTCCTTTTATCCGTCTTCGGGCGGGCGTAAACCCGCCCCCGCCTGCCTCCGAGGGCGTGGCCGGCCGCGTCAGTGTCTAGGACAACCCACTCCAGGGCGGGAAAAGGCGCGCCCCGGCTACGCCGCTTCGGGCATACCAGCCGAGACTCGCCTCCCGCCCAAGATGGCTTCCCGGGGGGATCGGGGTACTCCACCATACGTTCGGGGTGACCGAATGGTCGCCCCTTTCCATATGGCTGAGATACCCGCCACCCCCTCTCAACACAATCCCCAAGGATGGGAAACCGGAAACGGTTCTGAACTTTTGGAAGGCGGGAGGGAGTGACCCTCCCGGCCGTATTTATTAAAATATGAAACAAAATCAAAAACATTAAAATAACAGTTTCATATTATGTACAATTTCATTTCCACATTACGATGTTTGGCTAACCTTAACAGATCTCTAATACAAAGGTTCTCCTAGCCGAACTAACATCCTACAAAACATTTGACTTGAAATTGTACATCCTAACGTTAAGGGCCAACGGCAAGGTCGTAACCGGTGTCAGATCCCTAAACCAGAAATACCCCCTCACTTGTGAGGGGAGCGACCGCACAGAGGCGTACCTCAAGTGCATCTACCAATTTCCCTTGGACTTGACGGGGGCCCCAAGGAACTCGACGCCATTTAACGGTCGTCCGAGGACTCGTGTGAGGTGTCTAAAAGGTAGCGTAAACCCCCTCCCAAACCCCACACAACTTACCCCATCTGCCGTCGCAGATGTCCTGGCCCCGGGAAATTCCCCAGGAGGGCCCGTAGCCCCTCCTATCCAGGAAGGGGCCTTGACCGCCTTTCCTTTCCTTCCGGCGGCCCATCCTTAGAAGGGACCGCCTCCCCGTTGAGGGGCCAATGGCCACCTCCCCGAGCGCTCCCATCCGTAATGGGTGACGCCCCCCCATAGGGATCTTCCAATTACTGCTCACCGATCATGACCTTACCGCCACAGGCCGGATAGTTGACCGGCTATCCGGACCCCCCACAACAAATCCTGCCTAAAGGTCATGGTTTAAACTCTTTAGCCAAGCTATGAGATCACCTATGAGTAACTCATTGCCCACCCGGGACAAATGAACCCCATCCCCCAAATACATACTGTCCCCTTTGATACAACCATGCGAAACAGAATGCAGTGTACTTGAACGAAACAATCTACTCAATTTGTTATTTATTTTCTTTACTGAATGATTCAGAGCAGAAACTGAAATAGCCCCCCGCCACACTTTCCGTGGGATCATATGGGACCATGCAATTGTGCACCCTGGAACTCTTCTTGCCAACCAACTTACTGTGGAAAGCATTGCCTCAAGAAGAAGTCGTCTACCAGTGGCCACCAAATCGTTGCCCCCAAGATGGACTATGATTATAGACGGCGGTGACCTTGTCCGCCCTAACAAACCCTCGAAAAAGGATTGAAACTGGTCAATACAGAGCCCGCCCCTTCCGTAGAAGGACACCCTGTGCCCGTATTCCCCAGCCACGTGAATATTGTCACCTGCTTTGAATACGTCCGCGGCACGCCTCACGTATGAGTGGCCCACGACCCACACCTCCTTTTTCGCAGCCGGTGATGTCTGACCGCTGGTCCCCAGGTGTCGGGTCGACTGCACAGTCCGCCCCGCCTCGTAAGCTTGCGCAACTGAAAACCAAACAAAACAAGAAGCGTGAGTACATTATTACAGCTTCACAACATGTGCAACCGCACATACCTTTTATAACAGTTCGAGGACCAACGCCCCAAACGTTTTACTTCTTCTACACTCAGACCCCTGGCTGTAGCCTCAGTAGCAGCCCCTATCCGAAAGGAATGGGTCCCGAACTCGCCGGGGTTCAAGCCCGCGGCCGAAATCGACATCGCAAGCACCCGCTGGAACTGAAACCTTGTCAGTGGGGTGGCGTCAGCGTGTCTCAACAAGGTCCCCCCCCATGATGCCACCCTCTGCGCTAAATATTCCTCTACGCAAACCACAGGGCACATGGAAGACCCGGGGATCCTCTGAATGATTATGCAGTCCCCAATTGCGCCCTGATCGGTTTTGGACCTAACAAACGAGACCGTCATCGTCTCCCCCCTGACCTGAATGTGCTCCCGGCACAGTCCCCCCATCGTATCCTGCTTGTTCTTCGCCACTAGTTCGCTTACCCGCATAGCCCCATGGAATGCTAGCGCAAATGCAGCTCGGAATAACACTGCTTCGTATTGGGATGAACACGTTGCCGGGAGTACGGACAATAACAGGGTCAACCTATCCAGACCTATCGGGTGCCTCTCATCTACTCTGCGACCCTCAAGGCGTTGCCACCCACGTAGCGCTTTCTGCACCACAAAAGACGCTGTTGGGTCCCGGATCCCATGAGCCCTTGCCATAAAGGAAATGGCGGCCCGATGCCTCTGGGCCGTCGCTACTGATTTGCCTGCCTGATGTAAAGACAGCAAAAATTTTACGACAAGCTCTTCCTGTCCCCAAAGCTCCCCCCCAGCAGAACCCAAAAAGGACAAATAGGAACGGAACGCCCCTTCATATGCCTTCCTTGTCCTGGGTGCTAAACTCTCTCCCACGAGGTTTTGTAGTTCGGGGCACCGAGAGACCAGAGAGCTTCGGGAAAGGGTGCTGCCACCAGGTCCGCTGTGGGCAGAAAACCCCAGAAGGCCTGCATACGGAAACGAGAAAGCGCATCAGCCGCTTGGTTCAGTACCCCCGGGACATGTCTTGCCCTAAAGAGCACATTCAACCGCATACACAATAACACAATTTCTTTGAGCAGTCTCAGAATCCATTTGCAACGTGCTGCCTGACTATTGATACACTCAACCACAGTCATGTTATCAGACCAGAACACCACAGAATGATCCCGAAACCCCTCCGGCCATGTTTTCAAGGCCACCAAAATAGGGAAGAGTTCAAGAAAAGCAATGTTACTCGTCAGCCCGCACTCGTGCCACCATGACGGCCATTTTTGAGCCGACCATTGTGTACCAAATATGGCACCAAAAACCTACACTCCCCTCCGAATCTGTCCAAAGCCCCAGCTCCTCGGAGGACACCGCCGGTTTGTTCCAGACAATTCGACCATTGAAATCCGCCAGAAATGCCAACCAAATGCGCATGTCCTGGCGAACCTCTGCCGAGAGCCTCGTGCGGTGATGTCCTTCCTTCAGGCCGACCATGGCTTGTGCAATCGAGCGGGAAAAGGGGCGGGCCATTGGCATCACTCTCAGGGCAAAATTCAACTGACCCACCACCTGTTGCAATTGATGCAGGTTTACTTTTGTTGCACGAATACATGTTTCAAGGGATGTCCTGAATTTTAACACTTTTTCCCTGGGTAATCTAAAACAACCTTCTTCCGAGTCGAGCTCGATCCCCAGAAACTCGAGCAAAGTTGAGGGACCCACAGTCTTACCTGGCGCCAATGCACACCGAATTGATTCATTAAGACACAAAATTCATGTAAGGCCTGTCCACACTCAGGATCCCCGGCTGCCCCCAAAAACAGAAAGTCATCGAGATAATGCATAACATGCTGAAAACCCGTCTTCCTTGTGAATACCCATTGCAGAAAACAACGGAACTTTTCAAAATAGGCACAGGATATAGAGCACCCCATTGGCATACATCTATCCATGTAATAGCGACCCTGAAACATAAAACCAAGGAGACGCTGATCGTCTCGGTGCACCGGGAGCAACCGGAACGCTGACTCGATGTCTGATTTTGCCATCAGCGCCCCGGGCCCCAGGCGATTCAACATGGCAACGGCCTCATCGAAAGATGCGTACCGCACCGAACACACTTCCGGGTCTATCGCTTCATTCACGGAAAGACCACGTGGGGCTGACAAGTTATGTATCAGCCGAAACTCACCCAGGTCCTTCTTGGGGACCACCCCTAGAGGGGAACAAACAAAGTTAGCAACCGGTGGCAAATCAAATGGACCGGCGACACGACCTCGAGTCACCTCCTTCCCAATCTTTACCTGTACCACCGCCGTATGCTGCAAGACCGACAGTTGATTCTTACAGTTTGCTACACCCTGAAAATCCCCCACTGGGATGCGGAAACCATATGAAAACCTGTCACGCAACACCCCAGCGGAAGCATGATCCGGGTATTCGTTGAGCCAAGGAATCATTGCCATGGTATCAATCGGAGTAGGTAAAGGCGCCCCTCGGACTATTTCAGACCTGTTTGGCGCTTCCCCTACCACCGTTATCACCCGTTTTGGCTCTGCACATGGACTCAGGATGGGATGGCTGCCCACACCCCCCACATTCATGTCTGAACTTGCATGACCCCTGGGGCCTCGTACATTTTCCCCTGTTAAAATTCCAACAAATCCCCCTTTTACCTGCGTTGCCACTCGACTTCGAGTGGTGCTTGTTACCTGCACCCGTCCGAAAGGGTGTCCCAGAGGATTGGCGGGAAGATTCACCCCCGTTACTCCCTGACAATGGCACTTTTAACATTCCTGAACTCTCCATTTTTTGCCATGAAACGGAGGCGAAACAATCCCAAGTCAGATCTGGGTCGTGCTCCCTAGCTTTTCTAAAAATATTGTCATAACAGAACCACTGATTGCCCCCGTACGATACGGAATACTCCATGATACGTGACTGATAAATAGGCAACTCGGTCAGCAACTCGGGCCTGCGCTCGCCCACGATGGAGGTAAAAATGCCCCACGCTCTGCCCCAAGTACCTATGTTTTCATCAACCTTAAAGGCGGCCATTTTTGCGCGCCAAACACTCGGATGCATGAGCTCCTTTTGGCTCTTAACATGCTCCACCTCGTAATGGTCGGTAAGCAAAGAAAAAATGTTCACATACTTATTTGCCCAAATCTTTTCCTTAATTTCCAGTGGAACATGCTGAGCCACCTTCTCCCTTCGTGAAGGTACAGACCCCTCCCCCGCGATCGGCAATGGCCGCTTACCTGAACCAGATGCTGCATTTGCCGCCGAACTTGGGCCTGCTGCATTTTCCGCCGCCGGAACTGGCGGGGTAACAGAAGATGGTGCCTTCGCAGCCTCTCTAGATTCCCGCAGTTGTCTCATTACTGCCCGGGCGTCGTCAGCCATGGTGCCCTCACTATCTTTTCCCAACCACGCTGCTAATTGTGCCGCTAACTCGGGAGGCATATCTTCCCCGGTCACAGGGGTGACCACCACGGGGATCGGATGCCCCCCCTTCGGAACCGGGGTTGGCTCCTCAAGTGGGGTATCGGGAACCGGGGTTTCCCCCCCAAGTGCCCCCCTTTTGGACCTCTTGCCTCTCCCACCAGGGACTACTCCTGGCAAAGCTGGTCCGATGACTCGCTTCGGTCCTCCCTCCCCGTTCTTAGCCGCCATCTGCTTCTTCAAATCGGCTACCTCCTTTATGAGCATGCGGAGCATCTGATCGGTACAGACCCGCTTTCCGACCTTCTTGCCTGGCATTCTCAAACGAAGATATCTGTAAAACAAAAAGAAAGATTACAACGCTCAAAATTGGCTCTTCGTTCCGTCTCGAGCTCACGTGCAGCGGGGAGGTGCAGCTTCAGAGCACAGGAACAAGAGGATGCTTTCTTGGCTTGTTGCTCCTTTTATCCGTCTTCGGGCGGGCGTAAACCCGCCCCCGCCTGCCTCCGAGGGCGTGGCCGGCCGCGTCAGTGTCTAGGACAACCCACTCCAGGGCGGGAAAAGGCGCGCCCCGGCTACGCAGCTTCGGGCATACCAGCCGAGACTCGCCTCCCGCCCAAGATGGCTTCCCGGGGGGATCGGGGTACTCCACCATACGTTCGGGGGGACTGAATGGTCGCCCCTTTCCATTTTCCTCATACAGGTGATAAAATGCTTCTCAGTGTCCTGCCCAAAAAAAGATGACTAATTGGGTACCATCTGCATAAGAGAGTATTTCAAAACAGCAGAGCAAGGGGAATGATATAGATGGTAAATAGCATAGGCCCAAACACAGAGCGCTTAGGAACCCCCTTGTCCAAAGTCTTAGATTAAAAAGGGCCAAGAGCAATCCTTTTTTGAGTCCTGTCCTTAAGAAAATCTGTAAGCCAATTTAGAGTGGTACCCTGATTCCTTATCTCATAGAGACGTTGAGTCAAGATGGAATGCCAAATGTTATCAAACGCTGCTGACAGGTCTAGAAGAACCAGCATGGGGGACCTGCATCCAAGGATAGGCTAAGCGAGTCTACTACTGCTGGGAGAGTGGTTGGAGTGCTATGGGGAGGGTCAAAAACCTGAATGAGAAGCATCCAGCAAACAGAGACTTTCCAGGTAGGAGAAAAGCTGTTTGTTAACATGAGACTCAAGAACCTTCCATTTCAAATGAAGAAGGGGCACAGGACAATAGTTTGGTTGTTCCTTAGGATCAGCATGAGTCTTTATATGATAGGTAGAGCATGGGTGGAGTTCCATTCCTGAGGAACGGCCGCTTAAGACAAGGAAATGTTGCATAAAGATGGGTGGAAAGCGTAGCTATAATATGTGGGGGACACACTTCAGAGGGAGAACCAGATTTAGTGTTTGCTAGTGAATCTAGCAATTGAGTTTGTGCAATAGGCTCAAACCTCTCTAACACTGCAAGAGTGTTGTGACAAGTAAAGTTAGTAGGACAGATATATATTGGTGAAGTAGAATTATTATGGAAACTACAATGGATATTCTCTATTTTAGCCTCAAAATTGGTAGCTAAGGTGTCACAAAGTATCTGAGAGGCGATAATGTTTGAGGTGCAGGCATGTGGTTTTGTGTAATTCCTTGGCGGAGTTCCTTGCTTGGTCACTTCTGGTGATAGTGTGGAGTCTACGTCGTGTTCTAATTCTACTGTGATATGCTCCTACTGCTACATCATATTGATGTTTGTTGAGGTCACCTTTGGATGACCTCCTAAATATGCTCCAATCTTTTATGAATTGATTTTTCAATTCTTACTCTGGGTGAATACCCTGGAACTTTAGGTTTACAGGATTTAGTGATATGTCCAGAGCACAGTACAGGGAGTCTTGAAACAAGGCCCAAGCTGAATTATTATCCAGTTGGTTATGCAGATCAGGGGCACTGAAAGTAGATTGTACACCTTCTAAAGTGACCTGTTTCCAAGGTCTTGATCTCAAGCAATTTACAGTTTTGGATTTAGTAGAAATAGTCCAAATAAGGATTTTAAAATGAGTAGAAAAATGGTCCAGGCAAGTGGTTCAGGAATATCAGATGCAACTATTTCGAGTTAGAAATTATAAGGTCTAAGGTATGCCCAGCAGAATGTATGGGGCCAGTATTTATGCAATGGAGATCTAGCAGTTCAAGATTGGACAACAAGATAGATACATCTGGGGCAACGGCATTGTCTACATGATAGTTGAAGTCTATCAAAAGAAAATTATGCGTAGATAGCACATGAGGAGCTATTTGTTCTATTAATTTAAAGCTATAGTCTTTCTTAGTACCAGGGGGATAATAAACTAAATCACCTTTCCATACATTGCCATGGAGGGTTTCAACTTTGAATATTTCTATCTCCGCACAGTTGGCAAGTGTTTCCGCTATATGAGTGTCGAGAAAAGCAATATCTACTCCCCCTCCTGGCCTCAATTCTCTGTCCATCTGACAAGTTTGTAGTTGTCAGGGAACGCAATGGGAAGACAAGGAAGAGCCAAAGAATGAAGCCAGGTCTCCACGATAAAACATAGGTCTAGTTGATGGTGTGCAAGCAAGTCCCATATTTTTATTGCATGTTAAGGGATAGATCTGGCATTGCAGCAAATACTTTTTAGAGTAGCGGAACTGGACTGTTGCACACTGACTGTAACACTGATATACGAAACTGAGGTGGTTGAGTTGCTAGGCTGCAGATTAAGAGAAAAAAGGCTTTCTCTATTGTTTGGAAGGAAAGTTGCATGATCAAAGGATATACAGTATTTACATTCAAAACACTAGAATGACCCTTCTAAGTGAGGTATAGGCTGGGGATCGTAAGTTTCATTATTTTCATGCTATCATAGCTTTTTCTAGATGAGAAGCTTACCTGTAGCTGCACACATGCAGAATCCATGGTGCCTGGAGATGTTCGGGCACAGATGGGTAAGATGGGCTTGCCTTTGGCATGCCTTTGATGCGCCAAAGGCATGTCCGCTGCACGTCAGTGCCAAGTTCCTAACTTATGAATCAAACAACTAGACTGCTGCCACACTAAAATAGTGACCACCAGAGAAAGAAAGGAAGAAAAAGTTCCTAAACTCCCGCCGTACAATAAGTAGAATACAGTGCTGTGGCAGACCGGGGAGCAAAGAAATGCGATGAGAGTAAGCAGAAGGCTGCAAGTGAAAGTAGGAATTATTGACTCCATTAAAATATTGCTACAATTACTTTAATCTGCTTTAAGCAAATAATCAGTGGAAACAAACTGACAATGGTAAGTGTACAATGCACAATTAAAATTAAGAGCAGTACACACTACACAATACAACTACAGAAAGATTAAATATGAACTATAATATTAATTGTAATTGCATGATTAAAAATTAGGGTATAAGAAATCTAATTTAAATACTTTGAATATATACTTAAAATAATTAGAAGAAAGATTACTGTAAACAGGGCTAAACATTGTACCCAAAGTATATCTATCAAAATAACAAAATAATAAAATGAATACATTAATACTAATTAAGTAAGTTCCGGTGTAAAATCTCAATGAGAACTACAGTAGCTTCCAATTATCTTTTGTAAAATCGGACATCTGGGTGATCTATTTAGAAGATTTGTTACAGGGCTTTACATTTTGTTCCTTTTGGTGGATAACTGTGTGTTTCTCACATTACAAGTGTCCTATCTATGATTTGTACACAATACATTTTACCAGGCTCTGTAGGCTATTCTATCCATAGATTTACAATTTGACTTAACGACCTGTGTGGCATTATCTATCATTATGTATTTCAATTTAGCCAAAATAATTTTATTCCTATAATATTCATGACATTTAAAAAATCCTTCATGTGTGAAAATGGAACATCAGCGCCAGAAATATTTTTGATGTTTAGCCAAACCTATTTCCAAACCTGCAATACCTAGATTTGAGTTTTTAGTGATGGGTCCAATCACGCAACAGTGCAATGTGTTGGTTCTGCTCAAAGATGTGCCACTCAGTTGAGGAGATATGTCGGTACTGCCCGGGTTTATGTCACTCAGCAGAGGATGCATCGGTTCTGCTGGAGAAAGACCTTAGGCCAACTTCTAAGGGTCCAGAACTAAGGTGCCACAACTTTGCAGGTTATACTCAAAGATGGCAAAGCCTAGTTGCAGAAGCAGGTGGGTTGGAAGTCTTGTATATCTCTGAGACTACAGATCACGATGCCAGCCAGATATCGCCATCAGTCACTTTGGGTTTAAGTGATGTAGGTTCAGTCCCCTCACCCATGCAAGACAGCAGCAGGCAGAAGTCAGCACAGCAAGGCAGGAGTTCAGCAAAACAGCAGTAAAGAAAAGTAGCAGTGTGATAAATCAGGACCTTTTTGCAGTGTCCCCCTTGTTTTGCCCCCATTATGACTACTAGATTCTGATTTTCTGACTGTGTATGCAGAGCACAGGCCCTGGGCTCTGCATACCAGACCCAGGGCCTGTGCTTTGATTAAAAGTACATGGTAATTAGGTATCATTACAATTGGTACTGACAACCTACCTATAATTCCCTACTATATCTTAGGGCATGTAGGTTTAGAGGCCTAGTAGATTTAATTCACTTATGTGTGCACTACTGTGGTGTCTGCTGCCATTTTTCAAGCCTGCCCTGCCTTGCAGGCTGCCTTTAAAAGGAAATTATATGCAAATTAGACTTTGAGAATAAAGGTACTTATTACATCTCAAAAGACCTTATTTCTACATATAAGTCTCCCCTAGGAGCCCCAGGAGTAGGGTGCCTTGTAACTATAAGTCGGGACATTATACAATATGTTTTATATGCCCTGGTGAGGGAAAAACTGCCAATTCCACCCCCCCTCCTTCCCCCACATAGCAGCATTATGGCTATATATGCTGACATGGGAAGTTTTTGTTTAAGTGTAGCAAATGAAAGAAAGAGGCTAAAAACATACTTCATAGTATCAAAATGATAGAATAAATCCAACAAGTTGCCACTGTTAAATTTATTATAACTATCACAGAAAATCCATTAGAGAACTTTCCTTTCTTTTTTTTTTACTTTAAGAAGCTTTATTAAAATAAGCTTTATTAATATATTTTTCATCATACAACATAGGACAAAATAAAACAATATATAATAACAAACATGTGTGATCAAAAACATGCCATAAAACATCGGAAAGCTGTTTTCAATTTTAGGAATTACAAGGGAAAAGAAAGGGGGAGAGGAAGGGAAAGAAGAAAGATAAAATATGCTTTACAATTAAGATAACACTAGCAATTAATACTCATTAGAATAAAAAAAGATACAATTAACACATTTTCCATTAAAAAACTTTGTATTATGAATGGTAATAAACAGAAGAAAGAAGGCAAAGAAAGAAATAAAGAAAATCATGGGGGGTCAAAATTTTCTGACAGGTTACAAGAAATCTGAGAGATTGATTTACAAAAAAAAAAAAGAATCAGACAGGGGCAACCAAAATAGATCTCTAGTTATCTAAGGGTTACAACAGGAGGCAAAAGCAGTGTCCAATCTATCATAATGGCATACAGTATTCCACCAAGATGTGACGGTGAGCTTATTTGGCCTTTTCCAGTTAGGTGTAATTTGTTGAAAAGCTAAAGCTAACATAAGTTAAAATAACACACATTAATGAGATGATAAACCAAGTGACTCTGATAAACTTCCCATGAAAAGAGGGCATTCGATAGTGACAACTAGAGTAGACATCGAGGCATCTTATACTGATACAACTGGTGAAGGTGTAAGTAATGATGGTGGATTGCATGAAGATAATAAACATGCCCACCCAGTAGAAGCCGAGGTTATTAACCCTTTCGATGCTGATGACGAGCTCAGCTCGTCATGATGCACGGTTGAGCTGTGCTGGTGACGAGCTGAGCTCGTCATGAAACAAAGGAAATAATGAAAAGTCAGCACAGGAGGGGAAAACACCTAGCAGCCAAGGTGTTAAGAACAAAGGAAATAATCTGTTTAAGGGTACCTGGTCTATTCTGGTATAAGATCAAAAATAGGTAATAATAATTGGGTAAAACTAATAAATGAATATGACATTATATGTCTACAAGAGGCTTGGGTGGTGGAAGTAATTCATTTGAGTGGCTTCAGAACCTTTTTTACCCCAGCTATAGGCTCATTACATGGCAGATCAAAAGGCGGGCTATGCACCTTTGTATCCAACCTTTTTAAATGCGATAAAATAGATATTATGTGCAATAATAGATTTTATCATATGGTGAGGACACAAATTAACAAAATATTGTGTCTGCTAATTGTGAATTTTGATAATAATGTTCCTTTGAACGACCTTTCAGTGGTGTTAAAAGCTTTACAAACTGATATTAACAACGTGCAAGATAGAGCGAATAAAGAGACTCTGGTGGTGCGGGGTGGTGATTTCAATTGTCCACCATGCAAGAGAGGAGAACAAGGGACGTATGGACTGATGTTGGATAAAGATATAAATTTTATGCTTTTTGACCACATTGTTAGTGGGGATCTTCTGAATGAAATTATATTTACATGTGATCTGGGTTTTGCAAATAAAATGTGCCAACCGGAGATCCCATTTTCCCCAACATTTAACGGCAGAGGGGCATTTTTGATAATTGATTTCATAACGGTATCTGCACGTTACAGGGATAATGTCTTACATTTTAAAACATTAGGGAATCCTGTTAGTGACCATTTCCTTGTTAGGGTTGAAATTATAAACCCATATTTTGCCCCTGAGCATTCTCACAAAACAGGGCACTATCAGAGTAATGCTGCGCTAACAAAATTAAATGGTTATGAACTGAAGTGGACAAATGTAGTCCCAGATGACTTTCTATGTAAATTAATTAAGAAGTGCAAACCCAGTTTTAGTGTTTGTTTGGGAGAGGCAGTAGAAAATTCTGAAATAATTAAAACTTTTA
Organism: Lissotriton vulgaris; assembly: GCF_964263255.1. Lineage (NCBI taxonomy): Eukaryota > Metazoa > Chordata > Amphibia > Caudata > Salamandridae > Lissotriton > Lissotriton vulgaris. The sequence continues at coordinate 2,082,277,388 of NC_141687.1, forward strand.
AGACAATCACCACTCAGATAAAGGCCAGCCTGTGGGTAGAAGTAAGAAATCGTAAACCAAAAAAACCTAGTTGGTTTGATACAATATGTACTAAGGCTTACTCTAACCTAAGACAGGCCCGAAATACCACTGTTAAAGATCGGATTTTGATTAGGGATTTGCTAAAGGCCTATAAGGCAGTTTTAAAGAAAAGAAAGGACATCCTGAAGAGGGAAGCACAGGACACTTCATGCAATGCTTCCCAATCCCGAGATATGACAGCTTTATGGAAGGCAGTAGATGCGCCGTTTTTTAATGATAATTCTAGGGCTAGAATTGAGATCGCCATCGCCGAGACGGAATGGATTAGGTTTTTTGAAACCTTGTATAGTGTACCAACCATGACTGAAGAAATATTTGGGGAGGAAGTGAATCAGGGTATGGTTAGTGCGGCCAACCCGCAAAATAATAAGCTTGGAGGAAGTGATTTTGAGCATTAAAGCTAGCCTAGGGGGGGAAAGGCACCAGGCCCTGATGGTGTTCCGGTGGACATTTTTAAGAATAATATAACCCTATAGGCACCACTGCTCACTAAAATTTTTAACGCTTCCTGTGCAGATGGATTGGTATCGACATGGTATAGGTCGATTATAGTTCAGATTTTTAAAAAGGGCGATAGGACTAGTTGTGCGTGCTATCGCCCTATATCGTTACTCGACTCAACAGTCAAAATTATTGGAAGAGTGATTTTAAACAGGTTGCAAACTTGGGCGGATGAGCATAGGATACTAAGCGACCTTCAGTATGGCTTCCGGGAAGGTGTTGGCATTATAGATCAGGGCCTTAATTTGTATATACTTCTAGAAAAATACACCAAGGCAAAAGGAGGAAGACTGTTTTTAACCTTTGTTGATTTAACTTCCTCCTTCGATTGTGTTACCCATAGTAAATTGTGGTCAATTATGGACCATTTGGGCGTGGAGATAAACATCATCCAATACCTTGGGGACCTGTATAATGGTGCTAGGGCAACAATAAGATTTGGTAAGAATGGGGAATGTACAAAGATGTTTAGCATTGCCAGAGGAGTGCGGAAATGATGCGTCCTTGCCCCATTCCTATTTTCCATCTACATTAACGATCTAGAAAGAACTCTGCTGCAGGAATGTCAGGATATGCCATTGGCATCAAATCGTCCAATACCGGCATTAATTTATGCTGACGATGCAGTATTGATGGCTAGGACTCTATAGGCAATGCAAAAAAAGGTAACATCATTTACAACCTTTATGGCCGAATTGGGCCTGAAAATAAATTGTACCAAGACTTTCTGTATGAACCCAGGGGCAGAGAAGCTGAAGAAAATCATATATATTGATTCAAACCCGCTGGACTTTACTCAAACTTTTTCCTATTTGGTATTTTGTTCGACAGATCTGGCCAGTGGGTTAATGCCATAAAAACCAGGAGGCTGCGGTTCTCCAAATCTATAATGGCCCTCCAATCATTTAGTGGAAAAATGGGGAAGAAACCTATTAAAGAGCTCTTATGTATATATAAGGCAAGTTGTATTGCGATTGCCATATATGGTGCGGGAATTTGGGGGCATTCCAATGTGAAAATCTACAGGCGATCGAAAATAAATTTTTAAGATATCTTTTATCAGTACCAGAAAGTGTGTCCACCCATAACTGCAATGTATAACTTGGACTTGGGTATTTGGAAGATACCATTAGGGTACAACCTGTTCTCTTGTGGCACAGGGTATGGACCACAGAGGAATGTTCTTTTAATCGATTAATTTTGACTGATGTAACTAAACTTGACCATGTCCATGAGATAAAATGGTTACAGTGTATTAAGACGTTTCTCATACAAATAGGTCACCTTTATTATTATGAAGAGCCTTTGTTGATGCAGCTTCCGAGAAAAGAGTTAAACAAACTGTGTATAACCTACTTGGAGGATCCCAGGGATACTGTGGAATAAAAAAAAAACTCTGTGATCTCACATCAACTGATTATGACTATGTACGGTCTACAACCTTACATTGCGTTACAGATGAGTGACTTTGAAAGGTTCCTACTAATTTGCTTTAGATTTGGCATTTTGTACAGGTTATTAAGTTTTCCATTGTAAATGACTGGTTGAAGCAACTGATTATGTGTCCTTGTGACGATCTGTCTAATCAATAAGATATACATATTTTATTATTTTGCAAATTTTATACTATTCCTAGAAAAAGATGGATTAAGCCTATATAAAAGTACATGGATTTTAGACAATGTAGACCTGCCTTTTTAGCAATCCAGATGCTTGATAATATATTCAGTGTTGCATCCGTCGCAGCTTTTCTTAAAAATGTTTTTATTTCAAGGAAATCGATGAATTTTTAAATTGTAATGAGCCTCAAGTATGAATTTGATCTTGTTTGTTTCTGGACATTTTTTATCTTATATTCAATTTTTTAAATATGATGTGTTCTTATTGTACTTTTATGGTTATTTGTATATTGTAATCAAATAAAGTCATTTGAATGAATGATAGGGGAATGTTTAGATTTTTTAAAAATTTAATCCGAGGCCAAATTTGTGACCAAAAAGAAGCTATGGGAGGACATGAAAAAAGAAGGTGACAAAGGTCAGTCAAGGGATGGTCACAGGACAAACATGATTTGTTATTAGAGGTTGTAAAATTGGCAGTGGAAATGGGAGTGAAATATAGTCTGTGATAGAGAAAAAACATAGACTGAGTGGTAGATGGGAATCTAGATATTTTCAACAATCGAGACCATATCTTGCTTCAAACGTCAGTGCTCCAAACACAACCGAAATCTGTCTCCCGGGCAAGTTATATTTTAGTCTTAGATCACTCCGAGACAGTAGAGTTGAGAGATTTTGAGATGAAAGAGGCCTTTGGGGATACTGATAAAATTCTGAGAAGCGGAACTTGAATAGATAAAGTATTTTCAGAAGAAAGGGAATAAAAAGCTTCCAAAATTGCTTCCATAAATAATGAAATCTTATGTAGAAACGAACAGGGTTAATTGAAATTGGTTTGGAACTGGCAAAAAGAAGAAGGATAAGTACCATCAAAGATGTCCTGAATCCAGATGATACCTTTAGATCTCCAGGAACTCCGAAATAAAAGTCTAATATTAATGATAAGAAGACAATTATGCCAAAGAAGAGATCGCAAGAACTTATTTCTAGAGATTCTCTTTGGTTGACAGTAAGGCCTTAGCAGTGAGCAAGTGTGTTTGACAAATGGAAGAGATGTGAGACTAGTTTTGGCCATAAAAGCTAGAACCTCCAGGAAAGAAAAAGGGGAACAAAGATGGGGCTTGAGACTTACCCATAAAGAGGTGAAAGAGGAAATGTTTACTTGGAGCCAGTTAGAAGCTTGTCTGACACAAAAGGCTTTAAGATATAATTTAAAATTTTGAAAATGTACCCCACCAATGGGTTTTAGTTGTCTAAGATGAGATAAAGAAATTCAGGATTTTTTATTGTTCCACAGAAATTTGGAAAGAAGAGAGTCATTTTTTTTTAGATCGATAGAGGGAATGTGGACTGAAATCATTGAAAGAATATATAACATAATAGGAGTAATCATCATCTTAATAGAGTCTAGACGTCCCCATCAAGAAAGAAAAAGAAGATTCCAGGAGAGAAGTTTGGAGATCCAATCGAGAATTTCTATCATATTTGTTTTAATCGAGTCCAAGATAGAATTGGTAAACCATAACCCTAGATATTTAATTTTGGAACTATTCCAATGGAATCCAGTTGGGTCAAAGTGATGTTTAGAACAAAATTTAGTGATGGGAAGAATCTCCATTTTATCCGAGTTGATTTTATAATCCAATACCAGAAATTCTTGTAATAATGGGTGGTTAGAAATTTCTGGATTATATATAAAGAGTAAAATATCATTGCATAAGCAGAGAGCTTCAAGTGTTGATCTCCATATGACAAAAACAGAGATAGAAGTGTTATAGCAATTGCGAGCTAGAAAGGGTTAAAGGGAAAGTAAGAAAAGAAGAGGAGATAAAGGGCAACCCTGTCTAACACCACGATGAAGTGAGAAACAATTTGAAACAAGACCATTGACTATAGTGGAAGCAGTAGGTGCCGTATTAGGTAAAGAAACTAGGGAGATGAATTTAGGCCCAAAACCATGCCAATGAAGTGATTTAAATAAAAATTATCATTCAACTCATCAAAAGCTTTTTCTGCATCAATAGATATCGCAGCCTGAGAATCAGATAAAGTACATGCCTTATTTAAAACATTAAAGAATAACAGAGAGTTATCAGAAGTTAATCTGCCCTTAACAAAACCACATTCTTCTGGACCAATTAAATGGGGTAACAATGATTTGAGACGCAATGCCAATAATTTAGCAAATATTTTTAGTCCACAATTATCAAGGTTATAGGGTGATCATTTTTGCAAAGTTTGGGATCTTTACTGTCCTTATGGCTTCTAAGAAAGCGCCACTCACCTTACAAGTAGTACAAAAGTATTTATATAGATTAAAGAGTTTGGGTAGTAAACAATTTGAAAAATGTAAAATAAATTCTACTGAGAAACCATCCGGACCAGGGGACTTATTCTTCTTTAATGAGTTTAGGGAATTAATAATTTCTTGGAGTGAAACAACTGAGTCTAGGGAATTGAAATCAAGATCAGTGGAGATAGGAGATTGAATATTACTCAAATAAGAGTCAATACGAGAATTCAATGCAGGTGCTTCTGAAGTGTACAAATTTTATAAAAAGTTGTAAATTCATCTAGGATTTCTTGATCTTTGAAAAGATATTTCCCATCTGCTGATTGAATAGAATCTATCCGTGTTTTTTCTTTCCTAGTTTAGTTTTGAGGTAGTTAGCTAAAAGTGATCCAACCTTATTACGACCTCCATAATATCGGGCACACTACAAATTAGAAGAGATGAAGCATTGTCAGTAGAGATCTTATTAAAAAATAATTTAACACAAACAAGTTTCTGCAAGGTGGAGTCAGATGAGGAAGTGTAAAATTGATGTTCTAGGCATTTAATATTATTAGATACTAGAGCCTTATGTTGAGTGAGATTGTGTTTATTTTTCTTAGCCACAAAATCAATAATAAATGCTCAGGCAGTGGCTTTAAAGGTATCCCATATCAACACATGGGATATAGACGGATCTTCATTCAAAGAAAAGAATTCTCCATGAAGGAAGTGAAGGAGGATTAGAATATTGGATCTTGCGAAAGAAAATTGTTAAATCTCCATCTAGAAGATTTGGGCTGTGAACAGAGCAAATCAAAATCAGCAATCACCGGAGCATGGTCTGAAATTAAAATGAGTTTGATTGAAGATGAAATAAGATTTTGAGCTAAAGGTTTTGATAGGAAGATATAATCTAGTCAGGATAGGGAGCCATGTGGAGGAGACAAAAAAGAAAATTCAGTTTGGTCTAGGTGACACAGTCTCCAAGCATCTACAATTAAACTGTTTATGGGAGTTATGGGGAATAAAACGTGCTTGTGATTTGTAATCAATAAAGGGGTCCATAACCTGATTACAGTCACCGCCAAGAAGAAAAAAATATTCTTTGTCTTGCATACATTTATTAGTAATAGCAGACCAGAAAGTGTAATCTAGTTGGGTATGACCATAGATATTAAAAACAGTTAAAGAAATATTATTAATATGTAGTTTAACTAAAATCCATCTGCCTTCTGCGTCTATTTCTTGTGAAACAACAGAGAATTAAAAAATGTTGTGAAATAAAATAATAACACCATTCTTCTTCGTAGTTGTAGGGGAAACATGAAAAGAACCATCACAATTACGTTTAAGCTTCAGAGCCTCAGCTTCTGATATATAAGATTCTTGTAATCAGGATTGTAAAAGGCTAAAGGTGAAAGAATTCTCTGCTTCTTAATGGGATTAATAAAACCTTTTATATTCCATGTAGCAACTTTGAAATTAAAACAATAACCATAAATATAAAACAATGGCACTAATAGCAATGGAGGAGTATAGGGGAAGTAATAGGCAGAGCCAGAGTATAGAAAAAAGATACCTTAAGGGGAAAGGAGGGAAAAAAATGATGGTTAAGAAGAAACAGTACATGTCAAGTGACAACTTTGATACGTACCTTCACGGGAAACACGAAGGAGAAGATGAGAATCGTGAACGGACAACAGGGATGGCACACTTCACAAAGGGCAGCGAACCACACCGGGACATCAATAAAGACAAATAATGGAACAGGAACAAAAATTGGGATCCAAAGAATCTGAAAAAAGAATTAAAAGTGTATGAAAAGAAAAAGGTTACAATAAGTTGAGAATCAATATAGAAATTACAGAGGAATCATGAAAGTCAGATATGAGGAGGAGAACCAGCAATCTCCATCGGGGAAGGAGAATGAGAGTGAATGGATTTTCTGAAATCTGCAAGATCTTCAGATGAAGAAGCTTTATTTAAAAAGGTGACTTTAAATAAGCACGGATGGAGTAAGCCATATCGAGCTCCCAAGGAGCGGAGAGCGGGACCGAGATCTAAAAATTCCATTTGACGTTTGGCGGTAGCTGAAGAGACGTCTTGAGAAAGAAATAGTTTTGTGCAATGCCGATTTAGTTGCTTCTTGGATTTAGCTGCTATGCGTATTTGCAGTAGATGTGTGAATTGCAGAAACAAGAAGATTACACTCAAGGTTTAGAAAGAGCAGATGAGGAAGGCAAACGTGGACCAAGTCTGTGTGCTCTTTGAATATTTAATTTGGTTGAAGTAGGAAGGCCCAAGAGCTGTGGAAGAAATGTGGTGAAGAACGTAAATGCAGTAGGATGAGTCCTGTACATCACTAATTTGTTGTTCCACCACCGAAAGGCAGGAATCCATGGATAACCACTTGTCATTTAAAATCTGCAGACAAGAGTTTGTTTCTTCAACAAATGGTATTAAACACAAATTCTCTTCAGAACCATTTCCAGAGAAAACAGAGACACGGATTTTGGAGGAGAAGGAGGATCATGTTTGATTCTCTTGATGGTGGTCGAAGGTGGTTGAAGTTTGGAGGCCATGGTTGACACAACTGTAGGACGAGAGTATACCATTTGCAGTAGTTCCTCGGAAGTCTGGGAGGAATTTTAGGAGGTTACAGAGGGAGCAGGACAAGACAACGATTCGCTGGATTTAAGATTTTTGGAGGAGTGTAATAACTTTTTGCTCCTACCCATAAGATGAATAGCCAGGAATCAAGAAAACAAGCTTGTCGAATAATGCAACAATAATTTAAAAATACTTCACTGTAGAACAATATTTGTATTGAGTATTCAGACCTCCCAGCCTAGAAATGAGCATAAGCCAAAGATAGTGTGACTTAAGCAGCAAAAAAGTGGAGAAATTGGCTTTTCCAGGGACATTATACTGAAAATGTGAGGAAAATAATGAAGTACAAAATTCAAAATGGCGGCAGCTGAAAAGCAGAAGGAGTCACCTGAAAAAAATAAGTCTCATTCCTGAAGCATGAGGTATGAAAAAGGTAGCCTACTGTTGAGAAGGTGAGTAGGTTCAAGATGATGCACTCAATATGCTGAAAATGACAAAATTACAGCCGTAATTACAGCCACGATTCCGGTGTGGCGGTGAGCTCTGAGATCAGGCGGTGCACGCAACTTGCTGGAACTTTCCTTTCTTTAAGCCAAAATCCAGACTTCCAGCAGCCCTGCTCTGATTGGTCGAAACAAAAGGGGATGTCAGGCAGAGTCATGCTGTCGTAATGAGGTGTGAAGTGACCTGACTGGAAACAAAAGATTTCCTGTAGGAGTAGAGCAGCAAGCTTCAGAGCAAAAGGCAGGTTGGGGTGGAGTAGCAAACTGGTCTTCCGTGAGGGAATTCCATTTTAGGGCAGCCCCATTGTGCAGCCAGACAGAAACCCCTAAAAGTAGATTAGCAGAGGGTCTGGAAGGGCAGTGTTTGGGAAACTTAGGCAGACCAGTGTGTTGGATTAGCCTGATCTAACCCTCCAGGAGAGAGTTTCTCCATTTTGGATTTTGGAGAAATAGTGCTTTCTGGGTCCAGAATATGCCACACTTGGAAGAAGTTATCATACACTTGGGTGGCATCCTGCCTCCCATTGGTCAGGTGTGCCCCTTGCTTGATGCCCAAGAATTGTGAATACATATGGGAGTTTTGCTAAGCAAATCATATCCCTGCCTGCAACTACAAGGAAAAGAAGGACTGTCCTGCTGGAACCCTCACCTGCACCCCAAAGGATTGCACTCTGAATGACTGAATTACTCTGCCTACTGCACACTTGGAACAACAGCCCAGGAACTTTGCCATGTTCAAGACGTGAAAGAGTGGACTCCTTGAAAGCAACAGTTACAAGAGCTCCATCTGCATCATCTGCATCAAAAAGATCCCAGCTAGAAGGCGTCCAGGAGCTTTTTAAGGAACTGGCCAGTGGCCCCCAGGCAAATGTAGTATCAACATTCCACGGACTATCTCAGAGCTACTAGACCCTTGGATTTATGTAGTAGACTCTATGGAATCCCAAAAGGAACTTCTGGAAAAAGACTCAGAGGTTTGGAGAGGTTTGGAGTATGCTTATCAAAATGCTTCACAAGGTGGCCGACCTGGCAAGGATAGTCAAGCCACCAACGTTGTACCACACACCGGCTTGGATTTTAGGTAATCCCACTAATAGCTCCGGAGTTCAAGACTTCTAGAATTTCATCAAGGTCTTGTGCTGAACCAAGCAGCCATTGTTGACTCAAAACCCAGCCTCATGAGAAGCCTCACTCAAAGTCAAGAGAAAAAGCTCCACAAAAAGGACTCAGTGCGAAGGTAAAATTTGGACTGAGGCCTCTCGCTTAGTGTATCCAACCAAGGCTTCATCATGGTCAACCTTAAACACTCACTTTGTCCTGGTCAAGTGCGACCCAATGTCCCAAACTGGAGCTTTGGGACTTTTAAGTGTTAGATAGTGTTACTTCTTTAAAAATTCATATCTCCGCCTCCCTACATTGAAATTTTGGCTCTTTCGTGTCTATCATTTCATAAACATATAACCTATTTTTATAAATGGGGTTGAATTTTTATTGAGTGTTGTGTCTTACTTATTTAATGTATTAGTGTTTTTAAATGCTCTACTCACCTGTCTCCCAAGCTAAGCCTGCTTGCTCACTATCAGCTATCAAGGGTTGAGCAAGTGAATAATTTGTTGAGACCTTGACTGAACCTTTTATTGTGTTTGTGGCCTTATTACTAGTGGTAGGTCCCTTCTTTTCACTACTAATAAACCACTATCAAACACTGCCATTTTAGCACTGTCCTTTAAATTCCTAAAACAAGAAGCAACCTAGGAAAAGGCTCTGTCACATCTTTGTTTGGGATGTGCCAGAAAACTGTGCTCGGGATCTGCAAGAAATTGTGTTACTGGCTGAGGGGGATGAAAACCTACTCAAGCAAGCCAATAACCGCAAAGCTTGTAATGGTGAGGTCACAAGCAATTCTCAAATTAATGTGCGCTTATCCTTGGGGTCGCTTGGTTCAAAAGAAGTCAGGCTTAACTTTGAGGCAATGTGTGATGTATTTATACAGTACTTCAAACAGGACTATAGAAAACCACAACATCAGTAAAATCTCACACTTATTCAGAAAAATATAGTAAAATGTAATAAATAATCTGAGACTAGAAAACAAAACACTAGTCAGTAGAGCCAGAGCTGCACACTTTTTAAAGGTCTAGTTATATAAAGAGCACGAAAAAGCACAAGGCACCAACTGTGGTTATTTGGTTTTGCAAGACCAGGTCAAGTCACAAGTTCAGGCCAACCGTCATGGAGCATAAGCTAGCTATAGGGACCCAGTTAGCCCCCCTGAGCAAAGTACCTTAAATTGTGGTAGAGAATCAATGCGGAGTCCTGTGTTTCAGATTTATCATGCAGCATTTATCTCTAGGAGCTGAGTTTCTGAGTGAAGATGTGACATAATTTGTTGGTTCTGCTGGCACCACAGTTGCATTGGAAGAGCACATTCAAGCCCACTTCCAAGGACCCAAGACTGGGGTGGCACCACTTGGGAGGGCAGGACTCACAGATGGCAGAGTTCAGGTGCTAGGCATCCCCTTTCCTTCAGCCCTTGCACCAGCTTTTCTGGCAATACAAACGTCTGGTGGTAGCGAGAGGGCTCATGAGAGGGCTCAGCGAAGCATTTTATTTTTGATGTGCAAGTGTGGTAGGTTACAAATAAAGGGAAACCCCCAAATCCCTGGGACCTGGGTGCGAGACATTATATATAAAGGTGGTCCCAGTATTAGAACATCAAAATAGTGTCAAAATGGAGGAGATACAATAATATTTAAAGTAAGAAATCAAAACAGGAATATATTGATATTGCAGTGTTATTTAATCACACTGAAAAACATTGAAGGACATACATCTTTGTAAAAATATCATCATTGCAGTGCCCAAGGGGGAACATGGAAGGGGAAGGATGGTGATTCAAGTGAGGTAGTGAGGTAAATAGAATATAGGTGGTGTTAAATATCACAATCAAACATTTGGGCATATACTATTCACATGCCAAGAAACAAAAAATGTTTTTTCCTCACAGTGCATAACATCCGTACACAATTTTGTCATGTAACACAAGCATTCACAGTAAAGCAAGTACTGTTGAAGAGACTGACATTAACAAAGTGTTGATGTTTCGACCCCTGTGTGCGTGTAGGTTCTTCCAACCCTTACTGGCGGGGTGTTCCTCTGGACAAAGCTGGGGGTGGGTGGACGGGGCCCCTAGGAAGAAAAGGATGGAGTTTCACATACGTTTTTACAAAGATGTATGTCCTTCAATGTTTTCTGACAGATTGTAGGCGACATTCACTATGATTAAATAACACTGCAACATCAATATATTCCTGTTTTGATTTCTTAATATACATATTATTGTATCTCTTCCATTTTAACACTATTTATATGTTCTAATACTGAGACCACCTTTATATATACTGCCAAGTCTAGTGCCAGAGTGTCCCATCCTGCCAACACCCAGCTTCCCTTTGTCTCCCTGTTTGGGAGCAATACACAAAGGCCAGCTATTCCTAGTCATGTGACCTGGAATACACTGCAGGCACAAAATGGATGGCACAAGAAAGTGACACCTTTCTAAAAGGTTGTGTCAAGGACCATAGGTACAGTTATTTATAGAGAAACAAGCGGTCCTTTCCAACAGAAGTCAAATAATTTCTATGGTAATGGAAATCAAATTAAATAATGTTAGATTTGTTGGTCTCTTGTTGGCAGAGGTAGGTACCTTTGACCAAATAGGGACCCTTATGTCTACGCAGGGTAAGGGGCTACACTCCTAAAATAACCCCTGCTCACCCCCTTGGTAGCTTGGCACAAGAAGGCAGGCTTATCTCATAGGCAGTTTGTAAAGCCTTTGTGAACACATACAGTAACACAGTGACAACACTACAGAGGGACACCACACAGGTTGTAATAAAAAAAAAATGTTTTTTTATATAGACTTATCACAAGACCAAACAACAAAAATCCACAATACTGTACTCAAAAATAGACTTTAAAGTGGTAGGAAATAGCTCAGTTCCCTTAAGTAGTAAATGCAACACTTTACTCTCAATGTGCCTTGGACGTGTAACGCGAAGCAAACAAAAGGGTCGCAGGGAAGGTGATGCGTTGGTTCCTTACACTCAAGGGAGTGAATGTGTCGGTTTCTTACTGCTGCGTAGGGGAATTGATGCTCACTTCCTTACTGTGTGGGGAGGAGATGTGTTGGTTTCTTACTGCTCTCAGGTACAATGCAACAGGATGGTGCCTCGATCCGATACTCTTCTCTGGTGCGATGCGACAAAATGGCATCTTGTTTATGATGCGACAACGTTGATGCGATGTGTGCACACCTGACGGCCATGCGGGGACTCGATGATCTTCTGACCCACGACAGGCTCTGCAAAACGCTTCTCTGGTGATGCGACAGCAACCTCTGCGGCACGCTTCTCTGGGGATGCAACGTGCTTCGATGATGCGATGGTGACAGCGGCAGCGGCAGCACGCTTCCTTGGTGATGTGATGACAACTGATGCGGCGGCGACATGCTTCTCGTTGTTGAGTTACGCTTCAAGCTCCCAGCAACTCACAGTCTCTCAGAAGGCACAGCACAACAGCAGGTACTTCAATTCCCAGCAAGGGAGTTCAGGGGGAGCTGGTTGGTGGCAAGCTCAAGTTCAAGCCCTTGGAGATTCTTCTTCAAGTTGATTAAAAGCACACCTAGTCCTCTTCTCCTTTCTTTGGCAATAAAGCAGCCACTGCAAGCCAACCCCCAAACACACAGCACAATGGTAATTTCCTCCTTCAGCTTCCTGGTTCTTCTCCTCAGGAAAGGTTTGTCTTGATTCCCAGAAGTGATCAAAATTTCTGGGGTCTGGGTCCCACTGTTTATACACCAAAATCATTTAACTCTGAAGGCAGAGAGTGTCTGTACCTGGTCCAAACCAGTTCTGTGCAGTACTAGAGCATTTTGTTTACAGGCCTCCTTTTTTCCTTTGACAGTATGGGCCAAGGTCATCAGAAACAGCAATGCAGGTGGAGCCAGCATTGTGGAAGGCAGGCACAGCCCTTTTTAGGTCCAGGTGCTACTCCTACCACCACTCTACATGCAGATAGGTCTATTCAGCCCTGTGCTGACACACCCTGTCTCCTGGAGCCCCCGGCCCCTGTCACTCACAAACCAGACAAGGAATACACAACCTAGCAGGGGCAGGCTTGGATGGTTAGGCAAGAAAATACCTACTTTCTAAAAGTGGTATTTTCAAACACAGAATGTTAAAAGCAACTTTACTAAAAGATGTATTTTATCATCCTGAGTTCAGGCATACTACATTTGTTTTTCTACCTTGTTCCCTGGGTCAGTTAGGATTATAAGGTGTTATAATCAAACTGCCCATTCTGGCCTATGGGAGCAGGTAGCCTTGCAATTGTGAAAAATGAAAATAGCTGCGATTCACTATCAGGACATGCCACACACACCAGGGCATGTCCTACTTTTTACCTACAGTGCACTCTGCCCTTGGGCCTTCCTTAGGTGTGTCTGAAGTCAACATGGCAGTACCAGAGAGCACACAGGCTCTGCAATGGAAGGCCTGAGGCACACTTTACAAGCTACTCTGGTGGGTGGCACAATCAGTGCTGCAAACCTACCAGCCGCATTTGAATTACAAGCCCTGGGCACACGCAGGGCAATGTACTAGGGTCTGACAAGTTAACCAAACAAGCCAATCATTGAGTCAGTAATGCATACATCAATTTACCATAGGGAGCACTTGCACTGTGGCACTGAATATCAGTGGCACAGTACCAAAAGCATCTAAAACCAGCAAAACCATAAGAGGCAACAGCAAAAAATGGAAGCGAGACCCACGCCAATGGTGCCAGGTCTAACAAATAATAAAAAGATTTAATAAATGTTGAAAAAAAACAAAAACACAGAAAGTGGGAAACATGCAGACAACAATCAGTTAGATAAACAAAGCTCAGACATTTACAAAGTGACTACATAAATAATAAACAGTTAATGTCACATATATGTTAAGGTACCAATGCTATTATATTTGAGGCAATAATAGAATTCTACCTGTATGGTTGAGAAAGAATCTTGGTAGTCTAAACAACGTAAAAAGTGAAAGGGGGGAAGAGGACCACAAAGATAATAAATAAAGGTGAAATATAAAAAGGAGCAAATAATGTTATGGTAAAAAGGGGAAAGATCGAGCGCTTACCGCTCTGCTGGTGAAAATTCCAACCCGGCTGGCCAAAAAAAGTCCTAGAGTGGTGGACTATATTGACAAAAAACACCTCTGTTGAAGAGACAAATTGAGGCAAAGATTTAACTAATTGAAAGAGAAGGATTTCAGAGCCAGTGCTATTGTTAAAAGAATCCCTTCTCAGGAACCGGATATTTACTGTAATGTCGGTGATCCCAAGGGTACTTTAAAAACATGGTTCTGAACAGCAGACATAATCATTCTGAAGGACTTTTTTTTAGGAGGAACAAAAAAGTTATCAATGTCTTAATTCAAGTATCTAAAAGTAAACCTCACAGGAAGTAATTTTTGTCCATAATGAATAAAGAAACATCAAGAAGGAACAGACAAACTTCCACAATTTAAATATAATTATACCAAATATCAAACACCCAAGAGAACATCTTATTGCAAAGAAAGGTAAAAGGGATACGTCTGGTGGCAAATCAGAAGAAAAATTAAAGAGGTACCATGCCCACATGGGAGCAAGGTAAGTCCCAGACAGGAAACGCTAGTAATGCAGAGCTGAAGTGTTGGAAATGGCCCTTTTTGCAGGGTTATCCCCACACTTTTTGCTTCTTCCTCCTTTATTTTTCCTGACCTGTGGTTGTTGGCAATAGGACTCTGGGCGCTTTACCACTGCTGATTAGTGCTAAAGTGCATATGCTCTCTGTGTAAATTGTTATTGTAATTGGTTATCCATGATTGGCATATTTGTATCACCAAGAAGTCCCTAGTAAAGTGCACTGAGTGTGCCACGGCTGGTGATACAAATGCTACTAGTGGGCCTGCAGCACTGATTGTGCCACCCACATGAGTAGCCCTAAAATGGTTTCTCAGGCCTACCACCGCATTGCCGGTGTGCAGTCTGTGAACTACCATGTCAACCTGGTCAGTGTCCCCACTGGTCCCCACAGACCAGAACTAACCCTTCCCTTTCTGTACACATTGATCACCCCTATTGAAGGCCCAAGGTACCCCCTTGGGCAGGGTGCAATGTATGTGCATGCTCTGGTAGTGAATTACAGCCATTTTCGTTTTTCACTATTATAAGGCTATCTTGCCCATAGGCGATCATGTGGAATGCTGGCAACAGTGGTTACCTGCATATATTCCCATAGGAGCATGATAGGACATAAACGTCTGGTATCCCTGAACTCAGAATTTAAGAACACATCTTTTAGGAAAGGTGTTTTTTAAATCCTGTATTTGAGAACAGCACTTTTAGAAAGTGGCTGTTCTCTTGTCTGACCTTTCTGTGTGCCTTGGCCTGTTTGTGAATTTACTGTCTCATTTGTGAGTGACAGGGGCTGGGTGGCTCCCAGAGGCTGAGTGGGCCATCCCTGGGCTGTATAGCTCCATCTGCATCTAGAGTGGTGGGAGGGGGTAGCACCTGTGCCTGAATAGGTGTGTGCCTGCCTTCCACAATGCAGGCTCCACCTCCTGCTGGGTGGCTGACGACCCTGCCCCTCTCTCTTAAAGGAAAGGAGAGGCCAGGAAAACATAGTGCTCAAGGATCATTCAGAACTGGTTCAGACCGGGTTCAGAGCCCTCCTGCACAAAGGGAACACACAATTTTAGGGGTATAAGTACAGGACCCCAGACTACAGAAAATTAGATCATCCTGGAATCAAGAAGGAGCCTCTGCCAAGGAGAAAGCTGGAAGACTGAAGAAGGAAGACTGTCCTGCTGTTGCTTTGCTGGACTGACCTGCAGTTGCTTTGCTGCCAAGGAGAGGGGAATGACTTTGCTTTGTGCTGTGTCCTCGTGCTTGAATTAATCTCCAAGGGCCTGAAGAAGAGCTGGCTCCCTGTTAAGCAGTCCCAGGAACAAATGGACTTCACCCTCAGTTTCCATGAACTCTGCTGAGAGAATTGTTTCCTTCCTAGAGTGCTTGGGCCAGTTGTGGTGCCTCTGGCAGTTGTGCCTGTGTTGGGAAGCTGGAAACAAAGATTGTAAAGACTTTCTGCAAGTTTTAATGCACCGCTCGCTTGTGAAGCGCATCCCCATCAGTGCGAGAAAATTTCTGCTGCTACGAGGGCCTAGATCATCACAGCATCTGTTGCCACTGCCAGAGTCATCGCATCCTTCGTTTGCGGGACGCACCAGTCTGGTGCGGGAAGATTACCATCACTGCGAGTATCGTCGCAGAGCCGGTTGTCACTGGGGGAGATCGTCGCACCGCCTGCTTGCGGACCACATCATGATGCTCCGCTAGTCGTCGCAGAACCATCGCATCGAGGGGCTGCGAGAGGAGAAGATCAACGCTGAGCCGCGCATCGACGCCGCACCGGAGATTGTCGCCACCCCGAAGATAGTCGCATCGTAACTTTTGCAAGCTGCTTCCACCGAAACCTGTGCACCGGAAACCACACAAGGTATCGCATCCCTCCTCATACAGACCGGAGTCACCGCAACACGCCCGCTACATCCAGCGGGGTATTTGCATCCCCTCCCAGGGTCTCAGGAGTAACGCATCGCTTGCTTTTTAACGCTGCAGCTTTCACTTGGAACTTTTGTTGGCTCTAAAGGTACTGTTGGCTAAAACGTGACGCAGCTGTGGATTATTTTAACGCAACCTTAAGAACTCATTTGAAACCATATTCTTTTTTTTTCTTCTTCTTTTTTAACTCTTTCTATTAACAGTGCTCATTCTGGTTGACATATCCATCCATTGGTCACATTGCATCAGACAAACAGGCAGTGTACAGCGTAAAGAATATTCACATTTAGCCAGTATCTGGACAATCAAAATAAAACCCATTATTCCAGGCCTTCCCCCATTCCCCTGTATCTCCAGGGCCCCCAGATCTTCTTCCATTTTTTTGAGCATCCTCTTCTCTTGTTAATGGTCTCCTCTGCCCTCTGACACCAGTCAAGGTCCCGCTCCCATTGGTCCCACTGTGGAGGAGACAACGCGCCCCAGGCCCTGGCAATATTCCTTTTTGCCACTCTTGCCGCCATGGCCAACCAGAGTTCCCATATCTTGTCCACTCAGTAGGCCCCTTTATCATTAAAAGTAACCATTTGAGTTCCCTCAGGACCCGAGATCCCACCACCTATGCCATTATGTCCGGGACCTTGGTCCAAAAGGGGACAATCTCCAGGCATTCCCAAAGTATGTGGTAGAAGGACCCTCCCCCCCCCCACATCCCCATGCACACAAAGAGGACTGGCACCCACCCCAGGTATACAGCAGTGTACGGGGGTAGTACCCCCAGTGCAGAATTTTAAGCTGCACCAACCGCAAACAGACCCGGATCGCGATTTCCCGTGGACTCTACAGGGCGTCATGCTAATCGTCGTCTTCGAAGGGGCCCAAGTCTCGCTCCCAGGTTGCCCTCATTGACACCAATGGGTCGGGTATGTTGTTTATTGACTTGCGATATATCGTGGACATGGGCTTGTCCAGAATGGGATCAAGAAGTAATCGATCCTCCATGGGGGAATATTCCGGGACTGAGGCGCCCCCACAGATACAGGAATGTAGAGCATATATGAGGCATATGTAATGATAGCGCTGCGAGTCCCGTAAATTGTATTCCTTCTGCAGGTATTCAAACGAGCGGGGGCGTCCCCCTTCCACACATCCTCCAAGTAGTCAATGCCAATGATCTGCCAACCCCTGAAGCCCTCCAATCGAGCTACCTCACTCAGCTGCTCCCCAATCCACAATGGAATCCGACCCATCAGGGATCCCGTCCACCCTAGGAATCTATTCGCTTCCTTCCAACATTGGACTACTACCCCGGTATGGGAGGGCCAATCTGTCCGTGTCTTTGGTGTATAGCAGAGACTCGCAATTCCCTCCCGGCATCATGAACCGATCTACTCTGTAGGCCCGTTCCGACCTGCCTGTGTATGCCCAGTAATATAGCTGCACGTCCGGCAGGGCCAGCCCACCGTCGTACATCCCTTGTGTCAATTTGCGCAGTGCAATCCGAGCGGTGTCCCCGTCCCGAAGCAGCGTCCGCAGCGCCTGAGATATTCGTTTGAAGAATCCTGGCGAGATCGGATAAGTCGTGTTCTGCAAGATATATAAGGCGGGGTAACGGCAACATTTTGAACATCGCGGCCCGACCCATCAGGGACAGAGGCAGCGTGCGCCAGTGACTTACATCAGTGAGAAGGCGCTTCAACTAGGGCTCAAGGTTTTTGGTAAGAAACTCTGTTTTTTCTCTGGTGATAAACACCCCCAAGTACTTGAAATCATCACTTGCCACCACCGCCGGGCATCTGGACTGTATCCGCGTAGGAGGGCCCTAGAGGGGAAAGATAACCGATTTTGCCCAGTTGATTATGTAGCCTGAGTAGCTCCCAAAGAGCTCGAAGAGATGAAGTGCATGCGCCATCGACTGGTAAGGCCTAGCCATATATAGCATGATGTCGTCAGCATGAAGGCAGTTGCGCTCCTCCCAGTCAGCGGTAAAAGTCAGGCTCCGGAACGAGCAGTCCCTTCTGACCCAATGAGCCAATGGCTCAAACGCCAAGGCAAACAAAAGGGGGGACAGGGGACATCCCTGACTGGTACCCCGCCGGAGCTGGAAGGCACTGGAAACCGTACCGTTAACCCGTACACACACCAATGGCTGTTCATACAAGAGGCGTGCCCAGCTGCAGAAAATCGGCCCGAAGCCCAGTCTCCGCAGGACCATGAAGAGGTATGGCCACTCAGTACTGTCGAACGCCATTTATGCGTCCTGCACCATCAATGCCGTTTGTGTGTCCCCCACATTCTCTGTCATATACAGTACACCATACAAACGTCGCAAATAATGCCTGATACTTCTTCGCGGCATGAACCTTGACTGATCTACATGCACCAGGTCAGGCAGTAGCGGGAGCAACCTGTCCGCCAGGACCTTTGCTAACACCTTCGCCTCCACATTTATGAGTGAGATCGGCCGATAGGAAGAGCAACAATCGACCGGTTTGCCATCCTTGTGAATAACAACAATTGTGGCCTCCCTCTGGTCCGGTGGTAACAACCCTACCTGGCGCGCCTCTAGATACATCCATAAAAGGGGCCCTGTAACAATATTCAAATGTCTCTTAAAGATCTCACCGGAAGCCCGTTGGGACCCTGCGCCTTCCCAGATTGCAGGGAGTTGAGCGCAACTCCTATCGCCTCTCCGGCCAAAGCTGTCTCCAGAGCATCACTTTGGGGCTGAGACAGTGTGGGAAGTGCAAAGTCGCTGAGAAATTCTTCACAATCCTGCCCCGTCCTTGTACATAACGGGGTAAATACCTCCTCAAGGTGCGACGCGAACGCCTCCGGGATGTCAGTACTGGTGGTCACGAGGGCACATGACTTATCATGCACTGCCGCCACCCAGGAGCACTCTATATCTCTACGTTCCAGCCACGCTAGGAGCTTTAGGGCTTTATCTCCGACATCGTATATATGGTGTCGCGTTACCAGGGCATAGGCCCTAGCCTCGCCCTCCGCTAGGGCACTGAGCTCTTTCTGCTTAAGTGCCAGAGCATGACAACTCTCTAGTGAGGACACAGCACCCTTCCCCCTCTCCAGCTCCGTATCTCGTCCTCTAGCCTCCTGATCCATAAGGATTCCTCCTTCTTTTTGGCTCCAATCAGGGCCTGCGCCTGCCCCCTCAAGACTGTATTGTATGCCTCCCAAAGTACAATATGCGATGCTACTGATCCCTGGTTTTCCTCAAAGTAGAGCTGGGAGCCCTCCCTAAGCTTATCCCTTAGCTTATCATCATGCAAGTGTCATGAGTCTATCTGTGGGTACATTGCCCTGTTGACGACTGGCCCTCTCAAAATTGCACCCACCGGAAAGTGGTCAGAGAGACCCCTAGCCATGATTTGGGGGTCTGAAAAGTCCCCCAATTGATCAGTACATGTCAATAGGTGATCCAGTCTAGAGAAGAACCTGTGCCTGGCCGAGTAAAATGTGTATTGTCTCACGGAGGGATAATGTACCCACCATAGGTCGCTCAGGCCAAAAGACTCCAGGAATCCCTGCAATCCCAACTCCCCCCCCCGGTAGCCCTGCCCCCCACCCGCTCTGTTGAGATCAGCGGCAAGAACCGCGTTCATATCTCCACTCACCATGAGCGTCCCCAGCGGAAGAGTCGTCAAGAAGGAGCCCAGTCGTGTATAGGTCGCTGAGTGTAGGCCTGGTGGGACATAACAGGAACAGAAGACAACCGTCCGTTGCTCCCACCCTCCCGCCACTGCCACCATGCATCCCGAATCGTCTGTCCACGTCCCAGAGAGCACTATAGAAAAGGTCTTATGTATGAGAATACCCACCCCCCCCTGGAGCCAGACGTGAAGCCCGAGTAGGCAGCAATTTTGTACCCAAAACGGTCCAATGCCTGGCATCTGTTAGCCCGCAAATGTATCTCCTGCAGGAGAACCACATCAGGGGAATGTCGCTTCAGATGTTGCAGCACTAAGGTTCTTTTAATCTTGTTGCCCAGGCCATTGACGTTCCACGTCCAAATCCTAACCTGTGTCTGGGAGCCCATTCTGCAATCGTGTGCCACCAGCTCTATGACTAAAACCTACTATCCTGTCATGAACCGCCCGCCACCGCTTCCTCCAAAGGACTGACAAAGAAATGAGCATTACCAACCCGTTCATAAAACACAAACCCCTACTCCCCCACCCACACAAACCCAACACCCCATCCCCTCAACTCCCCCCTCCCTGCCTCCCTGCCTCCCTGCCAGGTGAGCCTCCAACTACCCACCAATAAAACATGCAGATTGCCATTGCCCCAAGTCCACAACAAAAACCATACCAGAGGAAACGTGGGATCGCTGATCTAAGGAAGATGCAAATGTATCATAACGGATCATACCCCCTCTCCTGCAATTTAACCCCCCCGGTGTCCGACCTACGGCATTATACCTCCAACCCCCGGCACAACAAACAATGTAAATCCAAATTTTTGTGAGCAGCCTCAGTCAATATCTCACACCAGGGTCCCATAGTGAGGCAGTTCTAGCTCCCTTGACCTCCGGGATCCAAGCCCCCTGGTCACCCGCTTCCATCGCTCAAAGTCACAGATGAGGCATGGTCACTTATGAAACTTTTGCAAACCCCTACCATACCAAAGTCACTCCACCTGCTGCCATTCATCATGTCTGGGAGCGCTTCCTGCATCCGGCTCGCCCCCGGCCACCTCGCTTCACCTGCGTTTCCTGCCGCTTGCTCCGCCGGCCCACCGTGCACCATCCTTCCAACCATTCGGCGGCATCTGCTGGCATGTCAAAAAAGTAGGCCTTGTCCCCGTCCAGAACCTTGAGCCGTGCAGGGAACAGCCTCATGTATTTCACCCCCTTGTCTCGAAGCGGCCTTTTTATACCATAAAATGAGCGCCGCTGGCGCTGTACCTGGAGTGTAAAGTCTGGAAAAAATGGATGATGGCATTGACCCAGGGGAGGTCCCCATGGACCCGTGCCGCCTGCAATATGGCATCCCTATCCCTATAGTTAAGGATGCGGGCAATGATCGTTTTTTCGGGGGGATCCTGGCTTCAGCTTACCTCCCAAGGGTCTGTGCGCCCGCTAAACAGAAAAGAAGTTCGAGAGGCTCTTCGGCTTCAAATTGTTCAGAATGAGGTCCTCCACAAAGAAGTCCATCGAGGGCCCTTCCATTCCCTCCGGTACACCCACTATACGAATGTTATTTTGCCTGGCACAGCCTTCCTGATCCTCAAGGCGGGCATAAACGTCAGCTTGATTGTTGTTGAGCGCGGCCACCTGGTCCTCCAATTGCTTCGTCTTCACCTGTAGCCCACTAATGCCGGTTTCCACTGCCGCGACCTTGTCAGACATCTTGCGGAAGTCTGCCCACAGGAGGTTCACCTCCTCCATCACCAAGTCGAGTTTCGTTTCCATGGTGCCCCGAAAATCATTAATAGCCCTCATTATGTTCTTCAGGGACGGGTCTGGGCCCCCGTCGTCCTGGTCACTGTCATGGCCGCCACCGAGCACACCCCGATATCGGGTCACCGCCACAGTGTATTTCTCAATCTGGTTGGATTGGCCTGGTGTTTTATTCTGACCAATTCTGGGCCCGACTACCCCGAGGTTCCAAGAACCCGCCCTTCCAGGGAGCCCCTCCTGTGATAGCAGTCTCCACCTCTGTGGCCACCTGCCCCAAGTGGACTACGCAATCCTCTAATGCACTGCTCCTTGCCCCCATGGGATCACTTCAGACAGCACTCTAATCCAACAGGCTCCCCTGCCCCACAGAGGCACCAACACCAGACAAGGCGGAGCCACGTCCGATGTACAGGCGAAGGGATCATCGAAAAAGTATGGGCCCCTAGCTCAAGAGCACCCCCACTGCAACCAGAGGGTTGTGGCTCGGCTGACAAGAACCTGGTCAAGACTCCAGAAGGGGTCCCCCCACTGCCTGGTATCCGTACTGTCTCAGGCCTCCAACTGACTCTACGCCTCACCCGCCTCCCAGGCAGACCACCTCCACAGGCCAACGCTCACTCCTCACTGCAGGGTCCCTCTCGCGGCCCCAGCTGCTTACCGCAACTCTCCTCGGTACGGCAGGGACACACCCCTAATTCCACCAGTACAGCAATGCAGGGGTTGTAGAACTGAAAGCCGACCCTTTGACCCAGGCTCCGGATACGCCTCCTGTGTTGGCAAAATGCTGCCGCTCTTCTCCCTATGGCCGCCTGCACTCGCCTGCCACAGTTCCACTGGGAGACGTCCGAGCCCCCACCCGTGGCAGCCTCCACTCGATGCCAGGCTTCGCTCCTCTATATCCCAGCGGCTATGCCCCACAGAGGCTGCAGCACTGGGGTCCACTTTCGCTGAGGCCTGGGACCCCGCTTGGTACAAAAAGAGCCGCCGCTCAGTACAGCCC
The DNA here is from genome assembly GCF_964263255.1 of Lissotriton vulgaris. Taxonomy (NCBI): domain Eukaryota; kingdom Metazoa; phylum Chordata; class Amphibia; order Caudata; family Salamandridae; genus Lissotriton; species Lissotriton vulgaris. The sequence goes on from NC_141687.1 coordinate 2,082,300,054, forward strand.
GGCAGCCGCCATATTAGGATGCTCACTGCCGATCGCCTTGAGTTTGCCAACGGCGTCCCGGGACACTCGGGCGTCTAGAAAACACAGTCGCCAACCGCTCGATTGCTCCCACAACAGCGGGTGCCATCTGCGATCTCTCGGGTGCACGGATAGTGTCGGATGTCGGGGGAAGAAATCAGGTCGCTAGCGCAGCTCCGGGACTACGCCACCATCTTCCTCGGCTGCAAGCCACGCCCCCTCTGAAACCATATTCTTGAACTGTGTATGTTGGATTTTTGTCATTTTGGTCTTGTGTAGTTTAGATTAAATACCTTTATTTTTCTAAACTGTTGTGGAGTCAGTTTGTTCTGTTTTCACTGTGTTACTGTGAGTGTTGGTACAAATACTTAGCATATTGCCTTTGATAATCCTGACTGCTCGTGCCAAGCTACCAAGGGGGTGAGCAGGGGTTATCTAAAGAGTGTGTCCTTTTTACCCTGACTAGAAGCAAGGGTCCTTATTTGGACAGTGGTACCTACCTCTGCCAACTAGAGACGCCCAGTTCTAACATGAAGCAAGCAAGCACAAAACTGAGTCGGTACAGCATAATGCAGAAGAAGGATTCCAAGTCACGGAGTAGGACAGGAAGAGGTGTACGTGTGGAACAGGATGGCAGGAGCTGAATACTGCTCAGGAGAAGTAATGACATGCTAGCCAGAGAAAGGTACTCCGCTAACACTAGAGGTCGGCGAGCCAATACATTCACAGGGAGGGCTGAGCCTAAGCCTAGCGAAGGGTCATCTCTGGCCCTAAGAGCCCGTACTCAAGCCGAGCCCTGAGAGTATCATTTTCCAACATGAAACAAACACCATGTTGGAAAATGATATGATCTCTTCAAGTCTATTGTTTTAAGAGGTGGAAGTGCTTCCCCTTAGTCCATAAGACTATACCTCTGCATTGAGAAGTATTTACTGAAAGTTCGAAGTGAGAGTTATTAAGCATGAACTGATAAACAATCCTGCCCCGTCCTGATGACAATGCTGTTAATCAATTAAGAGCTCCTGAAGGGGCTGGACCTACTCAGGACAATGAGGGTAAAGGTACTTTATCATTCCAAAAAGAAGAGCGTGACCCTCATTCTCCGTAGATCATTTGATATTCTTTAGTATATATGGTATGCAATGCAAACCTTGTTCACCATGTCTTTGTCAATGAAATAGAGTTTCATTTGGGAATTCCAACGAACAAGTAAAATATCCACAGAGAAATATTGTTGAAAACATTTTTTTTATGTTTATTTCATTGTGATCAGCACCTCAGCTTTATTTTCCTCTACGTGCGAATCCGTTCAGTCATCATCATCCATTGGGCCATGTTGTGTTAAGTATTAGTTGAGGGGAGCCCAAATGTTCTTGAGTCTAGACATCGCTGGCTATATAGAGGCATACCGTTCTGACCAATAATTGCACATGATTAGGTCTTTCAGGCAGTCCATTTGGGTTGGTGCACGTTTTCCATACCACGCCATTGCCACTCAACGCTAGCCAGGAGTAGCGCTATGGCTATGTACTTGTGGATCATGCATGTCATCATTTTGACATATCCCAATAGTGCAAGCTCTGTTTATGGATTTAGCAAGCCGGTTGTCTTGTCAGAAAGAGTTCGGAATATGTCCTGCCTATAGCTATAAATGAGGGGGGACGCCCACTGTAACTGGAGGAAGTCCGCCACAGCACCGCTTTATCTTGGGCAGCTATGGTATTTGGTTGTATCAACGTTGTGCTGTCTGACTGGTGTGATGTATGCCCGATGAAGTCATTTATAATGTAAGAATTTATGGTGGTGATTGACAAAGATCAATTGCTTACTCCAATATGCCAATTTGTTGTCCATTATCTTGCTCTCAAGCTCCCCTTCCCAAGGCCTGTTTGAGGCATGTGTGAGATCTCACTAATGAGCCCTATACCATTGTGTATAAATTAGAGACCCGCCTTGTGGCATCAGTAGTTTTTATGATCTGGGTCAGCAGGAGCAAATCCCAGATATTGTTGTTGCATCTTTAACGAAACATTCCTTTGTGTAATCACAGTGTCAAACCCATCCTGTGCTCCACGGTACCCCTTCAGTTCTCAAACCATTAAAATGTTTACAACTACTTTCAAAGTTTCGCTCTATCTGAACACTTTATTCAACTATTCTCTTCTAACTGTCCAACTTGCTTCAAATCTGCAGTCGTTTCACCTTTTCTAAAGAAACCCATTTCTCCTCAAGTAATAGTCCAGTGTCACAACTTCCTTTTCCTTTTATTTCTTATGATTTTGGTGCTGTTGATCTTTACATGCCTTTCACTTTACCTTTCCTTCAATAACCTGGTTTATGCTGATGACACATAAATCGTTGTTTTCCTACTTTCACATCTCACCTCTATTTGGTCATCACAATCTACCTCCCTTCCAATAGATATAGGGTGGAATACTGGCCACTGACGTCCTATCATTTTCATAATTCACAGAACTCACATCTCTTTTGACTCCTTCCACTTTACCCTGACACAATTATGTTTGCATCAGTGGCTGCAATCCTTAGGATTCTATATATACAGCCAATGACAATGGACTTATTTATTATCAAAACAGCCACTGCTGCACAGTGCCAACTACTAGATTTACATAAGGCATGCTCAGTCATATCATTCAGTACGTCTGAGCATTAATTAATATGTTAGTATTAGATAGAGTGGAATATTACAACTGTCTTCTAATCTGCCTCCTCCAATTCTCCCTAGCACCACAAGACAGAGTGAGAAACATTCCTATCCTTAACATGTTGCCACCAGTTTTACAAGTTGTTACCACTTGTTTTCACAGCAGGCAAAGGCCTGGCTCCAAAATTCTGCTTTGGCATACTGTTATAATGTACACCTTCTCAAGGCACAACTTCACTCAGCCGCAACCGCATGCTAACCTCAATCTTATTTAGGGTGGGTTTTTTTAAGTACATTTTAAATATCTGGGTCCACTATGCGAATCATGGAGGTCATGAAAAGGGAACTAAATCAAAGACTCCAACATGCAATGAAAAAACTGCCTGTACTTCATAGTGATTCTTTTTTTCTATTTCAGAAACAAACTTTTACCCTATGGTTTTGTTTCTGAAATAGAAAAAATATGGACTGGCCACCATAATGTGGCAGCTGTCCAACCTTAAAATGTTTAACAAAAACTCTAGCTGGTTCGTGGGGTCACTTTCACCAAAACAATGCCTACTAAGCCCGTTGGAATGTTGAGTTTCCCCTGGTGGTCCGCTAATGGCATGGCAGCAGGATTAGCTTCACCAGTGGCTAGATGGACCACCTGCAGAGTTATAGAATGATATTCAAAAAGTCAAATTCAGACTTCAGACAGTGAAAATGCAGTTTCCATGACTATCAAATGTGGTATTTGCTCCATGATAATAGATGAAAAACTGCCTTATTTATAGATGTATGCCAATTAAATGAATCAGTGGTAAATCTTGTGGCAGGAAGTCTGCCAAAATGGCTGATCTTGCGGCTGGATTTGCAGACAGTGGTCAAATTTGTAGATGGATTTTTTGGCCAACTGCCACATTTTCAGCTGAAATGTGTGCGTGAGTACACTCAGTGCCTACATTGGATCTTCGGTGGAGATCTCCAGTGTAAAAGGGATTGATTTTTAACCCTTTCCCACCTTTCTTGCCATATTTTGAGAAGTTATTCGCCTGAGTACAATGCTTGCGCATTTCACTTGGGGAAGCTTTAGATACTGTTTCAGCTGACCATATACAGGAAATTGTTCCTTATTAACATTGGTGTGGAAAATCTTCTGTTATCTCCGAACTTCAGGAATTACACTCCAAAAATGATCATTACCTTAGCCTGGTAATTTGGAATGGGGGAAATAAAGCAGTTTCATGTGTTTCGGGATTAACAAGAGAACATACGATTGACCATGAAGATTCCTGCATATTGTCTGCAATATTCCACCTGTACTTCTTCCCCTCTGGTGAAATCGCTGGCTGGAATGCCACTGAGCAGTAGTATTCCCATTGTGCCATATCTGTGGTGATGGAAACTACCTACCCAACCCTATCAGAATTGATGGAGCATTCATAATGAGGACCCCCCTTACATTGTTTAATCCTGGCTACTCTAAGACCAATACATTTGTCTTAGAATGGCTAATTTGTTAGTTTGAAAGTAGTATGTAGTTTTATTTCAATTACAGTTGTTAATTCTTTCTTACTCAATTGTAAAGTTCATTTCTGCCATCCAATAATGCTTCAGGTCTCGGCTAGCCAGCGTTTGCGCTGTCTCTTTAAAACATGTTGTATAAACGTTTTTAGTCTTCAGCCTGCCCTTAGGCTTCCCATTTGCGACCTCCATTGTTGCTGTCATATTCTATATACCCATTTGTCCATGGCATGCATGCGTCATGCGTCTTCCTGTGTTTATCCCTCCTCTAGAGCATGGACCATTTACTACTTTCCATCCACCGTTTCCCATTTAGCAACAGGTTTTGGAACTTCTTTTTTCTTTAATTTGGAGTACATGAGTAATCTTGTTTTCAGTTACTCCGAGGTACGGTGCACACAGGACTGTGAATCTTGTTCTTATCTTATCACAAATACTGTTGCTCCTGTGAGAAAGCTTTTGCCTTTTATTACTGCTGGGAGCTTACGTTTGTTAATACCCCTCCCGAAAATACCTCCCTCTAAGCATCACCTGTAAATTCATGGGAGATTAAGTTTAGTCTCTGCAATATTTGTTGTGGCATTTTTTTCCCAAGAAAATTAACTGTGTTGCCCCACTTCAAAATGCTTTCTAGTGAGAAAGCCAAAGTCCCTCATTTCTTTCTATCTCCACCCACGCTCCTTGAGGCTTTATTGCAGCGGACGAGGTCTGGAGGGCACTTCAATAGGGTATAGGGCTGGGCTGCAATGTCCAGCGGGCTGCCTGTGCCCGTTCTTCCATATCATCTTGCCTGGTCCACAAAGAGCACTGGCTTTCATCATTGTGGATGGTCTTCATTGAAAAGCAGCGTTTGCATGTTTTGCAGCACAGTATGCGCGTTGGGCATGCTTTTAGGGAATTTGTGATTTGCATGAACCCAAGCCATGACCTACATACTCACAGATCCGAAGAAGAAAGGGCTTAATTTGATCAGGAACTGCATGCTTTACCCCCGCCCCTCATCACCTGCCCCACCACCCCTGAAGCTTGACTGCTGCCATGCTGCTAGATATGTGAATTGCTCTACATCTGTGACTGACCGCCTGCTCCCGCGAAATGCGTCTCAGACAGCTGCACAACTATATGACCCCTCCCTCTGTTAGCACTATTGAATGTTTGGGGTGGCTTGAATAGGTGATTCCTGTATAGCTGATTCTGCCAAAAGCCCCTCGGTTAGTTTTGTACAGATCAGGATATTTACCGATTCGCCCAAGATCAGACTTTGGCCAGCTAGTAGAAGCTGGGATTCAACCTCAATTTTCAGTCAGTTAACATTAGACCACGTCCCGCGCTTATCACATTCAGTGACTTTCTGCTTCCTACAGGGACTATTTTCCATGAGGAAGGAGGGACACCTTCTTTGCTTAGAATAAGTGGGATGGGAGAGGACTCCCGCCAGAGTAAATGCACATTGCATTTTTATGATTCTTGATGGGTAATGTAACCTCTACTGAGTATTTCTAGTTTACATAATTAAACATAACTGATAAACTCCTTACAGTGGCTACCACGCCCTCAGTTGTATGGAAATTAAGAACTCGTATGTTCGATTTTAACAGAACAGATGTAGTGTTCAGACACCTATAGGGAGGTAGAATCATGTCTTCTCTTCGACTATCGCTAAATTATGTTGCGCGGCTCGTGCCATCTGGTAATTTACAGTGCCCCGATTTTAGGCTATTGCTATTAAACAAATTTGCCTCAGATTTTATAATCAACTGACCACGTCCAGGTAAAAGGCTGGGGCGGTTCTGTCTGGATTTATACCAGTGACTTGCACATCATACCACAATCCTGTTTACTAGCATTTTTTTTGTGGAGCTATTTTTTTATGGAATTAAGTAGGTCTGAGGTGAGACGAGGAGTGCTACGTTTTATTTAGTCACACGTCTGCTTCAATAGTGAAATGATCATATATGGGGATTTAAGTTTCCTTTTCTCTCTGCAGTTTTTTTAGGTCGAGCATTTCAGACCTCTTGTATATACTGAAGTATATACTTATATGTGTATGTACTATGTGGGCTCTGGAGATCAGCCCTAGGACTTGTCTGCTTCTCCTTAGGGACTTTTGTTTCTGTTCAACTGCCTCTATTTAACTGTTGTGATAGAAAACGACCAGTAGAGGTCAGTAAAATACCTGAATTGCTTTCGGCTGAGGGACTTTCTTTTTTCAAATTTTTCTGTCAATTTCTTCTATTTAAGATTCTTGATAGAAATAGATCAGCAGAGGTCAGTAAAATACCAGAATCAAATTAGCATTCTCTATATTCCAGTCCATAGAAATTGTCTTCCACGAGCACCTGTAGACAATAATATTTTTTTCAGATCTTGTATTTTCAGTGATATGACGACTGAAGGCCCTGATTTCATATTAAAAACAGGGGGGCCATATTATCAAGAAAGGGTGATACATTATCGCCGCTTTCATCGGCAGGAAACTGCCGCTAAAGTGGCGATAATGGGCTTGATAATATGCCCTTGTGAATTCCCATAGAAGCCCAGGTTCTGGTGTTAACCTGGGCTTCTATGGAAATTCACAATGGCATATTATCAAGCCCATTATCGCCACTTTAGCAGCAGTTTCCTGCCGATAAAAGCGGCGATGATGTATCGCCCTTTATTGATAATATGGCTCAGAGTTTGGACTATACCATTTCCCACTGAAAGGCAATATTTCTCTCCATGGGTTCCCATACCTGGTGTGTTCCGCAGTTTGGTGCTTACTTTCCCTTCATGATAAAGAACAGTAGATGTTTCAGCACCCAGGCTAATGTGCTGCATAGCTAAATACAGATAAGGTCCCAAAGGTGAGACCGATTGGATTGCAAATGCTTGTTACTGTGGAGGGCAAACTAGCCTCAAGTAAATTGAATATGGCCATATTCATGTGTTTTCCTGCTTGTTGGACTTTTTGTGGTGACATTTTAGGATACAGGCCGTGACTGTTCTGTTTGTACTTACATTTTAATAAGATAAAAGCATATAGACCTTTTGTATGTGAAAGCAGCGGCCAGCCCCTCACCCACTCCACCCCTCTTTTTACGTTTCGGCTAGAAAAACACAAATGCAGGCATGGTGGTAACTCGATGCATATCACATAGCTAAAACACATTAACATTTACAATACCTATAGCTCTCAGGTTGACGACACCTATTGGCTTTGCCAACGCTTGTCTGATCTGTTGTTGGAAATGTGTGTGTTTATTTTCTGATTCATTTATTCAGCTGAAGGGCCGAGCGTTGTCCTGTTTTAGTGTGAGTGTGCGTTGATGCTTGGCCCCAATTAAACATCTGAAATTGTGTAAAATACATTCAAGACTTCAATAGGGGTCTCATCCTTTCCTTACATGCTGGATGGCAGGAAATGTAAATAATATATCATTATGTATTGACTTGTAACAGAAATAAATTGAATGGCGGCTATTGTACGTTGTGCAGTTTGCAGGACCCCACTGCAGTATCACAGGGCACAACGAATAAACTGCCGAGATTGTCTTTAATCTGAAATTTTCCCTGCTTCCACTGTAAAACAATCATCAATTACCCTTATCTACCTGCACCATCTCATCTAAGTTCATTTTCAAGATGAAGTTTCCTCGTTGGATGTTGGCTGTCCAATCCTGTTTCTGTCCATCATGGCCTGCTTCAGAGCTGTCCCCAGATTGACAGCCTGGGAGCGAATCAATAATAATTATCAGAGTGAAACCATGGCGAGCACTGTAATTCCGCTCTGGGATAGCACTGAACAAACAGCCCTCGTATTCGCCAGAAGGCTTACATACACAGCCCAGGGCCATCCATTAGGCCCTCTGATAGAATGGTTAGTAGTCATTTTTCTTCTACATAAAAACCCATAAAAAGTGACATGTTCACCTTCCTCTTTCCATGATTGATAACAAAATAAATATGAATTTCCCTGAAATACAATGCATTAGGAACAATCTGCGAGCTGAAACACTGTGATTAGTGGGTTAGAATAGCAAGTGTTCAGGGAGACTGTACCATTAAAAAGGGCAGCTGTTTCCACATCCACATCGTGTCTGCAGTCACAAACAGACAAAGGAATGTATGTAATCTAAGTGAAAGCAACGCAATCAAATATGACAATACGAAAATACAGTCATAACTATAACTCAGGTTCATTGCATGTAAGCTGCCAGGATATGGCAGCTGAAGGCATTCACTTGCTTATTGCCCTATAGAAGAGTATGCCAGTCATAAGAGTTACACCTGGTCCTTGAATGCAGCCTGAACCAGTAGAAACAATGGAATTAGCAAAGGATTGATCACACCGTGGCAAATAAGTTAGCACATGTATATAAACTATGTTGACGAAAAGAATTTGGTTAGAGATATTATCAGGGTTAGTTAGCTCATACATAAGTAATTAAAAAGACTTTAATTTGGTTTTCTGGTGATGAAAACAATGTTTAGAATGTTACGGACACATGCATCAGGCAGCCCTAGCAAGCCAGCAATCTAAGGTTAACACTCTCGATTATAGTGCAAAACCCCCACGGCTCTGTTTAGAGTCTGGAAAAGGGCTGGATTTCTACAGCAAAGCCCCAGCTGGTTCTGCTATTAGAAACCTCTGACCTGGCAGCTGTAGCCAGGTCACAGTCACGTCCAGGGCACCCTGTCTAAGGCGGATGACCTTCACTAGATTTCCGTGATGGCCACCATGAAGGGCTGAGTGGTCATAGGGTCCTGATTCACCGGTTTACACTTTGGGAGTTCATTTTTGAAAAACAGAAATCTTCACCCAAGCAGGAGAAAACACATATTGCTGCTGCTATGGAAAGCTTTACTGCTTTTAAATGAGCCTGGCAAAGATCTCCAAAAAGAGTGGGCGGTCCTTTCCCAAGTGAGCGGAGGCCTTGCCGCTAGTGACCCACCAGGTTTGTGGGCCATACACAATTCACCGAATGAGGCCTTCAAACTTAAATAATTCATTTTCTTTCACTGAGAAATGACACATATTTAGTAGCAATTTATTTTTGTCACAAGGTTTTCAACCTTTCTTTTATTTTTAAACGATTCAAAAAAATGCATTTTAAATTTAATTATTCTAATATTTGTACACGACTCAACTATGGAAAAATGACTTTTCTCATTCTAACCTTTTACTGAAAAAATGAATTCACTAGAATGCAATAACTAGAAATACACTATGCAAATACAAAGACCCTTATTATTTTATAGGTGAATGAGAGTATTTCCAAACATAGAAAGCAATGACAACACCATACCTCCTCTGGACTTGAAATGCAGCGGATTGTTTACCTAAAAGGGAGAAGGCATTGTCTAGCTTTGGGGGTTCTCACCAATGGAAAGTCTACTGCTCTGGTATGAAGTGGTGCTGGTGCTCATCAGAAATGTCATTGGTAGGACACTTCTAACTAAATGAGTAACCAGGAGCCAATATCAGTGTATATGCAAGTGGGTGAAATTGGATCAACATTAGATTAGCATTTTTGTGGGTGAGTAGATTGCTTGCACTTCAATTTTACAAACTACTTTAATGTAGAATAACTACTGCTCACTTGAAGGAAAGACTTACTGATGGGCCGTAAACCTTCTACAGTTAGGGCACTAATGTCAGAAAACTGCAAGAAAGGATGGAAAAGTTCTAATTATTTGCAGATCACTAGACATGGAGATAAGACACACTTGCTTCAAGGCTGAATAGGAATATTTCTTAGTCAAGAGAACAGCAAACACAGGACTGATGTCATAATTATCAACAATCAACAATTGCCAAAAAACAAATAACATGTAAGCTTGAGGTTTCTATTAAGGGGCATTAAACTATTATCACACAAAAGTGTCAGTTTGTAGTAAACACTGTCATAATTGCCATACCCAAATTCTTGCCTTTACAGCCATTCATCTATGCCAAGGGGCATGGAGGGAGCAATACATTACTGATGAGAACCTGATCCCTTGTTGTAGAATGTATGATGCTAAAATACATATGGTAGCTTGTTTCCGGTCCAGGGAAGGCATGGCTTGGCAGTTCGGGTTGGACTGTTCTCATGAGGCACAGGGTCAGACTGATTTGCATATGGCCATGTCTGAACTGGGGTGGCGGAGTGGGCTAAAGAACGGCGATGGATTAAACCAAGATCAGTTGACTGGGGGTGAGTGCTTGTATTGTCAACGCGCCATCCATCATTTCCTTTGGCTTTTCTTTGTTCGCCATAAGTTGGCAGGGTATGCTCAGATGTGAGTCCCTTGCTCACTTTGCCACTGGATTCAAGCAAGCCGGGCTGAAGAAGGCTGGAATGCCAGAAACCGGTCCTCGGTAGCTTGTTTCCGGTCCAGGGAAGGCATGGCTTGGCAGTTTGGGCTGGACTGTTCCCATGAGGCACAGGGTCAGACTGATTTGCATATGGCCATGTCTGAACTGGGGTGGCGGAGTGGGCTAAAGAACGGTGATGGATTAAGCCCAGATCAGTTGACTGGGGGTGAGGGCTTGTATTGTCAACGCTTCATCCTTCATTTCCTTTGATTTTGTTTGTTCGCCATAATTTGGCAGGGTATGCTCAGACGTGAGTCCCTTGCTCACTTTGCCACTGGATTCAAGCAAGCCGGGCTGAAGAAGGCTGGAATACCAGAAACCGGTCCTCGGTAGCTTGTTTCCGGTCCAGGGAAGGCATGGCTTGGCAGTTCCAGCTGGACTGTTCCCATGAGGCACAGGGTCAGACTAATTTGCATATGGCCATGTCTGAACTGGGGTGGCAGAGTCGGCAGAGTGGGCTAAAGAACGGTGATGGATTAAACCCAGATCAGTTGACTGGGGGTGAGTGCTTGTATTGTCAACACTCCGTCCATCATTTCCTTTGTTTTTTCTTTGCTAAAATACATATGGCTTTCTGTCAAGGACTGGACAACTGAGAAGAAATTGAGTCCTCTTCTTAACAGTCCTATAAATGATGACTTCTCCCACGAGCCACAGTACCACCTTGCATGGAATAGTATTTGTTAAAGGTGTCAAGTGTCTCCTAAGAGGGTACCATTTAGGATTTTAAAACATAAAGGGGAATAATCGCCTTGTTAATCTTGTAACATTCAATTGGAACATTATTATTGAAAGGAATGGCAAGGCATCAAACTCCCGCTGACATAAGCGAAGAGATTGCATGAGGTCTCTGGAAAGCTCTAGGGACTGCTTTAGGCATAAATTTCAGCCCAGATGTAATAGTTTCCTGCTAATGCAACCATAAGTATAAATGTAGTAGACTTATGTCTGAATGGCTAACCCACAAGGAGAAACGTAATGTGCTGTGTTCAATGCCTTCCATCACCATTTGACGTTCCACATGACCACATACAATGCAATAACCCGGAAATAGTGGCAGTATTGAGACTATCAGTGCAATAGTGTTATTCCCGTTAACACTGGTGGATGGAGTCAATCAATCATGCTTTTGTAAAAGCGTGACTACTCACCCGTAAGGGTCTCAAGGTGCTAGGGTTGCGGAGGGGTGCATGTTCCAGTCCATCAAGGAGGGAGTCTGTTGAATAGCCAGGTTTTGAGGTTTCTGCGAAGATAGGGAGCGATATTGTCTGTCTGCGGTGGAGCTGAAGTGCTTTCCAGGTTCTGGAAACATATAGTCTCCTTACCCCAGCATTTCTGTGTTGCTCCCTGTGCAGAGCTCTGGGGCAGCAACATGAAATGGGCCCAAGTATTACCATACCAGCCTTCGGATAGCATTACTGTATGTCGGAATAGGAATCACGCTTACTTGCCAGTATTATCAGCATTCACTTCACTGTATTTGTCAATGAGAAGATTATGTTGGTTGAAACTGACATTTCCCATATAGAAGTGACACCTTACTGCAGAGATTATCAGTTAAAGTTATCTTCAGTGCTATTAACTACTTAAGACTCGTGGAATACAAATATTATCAATTGTTTCTATATTGTAATTGTGAATATGTGTACTTATTAACAGAGAATGACCCTTGGTAAGATGACTTTAGGCTTTATTGGAATCTTCTGAACAACAGAAGACAGAAAATAAGAATTTGAAGTTAAACCAAGCAAGTATACCTCCCATCCACTGCATTTACTGCTTATAACCTCACATTTGATATGACAGATGACATTACAGACTACATAATTGATGATATCACTAGTAATATTACATATCATCATCAGCAATCTTTATTTCGACAGAATGTTGTCATAAAAGATACAAAACAGCTCAGCAAAACATTGAGTAGTAGATTAGAAACAAACATCTAAAAGACATTATAAACCAACAGATACATTATGACAGTTATTCATTGAAAACAACAACTGCAAGGCAATTATAAAACCAACGCATAATCCAATTTTGACAATTATCCATCATCCCCAATGAATAGATGCCTTCTCTTATGCCATATACTTTCTAAAAATGTGGCTACTGCAAAAACAATCATACCGGATACGTCTGTTTTAAAAACCCTAAACGCCTGCAAACATTGAGAAAACCCTAGGTTTCTGCAGGCCGGGACAATCCAATGCCTCCTAGCCTGCACGTAAGCACGGCAGAAAAACAGTATGTGGAGCTCAGTTTCTTGCTCTAATTTGCACCCGGGACAGTGACTCGGGGAGGACTCAAACCATTTACTGGTAAATGCTCGAACAGGCAAACTGCCATACCTCCATTGTAGGTAAAATTTCCTAGAGGGGGATGGGGATATACAGCCTGATTCATGTACGGGCCGTTTTGCGTGGCCCTAATAGCGAATCATAGCGACTCGCTATTGAGGACACGCAAAACGGCATTCATGTAGGAATTGCTAAATCAATAGCGATTCCTACATGTTCTCTATTTGCGAGTAGCAATTTGCTACTCGCAAAAAAAGGAATTTCTCCCCATTCATTCCTATGGGCCAAAAGGCCCATAGGAATGAATGGGGAGTATCCCTTATTTGCGAGTAGCAATTTGCTACTCGCAAATCAGATAGCGATTTTAAGGGTGCCAGGGGTGTCCAAAGGACACCCTGTAGCACCCCTAAAATGCACATTTGAACAGGTGTTGTGCACACACATGTCCAAAGGACATGTGTGTGTGCAACATGCAACTTAGAAAAATGCTTTTAAAAGCATTTTTCTATGTTTTTGCTATTTACCGAGAGGTCTGACCTCTCGGTAAATAGCGGCCCAATTTTGCTAAATCGCAATTTTTGCAAGTGTCATGAATAGTATTTAAGGAATCTCTAATAGAGATTCCTTAAATGCTAATCCTCGCATATTTGCTAATTCCTCATTAGCGATTTTAGCATTTGGGATTGTGAATCCCAAATGCCAAAATTGCACTCGCAAAAGGCAAGATTCTGAGAATCTTGCCCTTTGCGAGTGCAATTTTGCTTCATGAATCAGGCGGATAATGTCTAAAACTCGTTCAAATTTGTAACTGTCGTTAGCCTTTAAAACGATCCAGTCAGGGTGCCCGAATCTGTATTAAGTATGTGCGCATCAAGTTTGCTGTCGTAAAACAATGTGACCAAGTGCTTCCGTGATACCCTGGTGCAAGATGACAGGGTGTCTGACCATAAGGAGGCTAATCCCAATCGCCCTAGTTCATTCCTTATATAACTGAACCAGGGGGTTTTCACAACATTTGGGAGGGTCAGGATTTCCTGCAACTCTAACTCTAACTCTAACCTATAATTAACTAACTCTGGTGTAGTCCATATCCTGCGCCAAAAGGTTAAGGGCCTAACACCCAGATCTTCATCAAGGGGTTTAAGACCTAAATCAAGCCTCATTGGCAGCAGGGGAGTGCTAGGAGGTAATAATAATAGCTGCCTGATAAATTTATTCTCTGTTGCCACTAGTTCCCGTTTACACATGTGGCCCCAGAGCTCGCCTGCATACATAACCACACCCCTGGCCTGGACTCTATAAATCTCTAATGGCGGTCCAATCGGCTTAGTGGGGGATTTATTTGTGTTTGTAAGCCTGATAATTCCCCCCGACAGTTGGGCCAGTTGTAGTTGTGATTTTATTTGATGGTGCCCCCAGGTCATTTTCTCATTTAGGGTGACCCCCGGATACTCAAAGGTTCGGACCCTTTCTAGGCTGTTGGCACCAATATGCGGGTTGGGGCGAGATTTTTATGGTGGATTGAAAACCATAAATTTGGTTTTTAGTGCTTTGATCACGACAGAAAGCATTGCCATGTATAAAGCTATATTGGTGATATCACTAACGTAGGGGCTGCATTGTGCTCAGTTGAGCTAATGAACAAGTCCTAATGAACAAGTCCTACATTCAGTGTCTACTGGGCATAACAAAAGACAAACCATTGGGCTTTTCGGAAAGTGTTGTTTAGCACAAGGCTTTGTTCATGGATAGCAAACACCAGGGCTAACCAAGCTTGACTGAAGTTTGCGCAAAGCATGCTGGGCCCAAAGTCTGCGAATATTTGTGAAGAACATAGCCAGTAGACCCTTATGGAGAAAGTTTGGGTTTATAAAGTGACCACTACGCACGGTTAGTATGTAACAGACAGTGATTATTAAAGGTGGACCTAGGCCACACAAGACACCCAATTGTTTTTACCAACAAACCAGCTGCAATTAGCCTGACACCATGCCCAGTGGGCACCTGGTGCAGGGGATAATCTTTGGCCATACAATGCGCCCTCCCCTTATGCAACTAAACATATTGTGCTTAAATTGTAGCCATGCACTAGGCATTAGGAGAAGGATGCAACCGCAGTCTCTCCTTTCTTCTTTTTCGGTGTTTCCACATCCTCTGTTCACAGTTTTCAGAGAGGTGCACTGCGGCTACTGAGCGCAAGGTAGGCACACCCTGGTTCAAATCCATGTGCCCACAAACCCACTGTGAACAACACTGGTCAAAGCCCTGTAACCATTACACATCTCCTTTGGCTATGCACAGGGAGCACAACGCACAGTGTTTGTCTCCAGCCTCAATCTGTGCTCTGACCATGTACCCCTGAACCCACTGGCATCACATTTACTGGACGCTGTGGCGATTTGACTCAAGTCATGGCCTTTTGCCACTAGTCCTCTTCCTCTCATCACTAATTTAAGCAGTGAACGTTTTTTTAAACATCAAGTTGGCTTATTAATAGGAAATTAGGCTTGTGAGCTGCTGTCAGTTTGAAATAACCGCAATTGTCTTAAAAAAGTGGCAGCAGCTCACGAACTGTCTGTGGCAATTGAGGCTCCAGAATCACGAGATTAAAATGTTTTATCATTTCGAGGTATGGTTTTACTGCAAGTTCACATTAGGTGATTTCAAACACAATGGAGAGTTTAAAAAAGGAATGAAAGGATACTATGCACTTTTACTATTTAAATTCAAACGATATATCCACAAAAGAACTAAAATCAAAAACACTTTCTTAACCCCATTTTCTCTTATCTTCTCATATATCTAAGTAAGTTTTAGTTAGGCAATTTATATTAAATATCTCTACAAAAGTCTGTGATCAGCCTGTCACCAAAATCAAAAAAACAGTCTATTGTATGACATGCAGGCCATTTGTCCAGTACCCTGGGAAATATGAGTAAGGAAAGTTTTCCATGTGCTTAACCTGCATCATTGGCCCCATCGAAAGATCGCTGTCTCCCAATCCTCTAGTTCAATCCACCAGTCCTTACAATAGAGGAATCTTTCTTTATTTTCACAGTCTTACGATTAGTAACTTGGCTAAGGTTATTGAGTAGTATGAAAAGGAAATCACTGATGGGTTTACTACATCCATCTCTTGGCGAGAAGGCAAACACTGTCATATTCACTTCCATTACTACCTCCCTTCATGAACCCCTGGCAGCTTATTGAACACTTTCTACAGAAATCCAGCAAATTGTTTTGGAGTATCTAGGCCGTCACATACAAAACAAGTATCTTCTCTTTGCTCCCCACTCTGTTTGGATTGCAAAACTGTCTCACTGATATATAGTATAGAATCTTCTTTAGTTTTAAAGGTACTAAGACTAGGTGCTTCTTAACATTTTGCATCTATATAGAGCCTCGATCTCCCCGCCTAACCTTTTCAACAATGTCTGCAATATGCTGTCCTTTACAATCTCATTTTAATAATTAATTATATGAAGCGTTATGCTCTCTGGTTATGATAAATCCTACCATTGCCTCTTGTGGATTCACTTTTGTCCATAAAAGGATTATGATGGAACTTCCATATTGCTAAACACTTTAAACTCCACCACACATTTTGAGGGTTATTTAACACTACAAGCCAAAACTTCTTCTAAAATGTCCCTGTGGGTCCGAATTGCGAATAATTGTATTCCATCCCCTTTACTGACATTAAATGCAAAATTAAATCGGACATCCGTGGATGTGTACGGCCAAATATGTCATCTGAAGTTGCAGAAATAATTCCCATGTAATCTCAGTTATATATCCCTTTACTTTTAGCCTGACTTTCATAAAGAATTTGGGATTTGCACCACAAAATATATAAGTTCTCAGCTCTTGTGGAGTTATATCATTTCATATAATACTGCAGAGAGACTGAATGACTACAACAACATCTCATTTCATATGTAACCTGCTGCTCAGTTGTTAGACTTTAAATTAGGTATTGCCCATGAGCCCCCAGTTCAGAATGACATGTCTTTGCTGAACTGTGTTGCTTGAAACCTTACTTCATTTGCCTCTAAATATACATTGAGTAATCACAAACATTTCCGGAATATACATTGGAAGGACTCGTCGATACAGGTGTGGCACTTTTGGCGACACCATCACTTGCATTTAACATAGAATTCCTACTTTCTTTTGATCAGGGTTTCTCTATTTCTTTTCTAACATCTATCATAATTATCCTTCAATTGATCCTAGTGACTTGGCATTCTTTGACTCACCTACATGTTCAAATTCATCCTGCCTTTCCTGGGCATTCCATAGCGTAACTGCAGTTGTGAGGAAATGCATCTTTCGCATGATCACCCATAAACATTTCGATTGATGCTGCAGGTTTTTTTTACTCTGAGAGTGCACTGAGTCCTGCCACTCAGGCTTCAGTTCCAGCGCTCTGATCCAGTAAAAGGGATTTGCCTAATTGCTTTATCCATGATTGTTATTAGTAAGCTTACTTATGCGTCCCTAGTATATGGTACCAGATCTACTTAGGGCCCGTAAGTTAAGCGTCCCTCATGGACTGCAGCACTGTCTGTGATGCCACAAGTGTGATAAAGCAAGACATGACTTCCAGCACACTATTGCACTCTGGCAGTGCAGTTTTGAAGTGCTATATCTACTTTGCCATTTAAATCAATAGCAAAGCCCAGACCTTCCTTTTTAATATTTCTGAGTCACCTCTAAGGCAGGCCTACTGAGCTCTGGAGGAGGGGGCATGTGTTTTATTAACTTTACATGTCCTGGCAGTAGAATTACTGCAGCAATTTTACTGTAATAAGGCAAGCAGACACATTGGAGATGGTGACTTGTAAATGGGACAACTAAATATGGTACTTAAAGGTATAAAATTAATCATAGCATGAAACCCGACTTGTAGCTCAAATGTCAATTTTAGAAAGTTGTCACTCTCTTTCCCAAAGTTTATAGTAGCCGTTTACAGTTGCACAAAGCTTCTGTCCTCGAGATTGCATGATGCTCACCTGGGGAGATGTGTTTAAGAATCTAAAAAAAAAGAGAGACAAAGGAAAGTGAAAAGGGAAAAGGTGTGACCTCCTCCTGGCATGATGGCCCCAAAGGTGAGCTTGAAAGAACGAAACAGCCTTTGAAAGGCAAATGGTAGTCACACAAAGAAGTGGCTGCTTTTGTTAAAGGAGACAGGTTGGCATCTTGGATAGCGAGTGAGAAGCCTTTGTCAAACTAGTTTTGCAATGAGAGTGTTGCACCCAGGGTTCAATTCCCCGCCTCGGTGGGTCTTGGGCTCAAAAATTCCACGGACCTGATGATTCTCGCCTCGGTGCCTATTCCAATCATGGAGTCCCACTCTGCAACTCTGGGCAATAGCTTGCTTAATCTCCACAACGGCCCCCACAATGCTAAGGATGCCTGGCCTCCACCTTGGGGGTGCCCAGGAGTGGACGCCTCACAGGGAAAGCCAGGATGGGTTCCACAGCGGTATTCGTACAAGCGCCTTGAGACCCTTGCGGGTGAGTAGTGCGCTATACAAGTATCAATTTACATTTTTTACATTTACACCTCTGGATTGGGATTGGGAGTACAACATACCAACAAAGGGGGTCTGTCTTGTTGGGAGTTGGCAAAATTGTGCATTCTGGGCAAGCTAGATACCGCACTCCACACAAAGTTATCATCTGACAGGACAGAGTAGTCCATTGACTAGTTAGTTACCATATCCCCGTAGGCTCAAAGCAAGCATAACAATGTTGCCCCTAGCACCCAGACCTTAGATCATGGCTGCACTGGAGAAAAGACCAAAGAAGGTCTTCCCTGCTGTTCCCTGGGTGCAGCAAAGAGTGGCTACACCAAAGACTGTACTGCCCCTGCAGCACCTTGGGCTAGCAAAGAAAGGTCTGTGCCTGCAGTTCCTTACTCATGAATAGTTTGTCCAAAAGTGCCAGAACATGAAGGTGACTCCAAGAGTCAGTTAGCTAACTCACTGCTAAAGCCAAATGGCAACAAAAGCTGAGAGGCTGGCACCTTTAAGAGCCTGAATGCTCCAGGATGCCGAAGTACAGACTGAGAGACCGAGTCCTGATCTTTAAAAGTTTCAACGGAGTCTGCTGGACTTGGTAGAGTCATCTGAGTGCAGTTTGGTATCCCAGCACAAAAGGTACCACAAGTTAAAGGGGAAACGCTGATTTTGCTGTAACAGTAGACCAGTACCCACTGGTTTTGTGCTGGACTGCACCTGAACTTCATGGAACATTGACCTCTGCAGTCAAAGTCACCCCCTGTGCTCATGGACCAAGTGGTGACCACAGGAACACCCTAGACACCAGCTCAGTATCTTTGAGTATATTCAGCATCCTGTATTCCCTAAATCAATACCACTACATTGACTTCTATAGCTGTTCGCCCAAAAGACCTGGACTGGAGACTGCTTAAGTCAACAGATAACTGAGCAGCGGGCCTGACTGGTCCCTGTGACTGGCTCCCTATAGACGGTGACACCCCAAAGAGTGCCTATGTGTCTGTTTTCACCTTGCTTGTTGTGACTAATCCTAAACTGCTTTTTATTGCATTTAGGAGTGATTTATGGTATGTATACAAATTCATATCTTTGTAGCTCTCTGATTTTTGTTGTAACGATGTTTAGTTTAAGTTACTAATCCAGCAGGAGGCGCGCATGGCGGTGATCTAAGATGGCCGCTCCTTGAATTGGCTCTGTGTCACTGAGGAGCGTCTTTTACCGAAAGGCTTTTTTTATAGCTCGGAACTTGTTGGAAATAATGTATTTCTACTGCTGAAGCTCTGCTGCTCGCTTATGCAAGCCTTTTTTTAAGACTTTTGGTCTTTTTTATCACTTTTCTGCTTATGCTTCCTCTGGTCTCTGTTGCGGCCGCCATTTTGTCTTCTCCTCTCAGCCACTCCTTGCTTCATAATTTTTTAGGCCGCCTCATTGCCAAAATGTACACCTTTCCTCATTTGTGGTCTCTTTAAGAGGATGGTATATCTAAATGGTACTTTATCTATACTACTATTATAAAGAGGGAACTGTGTCCTTTGAGCCAGGAAAACTCGAAAAGTACACCACCAATCCAAACACCCAATACATCTTTGAAAACGTCAGGGCAAGCAGAAGGACATAGGCTATATAAAAACAAAATATATACGTTAGAAGGGAAACGTAATTTTTAGGGGAAAGTAGTCCCTTAGAAGTAGCGCCAGCTAACGACATGCGTGCTGATGCGTGCTGACATCACAGGGGAGCGCGGAAGCCGGAAGCAACACCCTGCGAGGAACGGACAGGAGAAAGGAAGCGACACCCTCCAAGGTCCGGAGTGCGTAGAGGAGCGTCAACATGCCCAGGGGAGCGCAGAGTAAGAGCGGACAGGAAAGTCGGCAGAAGCGGCCAGGACCAAGAAAACGAGCGTGGAGAAACAGCGGAAGGGACACCCTCCAAGGTCCGGAGCGAGTAGAGGAGCGTGGACATGCCCAGGGGAGCGCAGAGTAAGAGCGGACAGGAGAGTCGACAGAAGCGGCAAGGACCAAGAAAACGAGCGCGGAGAACCAGCGGACACGAGCGTGGGCAGAAGCGGCCAGGACCAACAAAACGGGAGCAAGGAAACACTGTAAGTACGCTCTGCTGCTCCCGGCCTCTCTGCTGTGCCTCTCCTGCTGCGATGCTGCCCCCAGCCCCCTTCTGCCCTGGGCTACGCCGGGGCGGGCTGCTAGTTCAATATATAGGGGACATTTTCTTCCCGTTTTTCTTCATTGTGTCATCAAGACTATTTAGCGATTTTTAGTACTTCTCTTCACAAGGTATGTTTGGTTTCCTTTCTACTGGCTGTTATTGACTGTAACCTTGTAATTTTTGAGCCTTAGAAGTACATTTTTCTTGCCGCGCTGCACTTCGTGCCTTGATATGGATGCTTCAAACGCCACCAAGCCTCATAGCTCACCTGGGTCCTCCACTGGAGGTTGCAAAGACTCAGTTGTCAATACCAACAAGCGTGTTAAAAAAAAACATTGAAGTTACCTCTTCCTCTGACGTTAGAAGACATTATGGAAGAACTGCGCCTTATCAGACACATCATGACTGAAACTACTGCTTCACTTCAGCGAATTGAAGATACATGGTCCAGCCTTGAGTCACGTATTTGAGATGTGGAACAAAAAATCAGCGATGCACAGGTCGTTGTCGCCAGAGTTGATTTTCTCACTAAAGAATTACTCAACTTAAGAAAGTTACAGAGGATTTAGAAAATCATAATAGGCAGAACAACCTACGTATCTATGGCATTCCAGAAGGTTTTGAAGGGTCGGACATGATCTCCTTCTTGAAGACTCAAGTTCTGCAAATTGTTGGTCTTTCGTAACCCATGGATTTTAACATTCAAAGAGCGCACAGATTAGGACCTTCGAACGCATCTTCTGCAACTAAACCAAGGGGAATCATCGCCTACTTTTTACTAAACTCTGACCTCATGGCAATCCTTAATGCTGCTAAACAGCACAAACAGATGCTATGGTCCGGCCACAAGGTTTTCTTCAGGCAGGATGTTTCAAAGCCAACCGCCAACAGCCGAAAGGAATTTAAAGACCTCAGGCCAACACTGAGATTCATGAATGCTCGCTATGGTCTTATCCATCCATGCTTCTTTAAAGTGGCTTATAAGCTGAACTTCGGAAATTCATCTATGTTCACAAAGGAGAAGCTAAGGAATTGAGCAAGCCTTAATTGTTTTCTTATTTGTTCTTTCCCATCTCTCTTAGGTGTTCCCTGTACAGTTCTGCTGTTGATGTTCATACCCGAGTTTTCGTTATGTTTGTAGTGTTTCATTCACTTAGTTGCATTGTTCCCTAATGTTTGGTAAGTTCCCTTCCTCATTTTTCCACTTATTTGCTACTTCTTCTGTGGATTTCTCCTTCTATTTCTTGTCTGTTTTACAATAGTAAACCTGCTCCTCCTCCTCTGTGTCCCCCGGTTGGAGTGGCCGTCTTGTTTTTTACCCCCTCCCTTATTATTTTTCTTCCTGTTGATGCACATAATGACTAAAGCTATCTGGCTTTTGGTCATATTTTCTTTGATAGCTTCTATTGGGCGACTATGTTCTCCTTTTCCTTTTTTCTTCTGTCTTTATCTCTTCTTCTCTCCCTCTCTCTCATTCCCTTGCTGTCTTGCCTTCTACTCTATTGTATGTACTCTTGTCCATTTTAACTTTATGGTATCTTATGATACTTCCCTTTGTTTATATTTGCACTTGCATCAAGCCAACCACTCTACTTTCCTTCCTCTTGGTTCCTCTCTGTTTCCACATGCCTCTTTTTTTCTTATCTTTGGTTTTTACCCTCTTTTGTGTATTTCTTTCTTGAGTGGACCTATACATCCTTTCTATTTTTTAATCTTTAAGTGTTATTTTGTCCCCTGTCTATTTTTGCATAAATTATTTTGATGAAAGGTCTCTGTATAGTTTCATGGAATGTTAAAGGTATTTGTAACCCTGTTAAAAACAGTGTATCTTGTCTCACTTTGCTAAATTAAAATGTCATGTTGCATTGTTACAAGAATTGCACCTTAAGGTACAAGATTTGCCTTCTTTGTGCAAACAATGGGTAGGAGACATTTTCTGTTCTCCGGCAGTGAATAACAAAAATGGGATAGTTATTCTGTTTCATAAGTCTTTGAATGTCCTCCTTCCAAATTGAATTTAAAGATACTAATAGTAGGTGGCTTTTCTTGAACACTAAAGTTAATGACAATCAATTCTCGTTTTGTAATGTTTATGTCCCTAATGGTCTAGATTTACCTTTTTGGAATGATTTCTCTACTCTTCTCTCCTCACATGCTGCTGAAAACTTGATTGTAGGTGGTGATTGTAACCAACTCATGGACCCCTTCCTTGACCAGAAATCTCAAACAAAATACATTTCCAACAAGATGCTAAAGACTTTTCATAAAGTTATTAAAGGTATCACCTCTAGAGGACTAGTTGATTCTTGGAAAACCTCTTGCTGCGGTTTCTTTCCAGGCTTGCTAATTGATTTTGCCTGTACATTTGATACCAACCTGTATCCTGTTATATTTGTAAATCCTATTTCTTTTTTTCATTCTTCTTTATTTTAATCCTCTGCTGTATTCCTCTTCCCCTCCTTTCTCCTTTCTCCCTCTTTCATCTTTCTCTGTTTCCCTCTTTCTTTTCTTATCTTAAAATGTTAAAATGTATTTACTCTTTGTACAGGTTTTACCTTTCGAGGGTGTTTTTTTGCCTTACTGTCACATATACTTTGTTTTTACCTTTCATCCTTCTTGTTTTTAGACCATGTATTGATGTTTTACTTTTCTTATTACTTCAATAAAGCATCTAAACTTTACAAAAAGTTACAAATACAGCCGATATTTATAAATTGTTGCAGAATTTGTATTGTGTTGTGTTGTTTTCCTATTTAACTATGTGTTAATTCTTTTTGCGTTATACTTTGATAATGTCCAACAGCCCTGAGCCTCAGCTACCCAGGCCTGAGCCAAAGCTTCACAAACAAACCTGAGTTGATATGATATAGAGTTGTGTCATACCATATGATAAACCACATTTCTCACTGTAGTTATCTAAAGATTAATTGTACATCCAGGATATTTTTTTCCTGCTAGAGGTTATTTTAATTTGATATTGGGAATAGACTGGGAATATTCAGGATATTTTCATATACGGTTAGAAGAAAAACAAAGAACTGTACTTTCTTCACATTTTAACAGGAAATTGGAGGTTTCAGGGCATATTCACAAAGGCATGCAAGGGTACATTAAAAAGCAATCCTGTAGTACTACTTCCTCCACTCACAGAAATGCTTTTGCAAATCTGCCCCAATGTTTATTCTGAACTAAGAACTAGGTTGTTGGTACAACAATGTAAAGTTACTTATATTTTGAATGACTTTCCTTCAACCATCTTCCAGGTTTAAGCCATGTAGCATTTTACAGCGGTCCTCCTTTCTTATTTATTGAGCATGAAAGAATCTAGACAGTGTGGTCCCGGTATTTCTTGTGTATGCTATAAAATGAGTAACAGTATAAAGTCAAAATGTGTTTGCTGTATACTGCCATGCTGAATAGATTTATTTCTTTGTCTACTCAATAAATAATTAACATAATAAGTACTCATCCAAAAAATGAGAATATATGTTGGGGACTTGGGACCTTGAATCTTAATTAAAGCAACTCTATGAGCTCTCCTTGATTTTTTTCATGCTGATCTGGCAAATTATTTGTAGAGATTGGCAACAGGTTGATTTACCTACTACCCATCCATTTACGCGTGGCACCGTAAACAGATTAAAGTAAAATCACCTAGAACTATTTCCCCCTTCTTATCCTTTATATAATCTATTTCAGTGTTGTCAGTGGAGAGCAACTGTTGATGATGAGTGACCGCTTAACTCTACAGAGCTCCACAAATAAGGTCAATATCAGGGAATTCATCTACATGAGCTGAATGCAGTAAATACTAATCAAATTGAGAGCCGAAGCATTTTTTTGTGGATCTATGTCTCAGTCTTGCCGAATATTCCTAAACCCTGTCTCCCATATTCTCAACTTGAAACATTTTGATTGATTGAGGAACTAGAGTGTAGTTTCATTTATGATATTCTCCTCACTAAAATGTGACTCATTTTCTAAGGACAAGGGACCCATCAACATTATAGTGTTAAATGGTTTGCGTCCCTAATAGTATGTAGTCTCATTTGAACTAATTGTAGCATTGTGGGTAGGGGGGCGAGAGATAGGTTTTTCTAACACTAGTATCCTTGCTCCCCTACCGTAATCTTTTCTCCTCACCTCATTTTTCATCAGAATTTTCAATTGTAACTGGTAGGCTAGAAAGGCCACACTCTTCCTACTTATTCTACAAGGTCTGTTTGGGAACAAATACTGTCAATGTACTTAACGCAATTCAAAATAATATTATGTTTGACTTATGTTGCAGCCACCAGTCTTTCTTTTTCTTTCAACATTTATGTAGAACAGGAAATAATCAACCACAAGTTATTTACAATACTTCACATAATGCATACTATAATTTCTATAGTGCTGTATGTTCTAATATAAAGTAACACTTTATTGTGAATGTTTTAATGTGTTTTTTGTGCTTTTCGAAGACTGAAGTCAATGCAAATTGAGGTAAATTTTAGCTTGGTCAACTCAGCAAAATTACCAGATATCTGGAACTCTGCATCATGGATTGGATTTACCAGGAGAAAATAATGTTGACTATTTCTTCATTTAAATATATCTTTTACACCAAAGCCTACTTAGCATGACAGATGGTAAAATAGCTGAGAAAATAATTCCATCTTTGCCAGACAGAAACTGTGTAATACTTGCTGTTCTCCATGTTATAAATCTAAGAAAATAGTTGATTATTTATATAACAGTAGTTTAGTAATTGTCATTTTATAATCATCTATGCGTCAATGAGTAGCTCTTGAATTGTGTTAGTAAGCAGAATTGGTTTACTCAGAAAATGTATTTCTTCGTTTAGCAAGGTTTCCTCTTCTTCTCATGGAGATTTATCAATCACCTTGTTCTTTAACTACATGTAAGGGCTAGGAGCAATTGTGTGTTTACATTGACTCAAAATATGACTAACACCCTTATCTTTAGCAGATGTATAAGCTAATTTACAACAAACCAAACCACTCTTTCAAATAGTGAACAGGTTTACAGAAAATATCTCTTGTGGGGTCAGTGACAGATCACGTTCTTTTGGCTATCCGGGCCAACCACAGCACCAAGACCCCCCTCATCGCTGCCACTGACGACATCCGAACCCTGCTGGACAACGGAGAAACAGCGGCCCTCATCCTCCTGGACCTGTCCGCGGCATTCGACACTGTCTGCCACCGCACCCTAGCGCAGCGCCTCAGCAACGTCGGAATCAAGGAGAAGGCACTGGAATGGATCATCTCCTTCCTCGCCGGAAGGACACAGAGAGTCCGCCTCCCCCCGTTCAGATCAGAAGCCACGGAAGTAATCTGCGGCGTCCCTCAGGGCTCCTCGCTCAGCCCCACCCTCTTCAATGTCTAGATGAGCCCCCTTGCGGCCATCGCACGCCAACACAACCTGAACATCATCTCCTACACCGATGACACCCAGCTGATCCTCTCCCTGACCAATGACCCCGCCACCGCCAGAGCCAACCTACACGAAGGGATGAAAGACGTGGCCGAGTGGATGACGACCAGCCGCCTGAAACTGAACACAGACAAGACGGAAGTCCTCATCCTGGGCTCCTCACCCTCCGCCTGGGACGACTCCTGGTGGCCCCCCGCCCTGGGCAACGCACCCAAACCGACACACCACGCACGCAACCTGGGCTTCATCCTGGACTCCTCCCTCTCCATGACCAGACAAGTCAACGCCGTCTCCTCGTCCTGTTTCAACATCCTGCGCATGCTACGTAAGATCTTCCGGTGGATCCCCACCGAGACCAGGAAGACGGTCACCCAGGCCCTCGTCACCAGCCGTCTGGACTACAGCAACGCCCTCTACGCCGGAACCACCGCCAAGCTCCAGAAGAGACTCCAGCGTATCCAGAACGCCTCGGCGAGACTCATCCTAGACGTCCCCAGACGAAGCCACATCTCCAGACACCTGAGAGACCTGCACTGGCTCCCGATCAACAAAAGAATCACCTTCCGGCTCCTCACCCACGCACACAAAGCCCTACACAACCAAGGCCCGACTTACCTCAACAGCCGCCTCAACTTCTACGCTCCCAAACGCCATCTCCGCTCGACCAGTCACGCCCTCGCCGCCGTCCCCCGCATCCGCAGAGCGACAACAGGAGGAAGGTCCTTCTCCCACCTGGCCGCCAAGACTTGGAACTCCCTCCCGACCGACCTACGCCTGACCCAAGACCACCTCTCCTTCAGGAAGAAGCTCAAGACCTGGCTGTTCGAGCAGTGCGGACCTCCCCCGCCCCCAAGCGCCTTGAGACCCTCCGGGTGAGTAGTGCGCGGTATAAATGCCTATGATTGATTGATTGATTGATTGATTGATTGATTGAACGCTCAGTCACTGAATTTGAGAGCCAAACCTACTGAAAGCAATTTTCATAAGCAACTAAAAACCTGGTTATTTCAACCCTGATTTGGGACTTTTTGTATGTTCTCCTCAGTATTACTCTCCGGTCTGCGCTTAGGCTGTGCTCCTATTTTTTTTCTTTTTCCTTTGGAGGTCACTATCCTAGCACTGGACACACCGTTGGATGTAACCAGGTACTTTATAAATGGATTTTTATTTGTATTAAGTTATTTCTTTGAAGGTATCAAATATTAAAGGCCATCAACAACCAGCAAATAAAGGTACATTTAGCAAATCCCATTTCATTCTGGATGAAACCAGCATGGGTTGCATCAACTAGGGTGTATTTTGAAGTGAATACAGAAATAAACCGGCATCATTTTAAGTGCTCCACACTGGGCCTAAAAGAAAATCAGGATCAACCACGACTCTATGTGTAGAACAGTGCATTACTCCAAAATTATGAAGATGCTGCCTACCTTCATAATGTAAGTACAAAGTAGAAATAACCAGTCATGTCATTCTAAGGTTTCCTCCATAGGACTAACTATGGAATTAAACCCCGCAGTCTGTAAAATTTAGAGATGATCTCCCGCTCAGTGGTTATCTCTGTCTGTCACAGCAGTTCCTTTGAATGCACAAAACGTTTGGTGGATATTCACCATCAGGTTTGACCAGGAGTCTGTTTCACTTTTTTATTCAAGGCCTCATTGCTGTGTTTTTCCCACCAGTGATGGACAGAAAGAAAATATATTACACCATTCACCCTAAATAAGTTGGGCAGGGTAATGTCCTTCCTCCCACAGTCCCTACTCTGTTGTGCTGTCAGAGGATGGCTTCCATTGATTGTGCCAACAGGGGCTCTGTCAGTAGAAAACGTGAGGCCTACCCATCTCTAAGCACTGAGGGGGTCATTTAAATCATAAGCAGGCAGTACCTCAAGGACAATAATATAGCGGAGACCCAGCCTCTACCAATCCAATATCAAACCAGCCGCATTGAAAGCACTTAAGAACAGCGACTGGACTATAGCTTTGCATATGCTAGGGGCGGCTAAACAGCTCATCGCGCTTTACTAGAAAAGGCCGGAAGTGCCCCCGATTGCTGCTTGGTTTGTGTGATTTTTGCACGTTCTAACTATGGAGCTTTTTTCTGCACTATTGCAGCTGAGAGAAACTCGTTTTAATGCTGTATGGCATCCCCTGGTCCGTCACCTTTGCAAAATAGAACATGCGCAATACTTACCTGTCAAGCTCAGAGCGGTGTGCCTTTTCGAAGATGCCCTTTTCCCCCCCTAATCCTAACAAACTTACTTCATGCCCAGGCCCCTCATAGTCACCCAGCATCTGGCGCGCTCTCTGCGGACCCCATAGCGCCTCTGGATAGCCATTGCAATATGTCACCCATGACCTGCTCACTCGTCCCCCTAGACAGCTGTCTCTGACCCACATTTCTCCCTCTCCAAGCTAACCCTGTTCTATTTCTGCCTGTATTTCACTATCCACTTTATGGGGGATCACTGCCCATGTTCATAATGTAACTGTTTTCTTGTACTGGGACCTGCAATGCCACACCACCTGTAGATGTCGATACTTCTAATAATGTAGGTAATTGGCTCGCCATGAGTAGCAGGTGCCACGTCTTGTCATCGGAGGTCCCTGGCTGCTGGATCACCCCCTGCAAAACATCCATTGCTGATGCGACCGGCCCTACTCGGGCTATGGGCCTGCTGCTGTGTACACAGGGACCTGAGCGATACCTTCCTTCCTGCTGTTGTCTCTAGATAGGATTTAAGAAACTCTACCACAAGTTGTTATTGCTACATATATTAGCCCAAGCGGCCGGCCCTGTGAGAGTTGTAGGCGACATGCTGTGTTAAAGGTGATCTTTCGCAGTGTCTTCTCTCTGATAGGCAATAGTCACAGCCTAACGCTGCCGGCCCAGAATGGGTTGTAGGCTTAACGCTGTGTGTGCATGGCCTTTTCCTCTGTATATTTTTTATTTAAAAAATAAAACAGATTTCAAACAAAAAAACGAATGTACCATTATGAACATATTTCTGGTGTTCTTGCAGTAGCCCCTGAGACAATTTAAGGCTGCGATTCAGTCAGGTGTAGCAATTTTAAATACCTAGGACAGGTAAGCTCTGTGAATTCCTGGGAGTGAAGGGTAATAAATGGGTGCTAGACCTCTCTGAATGAATCCCCTGTAATTTGAGTGTGGATGTAAGCCTTTCCATCCCCATCATGTGCTAAATGAGGTGGAGCTACACCAATTGGGTCGGGATTCTATCAGTGTCCCAGAGTGCCAATATCGACTGGTGAGCTGCCCCCAGTGCCAGTACGATATGTCTGCCTCTTCTGAGTGGATAGGTCAGCAGGTTGTAAAGACCTCGCACACATATGCAGGGAATCGAGGGAGTTGGGTGTACATCAACAACTTATATAAGTCTGATACTAAATGCTTGTCTGATTCTTTACTTAGAAGCTAACTCTCAAATGTTGTCAGGGGATGTTGAGCTGCCACGCTTATCTCTGGCTGCATCACCCAATGCCTGATCTGTGCACACCGGAATCTTTCACTCTTGGGGATAGCATTTTATGCCCTTAGGGTGTCAAACTGTTTGGGCCATCTTCGTCAAAGAAGTGGCCCATCGAGCTTCATCCTGGTCTCAGCCACTCATGGAAAGCCCCCTATTTTAATCCCGGAGTGAAGTCTGGATTCTCCACCACCGGAGAGAGTGGGGAGGGGAACGAAGAGAGGCATTCCATTTAGGCTACTGCATTTCCGACTCTTAGGGTAGGCATTGTGATTGCAGACAGGTAGAGATTTCATGAGAGATGCTGTCTGCTCAGAAAAGGGATCTTCCACAGGGATGTTCCTGCTTATGTCCTGTCTATAAAGAGCCATCTCTTCTCTGATTCTGCATGTGACCACTCCACCAGGAACCTAATCTGTGCCACCCGGAAGTATTGCAGAATGCACGGAATGCCCAGGCCTCCTCCCCCTGGGGTCTGCCAGCTAAGCTCACAGAGCATTTGGGAGCACTGGTCTGCCGACACATAGTTTTGAAAGGCTCTTTGTATAATCTGAAGTGTCCCTGGCGGGGGCCATAAACACAGAGTCAAAAAGGTATAGAGCATTCTGAGAAGAACAATCATCTTCAGTGCAGCTCTTCTTCCAAGCCATGACAATGGGTAGATTCGCCACCTAGCTAAATCATTCTGGACCATTTTTATCCAACTCTCGATAGGTAACCTCTACCACCTCCTGGATGGCCAATGTGAGATATGTCCGTAAGTATGATAAGCTCCACTCCCATCGAATGGAGAGAGCCTGCATGAGGAATTCCTTCAAGTTTTGCATTACTGTTAGGCTTAGTGACTGTGATTTAGCTACATTATTTTTAATCCAGAGAGAGCCCCAAACCTTTCCACTCCTACCAGTAACTGGTAAAACCTCTCAAGGGTTCTCTAAGGAGACAATTCCATTGTCCGCGTTTAAAGCAATTAGGTGCTCCTCTCCTCCAAAGCGTGCAGAGACAGAATATTGAGTACAAAATATCAAATTGCATAAATATTGTGTCAAAAATATCGTAGGTCAGGATTAAAGACAGCTATGTTCTTGTGGTCAATAATAACGATTTTAGGTAAGTAATATCCTTTAAAAAATATTAAAGTGTTTAATATCGTTTGCAAAAATATAGTTGTTAAAAATAACGATTTTTTTATTAATGGTATGTATTTTAGTATATATTTTATATGTGTGTCATTTATTTCTTTTGTACAAGAATTGTTTGCATGTTTATTATATGTGTTAAAATATTAGTGGTTATTTTATTTATTAGAATTTAGCGTTTTTAGTTCTGTAGCAGGTTGTGGGTTTATAGGCAAATAGGATGGGAAGAAATTGAATTATGTCAAATGTATGGATTATTTTTAGTAGGTATTATATTTTTTATTTGAATTTTGCGTTTTTAGTACCGTAACGGGTTGTCGGTTTACAGGGTCATAGGGTGGAAAGTAATTTAATTATATTACATGTATTGAATAATTTTTATTTATTAATATTTGTTTAACTGAGTTGTTAGTGTTAAATAATTAAATTAAAGAATTACCAATTATTTAATAAATAGTTGTTAATTAAGTTTAATTAATTAATTGGCAAATAAATATGGTAATTGTGTAATTATTTTAGGTGTGTGTTGTGGTGTTTATAGGTGGAAATGGTGGGAAGGAATTTATTTTTAATTGATGAATTAATATTTAGATATTACTTAATTTTAGTTAATTAGTAATTAATGAAGGTCATTGTGTAATTAATTTCGAGTGTGTGTTGTGGTGTTTATAGGTGTAAATAGTGGGAAGGGTGGGAAGTAATGTATTGATGAATTATTAATTAGTTGTTAATTAATTTAAATTAATTAATTAATTAGTCATTAATTATAGTAATTGTGTAATTAATTTTAGGTGTGTGTTGTGGTTATCATAGTGTTAAAGAATGTGTACTCAATGAATATATAATGTATTTTTTATTAATAATATTATTATGTTAATTATGGAAATATATTTAAATAAAATGTTGAAGTTCTTTTTTATTGGTGTGGTGGTATAGGGTAGGAAATAAAATAAATACATTTATGTTTTAAATTATTTGTTTGTTAGAATTTGCTCCTTTTAAATACATATTGTTTATAAATGTATTTATTAATGTATTTGATATATTTGTACTTTTTTTGTAATATGGAATTAATATTGAAATATGTGTTCTTTTATTTGTATAATATTTTTAAAATATTGTTTATTTATGTTTAAGATTATGTATATGTTTAATATCTTTAATCGTATATTTTTAAAATATTGTTTATTTATATTTAATATTATTATTTTTTTCCAATGTTATTAGTAATTTTTATTTCTTTGCTATCCAACACTTTCCCTACTGTTGCAGTCACTGGAGTGGGAATAGTTATTTTTACCCCTCCGCTATCCAGCACTTTCCCTACTGGTGCAGTCATTAGAGTGGGGATAGTCATTTGTACCCCTTCATTATCCAGCATTTTCCGTACTGTTGCACTGATTGGAGTGGGAATAGTAATTTTCAACCTTTCCCTATCCAGCACTTTCCCTACAGTTGTACTCACTTGAGTAGGAATAGTGAATTTTACTCCTCCGCTATCCAATACTTTCCCTACTGTTTCACTCACTGAAGTGGGAATAGTTATTTTTACCACTACGGTATCCAGCACATTTCCTACTGTTGCACTTACTAGAGTGTGAACAGTAATTTTTACCCCTCTGCTATCCAGCACTTTCCCGACTGTTGCACTCACTTGAGTGGGAATAGTAAATGTTACCCCTACGCTATCCAATACTTTCCTCACTGTTGCGCTCACTGGAGTGGGAATAGTAATTTTTCCCTCTTCTCTATCCAACACTTTCCCTAGTGTTGCATTCACTGTAGTGCGAATAGTAATTGTTACCCTTCCACTATCCCACATTTTCCCTACTGTTGCACTCACTGGAGTTGGAAAAGTACATTTAATTCTTCCACTATCCAACATTTACCCTACTAATGCACTCATTGGAGTGGAAATAGTAAATGTTATCCCTCCGTTATCCAGCAGTTTCCGTACTGTTGCACTCATTGGAGTGGGAATAGTAATTTTTACCCTTCCGCTATTCAGAACCTTCCCTACTGTTGCACTCACTGGAGAAGGAATAGTGAATTTTACCACACTGCTATCCAATTCTTGCACTCACTGATGTGGGAATTGTAATTGTTACCACTCCACTATCCTGCACTTTCCCTACTGTTGCATTCACTTGAGTGGGAATAGTAAATGTTACTCCTACGCTATGCAATACTTTCCCTACTGTTTCAATCACTGGAGTGGGAATTGTAATTTTTATCTCTCTGCTATCCAAAACTTTCCCTAAAGTTACACTCAATGGAGTGGGAATAATGATTTTTACCACTCCGCTGTCCAGCACTTTCCCTACAGTTGCAATTACTGGAGTGAGAATAAAATGTTTTAACCCTCCGCTATCCAGCACATTTCCTACTGTTGCACTCACTGGAGTGGGAATAGTGATTGTTACCCCTCCCCTATCCAGCACTTTCCCTACTGTTGCATTCACTGGAGTGCGAATAGTCATTTTTACCTCTCCGCTATCAAATACTTTCCTTACTGTTGCACTTACTGAAGTGGGAATAGCAATTTTTACCCCAGCGCTATTTAGCTCTTTCCCTACTTTTGCACTCTTTGGAGTGGGGATAGTAATTTTGACCACTCCGCTATCCAACACTTTCCCTACAGTTGCACTCTTTGGAGTGGGAATAGTAATTTTTACCCTTTTCTATCCAGCACTTTCCCTACTGTTGCACTCACTGGAGTGGGAATAGTAATTTTTACTCCTTTGCTATCCAGTACTTTCCCTACTGTTGCAATCACTGGAGTGGGATAAGTAATTGTTGCCCCTCTGCTATCCAACACTTTCCCCACTGTTGCACTCTATGGGGTTGATTCAGATTCGGGAAAAACTGCTCCGAATAGCCGTTCGGAGCATTTTTCCCGTACGAATCGTACCCTTCAACGTCCCCTGGAAGTACGACGAAGTACAATTCGTACCAGGAGCTGGAATCCGTACGAATCGTACAGAGACCGTACTAATCAAATCCCCGTACAAATCTCCCTCAGACACGACATCTGTACAGTTCGCGGCTGCTTTTTCTGACCCGGCAAGTACGATTCGTGTCGAGTACGTACCGTATGACCCTTTTTCTATGGGAGCTGAAAACAGCCGTAAAAGCAGAGTACACCCTGAAACAGGTACGGAACGGCCCCCCTGGGTATGGTGCATACACCCCATGATCGCAGGGGAGCGGTGCGTACCCCTGCGATCACAGGGTGTACGCACCGTACTCTGCAATCTTGGGGTGTACGCATCGCCCTTACCTGATGTGGACCGTACGAATCGCGTCCTCATACCCCAGTCCGGATCGTACTCGCCGGGTCTTACGGCATGTGTACGAGTTGTACGGTTCACTGTTTCAGCCTTGCAATACGTACGGATCATGATGATTCGGACGGATTGACGGAATACGATTCGCACTACACGACTCGGACGGACCGGTACGAATCGTATGGCAATGGCTCCGGATGAAAATCGTACGGATGTTTTTTTTCCCAAATCGGAATCGACCCAGGAATAGTCATTTTTCCCTCTTCTCTATCTAACCCTTACCCTAGTGTTGCATTCACTGGAGTGGGAAAAGTAATTGTTACCCTTCAATTTCCAACATTTTCCTTACTGTTGCACTCACTGGAGTTGGAAAAGTAAATGTAATTCTTCCACTATCCAACATTTACCCTACTGCTGCACTCATTGTAGTGGAAATATTAAAATGTATCCCTCCGCTATCCAACACTTTCCGTACTGTTGCACTCTTTGAAGTGGGAATAGTAATTTTTACCCCTCCGCTATCCAACACTTTACCTACTGTTGTATTCACTGGAGTTGGAATAGTAAATATAATTATTCCACTATCCAGCATTTTCCCTACTGTTCTATTTATTGTATTGCAAAATGTACGTTTTAATTTGTTTTATAGTTTAAAGTTATATTTAATTATAGAATGTTTTTTTAAATGTTAAATTATTGATATATGCATATCAATATTGTTTTTAATATAATGTAAACGTTTAAAAATTAAATAAATATAACGTTAATAAATTATTTTAAAGTACATATATGTAGATGTATAAATTATTATGTTTGTGTATTTATATTTTTTAACATTACAATTATTTTTTATATTTAGTTAAAATGTATATTCAATGTAAATATTTTTTAAAGAAAATATAAATATTTTATATATGTAGTATATATTATTTTATTTCATTTTTATCTCTAACATCTATATTTTAAATTTCGATAATTTTGATTCAATATTATTGTAGTTAGCTGTTTTAGGTATAGGGAGTTAATATTCTTTCATTCTATAATTTGTCATCTATATTTTTGTCATCTATATTTTTGCTATCAATATTTTGTCAGTGAACCCCCCCGCCCCTATCTAAGTTTATGCCTGGGATATTTGGGACATCCCGGACTGTTGCGGGAAATGCTCCAATAAGAGCCCAAACAAAAGCGGGGACAGGGACATTCCTGTTGTGTTCCACATTCAATAGGGAAGCTCCCCGAACCCTCAACGTTCACCCTGACAGTGGCCTTTGGCCCTCCATACCCGCTCAGTACCAATGTTCAGAATCTATCCCAAAATCCAAAGCGCTTCAATACCACTTCCAAATAAGGCCAATGGATGTGGTCAAAGAACTTCTCTGCATCTATTGTGAAGAGATTTCCCTCACGTTAACAGCGCATCGCCTTATCTATGAGCTGGTGTTATCTAAGCACTGTCTACCAGGAACATACCCTGATTGATCTGGGTCTATTAACCTGGGCATATTTGGGTGAGCTGGGATGCCAAGATCCCTGTGAATAGCTTTGCATCTACATTCAGAAGCTATATAGGTCAGTAGGACCCGCACAATATTTTGTCCTTATCAGGTTTTGTTATGAATGAATGAATTCTTTTTATTGTTTGGTTACTCAAAACCATTACATTAAAAACAAAATACAGGGTTACAAAGTTACAAAAGGTAAAACCAAGGGAGTTTGTGCCGCCCTGGTGGCTGGGGTTACGATGAGTAAGGTTCATGTTCAGGCATGGGTCTGCATAGTCACTATAAGGGCGGGCTCTCCAGGGCCATCAGCAAGGATCGTGTCTGGTGAATGAACGTTCCGAAGGAGGCCATGTGCTTTACCCTTGTCAAGGTGTAAAGATGGATGGTCGCCTCATTTGCGGTGTGGGTTCCTGATTGTCTTAGAATTGGCCTGAGGTAGAGACTGCGGGCCATGCGCAGGGCCGGGCAGCAGAATAGTAGGTGGGCCAGTGACTTACGTTTGTACCTGCAGAGCCTACATTCCCGGACTCCTGAGCTGACCGTGCCAAGGGTATATAGTTCTTTGGGAGGCAGCAGATGTAGTCTGTAGGCTAGGATCTTATGAAGGGGTGCACGGTCCACGGCCTGCTTAAGATGGTGTTTGGGATTGTGCAGGATTTGCGGTAAGCACAAGGACTCATGTAGGTCTTTTTTTGCCAGCGACTCCAGGCCCAGTTCTCGTGACCGCACATGCACTTGATTTTTGATGGAGTGTTTGATGGCGGTGTAGCTGACATATTCAGGATTTCAGGACTCTATGGCGAGATTGAGATGGTCCTTCGCTGCCTTGATAGTGGCCAACCAGGGATTCCCTGGTTCTCTGAAGATACAATTCAGGGCTGCCTTAAGTGTGTTCTCCTTGGCCGTCGTTGTTAGATAGTAGTATTTGCTTAGGGCGGCCATCTCTTCCAAATATTGCTGGTTGAGTGGGAACTCCAAGTGGACGAGAGTGTTTCTGGTACTTCTCGGAAGATGAAATAGTCACTTGTAGGCTCTGCAGTGAATTTTTTCTAGATCTTTATGCAGTTTGCCTAGAAATGCCTAATGAGTGTAATTTAGGGCCGGCATTAATTTTGCTTTGAGTACTCGTTGGATAGCCATTGAAGAAGGGCTATATAAGGAGGAGTGCAGCTTGCAAATAGCGTAGGTTATAGTTTTGCCTTTGCCTTGGATTATCTTTAGGTGCGCGCTTGAGAGCCCCGACTCCTGGAAGCAAATGCCCAAGTAAGTGTACCGCTGAGTACTTTCCAGCAAAAGGTGGCCAAGCCTCCATTTTAATGATTTTTTTCTTTGGGTACTTTCCAAAGATGATGACTTTGGACTTGGATGGGTTTGCTACAAGCTTATTTTTATTGTTGTATACGGCAAGTGCCGTCAGCGCCTTTTGTAGCCCAATTCTCGTGTGGTCCAAGAGGACCAGGTCGCCAGCGTATTGCATGAAATGAATTTTTGTCCCGCCGATCTTAGGGATGAGCAATACTGCTCCAGTCAAGGCTCTCTCCATGTCCGCAGTGCATAAATTGAATAGCAGTGGGGCTAGCACGCACCCTTGTTTTAGACCTCGGTCCGTATTGATCTTTGCGGATGCATGGTCCCTCAAGAGTTTGATTCTTACCCACATTTTGTGATACAAGGATTGGATCGCCCTCAACAAAGTAAGATTGATATTCCATTGGGCCAGCTTTCTCCACAGGATTGCACGATCTACCCCATCGAACGCCGCCGAATAGTCAATAAAGCAGGCGAATGAGGGGGGGCTTTTGCACGTCCGCGCGTGGTGGACCAGATAAGAAAGTGCAGTGATGTTATTGACTGTGGCAGACCCTAGTCTTAATCCGGTTTGGCAGAATGGGAGGAGACCTTCAGCGTTCGTCCAGTCTGTAAGGTCCCTCAAGAAGGCACTGGCCTAAGCTTTTCTCTCGATGTCCAGAAGGGCGATCAGGCGATAGTTTGATGGTTCAGATTTGGGGCCCTTTTTGTTGATTGGCTGTAGGAGCGAGCCTCTCCATGAATCTGGGACGTCCCCCAGGAGCCAGCATTCAGTGTACAGGTGGGTCAGGGTTTTGGACCAGAAGTCAATGTTTGCCTTAAATAAGTGTCCAGGAAGGCCGTTGGGCCCCAGGGCACCATTTTGTCTGATATTTTTTAGAATTTTGGACACCAATAGTTTTCCCGGCGGGGCAGTAATCTCGGTGGTTGGGTCTAAGTCAGCTCCAACGTTAGATGTTTCAATTTGCTTGGTGGCGGGGCCGCTTTCGATGTAAAGGGCTTTTACATGGGCGTCCCAGATGGGAGCCTCGAGGGAGTTTTATCTGTGATTTGTGCCTCGTCCCAGGGTACTTAAGTAGTGCCAAAACTCCTGCAATTTTCCTGGGCTCAGCAAATCAAAGATTTTCAGCCATTGTGCTTCGCAGTGGTCTCATTTTGTCTCCCAAACCTTCTTGGAGTGACTTTTACTGGCCTCTTGAAGTTGTTTCTTCATTGGACCTGTGCCATTTTTGCGGAAAAGTTTGAGTTTCTTGGTCAGTTGTTTGGCGCCGATTTTGATTTCCGCCTTGTGTCCATATGTAGGAGGGGAGTCCCTGTTAAATGTGCTGTTTGAGGTTCCACGAAGGATCGCAGCAAGGGTCCCAGTGATGGCATTCCAGGTGGATATTGCGCCCTTTTTCTGTTCATTCAGTGGCCAGCCTGGCCAATGGTTTGCCCAATTGTTAAAAGTTGTGATTGAGGTCTGTACCCATTTGATTCTTCTAGGCAACTTTGTCA
Source organism: Lissotriton vulgaris (assembly GCF_964263255.1). Lineage (NCBI taxonomy): Eukaryota > Metazoa > Chordata > Amphibia > Caudata > Salamandridae > Lissotriton > Lissotriton vulgaris. The sequence continues at coordinate 2,082,338,238 of NC_141687.1, forward strand.
GTTCTTCGCCATTAGATGCTCCAATGTATTCGAGCCTGTGGTGATAGTCCGCTATGAGATTCAATGTGATGGTTAAGGCAGCGTGGTCTCTATCGCTGCGCGGATGAACTGTAAAGTTTGACATAAGAGGTTGTCGTTTTTCGCTTAGGATGATATAGTCGATTGTTGTTTGGTTGTTATATGTAGGACTGACAAAGGACCCTGGGCTGATCTTTAGGAGGACCAAGTGTGCTGTCGCCAGCTTATAAGTTTTTAATAGATCATTCAGAGCAATGGTGGCCCCAGGCTGATGTCGTTGTGTGGTTAATATCCCTATGATATGGATATTGAAGTCACCAAGAATGATGCATTCCAAAGCCGGGTATTGGGGCATTAAGGACTCAAGTTGGGTTGTCAGCGTGGCCAAGTTGGATATGGGCCCGTGTGCATTGTGGTAGAGGTTAATTAGTAAAAACGCTAAAGTTTCCATTTGTCAGGCGGCAGCCTTTCAGGATGCCCGCCTGGAGATTGTCCGGGAGATTGGGAATTACCGCGAATTCCAGGTTGAGTGAATGCTTTATATAGACACATATCCCCCCTGACGGTCTTCCGAATATGTTAGGCTTTTTTGCAGGTTTTCCATATTCTGCGTATCCTAATATTGAAAGCAGGTGGAGCTGCCAGGATTCTTGTATGCAGATGATATCTGCCTCTTCCATGAATGTCACAGCGTTTTAATTAAGAAGCAACCTCCTGAGCCCCGCCACATTCCAAGTCATGATTTTCAGGCGATCCGGGGGCGGTCCCTGTCTGGAGGTTTTTGTTGTGCGATGGTCGTATTGCAGAGGGGTTGGCCCGAGGCGTTATCAGGTTTTGGTATAACCACCACCAAAGTCTCCATCATTGAAGGGGGTACTGTATCTTAACCAGTGATCGCGTTACACACTCTGGTGAGGAGGGGGGTCACCAAGTTGCAAAAGGTTTTTATAAAACAGGGCGAGAATCCATCGGAGCCTGGAGATTTGTGTGGCTTCAGTCTGGAGATTGCAGCTATTGCTTCCTCTGTCCTAATGGGGCTATCTAGGCCATCAGCTGTCCCTCTGTTAGGCGTGTCACGTTAGCCTTTTCCAGGTACTCAAAAATAGCCTGTGGCAGGAAATCCTGTGCCGAATATAGATCTTATAGAAGGATCCAAACCTCTGTACCACAGTCTCATCTCCCTCTACCACTGTTCCATTGTCAGTGAGCAATGCTGCCACTGCATTGGCCCAGCACTGTCCCATGAGTTTGTTCGCCAGCAGTCTCCTACACTTATTCCCCCCCACATAAAATGCATGTTTAACGCGCAGGACAGAGTATTCCGAGTTATCTAAATCGAGGCCTGCCCATTGCTTCCTAGCCGACTCTAGTTGGCCTCTAGTTGGCACCATATCCTAGGCGCGCCGGTAGGATGGAGTATGCGTTCTAATTTGCGTGTTTGTTGTTGTAGTTTAGCTTGCTTGTCACGCCTTTCCTAATTGCTGCGGATATGGTGATCAACTTCCTACTAAGTACTGCTTTCTTTGCATCCCATACCATTGCAATAAAAATTTCTGGGATACCATTAACTTCCAAGTACCTCCTAACCAAATTGTTTATCTGCTTTACGACTTCAGGCCAAAAGGGTAGGCTTTCTCGCACTCGTTAAGAATGGGACCTTCATTCATGAAGGGGGAGGGGGAGGTCTAGCAGAACTGCTGAGTGGTCAGATAGGGATCGGGGTTCAACTTCTACTGACCTTGTTGCTGCCAGGACTTCTGTAGAGCCCAGTAAATGGTCTAGCCTGGCATAGGATTTATTTGCATGGGAGTAGAATCTCTTAAGTCCCCTGCAGTCTAAGGGCCCCCCTGAGCTGATCTCCCTGGTTACTGCATGCCTAAGGGTCGAACGGTCTAATGTGTTGCTAAATACAAAATGTTGGTCCTCCTTCAGGACCACCCACCTGTCATGTGTGGTCAGGATGTCTGCTGCCGCTTCTTAGAGGATCTGTTCCTGCCCCTTTGTTCGGGTGGTATACTGAGCCTAGGATGCTGGAATGAGAGCAAAAGTGAACTCGATACCCCAGAAGGTGGCCCTTATTCTCCACAATCTTCATCCCAGGAGTGAGAGAATAATAATTCCACCCCGCCCTCTTCTGTGGTAAGGAGGAGAAAAATTGCTGTGGAAAGATCTGGGATTTATATCTATTACAGTAGCTATGTAGCAGGTGCATTTCCTGGAGGAAGAAGACATCTTCCTGTGACTATTCCAAGTAGGAAAGTATTGCCTTCCTCTTAACTGGGTTGTTTAAGCCCTCTACATTTAGGATCAGTACATTGAGATCTTTTGCTATTGATGACATAATTGGCTTCTGACTCTCAACCCCGTCCTTTCCTACCAGGCCCCCCACCCGCCACCTCTCTAATACCTCGTGAGTATTATTCAAACTTATGTGTGGATTAACCTGTGTTGCAAAGCTCCCTATTGGGCCCTCAATAAAATTCCCAGAAACCATAACCATAACTGAGAGAAACCATAATCCCTGTATCGGGGAGGAAGACTGAAGGTCCATCCTTCTACCAGTGGTGAAGTCTCTGTGTGGGATAATGACCAAGTCCTTAAAGTCTTGTTATGTGTCCCTGCCCACCACCAACCCTCTCTTGACTAGAGCCATTTCACCTCAGGCAGGATCGTTGGAGGAAGTATTCTCCACGAGTTTGTCCAGCAGGGCTCTCCGATCTGATGTCATGGTCTCCCAGTCTCGGCCCGACCCCCTACGCCTCATGGGGACATGTCACCATCTTCAGCTGCTCTCCCCTCCTGAACTGTTGTGTGATGTCCCATGTTGCGTCTCCTTGGGAGACTCTCTCTGGAGTAAGGCACATGCCACAGAGAGGGAAAGAATCTGATGAAGCTGGTCATGCCAACGGGAAATCAGCCTGAAGGGATGTCCCCACAGATAGGCCACTTTCTTTTTATGAACAAAAAGGTCTTGACCGGCAGCATTATCTTCTCTTCCGGAGCATGGAGTCCACCAGATAAAGGTGGAGGATCTAGCCCTGGAAAAACACAGATGACATTTCTCTGGCTTTCTTCAATATCGTTCTTTCAAAGAAAGGTTTACACACAGGTCAGTATGTATTCTGATCGGGGCTATCCAGGGACGCATGCGGTCCACTCTATGATCCTATCCAGGGGGACCTTCAATGCCTGCGTGTCTCCCAGAATAAGGGCAAACAGCTCTGCGACATGTCCCTTAATGTCATCCCTCTGCCTCTCTTGGGGACCCCCAAAAACGGAGGTTGTTACTTCGGGAGCGGTTTTCTTAGTCCTCCGCATGAGGTTGTATGTCAAGTTGTTGGTCTGTTAGGGGAATTACTTCCTGTTTAAGTTGCTCAAACTCCTCATCCTGAGACGTATCTCGTCCCTCAATAGCATTCACCTGGTCTACGATGTCAGACACCTCCTTACGTACTGACTGCAGATCGCTCGATAGAAAATGCATCACCATGAGGAGGTCGTGTCTCAAGTCAGAGAACAGAGTCTCCAGGTAGGGACGTTTGACTGGTACCTCCTACTCCGCTGATGGTGAGGAAGCCCTACTTGAGCCTCCCTGGGATCGCACTCATGGGAGCTTGTCTGCTTTAGTAACATGTCTTAAAAGGAGCCCCTTTTCTTTGCTCTCCCAAACGTTATCCTGTGGGAGCCCCTGGGCCCTCAGATCTGTGGGGATTCATAACAGACCAATGCTGTTTTCAGGGCTGGGCCCCCTGTACCTCGGGCCAAGGTTCTGTCTCAGAAATGCTACCTCGCTGCACCGGCAGGTCCTTCCAGTAGAGTTGAGTGTATACTCCTCTGCCGGTGACCTCGATGGCTCTTACCCCGCTCTGAGAGTGAGGTATGCTTAGTGCGCCCCCGCACCTGGCCCTTCTCTGTGCCTTCTTTGTTGCACTTCCTTCCTCCTCTCTAGTGGCTCAGTGGCCGCATCCCGCACCAACTTGCTCCAGAGACTAGAGTTCCCATTCGCGGGCCCCAATCTTATAGCACCATCTTGCTCTGTGTTCTAAGTCTACAGGTTTGTTGCATCAGCACCCCTTGAGGCTTGCTGTGATTCCAGTGGTTCTTAAGATGTTTCTGCCCTTGTGCCTCTACTCTTCCGCAGAGCTCTCCCACTCACCCCACTCTCCTACAGGGCAGCAGCCTCTCCTGCATCATGTGCTCTTGCAGGGGTGATGTCTATTGCCTGTCGTATTCAACAATAGCTCATTCAGCTCAGGGGTCTTCACCTGTTATCCAGGCTGTCTGTTTAGGTCAAGGAGAAGGGGCCTCAGCCCGGCCAATGCTCACTCAGGTCGGGCCTAGGCATGAATCTGTCCCCGGGCTGACCCTCTTAAGCAATTATCTCCCTCCGCTGGCCTCTACACTCTCGTCAGTCACGTGCGCTCCTGGCCCGCGCAGAGATGACCTCATCACTTAGCGGGTTTCAGGCGCCATAGCCAGCTACCTCATTTCCGGCCCCAACCTTCTCCCTGCCAGGCCCTCCTCTGCCATGTCCCTCATCTCCGCTCTTCGGCCGACCCGCTCTGGACTCCTGATAGCCTGCCTCAGGAACCTCATGCACTGACCCGATGTCAATCTGGTGCCGTCACAGTCCTTCTGCTCGGTCCAGCTCGTTCCCGTCTGCAAGCGCCTGTCTCACCCCACACTATCATCTGCAGGTCAGGCAAGTTTCCACCCACCAGATCCCCTCTGCAGCTCGGCCAAGGCTGCCTTTTCCAACACCAACTCCTGGGGATCTATCAGCACACTCTTGCTCCGGTGGGTGTCCGGGCTGTCACAGAGCCCTGACAATTTATGAACACCCCGAGGGGAGCCCACTGCTAGGAGGGCGGGGCAGGGCTCGCTCGGTGGGGATGAAGAGACAGAAGCTCATGTCTCACTCCAATGCCATATAGACCACATCCCCATTTTATGTGTGGAAAGAGCTTGCAGGCCCCATCAATGAGTCTTCACCGGGACCCAGGGACCCCGTACTATGATTACTTATTGAAAGGGGCTAGGGTAGTGGGACCTCCTCCTTGGGCCCCCTTCCCTGAGCCTTAAAAGGTCCCAGGAACCCCAGGGCCAAATTACTTTTTGTAGGGAGGGGGCATGCTGCACCCTACTCTACTTTTTCAGGACCCTGGAGACCCCATGCCCCAGAGCCCTTTGGCAGCAGTGTCCCGGGGACCTCATCTCCTGGGACACTGCAGTTCTCTGGCTGCAAAAGTACAGACAGGGAGACCTTCAACTTCCTTACCAAATTGTTGTGGGCAGTGAACACAGGCTTGCTCTCACTCAAGTGGTAGTAGAGAAAAGCTGCTCCTGCCAGTCAGAGCACAGACACTTAGACAGCTCCTGCTGCACCCAGGGTGGATGCAGGCAGGGGGATGAGCAGGGGCAACAGAAAATCTGGGGCTCACCCATTGCTCCAAAGCCCTGTTTTTACTAGGGGTGTCTGGGGCACTAGAGCGCACACAGCACTTGTCATCCTATCCGGTCCCTGAGACCTTCCGAAGGCACAGGAGGGAACCGCAAGCCCCCTCCCAAAAGGTTAACAATACTGGCCCCGGAGGATGGGATACTTACGGACTATCAATGTCCACAGGGGCAGCCAACCCCTGCTGTGAAGGGCACTCTTCTCTGCATGATATGGGTTATCTACAAGACCAACCACCCGTACGTGGCCAACCCACCACAGTCACCCACACCCTCTTCTTTATTAAGGGTTGCCCTGATCCATCTGGACTCTCCCGGTGCCATTGCTGCCACTGCACTCCTGTGGTACTCGTGCAGGAGGAGGGTAAGGTGGCTGGGTGCCAGGAGAGTCCCGCAAGATCACAGCAACCAAAAACTGTTCTTAAAAAAATTGGCCTCATGGGGGTATCCCGCTGGAGCCCACCAAAAATATCCAGGGGGTCAGGCAACCCCTACCCTAGTAACTTTTTTTTTCAGGACACAGGAACCAAGTCCCCATGTTCAGAAATAGCAGCACAGCATTTCTCCTCATGTTGCGTCCAGCCAATCAGACCACAAGTTCCCGCTGGAGCATCTCGCTCCCTTGGAATGGGAAGAAAGCCCACTTGGCCAATCAGATTGCTCTATTTGTTTTAAGTTGCATACCCGTGGGACACTCATGTGTGGCCCTCAGACCCAAACATTCAGCCTGTATGCTGTACTAAGCTGCTCCTGTCTGCTTACTATGCAAATGTTACACTTCTTATAGCATGAATGAGATTCCGGTGGAGAAGTTCATTACTGAGTGCTTGATGATTATTTGGAGTAGAGGGTCAAATTCATCCTCTTGTAAAATAGAGTCTTTGTACATGAAGGATATTGTTATTATACCTGCTTTCACAGACACTGCAACAGGATTCCTGGCAAGGCTGAGACAGACATTTTTCCAGTTAAGATTTTAAGGTAAGCATCAATTAGTTGAATCATAACAACTGTTATTGTCTCTACGAGACAACTCAATTTGTAGTGTGTTGTATGTAAACAATACTATTACTACTACCCCTCCCTGCTGCAGACGCCTGAACAAAGCCTGATATGGACGTGTTTATTCATTCAAGTCACATGCACCAATGAACTGCTTTCATTAAAATGAAATGAATAAAATGAAAATAGACACATCAAGTTTATATATTTAGAAAGTGTGTTCATCAGTTGTACTTAACATTTGAAAGCACTAATTGTTAAGCTATTGCGAGGTTTATTGACATTGCATAGCATGTGCCATTAAGACATTTACTGATGGTAGATGAAAGAATGTCCGAGGAAGACGCTGACAGACATATTGTCTGTCTAGCACTCAGAATAAAAACGAGTTCCGGGAAAAGGTTAGAGCCAACCAAGGACAAAAGGGCAGTGAATAATTATCCAGTCACAGAGATAAAGGTTAGGGAGAGGAATACAGTGAGATGCGCCAGCTCAGACTATTGGAAATCCCTTAGAGGAGTCAGCAAGGTGTTGCATATTATATGGCAGGTTTAATACCAGTAAAGCCCGTATTGCAAGAGCAATTTCTGAAGTCTTACAGAAAATCTAACTCATTAGTTCCAAATACGAAACAAGCTTAGTATGCTTGCCAAGGAACTCCCAGTGGAATGCTAAAAAAAAAGGAGTTTTTTATTTTTTTGCGCCGATGTTGTCCGCATTTAATGTTTACTGTAAGTTAATGTGCGCCCCCCCCCCTCCCTCTGCCTTGGTAAGAATATAAAAGGTATGAAACAGACAAACTAGCCAGAGGCATGTTATTAATGCTGAGTGCACTGGGAAAAAGAATGGGCATGTGAACATGGCAGAAGCTGATTTATTAAATCAATCACATACTTTTTGGCTTGATGTCATGTTATGAAAAGACAAATAACCTTGTTTACATGCGCCTAAAGATTAATTGCTGCCTTCCGATAGCTTGGCAATGGAATGCGCATTCCACTCTGTCGCAGCGCAGAATCAATCCCATTTTGTATATCTAAAGTCATAATTATGTGCTTTATTCTTTTTTGTACTTGAGTCACTGATATATTTAAAAAAGTAAAAGAACCATTATTTGAAGCGTAGAAGAGCAGCATACAGATCACTCATGCCATCAAAGCTTTACTATTACCATGCTGCAGATCACTGGTATATTTGAGTCTGTCTACCCGGGATGAGTTAACCGTAGATAAGTTGATATGCATATTGTAAAGTTCACAGTGATTTACTCTATGTTAACCTCCACTCAGGAGTGTAGCATACTGCATATCTGCCTCTTTAAAACAGGTTTGATGCAAATTTACTATATGGCTGAGATACCCGCCACCCCCTCTCAACACAATCCCCAAGAATGGGAATACGGAAACATTTCTGAACTTTTGGAAGGCGGGCGGGAGTTACCCTCCCGGCCGTATTTATTAAAATATGAAACAAAATTAAAACATTAAAATAACAGTTTCATATCATGTACAATTTCATTTCCACATTACGATGTTTTGGCTGACCTTAACACATTTCTAATACAAAGGTTCTCCTAGCCGATACTAACATCCTACAAATGCATTTTAAATTGAAATTGTACATCCTAACGTTAAGGGCCAACGGCAAGGTCGTAACCGGTGTCAGATCCCTAAACCAGAACTCCGGCCTCACTTGTGAGGGGCGGCCGCACAGAGGGCTGCACCTCATGTGCACATACCAATTTCCCTTTTCTTGACGGGGGCCCCAATTAACTCGACGCCATCTTATTGGTCGTCCGAGGACTCGTGTGAGGTGTCTAGAAGGTAGCGTAGACCCCCCTACCCACCCCACACAACTTACCACATCTGCCGTCGCAGATGTCCTGGCCCCGGGAAATTCCCAGGAGGGGCCCCTAGCCCCTCCTATCCAGTGAGGGGCCTTGACCGCCTTCCCTTTCCTTTCGGCGTCCCCTCCTTAGAAGGGACCGCCTCCCCATTGAGGGGCCAATGGCCACCTCCCCCCGGGCGCTCCCATCCGTAATGGGTGACGCCCCCCCCATAGGGATCTTCCAATTACTGCTCACCGATCATGACCTTACCGCCACAGGCCGGATAGTTGACCGGCTATCCGGACCCCCCACAAAAACTCCTACCTAAAGGTCATGCTGTAAACTCATTAGCCATGCTACGAGGTCTCCTATGAGTAAAGAATTCCCCACCCGGGACAAATGTACCCCATCCTCTAGATACATACTGTCTCCCCTAATACAACCATGAGGAATCGAATGCAATGAACTTAAACGGAACAGTCTACCCAATTTGTTATTTACCTTCTTCACTGAATGATTTATAGCAGACACAGAATTCGCCCCCCGCCACACCTTTCGTGGAATCATATGGGACCATGCAATCGTGCACCCTGGAACTCTTCTCGCCAACCAACTTACTGTGGATAGTATCGCCTCGAGAAGTAGTCGTCTACCAGTGGTCACCAAGTCATTGCCCCCAAGATGCACTATGATTATAGACGGCGGTGACCTTGTCCGCCCTAACAAACCCTCGAAGAAAGGTTGAAACTGGTCAATACAGAGCCCGCCCCTTCCGTAGAAGGTCACCCTGTACCCGTATTCCCCAGCCATGTGAATCATGTCACCTGCTTTGAATACGTCCGCGGCACACCTCACGTATGAGTGGCCCACGACCCACACCACTTTTTCCTCAGCCGGTGATCTTTGACCGCTGGTTCCCAGGTGTCGGGTCGACTGCACAGTCCGCCCCGCCTCGTAAGCTTGCGAAACTGTAAACCAAACAAAAACAAGAAGCGTGAGTACATGATTACAGCTTCACAACATGTGCAACCGCACATACTTTTTGTAACAATTCGAGGACCAACGCCCCAATTGTTTCACTTTTTCCACACTCAGACCCCTGGCTGTAGCCTCTGTAGCAGCCCCTATCAGGAAGGAGTGGGTCCCAAACTCGCCCGGGTTCAAGCCCGCGGCCGAGATTGCCATTGCAAGCACCCGCTGGAACTGAAACCTCGTCAGTGGGGTGGCATCAGTGTGTCTCAACAAGGTCCCCCCCATGATGCCGCCCTCTGCGCCAAATATTCCTCAACGCACACCACGGGGCACATGGGAGATCCGGGAATCCGCTGGACTACTACACTGTCCCCGATCGCACCCTGATCGGTCTTGGACCTGGCAAACGAGACAATCATCGTGTCCCCCTTAACTAGAACATGCTCTCGGCACAGTCCCCCCCGTATCCTGCTTGTTTCTTGCCACCAGTTCGCTTACCCGCATAGCCCCATGGAAAGCTAATGCAAAAGCGGCCCGGAATAACACTGTTTCAGACTGGGATGAACATATCGCAGGGAGTACGGACACTAACAGGGCCAACCTTTTCAGACCTATCGGGTGCCTTTCATCTACTCTGCGACCCTCAAGGCGTTGCCACCCACGCAGCGCTTTCTGTACTACGAAAGATGCTGTAGGGTCCTGGATACCATGAGCCCGTGCCATGAAGGAAATGGCGGCCCGATGCCTCTGGGCCGTGGCTACCGACTTGCCTGCCTGATGTAAAGACAGCAAAAATTTTACGACAGACTCTTACTGGCCCCAAAGCTCTCCCCTAGCAGAACCCAAAAAGGACAAATAGGAACGGAACGCCCCTTCATATGCCTTCCTTGTCCTGGGTGCTAAACTCTCTCCCACAAGGTTTTGTAGTTCGGGGCACCGAGAGACCAGAGAGCTTCGGGAAATGGTGCCGCCACCGGGTCCGCTGTGGGCAGAAAACCCCAGAAGGCCTGCATACGGAATTGAGAAAGCACGTCAGCAGCCTGATTCAGCACCCCTGGGACATGTCTCGCCCTAAAGAGCACATTCAATTGCATACAGAGCAAGACAATTTCCTTGAGCAATCTCAGAATCCATTTGCATCGTGCAGCCTGACTATTGATACACTCAACCACGGTCATGTTATCAGACCAGAACACCACAGAGTGATCCCGAAACCCCTCAGGCCATGTTTTCAAGGCCACCAGAATAGGGAACAGTTCAAGAAAAGCAATGTTGCTTGTAAGCCCACACTCGTGCCACCATGACGGCCACGTTCGAGCCGACCAGTGATTACCAAATATGGCGCCAAAGCCTATCCTCCCGCCAAATCTGTCCACAGCCCCAACTCCTCGGAGGACACCGCCGGCTTGTTCCAGACAACCCGACCATTGAAATCTGCCGGAAATGCCAACCAAATGCGCATATCCTGGCGAATCTCAGCCGAGAGCCTCGTGCGGTGGTGCCCCTCTTTAAGACCGACCATGGCTTGTGCAATCGAGCGGGAAAAAGGCCGGGCCATTGGCATTACTCTAAGGGCAAAATTCAACTGACCCACCGTCTGCTGCAATTGATGCAAATTCACCTTAGTCTCCCTCATACATGTTTCAAGCGAGGCCCTGAATTTGCTCACCTTTTCTTTGGGCAACCCTCTTCGGAATCGAGCTCAATTCCAAGAAACTCGAGCGAAGTTGATGGCCCCACAGTCTTACCTGGCGCCAATGGCACACCAAACTGACTCATCAGACCACAAAATTCTTTCAAAGCCTGTGCACATTCCGTGTCCGCAGCTGCCCCCAAGAACAGAAAATCGTCAAGATAAAGCATCACATGCTGAAACCCCGTCATTCTTGTGAATGCCCACTGCAAAAAACAACTGAATTTTTCAAAATAATCACATGATATGGAGCAACCCATTGGCATACATTTATCCATGTAATAACGTCCCTGAAACATAAAACCAAGGAGACGCTGATCGTCTGGGTGTACCGGGAGCAACCGGAACGCTGACTCGATGTCTGATTTGGCCATCAGCGCTCCGGGCCCCAGGCGATTCAACATGGTGACGGCATCATCGAAAGATGCGTACCGCACCGAACACACCTCCGGGTCTATCGCATCGTTCACTGAAAGACCTCTCGGGGCTGACAAGTTATGTATCAATCTAAACTCACCCGGGTCCTTCTTAGGAACCACTCCCAAGGGTGAACAGACAAAATTAGCAACTGGTGGCATGTCGAATGGTCCGGCAACCCGACCCCGGGTCACCTCCCTCCCAATCTTTGCTTGTACCACCGCCGTATTCTGTAGGACCGATAGTTGGTTCCTACATTGTGCTTTACCCTGGAAATTCCCCACTGGGATGCGGAAACCATACGAAAAACCGTCTCTCAACACCCCAGCGGAGACATGATCCGGGTATTCATTGAGCCAAGGAATCATTGCCATGGTATCAACCGGGGTAGGTAAAGGCGCCCCTCGGACTATTTCAGACCTGTTTGGCGCTTCCCCTACCTCCGTTATCACCCGTTTTGGCTCTGCACATGGTCTCAGGATGCGAGGATTGCCCACACCCCCCACAGTCGTGCCTAAACTTGCATGACCCCTGGGGCCTCGTACACTTTCCTCTGTTAAAATTCCAGCAGATGCCTTTTTTACCTGTATTGCCACTCGACCTCGAGTGCTGCTCATTACTTGAACCTGCCCGAAAGGGCGCCCCAGATGAATGGCGGGAAAACTCTCCCCCGCTTCCCCCCACCAAAGGTGCCTTTAACATGCCTGATTTTTCCATCTTTTGCCAAGAAATGGAGTCGTAACAATCCCACGTCAGAGATGTGTCGAACTCCTTGGCCTTCCGAAAAACATTATTGTAACAAAACCACTGATTTCCCTCGTAAGACTGAGAATACTCCATAATACGTGTCTGGTACACGGGTAACTCGGCCAACATTTCAGGCCTTCGTTCCCCCATAATTGAAGTGAAAATGCCAAATGCTCTGCCCCAATTGCCTATGATCTCGTCGACCTTAAAAGCGGCCATCTTGGCGCGCCAAACACTCGGGTGCAAAAACTCTTTTTGACCCTTCACATGCTCGATCTCATAATGATCAGTTAGCAAAGAAAACATGTTCACATATTTCTCAGCCCATATCCTCTCCTTGACTTCAATCGGAATATGCTGAGCCCCTTTCTCCCTTCTCGAGGGTACAGACCCCTCCCCCGCAATCGGCAGTCTCTGCTTACCTGAACTAGAGGCTGTAACCGTTGTCGCTGCCGAACTCGTGCCTGCCGCGGTTTCACCCACTGGAGCCTGCGGGGGAACAAAAGGACATGGCGCCTTTGCGGCCTCTCTTGACTGCCGCAACTGCCTCATTACAGCCCTGGCGTCGTCCGCCGTGGTGCCCTCGCTATCTTTCCCCAACCACGCTGCCAGCTGTGCAGCCAACTCGGGAGGCATATCCTCCCCGTTCACAGGGGTGACTACAACAGGGATTGGTTGCCCCTCCTTCGGGACCGGGATCGGGGCTTCAGTCGGTGTATCGGGGAGCGCCGGCGGCGCCTCGGGAACCGGGGTCTCTCCCCCAGTTGCCCCCCTCTTGGACCTTCTACCTCTCCCGCTAGGGACTACTCCCGGCAATGCTGGTCCGAGGACTCGCTTTGGGCCTCCATTCATTGCCGCCATCTGCTTCTTCATCTCGGCCATGTCTTTCACGAGCATGCGGAGCATCTGATCGGTACCGACCCGCTTTCCGACCTTCTTGCCCGGCATTCTCGAACGATGATTCTCTGAAAGAACAAAGACAAAATTACAACGCTCAAAATTGGCTCTTCGTTCCGTCTCGAGCTCACGTGCAGCGGGGAGGTGCAGCTTCAGAGCACAGGAACAAGAGGATGCTTCCATGGCTCGTCGCTCCTCTTATCCTTCTTCGGGCGGGCGTAAACCCGCCTCCGCCTGCCTCCGGGGGCGTGGCTGGCGGCTTCAGTGTCTAGGACAACCCACTCTTGGGCGGGAAAAAGCGCGCCCCGGCTACGCCGCTTTGGGCATACCAGCCGAGACTCGCCTCCCGCCCAAGATGGCTTCCCGGGGGGATCGGGGTACTCCACCATACGTTAGGGGGGACCGAGTGGTCGCCCCTTTCCAATCATCGTGCAGCGCTCCGCTGCGTGAAAATAAACAGAGCTACACTGTGGAAAGAAAAAAAATGTGCACAGCATTAAATTGGACTTGCGTCACTTCTTCACTCTCAAAGACTCAAAAAACAGTATGGAGCTCTTTTTGTCTCACAGTAACAATATAGGGGCTTATTTACAGCTTGTAAAATAAGGCTTCTCTGCACCATAAAAGCGCTAAAAATGATGGGAATGGTGTAGGAGAGATGTTTGTCTTCAATGACATCAGCTGCTCACCAGGAGAACGGAAGCACATGGGTTAAAGGAGATCTCAAGAAGCAATATATACAAATGCCAATTAATTCAGGAGAAGGTAGAAATCCTCATAAGTGAGCTGACTAAACTCCAAAGATAACAATTTTGTGTTCACTAAATTGCCTCTAGCCAAGAAAACAGCCTTTTGGAATTACAGCTGTTACCAAATGAATATGGTTGGCCCACAAGCACTGCCACCACTCAACATTTTGAGCAGGTGCAGCACCGAGACTGGGATTGCACAGATCCTGGCACCTGTCTGAATATCTAGAGCCTACACGCGTAGGCTTGTGGCGAGGCTGCCCCAAATAGCAATGCATTAGTAGGCAACATCTATTTCTCAACACATATAACATCAAAGGTTCAACAGAACCAGCAGGTCTCTGAGTGACAGCCACAGGAATTTCAGGATGCTGACTTTGAATATCACCTAAGCAAGAATAGTGTCAGAAAACGTGCATATTCAGTAACTGATCTACCTATGTACATTCTTCTCCGTGAATTAAGCACAGGGTCCAGGGACATGTCTGTAAACTACAAATCACTCATGCCTCAACTGTACAAGTTATGTGAGTGATGAAAGCTTGTATTTGTCTGCCCTGCTGGATCTGTTCTGCGGGAAAAAGAAGATTACACCTAACAGACGGAAGCTTGCTATGCAGCTGCCCAATTTGTACCTATTCTTTGATGGTAAAAGACTGTGCTGATGCTATCCTAGCTGTTTTTGTTCTCTGAAGTAGGGCAGCTTGTACGAAGAGTGGTGTTGCTTACTCTTTAAAAAGACAAAGGATATGTTCAAAGCATTTGCATAACATGCCTAGCACACTAGTTATTTTTAGACCCAGGGCAAATACTAGTCTTAGTGTCCTGACCCAGAGACCCTGATTTCAATGACAGCTTTCTTGCTTGACCAAACTGTGTGATCCCTTTGACTTTCTGTTCTTTTCCCGTGATCACAACATTTAAGAGACTTTGAAATTATTCAGTTCAGGATGTGTACTGTAAAAACACCTCTCTTTTTTATGGTGTAATAGACCATATTGGTTAATCCATCTATAAAAAGAAAAGACCTTTGAACTGACTTGCATCTTTGGGTAATAATAAAATTGCCATGAGGGCACAAGGGGGAAAGAATGTGACACTCATTCAGGATCTGAATTGCACAATGTTTAATCAGGAAACATGGTTTTAATCCCAGCTTCCAAGCCTGACCAATCAGCATAACCCTAGGCAATTTTCATCAGTGTGCATTGTTACAGTATAGATGTTGTGTGGTTCTCTAATTCTAATAAAGACTTCTCAGTGCAATTGTATAATCTAAGAAACCAAAGAGAAACAATCTAAAATGTTTCCTCAGCCTCCACAGAATTGCTTTTCCATACAAGATGCAACCCTGACAGGGTAGCAATTATGGGATCCAGCCACTCACCGCCATAGTTCCATGTTAAATAGCGATGTTAGGAATATCGATGAAAAAAATATTGATGTAAAAATATCAATAACAAAAATATCGACTCCCTACACATAAACAGGTAGGTACAATACTATCAACACAAAAATATCAATGTAAAAAATATAGAAGTAAAAAATATCGACTGAAAAAATTACATAACTTTAAGAAAATTATTGAAATAATATTAATATTATGAACAAAATAAATTAAATGTAATAAATATTTTAACTAATTATAACAAATAAACTTAAGTTAATAAATATAAACACAAAAAATGCGTACATATACATATATTTACTTAAATATATGTTATTAACTACCTTTATTTAATTTATTACCTTTTTAATTTATATAAAAATAAAATATACACATATATAAAGAATTTAAAATTAAATAACATTTTCTATATTTAGTTAACACATTAAACTATTTAAAAAAACCTACATTTAATAACAAAATAAACACAATAGCAGTGAAAACGTTGAATAGCGAGGGGTTAACAATTACTATTCCCATGCCAGTAAGTGCAACAGTAGGGAAAGCACTGGATAGCGGAGGGGGTCAAAATTACTGTTCCCACTCCAGTGAGTAAATGTAAATGTAATTTGTGCTGTAAAGCACACTAATTCACCAACTGGGGTGTCCTGGCGCTGTAACGCATACCGCTGTGGAACCCTTCCTGGCTTTCCCCTGTGAAATGTCCACCCCTGGGCACCCCCAAGTGGAAGCCAGGCATCCCAGCGTTGTTGGGGACATTGTGGAGATTAAGCAAGCTATTGCCCAGAGTTGCAGAGTGGGACCCATGATTAGAATAGGCACCGAGGCAAAAATGATCAGGTCCCAGGAAATTGAGCCCAAGACCCGCCGAGGAGGGAATTGAAGCCTGGTCCCGGGCCAGACCTCTGCATCAGGGTCTTCCGCTTTAACCATTGAGCCACACTTCTCCACTTTCCTTACTATTTCCACTCCAGTGAGTGCAACAGTAGGGAAAGCGCAGGATAGCGGAGGGGTAAAAATTACTATCCCCACTCCAGTGAGTGCAACAGTGGGGAAAGTGCTGGATCCCACAACAATAAAAAAAGCAAACATCAACAGTTTTATTAAATTTAATTTCCAATATTAACATAATTAATATATAAATTAAAATATATTATTATTTACAAAGATAAAAAAAAACATTAATTACACATTTATTAACACTACCATATCCACAACACAACCTAACATTCATTACACAATTACAATTAATATTTCGAAATTAATTAATGGAAATTAATTTAAAAATATGTATTAATTAATCAATGAAAAATTAATTACTTACCACCCTTCACACCATATACACATATAAACACCACAACACACACCTAAAATTAAGTAAACAATTAGCATAATTAATTATTAATTGATTAATTGAAATTAATTAACACCGAATTATAAAACAATTATCAATTAATCAATTAACACATTCATTATTCAATACATTTTATGTAATACATTACTTCCCACCCCATTCCCTATAAACCCAAAACCCGCTTCAGAACTAAAAACACAAAATTTGATTTAAAAATAATATTAACTACTATAAATAATTATTTAAATCTATATAATTAAATTACTTCCCACCCTATTCCCCTATAAGCCCACAACCCGCTACGGAACTAAAAACACAAAACTAAACTTAAAATAAATTAATAACTAGTAACATTTTAAAACATATAATAAAATGACAAACAATTCTCATTAAAAACACTAAAGTACATAACATCATTAATAATTCAATATTTTTGTCATTTATATTTTTGAAAACAATATTTAAGACGTCGATATTTTTGACATCAATTTACTTACCTGTCAGTCGATATTCTTGTCAAATATATTTCTGCTGGCGATATTTCTTCTCTACAATATTTTTGCGGCAATATTTATGTCCCTCGATTTTTGGTAGTGATGCAAGAGATGCTTCAGTGTAGAGACAGTGGCACTTGGTCTTCACCCAATGCAGTTCTACTGGCTACACCCAGTCAGCTGCAAGTGTAGCTTGCCATTATGTACAATGTAACAAAAACTAGGGGAATAACTCTGTGTTTCTTGAACCTAGGCTTAACTCAATATAGCACTATGGGTGCTTCTGCCAGATTAGTTTATGTACAAATTGTTTATTCACCATGATGGGTTAAACAATCCCATTTATCTTACAGACGATTACCAGGGCACACGTTGTTGAGGAAAAATAGTATATACTAGAATATGAAAAAGGTTGAGAAAATCGGATGTAAAACTCAGGGAGTACCTAGTTTGGAAGACGTCTCTAGCGCTATTGATAATGCAGAAGAGTTAACGTCGTTTGTGCTATAAAAATTGCAAAAATATTCTGGAGTGGTGACATCAGTTCTGCATTCCATCTGATGAAATGTAAGTGTACATATACTTTGAACACAGTTTTGAATGGTCCGAATGAATTTGAGAAATCAATAAACAAGTGGCCATCTATAACAGAGGATGAATTATGTTTTTATTTTTTTTATTTTTTTATTGAACATTTTACTACAGTTTTAGCCCCCCCCCCCCCCCCGGTTCTCCCCCCACAGGACAATTCCATTTAAACTCTGAACAGGAGCAATCAATATAAACATTTCATTAAATTACAGATCCATTTTGTATAGAGAATTCGCATAGAAAGTAAATAAAGAAATGAAGGGAATTCAGGGAAGCCTTGGCTGATAATGTAGAGGGGAAAGATGGAGGAGTATTAGAGAGACCAGAAGGAGAGAAGACAGGTAAGAATAAAACTTACACATTTTGCAAAAACTAACCCACCCCTTCCCTCCATTTGTTAATTGGAGCCCATATTTGCTGCCCCTTTGCTCTCCCCTTTTTCCCCCGCCGTTTTCTAAATTACAGCTGTGCAGTAACCTGGCTACCCATTGCTGCACCGTGGGAGGTATTCTATCCTTCCAGGCTGTCGCAATACACAAGCGAAAGACTTCCATTGCTACAAATAGAAAGTATTCCTGACTACAGCAAGGAGTCTCACTTTGATACCCCCAACATAACCAGCTATGGTGTTAATTTAACCTGCACTTTTAATGCCCTGTCCAAAAATACCTCCATACCTTCTATTAAGGGCCGCAGACCTGGGCAGGTAACAAACATATGAATTATATCACCATCAGTGCTGTCGCATCTAGGACAGGTTATTCCCTGCATATCCCCCCCATTGAGCTATTTTGGCAGGTGTATAATACAGCGTATACAAGGTTTTATAGTGCTGTGCTTGGAGGGCTGAGGAGCAGAGAATTTCATGACTAAACTTTTATGATTTCCCAAACATCCCCGCTCTCACCCTATTCTATTCATCCATTTCAATTCAACCTTTTCTAAGTCATCATCTCTGTTCTTGATTAGCTCTGCATACAATCTTCTAATTGTACAGCCTTGTCCCTCCTCAATTACCTGCAGTATTGTGTTAATTTCAAAACCTCGTGCCCCACCTGTCTTGCCCGCCAAAAAGCTTCTTGCCTGTCGGAACTTAAAAAAGCTTCTTGAGCTCATTCCAAATACCCCTTGGAGTACCGAAAATTGACGCATACCCTCAGGGCATATGAGATCCCCCACCTTCTTAATCCCAAGTCTTTCCCACTCCCCAAAGATTGCATCCCCAAATATATCCTGTGGTAATGTGGGATTCTTCACCAATCTGGTATGGGCGTTAAATCTACCCAGGCCAAAACTCTTCTTGAAAGCCCTCCAGATCTTATACGCCGCCTCCACTGTTTTAGATTTTTTCTTTTAAAGAAACTCAGCTCTGTTTGTTTCAGAATCACATTCTCTACTTCTGCTCCTAACATCAATCTGTAGATCTCCGTGGACCCTGTGTGGTGTGCTTCCTCCATTTCTGCCCCCCAGAAGACTTGTCATTTGTTGTAGCGCTGCTGCCCAGTAATACAGTTTCAAGTCTGGCATGGCCCAGCCTCCCCGCTCCCGTGGTAGCGACATGAATCTCAGTGCTCTTCGGGTTTTGCCATGGGACCAAATAAATGGATTAAATATTTGTTCTATTAGATTAAACCAGCTAACATTAAAGAATAGGGAGATTGATCTAAATAAATATAAAAACTTTGGGAGGAGATTCATTTTTACAAAGTTTACTCGACCGACTATAGACATATGAATATTGTGTACCCTGTCCAGGTCTTGCTTAGCCTTACTTATTATCAGACTGATGTTTATTTCCACCAGCTGATCTAGGTCTGCAGTGATAGACACTCCCAACCCCCTCTGCCACCACCCGAGAATCTGTGCATTCTGTGTGTGTATTGTGTATGATTTGTGTCTTAGCTTTGTTCAGTGCGTACCCCGCCACCCGTCCAAATTGATCCGCTTCTGTTTCTATTTCCCTGATAGCCTCTGTGGGTGTAGGTGTAATAACTTCCACGTCGTCTGAGTACTGCCATGGGTCCCCCTGTCCCCCCCTGTGCTGTCCCCTGGTCATCGACTAAGGTAATTACTTTTCTAATATCTTGTGTAGTGCCCCTATTTGGGATAAACCCATGCTGGTTCTTACTGACCAATCCTCCAATTACCCCCGATAGTCTAGCCGCTAAGGATTTCGAAAAAAAAATAACATCCAAATTTATTAGAGTTATGGCACGGTATGACCCAGGTTCGACAGGTGGCTTACCCTTCTTAAGAATTGTTATTATATCAGCCCCCGCCCAGCTTGCAGGAATTGATCCTCCTTCCTGTGCCTCACGTATTGTGTTTATTAAATCTGCTTTCAGTATTTTAAAGAAAACCTTGTAAAGTTCTCCTGGAATCATATCCGGCCAAGCAGCATTACCAGATGGTAAGCTCAACATGGCCTCCAAAATTTCCTGTTCTTCCAGCGGAGCCCCCAACACCTCCATATCTTCCTCTGATAATTCTCTGCTTGGTATATCCTGGAGATATCCGCTTATGTCCTCTGGTAGTCTATCCTGCTCCTCTGTATATAATTTGTGGTAAAACTGACTGAAAACCTCCAAAATCTCCTTCTCCCCAGTGACGGCATTGCCTGCTATATCCCTTATTTCCCTGATTTTCCCCTTGCTGCTCTCTGTCTTGTTCTAACTGCAAGAGTGTGACCCACTTTTTCATTATATTCATAACAATTCTCCCTTCTCGTGTTGAAGAGTTTGGCTGCCTTCTTCACTATTATTTCTTCAGCTGCTGCCTTAGCTATCATAACCCATAAAACCTATTTGTCAGGATCTTGTCCTTAATAGCCTGCACCAGTTCCTGATCTGCCTTTAACACTGCTCTCTTTAACTGTTCTGCTATTTCCCTTTCCTGTTTCTGTTTAGCCAGGCTATAGCTCAGCGTCTCGCCGCGGACCCCTGCTTTGAAAGCATCTCATGCATTCCTTTCGTAGTGCTGCCCCTGTTAATGTCCCAAAAGTATTTTATCCATACATGCATGTGTTCTACATAACCTGAATCTACCAGGAGCTCTTTTTCAAATGACCAGGCCCTTACTTGTCTCCTAAAGCCTTCTCCACTAACTGTCAAGATGAGAAGGTTGTGGTCCGATACTATACGAGGTAGTCTCTCTATATGCAGATTGGGAAGAGGAAAACCGGATGAAAAAAAGTAATCTAGTCTGACACAGATCTTATGTGGCGCCGAGTAATAAGTGTACCCAGGTTCCAACGGTTTTAACTGCCCCCATACGTCACTTATTGAGTTGTTACTAGCCCTCCTCTGAATTCCCGGCAGACTCTTTTTTTCCTGCCTAAATATTGTCCATATGTGCCCAAACCTAGCCCATTAACGCCATCTATAATAAAGTCGCCGGCTAAAATTATTTTCGGTGCCCAAGTTGCCAGCTCCATGTCCAAAAAATCTATTACCTGCGGGTCGTTCTGGGTGGAACCATATACTGAGCCTAATGTGACCCATTCCTCCCCAATCCAGCATTCTATCAGAGCCCACCTGCCCCATTGATCTTCTAGTTTTTTCCTAGTCCGTGTGTCAAACCTATTGGTAAGAATGGCCACCCCCCTTTTCTTTACGCCCTGTTTGGAATAGGCTAACACACGAAACCCTAATTGCTCCAGCAAAAACAGCTTGTTCCCCTCTATATGAGTCTCCTGCAGGCAGATAAAATCTGCCCTTGTCTCTTTAAGTAGGTTTAGTATACAAGGGAACCCAAAATGATGGCCAAGGACCATGGGTTAAGCTACTTATTTTTATGTTACAAAGGTCCTAGCTTTTTTATGATATCTAGAGGATTGATTTTCACAGGCTAAAGATAAAGACTGTTTTTTTCTTCAGTGTCCAGCCGGACCTAGAAGTATTTATTTTCAAAATAGTAAGGATAAACAGAATAAAGCGAAAACAATTAGCACATTGATAACTGGGCACAAGCCTGTACCAAGTCAGGGGGAGACAATACAAAAGAAGAAGACAAATAATTCACAGGCAAACAGGGAGAACAGAGTGGCTTATAATACAATGCAAGAAATTCTTGAATGAGCACAAACCCACAGTAACTGCCGAGAAAGTAAAAAATCATACAACAAGCAGTACTGCAAAACAGTCGACGAACGTTTCGATCCCTATCTCCAATAATATAGTGGGATCATCTTCAGGACTAGAATTTGACTTTGCCTGATTTGTCAAGTGAGCCTGTAGGGAATAAACAGGAAGAGAAAGAAAAGAAAAATTTCTGTACCAAATATTTACAGAATGAGTGCTAAAAGGCTAAAGTGCTCGTCAACAACCGTTTTTGTCATGCAAAATGCAACATGTGCACATGCAGTTGTGTGTTTCCAAAGGGCACGGATCTCAATGTGCTCGTGTTTGGGGTGCAGAAGACCGAGACAAGGCATACCGCGTTCATTTTGGTGCTAAGTGGCGGGGAATATGGTGTTGGGAGAAGAGTTAAAGTGGTGATTGATGCCTGGGGTGAAATTGGGAGCCCAGTAAGAATTGGGTAATTACCACGAGCCGGGCTGGGTGGGCCAGTCGTGGATGAACACAGTTTCAAATGCCAAACAGTTCCGGTTACAGTTGATGCCTGTATGGAGTTGTTAAGGTCATTATTGGCGTGTGGCAGATAAATAGCATTTAGGAAAATTGGAATTGAAAACCCATAATTACCGGGTGACGATTCGGAGGAATCGAAATGAGGATAAGAACCGGCCTAAAAGGTCGAGTTGATTGTGACCTAGAAGGAAGGCATTATAATCCAGAGTTACGATTGCTACAGTGGTATCAGGGTGGCGACTAAGGTGCAGTGAAGAAAAAACAACATTACCGATGGAGCCTAGTATTGAGCGTGGGCTCGATGTGGGACTTCAGATTAAAAGTTGTAGCCTGTGGACAAAAAGACATTGGTTGATAGTTGGGAGTGAGGGGCGAGAGGTAGCGATTGGTGATTGGTGCAGGCAATTAATTACCGTAACCGGGGGTCTGTTCCACGCAAGGCGCTCGATAATAAGGGCCTTTTCCGTGCGAGCCTGCAATAAAAATACCGAGGGCGCACATGAATTATATAGACAGCTATACCGGACTCGATTGAATCCTAAAGGAAGCCGGGGTTATTTCAAGGGCTTACCTTAATTTACTCGTAGAGGGGCCGCAACGGGATCCCGTCTCAGCAGCACAATGGCCGGATGCTTAGCGTCTGCATGCAGAGACGCCTGATATGCTCCGTCGAGGTAGTGGTGGACAGTGAGGACGGACTACTTGGGAATCAGCAGTAGTGCCGATGTTGGTCGCCATCTTGGAGTGGTGAACTGTCCAAGCAAAAATACTTGGGATGACCAGTGAAGGTGCCTGTGCATGGTGCGCAGAATCAGGGATTTAGTTGAAAGCGAGCTGGAGTGCCCGCCGTGCTCCATGAGAGTGGTGGTGAACGAACGACTCGAGAGTGAGTTGTGCCGGTGTGGGCCCCATTTTGGAATGGTTAGGCGCAGGAGGAGTGAAAGTGAATGTGCCACAAAGCGGTTCACAGTGCATATGGTCTCGAGCTAATTCAATTAAAGCCATGCAAATTCGAACCAACTGACATTTCAAAATTGTTACATTTTAAGGACAGACAATTATTGTTTAAGCTCATGCAACAAAGGGGGTCATAAATGAACAGCTTATATTAGGCTTGTCCAGTCCTCAGTTCTGTTGAGGCCATCCTGAATGGAGTTGAACTGTATGATGGACTTCAGCTCTTCTTTATTCAGTAATTGTCCCATGTTGCCGCCTCTTGGAGGGAGTCTCAGTACTTTCAAAACAGTCCATTTCAGTTCATTGTCAGAGTGTTTTTGAGCTGCAAAATGTTCCACCAAGGGTGCATTTAGAGTGCTGCACCGAATGCGGCTCCTGTGTTGTCCAATACGAATTTTTACCTTTTGGCTGGTCTGTCCTATGTACACTTTCTGACAGGGGCACACAATTAAGTAAATAACATTGCAAGTGTTGCAATTGGAGAAGGAACGACATTGTATAGTGATATTGTTAAAGGTAAAACTTTTTACTTCTATAGTGCTGTCACAATTATTGCATCCACCACATTTTGCATGCCCAACAATGGGGGACAGACCCCATACATTTTCAAGTGTAGTTGATGGTAAAGGAGCAGGTAGGACAGCTCTTACAAGGTGATCCCTAAGATTTTTACTCTTTTTAAAGGCAAATACAGGTTTTTCAATGGAAAGGGCACCTGTATTTAGTATTGGCCAATGCTTGAGGATACTCTTTCTTAGTTGATTTGAGATCGGTGAAAAGGTGGATATGCAAGGTATGCGTTTAGAGTTAGTCTTTTCCTTTGGTGTGAGTAAGACTTCCCTGGGGCAATACCATGCCCGCTTGGTAGCGTTTTTAACTAATGTCTTTGGGTACCCCCTATCTTTGAGTTTGGTTGCCAAGGTGGTAGCTTCTCGGAAGTAGTCCTCCTTACAGGAGCAGTTACGCCTGATTCGCAAAAATTGCGAATATGGGAGTGAGTCGCGTAATGCTCTTGGGTGGTTACTGTTGTAGGCCAGAAGAGTGTTTTTTTCAGTGGGCTTACGGTAGAGACGTGTCAATAGGGAACCTTCACTGTGATAAATGGACAAGTCCAAAAAGGAGATAGAGTCATGATCCGTGGTGATAGTAAAAGTGAGACCCAAACAATTATTGTTCAGCCAGTGTAAGAATTGGCGCAGGCAATCGTCACTTCCAGTCCAAATGATGAAAATGTCATCGATATACCTACGCCAAAACTTAACTCCTGATAAGAAGGGATTTGTAGGGTTGTTGATCACATTGGTCTCTATTTCATCCATAAACAGAATCGCCAGCCAGCAAAAAAAGCTAGGACCTTTGTAACATAAAAATAAGTAGCTTAACCCATGGTCCTTGGCCATCATTTTGGGTTCCCTTGTATACTAAATCTACAATTAGCGCAATCGCCAGATTGCAAGGGTTTCTATTCCCTTGCCCACCTCTTCTTAGGGGGCGGGCCAGTCCTAACACCTGGTTTCCCCCAATCGCTCACACCCAGTAATCCCCTTCCCACACCTGTCTCCCTAATATGTCAGTCAACACACCACTCTATACAGACGACTATTTAAAACAACTATGCTCACGCCCTTCTCTATTGTCAGAGACCCCAGAAGCTCCAATCTCAGTAAATGACTCTATTCCAGACCAGTTAGAAAAACTGAAAAAGAAGCAAGTTCGGTTAGAACTTATGATTCTAATGCTGACTGATTATCTAAAAGCCAATGTGATCCCGCTGGGTTTACAAGTTCGAAATATCCCGGGAATTTTCACCGATAATCCGAAATATATCCAAAATTTCAGTTTCATAGGTACAACCTGTTCACGCCATTGGCTAGCCCTTGGCATAGATATTGCGAGTGAAACTCTTAAATCTCTGGAAACAGAAATTGCAGACCTCCTCAAACAATTAACAGATTCTGATCCTAGTGCAGACGCAAAAAAACTACTTGAGCAAATTGACAAAACTGTGGCTGAGTTCCACAGGATTGAACAAAATAAAAAGTCAAATAAAATCAAAAAGGACGTGAAACTATATAATATTGAGAACACTTACCCTTACCTGCAGAAAGATTTTTATATTAACAAAACATACCCCCGCTACCAAAACAGCCGCCCTTGGGGCCGCTATAACAGACGCCAGAATTTGGTGGGATTCTCAGACACCTCTGCCGAATCTTCTGATAGTTCTGATCCTGGGGAAGGCGGCAGTGGGGCGCGAAGAGGTGGTCTGAATCAGAATTCTTTTTTAGCCAGAGGCGCCCAGGACCCACCGCAGCGCGGGAAGGTCAAGAAAACCCAAAGATGGAACTACCCCCCTGGCGAGCGCAGGACTCGCAACAATTACTACCAATGGTGAGCGGAATACAAGCTCCGCCACAAGGAACTGACAGCATTCCTATTTTTAATCTTTCCAAATACACACTGGCACAAGAAGAGTTATTATTACTTATGAAAGGCCTTTCTTTTGTGCCAACAATCCCATCCAACTATATGGATCTACAAACAGAACTAATGAGATTTTTTAGACGCATACGTCTACAAGCCTTCTTTCAGTTGCATCCTACACCAGAAAGGGTCACCAATACTCCTTTTCGTCCACCCTCTATCTTCTCGCCCTCTGCAAGTATGATTCCCACAGAAGTGGTCACTTTTGAGAAGATAATTCTGAAGGAATTGCAGAAATTCCAAAACAAGAAAATGTTTATACCCTACAACATTTCTAGGGAAGAGAAAAATGCCATTTCCCAACTTAAAACTAATGATAACCTCATAATCAAAAGTGCGGATAAGGGCGGAGGTATCGTATTGCAAGAAAAAGCCGCATATGTCTCGGAAATAATGCGACAACTTGAAAATAGGGAACACTACAAAAGACTGAGTCACAATCCCAGTAAAGATATACAGAGCCTAATACAAAAAATCACGAAAGAGGGTCTTGAAGCTGGTTTTCTATCGAAAAAAGAGTATAATTTCCTGAATGTAAAATCACCTAGAATTCCGGTAATATACACGTTACCTAAAATTCATAAAGATCAAAAAAAACCTCCAGGCCGCCCTATTGTTTCAGCCTGCGGATCCATTTTGGAACCATTGGGTTCTTACGTAGACTTTTTCATTAAAGATTTTGTCCCTTTCACGCAATGCTATATAAAGGACTCAATGCACATGATTAACATGATCGAGCATCATCCGTACAATCCTATGACTGAAACTCTGGTAACCATGGACATTGAGTCCCTTTACACTAATATTCCTCAGACTACAGCACTGTTAGTGATTAAAAAGATTTTGGACTCACGGCCTCGACCTCATGCTGTACCTAGCATGTTCATTCTTCAACTCCTAGAGATATGCCTTACGAGGAATTTTTTCCTCTTCAATGGCAATTTCTATGAACAGATCAAGGGGACCGCCATGGGCGCAATTTTTGCTCCGAATCTGGCGATTCTGTTTATGGATGAAATAGAGACCAATGTGATCAACAACCCTACAAATCCCTTCTTATCAGGAGTTAAGTTTTGGCGTAGGTATATCGATGACATTTTCATCATTTGGACTGGAAGTGACGATTGCCTGCGCCAATTCTTACACTGGCTGAACAATAATTGTTTGGGTCTCACTTTTACTATCACCACGGATCATGACTCTATCTCCTTTTTGGACTTGTCCATTTATCACAGTGAAGGTTCCCTATTGACACGTCTCTACCGTAAGCCCACTGAAAAAAAACACTCTTCTGGCCTACAACAGTAACCACCCAAGAGCATTACGCGACTCACTCCCATATTCGCAATTTTTGCGAATCAGGCGTAACTGCTCCTGTAAGGAGGACTACTTCCGAGAAGCTACCACCTTGGCAACCAAACTCAAAGATAGGGGGTACCCAAAGACATTAGTTAAAAACGCTACCAAGCGGGCATGGTATTGCCCCAGGGAAGTCTTACTCACGCCAAAGGAAAAGACTAACTCTAAACGCATACCTTGCATATCCACCTTTTCACCGATCTCAAATCAACTAAGAAAGAGTATCCTCAAGCATTGGCCAATACTAAATACAGGTGCCCTTTCCATTGAAAAACCTGTATTTGCCTTTAAAAAGAGTAAAAATCTTAGGGATCACCTTGTAAGAGCTGCTCTACCTGCTCCTTTACCATCAACTACACTTGAAAATGTATGGGGTCTGTCCCCCATTGTTGGGCATGCAAAATGTGGTGGATGCAATAATTGTGACAGCACTATAGAAGGAAAAAGTTTTACCTTTAACAATATCACTATACAATGTCGTTCCTTCTCCAATTGCAACACTTGCAATGTTATTTACTTAATTGTGTGCCCCTGTCAGAAAGTGTACATAGGACAGACCAGCCAAAAGGTAAAAATTCGTTTTGGACAACACAGGAGCCGCATTCGGTGCGGCACTCTAAATGCACCCTTGGTGGAACATTTTGCAGCTCAAAAACACTCTGACAATGAACTGAAATGGACTGTTTTGAAAGTACTAAGACTCCCTCCAAGAGGCGGCAACATGGGACAATTACTGAATAAAGAAGAGCTGAAGTCCATCATACAGTTCAACTCCATTCAGGATGGCCTCAACAGAACTGAGGACTGGACAAGCCTAATATAAGCTGTTCATTTGTGACCCCCTTCGTTGCATGAGCTTAAACAATAATTGTCTGTCCTTAAAATGTAACAATTTTGAAATGTCAGTTGGTTCGAATTTGCATGGCTTTAATTGAATTAGCTCGAGACCATATGCACTGTGAACCGCTTTGTGGCACATTCACTTTCACTCCTCCTGCGCCTAACCATTCCAAAATGGCGCCCACACCGGCACAACTCACTCTCGAGTCGTTCGTTCACCACCACTCTCATGGAGCACGGCGGGCACTCCAGCTCGCTTTCAACTAAATCCCTGATTCTGCGCACCATGCACAGGCACCTTCACTGGTCATCCCAAGTATTTTTGCTTGGACAGTTCACCACTCCAAGATGGCGACCAACATCGGCACTACTGCTGATTCCCAAGTAGTCCGTCCTCACTGTCCACCACTACCTCGACGGAGCATATCAGGCGTCTCTGCATGCAGACGCTAAGCAT
Organism: Lissotriton vulgaris; assembly: GCF_964263255.1. Classification (NCBI taxonomy): domain Eukaryota; kingdom Metazoa; phylum Chordata; class Amphibia; order Caudata; family Salamandridae; genus Lissotriton; species Lissotriton vulgaris. The sequence continues at coordinate 2,082,366,551 of NC_141687.1, forward strand.
CCGGCCATTATGCTGCTGAGACGGGATCCCATTGCGGCCCCTCTACGAGTAAATTAAGGTAAGCCCTTGAAACAATCCCGGCTTCCTTTAGGATTCAATCGAGTCCGGTATAGCTGTCTATATAATTCATGTGCGCCCTCGGTATTTTTATTGCAGGCTCGCACGGAAAAGGCCCTTATTATCGAGCGCCTTGCGTGGAACAGACCCCCGGTTACGGTAATTAATTGCCTGCACCAATCGCCAATCGCTACCTCTCGCCCCTCACTCCCAACTATCAACCAATGTCTTTTTGTCCACAGGCTACAACTTTTAATCTGAAGTCCCACATCGAGCCCACGCTCAATACTAGGCTCCATCGGTAATGTTTTTTCTTCACTGCACCTTAGTCGCCACCCTGATACCACTGTAGCAATCGTAACTGGATTATAATGCCTTCCTTCTAGGTCACAATCAACTCGACCTTTTTGGCCGGTTTTTATCCTCATTTCGATTCCTCCGAATCGTCACCCGGTAATTATGGGTTTTCAATTCCAATTTTCCTAAATGCTATTTATCTGCCACACGCCAATAATGACCTTAACAACTCCATACAGGCATCAACTGTAACCGGAACTGTTTGGCATTTGAAACTGTGTTCATCCACGACTGGCCCACCCAGCCCGGCTCGTGGTAATTACCCAATTCTTACTGGGCTCCCAATTTCACCCCAGGCATCAATCACCACGTTAACTCTTCTCCCAACACTATATTCCCCGCCACTTAGCACCAAAATGAACGCGGTATGCCTTGTCTCGGTCTTCTGCACCCCAAACACGAGCACATTGAGATCCGTGCCCTTTGGGAACACACAACTGCATGTGCACATGTTGCATTTTGCATGACAAAAACGGTTGTTGACGAGCACTTTAGCCTTTTAGCACTCATTCTGTAAATATTTGGTACAGAAATTTTTCTTTTCTTTCTCTTCCTGTTTATTCCCTACAGGCTCACTTAACAAATCAGGCAAAGTCAAATTCTAGTCCTGAAGATGATCCCACTATATTATTGGAGATAGGGATCGAAACGTTCGTCGACTGTTTTGCAGTACTGCTTGTTGTATGATTTTTTACTTTCTCGGCAGTTACTGTGGGTTTGTGCTTATTCAAGAATTTCTTGCATTGTATTATAAGCCACCCTGTTCTCCCTGTTTGCCTGTGAATTCTTTGTCTTCTTCTTTTGTATTGTCTCCCCCTGACTTGGTACAGGCTTGTGCCCAGTTATCAATGTGCGAATTGTTTTCGCTTTATTCTGTTTATCCTTACTATTTTGAAAATAAATACTTCTAGGTCCGGCTGGACACTGAAGAAAAAAACAGTCTTTATCTTTAGCCTGTGAAAATCAATCCTCTAGATATCATAAAAAAGCTAGGTCCTTTGTAACATAAAAATAACTTGTCTCTTTAAGTAACATAGCAACTTTTTGCCTTTTATCTTTATCATTGAGACCACACACGTTGTCGCTAGCTTAATGTCAATATTAGTGTTTATGTTAGTACCCATTCCAGCTAAAGATACTCTCACCCATCATGCAGTTCCTTTCGACTCCCGCTGCGGCCTTAACTGCTCTATTAGACCCCCCACCCCTTACAGGCAAATAGGTCAGTGCTGACCTATGCATGGCTGCTTCCTAGACCCTCGGAGTGTCGCAATCCCTCCCCCTCCCTATTTACAAAACCCTTACCGCATACTAAGAGTGTGCTTTTTCCACCTTGTACTAATCCTACAGACAACCGACAAGAAACCCCCCCTCCCAACATCTCTTTAAAAGCCCCTTTGTGTCCAGCAAAGTGTCCCAATTCAGTAATAATACATCTTCTACATCTCAGGAGACTTGGCTACCCGTCCGGGAACCCCCGCCTTTTTTTCTCCTTCATTTCATCCAGATAGGCTTGTGCCTTAATCTCCGAGAAGAACATCCTTGTCTGTCCTTCTACTATTATTTTAAGTCTTGCCGGAAATAGCAGATAGGCCTTGTATCCTTTCTCCTGGAATGGATCGATCATCTGGCGTAACCTCCACCTCCTTTCCACGGTGACGTGGCAAAAGTCGGGTTGTGCGAAGAAGGTTATTCCCTTAAACATGCAACGATCCTGCGGCTTAGCCCTGTCCATAATTTCCTGCCTGGCCAAGAAATTCCCCATGAACACCAACATAGCTCTTGGCTTGTCTTTCTGTGAGCCGTTGCAGGACTTTTTTTGCGTTATCAAAATTCTATCATAATTCATCCAACAGAGGATGAATTATGATTGAATTTTGATAACATTATCAAATTTTATGAGTAATTTCACGCTTTGATATTCATGATTCTGCACAAGTTAATGATCCACATCATATCTACTCAAACAGATACACAACAGTCAATTTGTAACAATATTGTGCAGCTCCTTTGCTGATAATGGTACTAACATATACTGAGTATTATCTGACATCATATAAATATGCCACTAAATATCCGACCATGTTCCCAGTTCATCAAGAATACTCCAAGTTTCAGAGAGCTTGTTACTATGCAACCATGCCATTCATGAATGTTGTTTCCTTTTGTTTCCTTTTGTGTATGCAAAATCTATTCATCTAGATGCATTATCTGTCAACATGTAACCTTATCTTGTATTACCTATGCTGCAATTGCATAGGCATCCACCGACAGTTCTAAGATACAATTTCAGTATCACATGAGTGATTGTCCAGACTCATCCAAGCAAACGTCTTGAGAACTCTACACTGCAGTGGACTTTTGACTAAGTAACCATGTTGTACATGAACATTGTTCACTTGTTTAAATAGTCTGTTAGATCATGTATTCATTACTAGTATTGATATGTTCTTCAAATATTCTATTTTGGAAATTGTACTTGTAACAAAGTACCACACCATTTTCTGTGAGCCATTATCTCAGAAACGTTGTCCTCAATTATTAAATCGCATGGCTATGATCACTGTAAGCGATTCTTCTTCATTAAGCTTGGAAAGCCTAGCACTCACACATGCATTGGCCATTTTGGTAGTAAGGAAGAGGGATACCCCTTGACCATGCATGTGATAAGTAGGTGCCACATACTATTTATCTGTACCTAGTCCATCAGTGAACGGTAAAGAGACACCAGAGCTTCCTCCAAGAGATAGTTCTGAATTAATCAATCAGGTGAGGGTTGCACTTTTCTTCTTTTTAATCAAGTGCTGATTCTCAGAAATGGGAGACGAAGTTAATGATTCGAACTTCTCCCTCATTACTGTTTTGATCCCTAGATGCGACTTCTGTGGTGGTTGAAAATTAGTTTTGAAGCTTATACTTTTCATGTTCATATGGTGAGTATTTCGTCACCTCATTTTACTCACAATTCACATGTTTTGTTTATGGTGAATGTCTGGACTACTGACACATATTTTACCTTGCCCCATAGAGGTGTTTTTTTCAATGCCCACAAAGAGATAAAAAAGAAGTTTGGGAGGTTTGTTTTTACCAGGAGGGCACAGTGAATCTCATCTGGAATTTTCCATAAATAGAAATTGCATTTTTATGAGCACATCACTTTTCGACTGCGGATGTGTGCTGACTCCTGAAAGTGTATGTGCATTTGGCTAATACCTGATTGACAGATTTGTCTTACCTATAAGTCTTTAGTATATGGTACAGCCTGTACCGAGGGCTAGTAAGTTAAATGTCACTGGTGAACTGTACCACTTATTGTGCCACTGCTGGAGCGACAATAAAAATACATGCCTCTAGGTCTGCCACTCGAGCCCAGTCAGGTAACTTTTGAAATGTCAATGCCACATGGCAAAATAAACCCTTTTCCCAAGTAAAAACCTTGCTTTTTTAATATTTACATTTCACCCCAAAGGAAGATACATAAGGCAGGGTGCTAAATATTAAAAGCAAGCACATGTTCCTTTTACATTTTACATGTCTTGAAAGAAAAAACCCATAATTGTTGTTTTCATTGTAGCAGGGCTGAAAATCCAATTTTCAAGCCTGTAGTTACACTGGCCCACAAGCTAAGTGCTAACTTCTATTTTGAACCGCATAACAAAGCACTCTGAGGTATCAAATTAAACAATACATTAAACCTAACCTATTGCTGAAGTCGGAGTTAAAAGAAAGTTTAATGCAAACATGGCTTTAGAAAGTTAGCACTTTCTTGCCCCAAAGTTCTGGTAGCTATTGCTGATTTACTACAGCAATTGTCACCCAAGAGAGCCTTCTGTTCTCCTGCCAGGAGGTGTGACGTGTTTTTAGGAAGGGTAACCAAAGGTCTGTTGAAGAGATGAGGTGTGACCTTCTACTGACAGGATGGCCATTGGGCAGTGCCCACAGATGTCCCAACTTCAAAGGGGCTACCACCTCAGAGAGGCAAATGTGAGTAACACCTTGACTTGCCTGCTCATTTTTGACGGTAGACAGGCTGGCAGCTCCTCCAGAGGGGGAAGACCTGTTTCAGAACCTGTTTTCCAGGGGGGGTCACCCTTTTTCGGGACACACATCAGGTTTGTACCCCTAGCTCTGACACAGCGAAGAAGAGTCCTGCCGTTTCTGATTTAGGCAGGGAGATGTACTATAGAATTGTTTAGTGCCAATCCCACAGGAAATGATGTATGAGTTAGTAGTGGTGCCTCATGTAAATTGTTGCCCCATTGGCTAAGGAGCCATCCTCACACACAAACTCAAAATAAGCATAATAGGGGTAACATTGGCTACCAGCCTCAGAACACTGTTGGTCAGAAGGGGAAGAATTGGAACTGCACCTGCTGAACCTGTGGAGAAAAGAGAGCTGCTACACCTGCTGAACCAAGACAGGACTTCAGAAAGAGAAGGGCGGCTCCTACTTCAACTGCATGATGATGGACCCCAAGGGCTGGACCTGCTCCAATGCATGCCAAAGACCAGTGAGTAAACTCCATGGGCTAGGTGGCTAGCCTCCTATTAAGCTTCATGGTAACAAAAGATGCAGGAGCCTTCAACTGCAAAGTGCCCAGCTGACCTGTAGCCAATGGAAATACCCTGGACTCCACTAGTATAGCCCGTGAGATTGAGTCCTAGCCCCCAAGAGGTCCCTCTTTGGTCCTGGATCCTTGGCTGGTGCTAGACAATATTCTTTCTCCCAAGCGAACTGCAACTTGCAACCAAAGGCTAAAGATAACAGTTTGTGGGCACAGATTGTGAGACTCATAAACTATATCTACTTACAGGTTCAGGTAGCCGTGAACAACGTTGAGAATCAAGCCTTCACCAGACCACTGGAATTTGCCGCTCCATTTATGTTGTGCCAAACATGAGCCTCATGCTGCAAAGAATCCCACCGATCTCACCGTTGATGTGAAAAGGAACCAAAAAAATCATAATGGAACAACTTTGACTGGCACCAACCCTGCGTTCACATGGGAACCTCCCCCCAAACACTTGCATTTGACACACATTTAAACTGCACTCACCAGAGGGCTTCCTGAATTGTTTTTGCCGCATCTAAGGATATCTGCACAAGAGGGACATTCCTTGTGGCTGCAGTTCCAACCCCGAAAACCTCTTTTCCTCCTGGAACGAGGATGACGCATTGCCCAGGACTACAACACCTAGAGGGCAGCGCTGTCTCGCAAGAGAAGAGGAGGAGCTCTAGACGTCACAGGGAGGATAAGAGCTGACTGGGGATAAGGTGGCGCGGGACGTGCACGGGCTCGCCCGGGCAAAGCCCGGGCCAAGGGCTGGCCCGTCCTTGCCCGTCATTGGCCTGAAAAGGCTGGGCCATTCCCCTTTCGAGTGACAGTCGAGTTGTCCGCCGGCCAAGACTCTGGCAATCTACAAGGTACTTATAACCTGCACACAATTATTAAAAGCTGCGATTGATTGGGAGCTACAAAAGGCTGGGGAAAAACCTATGGTAGAGTGTTAGATAGGCCACCTGTAGCTCGCAATACATGAAAACTGAACACCGTATTGCAACTGGACCAAATTGGACTTATATTCACCCTACTATTGTAAAAAAAATTGGTATTTGGTATTTTCCTTATCTTATTCAAGCGATACTAGTTTAATATATAGCTAATTGGGCTATAGAATGGTTAGCACACTCATTTCTTGTATTGTAAGCCCATCTTCCCCTAACCCCGATTAAAAGTATAGACCTGACATAAAGGGGGAGGTTTAAGGGCAGGAAATATGGGTAAAAGAAAGGCTGAATCTTTCAGCAAAACGTGTGCGGGCGTGGACGGGCAGCAGACACTGAAAACCTATCTCACCACCACAATAGGTGAGATTGAGGAGCAAATAAGTTCAGCGGAGGAAAGCATCCCTCAAGGGCGGCTGAGCACGCTCGTAGTTAATACTGAAGAGCCCGAGGAATATATAAAAATGGTGACATCTAATAACGAGGAGCCTAATCCCAAAGTAAATGCAAATGGGTGCGTACAATCCATTTTAGAGGATATAGAGGTGTGCAACTTAGATCTTGAAAACCAGCCACCCCCCAAGCGACAGAAAAAGCCTGTAGACAGCCCGGTGACTAACAGCACCCCTCCTACCAGAAAGAAGAAGGCTATAGTCAGGGTAACGGATGGAAAACGGCTCTAAGAATAAGTAAAACGCCATGCCAGAACCCTACAGGTGATCAGAAAAACGAGCTTGTGAGATTAAGGAAAGAGATGGGTGAGTTTAAAGACACTGTAATGATGATTCTTGAGAAACTTTTAGTAAAAATGGAAAAAAGTTGAATGCTATATGGGGGATAAGGTAACAGTATATAGTGCCAGTGTTAAGCAGGCTGAGACTAGAATTATTAATGTGGATACGGAAGATAGTAGGAGGACACAAATAAATGGCCTGAAGGTAATACAGAACCAATATCAGTGTCTGATGACAGAGAATGTAGTGTGGCATATGAAGTTCCTGCTGATAAACCATCATTCACGAGCAGGGGTAATCATAAGGGAACCACCCAAAACAAAGAGGAGTGTAGACCAGGGTTAATTAACCCAAGATTAAATGGGAAAAGCACGTATCTGGACCTGCCACATGCTGCCTTCCCCTATGTAGTGATAATTGCTAATGTACCACAGGTAGTGAATGGGGAAAATGAAAGCTGGCAATCACTCCGCAAAAAAACAATGCATTGGGTGGGGGAGTAAACAGGTCTGACAGGAGCAATATTTGAAAAATGTAAAATGGTCAGGCGGGTTGCTTGGGTGGGAAGGGACCTGAAAGCTACAAGAGGCGATTGTATTGTACTGACACTTAGCGTTCCAAGGCTGATACATGCTATCCTTGTCAGGACTGGAAATTACTTGGGAAGTAATGAGCCTAGTATTCTCCTGCTAGGCTTTTTCTATTGGGGCCAAATTCGCCGTGAACAAGGAGCCCTGAAGAGGGGGGCATGTAACGATAGGCAGAACTGGAATGTGGTACCGTTGTCTAACAGATTCAAACCTCTGATAAATTTGGAAGACATTGATTGACTGCCCGGGGATGCTAAATTGGGGAAGGGGTATGCCAATCAACTAACCGGGGAATATGGGCACTCTGGAAATTCCCTTTGTAGGACTAATCTAAATTATACTGGAAGTCAGGAAATATGCCTAGATCTTGTGGCAAAAGAAGTCGATCCAGAGAATATAAAAACTGCAATAATGGAAAATATAACTCCTATGGAGGAGGTTAGCCATTCAACACATAAATGCCCAAACTTGGGTATAATGTTTTGGAATATTGCAGGACTGACTAGTAAAATGGCAGATCAATACAGGCTACAGTTTATAGCAGATTATCCCATTGTTTTTTCCAGGAAACTTGGGAAGTTTCTGAAGCCCATTTGCAAGGTTATCGGACCTTCCATACTCCGGCAGTTTGCAATGAGCACAGACCTAATAAGGGTGGATTATGCACTTATATCTCAAATACCCTTGGCATACAAAAAATAAAATCGGAATACAAAGCGGAACATAACCAGATTATAGAACTATGAGTAGGTGTCTGGTGCTGATTCATTTTTACAATAACATCCCTCGGAATAATATGCTGTGTGTTTTAATAAGATTACAACAGGAATTAAGTAAAAGACTGGAAACATTAAAAGGGGAAGTGTATTTTATTTGGGGTGGGGATTTTAATTGCACCTTATGTCAGTTTTATCATGAGGGATGGGTGAAAAGAAAGGGGAAATAATACCACATTTCATGCACACCGCACTGGGGAAGAAATTAAATGAAATTGTACTACAATTCGATCTAGGGTATTCCAATGATATGTGCACCCCGATGATGGAATTTGAGCCCAACTATAATGGGAGGGACTGTAACTCAACTATTGATTTTGTCTTGACGTCCAGTAAATTAGGTGGTGAGATATCTATGTTTAAGACACATAGCATACTATATAGTGGCCATTACCCTTTAAGTATTAACTTCAATGCGGTGCTTGGTATATCTGGGAGTTGCAGAGAAGGGGATAAATATGGCACTGACATAACACTTGCTAGCCTTAATGGATTCTCGCTAAAATGGAGCAAGGTTGAACCCCAGCCTTTCCTGGCCCAACTTATAAAGGAGCAGGAAACGGATGTTACCATTTGCCTAGAACAGGATAAGGAGGGTAAATATGTTATAGAGGCTTTCCTTAACATATCAAATAAAATTAGGCGGATGTTATTTGTGACACTTAAGCAGAAAGAACATATTAGGAAGGAAAAAGTATGGTTCGACAAGGAATGCAGTAATGCCCATAAAAATCTTAAGAGGGTTCTGAAAATCAAACCAAAAGTGATGGTGGACATTAAACATGCTAGGCATATCTATAAACAAGCTCAAAAGAGGAGAAAACTGGAACTAAGAACAGAAGCATGGCAGAACCTGCGCAAGGCCAGTGAAAATAAAGATAATACTGGGTTCTGGAATATAGTCAATGCACCTTTTTTATCCATGGGAGAAACAGATATAATAGATGTAGCAATTGTAGAGGGTAGGTGGGTACAGTATTTTAGTGGTCTCTATAATGATAGTGTAGGGGATGAAGATAGGGTAGATATGAAAGAGGTGGAAGGTGAAGCAAGGGGCGAAATAAGGGATGTGGCACATGAAAAGATAATGCAAGACAAGATTTTTCCCCTGGAAATAATTTTTACTACGGACGAAGTAACAAAAGCAATAGCAGATAGTGCGGCAGGCAAAGCGCCTGGCCCGGGAACATACCAGTCGACATCTACAAGTATAATACTTATCTATGGGCCCGCTCTTAACGAATGTCCTTATGAATTGCATGCAATAGGGCTTTATTACCACTTGGACTGATTCAATAATCATACCAATTTTTAAAAAAGGCAACCGAAATTATACGACATGTTACCGCCTCATATCCCTGCTTGATTCCCTCCTGAAAGTGGTTGGGAAGGTAATCTTGAACAAACTACAACTCTGAGCTGATGAAATTGGTGTATTAACAAAATTTACAATATGGCTTTCGAGCAGGCCTCAGGACAGTTGAACAAGGTCTGAATTTGAGTCTGATTATTGATAAGTACACCGTAGCAAAAAGTGGTGATATATTTCTGACATTTGTTGACCTTAGTTCAGCATTTGACTGCGTAGTACACGAAAAACTGTGGGGCACTTTGCTGGACATGGGTGTCGAATCAAGTATTCTGTTGTTCCTAAAAGAGCTGTACAGGGATGCAAGTGCAAGAGTTAGGTATGGGAAACAGAGGGAATGCTCTAAAAGATTTAAAATAAGCAAAGGAGTGAGACAAGGGTGCGTTCTCGCCCCATTTCTTTTCACTCTTTAAATAAATAGCGTAGGTAAACATCTGGCAGAGCACCCAAATGATCACCCAGTAATTGATGTTTGTCCCATACCTATCTTATTATATGAGGACAACACAGTTTTAATGTCCAGGACACAGAATGACCTCCAAATTACACTCACACAGTCTGTAGAATGCATGCAGGACAGGGGTCCTAGGGTAAATTTTAAAAAAAACTTTTAGTATGACATGTGGGAAGGCGTCTTTTAAAAAGAAATGTAGTGTTTTTTTTAATAAACAGAAAATTGAGTGCGTCAATAGCTTTTCGTATTTGGGCATAGTCTTTGCGAGTACAGGAAAATGGGGGACTGCTATACAGTCTAGAAAGCAAATGATGCTGAGAGCAACTGGGGGGGGGTAACTAGTTTCGCTGGAAAATTGGGCTGTAAGCCAATCCCAGAGATGATATCTATATATAAAGCTAAAAGCATTTTCACAGCAGTGTAGAGGGCTGGCATTTGGGGTCTAGCCAATGCTAAGAGTTCACAACAATGTGAGAATTTGTTTTTAAAATATCTTCTGGTGGTACCTAGCTCCACCGCCAACTTCATCTGCCACCTTGAATTGGGTCTGTCACATATAGGAGATATCATTAGGACTTATCCACTCTTACTGTGGCACAAGCTCTGGGCTGTCAAAAGTTAGATTGGACATCCGGAATATTTCGAAGACCCTAAGATTATGAATTCTATCTCCAGGAAACAACTAAAAAAGGAATATATGATACACCTGGAAGATAAAAGATGGTCCCTAGAGAGAGGGAATTAATCAGTCATGGCAAATTATGCATTACTAACAGCCCAGGAATGCAGACTTATTTATTTCAACTCTGGGGCAGCTATGATCGTATGTTGGTGACCCGGTTCCAACTGGGCATAGTATTTAGACTAGTTACCTTTCATGAGATCAATGACTGGTCGCGCGATCTTAAACCCTGTCCCTGTGGCGATGTCTCAAAACAATCAACTATTCACGTCACATTTTTCTGTAAATTTTATATTAATCTGAGCAAAAGATTTTTAATACCATTTTTAAGTAACAATGGCTTGAAACAGTGCAATAATGCCCTTATGTTCCTACAACGAATGGACACTGAATTATGTATCAGTGTGATGGTCTCCTACTTGAAAAATGTAATAAGATTCAGAAGTTCAATGTAGGGTATCCATCGTATAAATTAAATAAGGTGTCACAACAAAATCTGTAAATACTGTTAATAGTAGTATAAATTATAGGAAATTAATTGTAATGGCCTAGTTTAATTAGCAATACTATAAGGTGACTAGATATGATTTTACTGTAAATGCTAAATTGTGTTCCATTGTTTTTTGTTTTTTTTGGACTGTGATGAAATAGAAGTAGCCGTGTATGTAATGTAGATGTTTAATGATGTTTTAAATTTGTGCTTTTATGGTTTTTTTTATAACAAAATCGAATAAAGCAAAATTTGATTTGATTTGATTTGAGTCTCATAGACTATCACTAAGAGTAAAAAACAGTGATTTACAATCTTTAAAACACTTTTTGGAGTGAAAAGCAGTGATTTATGAAAATCATGAAAAATCATAACTCCTGTTACTTTTGCCTGATTTTTTTATTTTGAGGTCTTTATAAAGATGTGGATATAGATGACATAATCTCACCCAAACTAGGGAACTCATAACTAGGAGACTGTACAAGCAATTTACAGTTGTACTCCTGGATGCTTCCCAGATATGGATCCCACTAATCAAGCGTACCAGGCTAAGGAGTTGAACATTTATACTATATGAGTACATGAATGTATGGTAATCCCATAAGGGGTATCTTCTTCCAGGAGTGTTGGATTTATTTTATGGTTAAGTCTGTTTATGTAAATTGTACAGCATTTCTTGAATAATGATCTGTAACCCTTCTTCCGGAGCTCATCCTGGGCCTAGATGTTGGTGAAATTTAGGTACAGCACATGCACCATTCAGATGCACCCTCCACTGAAAAAGAACACACATGCTGCAGGTACTGTCCCGCAAGGGCTGACAGTTCCCACAAGAATTTGGGCAGTTTAAAAGAAGTTAAAAAAGAATGTTAAAAAAACATTAGCTTGATTTTAAGAGGCACTCTAAGGAGAAGATTGAGCAGACAACCTCAGGTCAGCATTATTCATAGGGAAATATGAGCATAGAACAACTCATGGCAACTGAAGAGCAGATGACAGTTATTACTGCACCTGAACTTGTGTGTGGAATTCAACATAAAGACACTGCATTGCTTGAGGATGAGTGAACCATAGAAATTGAACATAACATACAACTGCGTATAACTAAGAGATTATCTGTTCTTCTTTAGAAATGTGATTCCCTCTTCATGTAGTATTGCATACTCATTCACATATGTAAACCATTGTGCAAGATTAAACACAAGATGTCTGTCCTCAATAAACATATCACTGATAACAATGGTCTTGGTATAGGAGAAAAACCACACGCCAAGAATATTTTACCAAAAGTTATGTGATGTGTTGTGTACCATGTGAAAGGAAAGTATCATACAAATTGCAGTAATGTAAATGTAAATGGCTTTACAAAGTACCAAGAAGCAATGGAAGTATCCTTGGAGTTAAACATCATTGTAGATTCCTTCAAATTAGATGCAACCCCTAGAGACCCATAATAAAAAGCAGTAAAATGTTTGTGTCATGTCACACTCTTCGGCCGCTCAATATGGCACAAGTAATCCCCTGCATTTTCAAAACAAAACTGGAAAATGTTTCATGGGTACTTGCCGTTACAGTAATTAGCACATTCATCCCTATCCCTTAGACCACATACATATTTGGCCACACATAAACTATCATTAAATAAGCATGACTTTCAAGCTGTATCAATAATTCACATTGTCATGTCCAGTGAATACATCCGTTTGAGCTACAAAAGACACTGAAGAGTCACAGTCAATCCCTCACCATGCTATCCATTGTTGATAGCAGTACCATGTTTCCACAATACATAACACCACAAGCAATACAGGACTATGGCAACAGTAAAGATGAAACTCAATATACAGTCATCCCAAAAATAATTACCTGGCTGTCCTGGTGTTAACTGATTAGGTGGATGAAATCCTCAGCTTTTTAAATTGCATCATTAACTGTCAGAGACACTGTGCTAAGGTAGGGGAGAAAGGCTTAGCTGTTATGCATGTAGATTTGCAGGAGATAGAGGTCAGTCTTGGGATCTGAGGGCCATGGGTGAGCTCTTCAGAAACAATGACAGTTACCTTATGGGCATTGACAACACCCTGATGGACATTGAGGGTGCTGTAGCCAAAAAGTCTTCAGGCAGGATAACTCCATCCAGATTGAGATTAGAAAACACTTTGCTGATGTGAGGAAATCTCTGGAGGTGTTGTGTGCCAAGATGAGTGCCCTGAAAAGATTTAACCATCTCATAGCTGGTTCTATTGTAGCCATCACGACACAGATGGACAAGTCCAAAGGGGATATGGCATTAGTCCTTCACTGGACAGATCAATTGCTGAATGCCTGCCATTGGCGATATATTCATGAGATTGCACATTGCTTACTGTTTATCGAGTGGCATTCCATCTCACACAGCTTGGTAATTCAATGTGCAGCAATTATGTCATAGACAATTTTGGAGTTGCAAAGCAGTCACACACTTCCAGATTGAAGCACTGAAATTTGGATCCTAGAATACTAAAACAATGTTTAATGATGCAATGTGACCTACACTGTAGTGTGTTGAAGGCATCTTCTTCACGGGTGTTTCTTTTTGGCAAAGAATGTAATCATCTATGCTTCGAAGGGATAAGTAAGTCCCAAATATAAGCTCAATATCCTCTGATGCTGAATACAAAATGTGACATAAAAGAAATGTTCGACTAGCTGCAATATCAAGGCATCCTAAAGCCTTATAGTTCTGCAATGATCACCACTCTATTCCAGATTTTAAAACCTAACGTATCATATAGAATAGTTTTAGACTATAGAAACATAAACTCATGTCCACAAAATTGCTGTACAAAAAGCTCAAAGCACAGGACACATGACAAACCTGGTGCAAAAAAATCTAGACATTTGCAATGATTTTTTTAGCTGAAATATACAACCTTAATTCAAGTATCTGAGCATTTTCTCATTTCATGGATTGCAATTCTGTTTTGAGACTAGTTCTGGTTCATTTGCAGCATGCATTATGTAGAACTTACAGGAAGATCCTGAGGAGCTATCTTACATTGACGACATTTACATCATGGATGATGAAATATAACAACACCTGAGTAGGGTGGGCAGGATAGGTACAATGCTGATCACACAGGGTTACAAATTTAACTCTAAAAAAATCTAAATTGCTTACTTGATTGTGATTTTCCTCCAATATGAATTATCCAGTGAGCGTAGGGGTTTAGCACTTGACTTTAAAGCCCCAAACACATTACGAAAGTTGCAATCCCTGATGGGATTTGTACATCTCAGAAGGACTTACTTGCTACATAATGCTGAGCCCCTATGCTCCCTTATTTCTACCACAGTTTCTGGCATACGTTTGGCAGGAAAACACATAGCAATCTTGCATGGCCTCTAAGCAGACATCTTAGAGATTAATGGCCTGATTCACAAAGGTAACCTTGGACCAGAAGTCTAACTTTCGGTATTCACAAAGGTAAGTTGTGAGCAGTATCTTTATGCATATACTCGTAGGAAAATTTGGGCACTCAGGCAGAGTTTCTGCACTCAGGGAGAACTCTCTGCACTCGGGATGGAATCTCCACCGGATCACAGAGATTCTACTCCACCCTCAGAGTGGAATCTACACACTCGAGGCAGAATCTCCACACTTGGGGTGGATCTCTCCCTGAATGCTGAAGTAAATATACTACTTGTAACTTACCTTTGTAAATGCTGAAAAATAGTAAGGTTAGACAATTGGTCTAAAATTAGACTTTACCTTTGTGAATCGGGCCCTAAATATTTGCAGACTAAGGATACCAAAACAACCTAGTTATTAAAATTGTTTCCAGTTTATTGGCCTACATATACATATTTTACTATGAAACACAGAGGGTTTAAGAATTCCACAGCTAAAGCACACTTTTTTCCCAAAGAGAAAATTCTTACTGTGGCACAGATGGTCATTTTGAAAGAACATACTTTGGCACAGAGGAGGCTAATAATTATACGTTCTTCTAAACCTACACTAGAGGCGGCAACGAAAAGCAAGCATTCTTAATGCTCATTCCCTACACCTGTGTTGGATGTAGTGTGTCTTTTCTTTGAATATGATCTCACTGTGCGCTCCATAATTTCTCCAATATACACAAACTGTTCTACAAACTCCTAAGAGTTCACTGAGGACTAAAGGAGTGTTTTATATACAAATGGCTTTGCACAGACTGTGGTTGGTAATAAACAGAAACACTATGCAGCTTGCTCTGTGGTGCAGAAATGTTTGAAAATGGAAAATTCAAACTGTTCTACAATTACACAAAAATGATAGGCTGCATTGTACAGCTTGCAGAAAATCAGCCTTGCTTCTTGCACTACAAAAGGCTGATCCATCCGCTCTCACTAATAGGTTTGGAGATCATCCTTCCGTGTGCTAGAGCACAATGTCGATTTGGCACACTAGCCAACAAACAGATTCAGAAATTCAAAAGAGACACCTATTGAAAATTAACAGCTCTATGAAAAAGTAGCTGTTTTAAAAAACTATCTTCCTTAGGTCCATGTTCAAGAAACCAACGTCACATAAAAGTGACGGAATGCATGCTAATGAAAACCGTGCAGCTGGCATAGCCACAAAGGCAGTGGTTCATACTTTTAAAGTAGCAGTGGTAACCAGATCTCAAACCACAATTGACACATACATTTTGGCCCCCATACAAGCAACAGCGAAAGGTGAAAAGCCTCCATATGGCTTTCCCTATAAATGCTACTGTACCTTCAATCAAGATAACACACCAGCGGGAGATAGACAAGTTCCAGAACAAGCTAGATTATTTTTAATTAAAGGAGTTAATGAGGGGTTAGCAGCTGTGTACATTGGTGTGACTGCAACATGGTGCAGAATAGAGGTAGGTGACCATACTTACCTAAGAAAACTAAAAACTACATACAGCAATGTAACATCTGCCCACAAATAAAATGTTTGATTGTTCCAAGACCAGCACAGACTTCATTTACTATCCACAATTGCTCATTTGGGATACTTTATCTTGACTATATCGGACTAATCGATTCACACTCCAGATTCCTAGATTTGTCCAAAAAAGCATGCTGAAGTCTGAGTGGTCATAAAGGACTTGCTGTGCATGGTAGCAATGGATGCAGTTCATACTTTTCATTCAGACAATGGTCTTGTGTTTGCTGCAAATGTATTCAGGAGTGCTACTTCTCATATGGCTGAGCTGTTCCCATGAAGAACAGGGTCAAGACTGATTTGCATATGACTGGGTCTAAACTGGGGTGGCATGGAGAGCAAAAGAACAATGGTTTTAACCCAGCTCTCTTGACTAGGGGTGAATGTATGATTTATTCAGCAGTCCGTCCATCATTTGTGTAACACACACAGAAAGTTGTCATCAGGCACAAGGAAAGTTAATAGCCCATTGGCTAGTTAGTTGCCAGCACCCTCTAAGCTCCTAGCATGCTTAAATGTGGCACCGCTGGCACTCAGTGCTCACATCACTACTGTATTGGAGAGGAAACTGAAAAATGACTGCCCTGCTGTTCCCTAAACCCTGTAAAGAGAGGCTGAACCAAATGCTAAACCTGCACCTGAAGACTAGCAAAGAGTTGACTGTGCCTGCAAAACCTCACTTGTGAAAAAGTAAGCCTTGAGTACAAGACAGAAGGAGTGATTTCAAGATTCAGTTTACTGATTCCCTGTTACAGCCACAGCTCCATAAAAAATAAGAATCCTGCACCCTTCTGAGCTCACCATCACAAAATTCTGACTGCTGTTGGATGCTGAGGTGCAGCTTGGAAATCTAAGTGCTGACCTTGACAAGGTGCCCCTGAGTTCTCTGGTTTCACAGTTAGGCACTTTTTTGTGAATTTGGGTACTTATAATGTCAGGACATCTAGTCAAGTGAAGGAGTATGAAAGTAGGAACTGGAAGACTTTTGTACGGAAAAGAGGCGGGTCGCACTTGCTTAAGTTCGAGGAGTGCTTCTCCCCTGCTATGCAGGTAGAGGAGAATTATGCCTCTCCCTGCTCGAAGATCATTTCGGTCCTAGACGTATCCGCTCCTTTAAAACATCATAGGAGTAGGGGGAGACCTTCAGCCCCCTGGTTCATGGATAGCCTTAAGAGCCTGAAACTAGAATGTGAACAAGCACAGGGGAGATGGAGACACGGATACCTGGATACGGATAGGCTTTCTTGGAAAGCTAGGCTGATGGTTTATAAGAAGGAAATCCATAGGGTCAAGGCAGCACACTTCTCTAAGGTGATTCTTGTTTTACAGTGTGTTTTACAGTGAGTGATGAAAGGTTATACTGGTGTATGATGACAATACATTGTAAGTTTATTATGCATAGTTAATTAAAACCAGTGCAAAGCGTATTACAAACAGTAAACATAAAATAAAAAGTAAAAAATAGACATTAAAAAATCATTAAGATTTGTGCATTGTTATCGTCGTTAAAAAGCATACACAGAAAAACCCAGTCTGATTAGCAAGGAGCAATTGTCTTTAAGGCGGGGCAGCATATTTCTGTGAGTCCTGTGGGCCGCCTACATGTTGTCTGTGTCAATGTTCGGAAGTTTTTTGTTTTGACAATTTTTGCTCGATCATTGCAAGGAACTTAACGTATCTGCAATTCAGTTTCGTGTTCGAAGGGTTCAGGCAGGTGAGAACCGCTTGCCTTCTTGTGCGAGTTCCTAGCTGCTTAAGCTGGGCCTTTAAGAGCTGTTGACGGGCTGGCCGTAGCTCTTCCCAAAGGCAGGTCAAATGAAGTATATCGCCCTTGTCTGTTTTGCAAAACGGACAAACTTCGTGGCCATTTCTCCTGAGCCATGGTGGAAGATACTCTCCGCTGGGCAGAACCCCTAGTCTATGTTTCAAGAACTTCAGTTTTATTGTCTTAGGATAACCCTGGCTGAAGTAGGGTTGTGGTGTCAGCGTTTTATAAGAGTTTAATGACATCCAGGCATGGTTTCTTTTGGCGAATGTGGCCTTGTCCTCTAGTAAGGATAGTGCTTTAACAGTTTTCCAGACTAGTTTTTTAAATGAGTTGTGCCCGAGTTGCATGTCCCAAATCACAGTTAGATTAGTGGCCACCAGAGCAGTCTTCAGGTAGGATCTTGCCTGAGATGTATCCCTATTTTGGATGTCTTGCCATAGCAGCGAGTTTAGAGTGTTGGTGGGGGCCGAGCGGAGTTTGTGGCAGCAGTTGATGTACGCTCCCTGTCTGGCAAGGGCTTGCTTTTGCAATCCAAATTCCAGCCTAAGTTGGGCCGGCGATGTGTAGGGAGGAAGGGAAAACATTGTTCTGTAGGCTTTTGTCTGGATTGTGTCCAGGTTCTTGGAGTGTCTCCCACGCAGCGCCTCGCTGCCATAGCAGATAGAGGGGAGTAGCTTGGCCTGGATAACTCTCAGATAGGGGGTTAGAATTGGCCCCATCAGTTGATTGGCTATTTTTTTTAGTGTGACGGCGATGCACGCCCCTCTCCTTTGTGCTTCCTGCTTTTGTTGTGCAAAGGTGCCATCTCTGTCGAAGAGAACTCCCAGGTATTTATAAACAAGTGCCAACTCTATTTTTTGACCGCCTAATGCCCATGTCTTCTGAGACTTCTTCTTGGTGTTGATCGACATGGTGCGTGTCTTGCTCAGATTTATTTTAAGCTTGTTTTCCGTGGCATAGCTGTGCATTTGGATCAGAAGCTGCTGGAGGCCGATGTAGGTGTGGCTAAGTAGCACAACGTCGTCCGCATACAGCAGGTTGCTCAAAGTTTTCCCCCCCAGCCTCGGGGAGTCGGAGTTGCATATGTTGAGTGTGTCTGATAAGTCTGCCATAAACGGATTGAATAATATTGGGGCAAGCACGCACCCTTGCTTCAGGCCTTTGGTGGTACGAACTTTAGATGACAGGTGTGTGCCGCCTCCTAGCTTCACCTGCATCCAAGTATCAGAGTGTAGAAGCTTCAACATGCTTAGAATCGGCCGCGGTATTCCCCATTGTGTCAGTTTCCCCCAAAGTCTGCCTCTCTCGATGTTATCAAACGCTGCACTGAAATCGATGTAGCACATGTGCAGCGGCAGTTTTTTTGTTTTTGCTGCATCGATCATTAGAGAGATGGCCAGAATATTGGTAGCTGTTCCAGTATTTTTCCGGAAACCGGTCTGGTTCAATGGTATTATCTGATTTGTATCCGCCCATTGCGCAATTTCCTCTAAGAGAGTTCCCGCAAAGTATTTTGCCTCGTTATCGAGGAGGGCTACTAGTCGGTAGTTATTAGGGTCCGTTTTGTCGCCTTTTTTTAATATGGGGACAATCGTCGACCCTCTCCAAGATTCTGGGATTTTGTTTAAGAGTCTTACTTCCGCAAATAGCGGTTGCATATTGGTAGCCCATTCTGTGATTTTTTCCTTAAATAGGGCTGGCGGAATACCGTTTGGACCCGGAGCGCCTTCCTTCCTGCCCTTGCGAATCTGTTTTTTTATGATTGCTGTTTGCTGGTCGGCTGTTGTATCCAAGATGTTTTTGGGTGGGCTTTGCTCTCTCTTGATCAGGGCCTGCAGCGTGAACGTTGTGGAGTTAGGCTCTGTGGTGTTCGTTGTTTGCGCTCCTGCGTGTTCCGGCTGGTCATTAAAGTGGCTAGAGAGGTAAGTGATCCATGACTCTTCCAGAATATGCGAGCCTAGTTCTTTATGCTGTGGTCGTAGGATCCTGTTTGCTGATTGCCAGAAGCGTGCGCTGTTGCTACTTTAGCTGTCGTGTAGTAATTTTGCCCATGTCTCATTTTCGGCATATTTCTTTAAGTTCCATTTTATGCTTTTGAGCTCAGTTCTTTGTTTCTTCAACACTGTCCGAAGCTGAGTGTTGTCAGGGGCTGATCTGAGCATTCGTAAGGTCGAATTTACTAATCTTTTATGCTGCCTTAATTCCATTCTTGGTCCTTTTTTTGAGTTGGTTTTACTGCTCACATTGTTCAAGTTAGGTTTTGCCGTGGTCTTGGTTGCCAGTTCTTTTAGCAAAGATCCTGTGTATTGCTCCCAGTGTGGGATATGCCCAGCCGAAATTGGTTTGTGTATACTATATCGTTGAAGGGCAGTATCGGCCAGAGTTGTTAGGTTAGATGGTGTGCATTTGATCCTTTTTCGATTGATGGTGTAGATCGCCCCTAGCATTTTGTCTGGCCTAATTGTATTAGGCAGCTTTATTGTCAGGTGGCATTCCTGGGGACGATGGTCACTTTCTCCCTTGTCCCCCATTCTAAATTCCAAGATGTAGGGGAAGAGTGCTAGACTGGCAAATGTATAGTCCAAGATGGAGCTGGCTGTATGTGAGTAGAATGTTTCTACTGGAGGATGATCTGTCATGAATCTGCCATTTAATGCCCGGAGATTTAAATATTCTAAGTCTTTGAGAAAGGGATTATGTTGGTGCTTTCTCCTGTTTTGCGGGGAGCTTTGTGGTGGTATGGTGTAAATGTTATTCAGAGCCAGAACCTCTTCCTCTGCTGATGAACCAAGGAGATTTTGGTTGAAGTCCCCTGACAGGAGAAAGAGTGACTTTTCCATCTGGGAGATATACTCCGTGAGTTGATTGGAAATTGTGTTGGAGTCTTTACCTCTGTGTTTAGGGTGGACGTATGCATTG
The DNA here is from genome assembly GCF_964263255.1 of Lissotriton vulgaris. NCBI lineage: Eukaryota > Metazoa > Chordata > Amphibia > Caudata > Salamandridae > Lissotriton > Lissotriton vulgaris. Next base: position 2,082,387,195 of record NC_141687.1, read on the forward strand.
ACAAGGCATATCTCTTCTTCTGTGTTACCGAGCTTCAGTTTTATTTTTACTGTTAAGGTTGAGGATGTGGACGAGTTCATGTGAACTGCTGACGATATTGTTGTGTTGGATATGTATGTAGCCAGGCCTCCTGACTGGTGGCCAAAACTATTGGTTCTAACTGCTGCTGTTGAAAAGCCAGTGAAGCCTGTGATGTGTTGTGTGGATGTGAGCCAGGTTTCCTGCAGCATTACTATATCAAATAGAGAGATGTACTTTTGGAAGTCTGGGTCATCCATTTTTGAAGTTAGGCCGTTTATATTCCAAGAACAGATGCCTATGGATGGTGCACTGCCCTTTATTCCATCTCTCATTTGTTGGTGGCATCAGGCCTCTTCGGGGCGTATGAAGATCGTTCGAGAGAGAGTTTCTCTTGTTGTACGATGAGGTGTATCTGATTGTCACATGGATGATGTCATCAATGATGTCATTTGAGATGTCATCAATGATGTCATCAGGGATGTAACTGACCATGTCATGAATGATATAATATGTGACATCATCACCAGTAGATTGCGGGTGCAAGAGTTACAGTTAGTACATCTAACTATAACTGATGAATTTCAATGGTTTTGTATGAGTGAAATGTCCAGCTAACTATAACACTCCTGAAACCTATGTTTTTTTCAATGAATTTTTAAGGTTTTTTAAATGCTAATTTCTAACTATAACGTCTCTGAAACCTATGGTTTTTTCAGTGAATTTTAAAGTTTTTTTAAGTGCTAATCCCTAACTATAACAAGCCTCAAACCTATGTTTTTTTCAGTGAATCTCAAAGGTTTTTTAAATGATAATTTTTAAATATATTTTTTGTTTTATTTTTTATATTATATAAGTAAATTTTTTAATCTACTTATTTTTAGATATATTTTTTAAAATTACTCTTCATATATTTTTTCAAAATATTAAAAAAATATATATAAATATTTTTTTATTATTTTATATTCCTTTAAATATACTTATATTTTTCTTTTTTTGTTTGACAGTCGCGCACCCAAAGCGCACCCTTCTCGTTTACTGTGCGGAGCATATCTGCCATTTTAGGATTGATGTGTACGGTCAGCGTATGGTGTGCGATGACTCCGACTTTCCGGACGCTGACGCTATGCGACTGGTAAACGACATGTGGCGCATACGCGAGAAGTACCTCCTCTCATTGCAAGAACTGATGTTTTTCGTTATTATACACCTGTTTCAGCTCAAACTTCGGGACATGGCAGTTAATGCAGTATCATCATCATCAGAACATTCTGATACTGAAGAATGTGTGCCTGAACATCACCCTCCAGAGAAGTACACTTCCATTGTATGGAAGTTTTTTACTATCCCTCCGTGGCAGAAGAAGGTTAATGCCACCAAAGACACTTGCAAAAACTGCATGACGGTGCTGTCCAGGGGTGACCCTACAAAAAAATACTCTTATGGAACAGCAAGTATGAGGAGACATCTTCCGAAAAAACATCTGGTAAACTTTGCAAGAGAAGAAATGAGGAGACTAAGAGACAATGCTCCTGCACCACTGGCTGTTGCCAGTACATCTGGGACAACAGCTTCTACTTCAACATCTCCACCTGATATTCGTCCCCAATTTGGAAGACTCAGAATGCATTGTGTGCAATGCTACAAACTCATTTCATATGGAGAGCAGTCAGTCAAACTAGTTTGCCGTGCTGTAGACAACCACCGTTGCTAGTTTCCTTTTTTTCCCCCAATTGTTTACTTTTGTTTGTCCTGTTGACATTTTTTCCCTCTTTTAAAAAAAAAAAGAAAAATCCCCAAAAAATCCCCAAGAAAAGAAAACAACAAAAAGAAAAAAAGTTCTTTTCAGAACTAACTACTCTGGTTAAAGAAAGAGCTAAACTTGTATGCCAGTGTGTGTGAAAGTTTCGATGAATATATGTGTAGTGCATAATTAACTGAAAGAATGCATTTGTGATGTTTGGTGAATCCATTAGTGCAGAACCATAAGGAAGTGCTGCATCATGACACTGTAACGTATTTACCTACAGCGTGCTGAGGTACTTCCAAAGCACAGGGATGTAACATATGTACATAAAGATGTTGCAAGTCTGTGCTTCCCCCCGCACACCTGCTTAAACAGCAGCCATGTAGTGACACCATGGTGCAAGGATATCCGTGTCATGTGGAGATTATTTTTGTGCAGGAAGGGACACTTTGCTGCACAAAAAACAATCAGTAAAGGCATTTTTCTCCTTCAATATATGCTGTGCATTGTAGCATATATTGAAAGAGAAAAAATGAGAAGTGAAAACAATTCTCCTTGCTGTGCTTTGCTACACCAATTGGAGGATGGTTCAGCATTCACAAATATGATCAGATTTATGATTTTTGATAAAACTGGACATATGTCTTGTTCTATAACTGTTCTGTGCAAACACGCACAGCGAAACCTATAGAACGTCTTTTCAACGCAAACTGATGTGTATGATGAGATTATATTTACATGGAAAACATAAGGTATACGGAATGCCTTTTCCTAACCCTGTAAATAAGAAAGAGAGTTAATGGCTAGGCCAATTCTTATTATAGGAGCACATTTATGTACTGCCAACAGAGAACAAGATACATGTATAAGTACTTATGTTTTAGGAAACTTATAGCACATATTTATATATGATGGAAGAGAAGGGATGAGGCATACCGTGACGTGCAAAAACAGTGATGTGCTTTAAGTTAAATCATTTTATTTCTTATAATTCTAAAATTACCAGGACCTACAAGACCACCATGTGACTCTATTGTGTCCTATACATCTTATCATGCAGACAGGTGCTCTGAAGCTGTCTTCTATTTGATACCTATCTGCAATGGAATTTTCTGGCACAAATCTAGTCATCCATCTTTTTTTCAACTGTGTGGAAACACAGTCCATTGTGCATTTTAAGACTGACTTAAACTTACCACAGCAGTAATATATCTACAAAATGCTATTCATTTTATTCAGTTGTTTTCTATAATGTAAAGTATAGTAAATTCCATATTTTAAAATTAGGATCTGTACAAGAAAAGAAACAATAGTTATTAACATGTAATAATACATTTTTATCAGCACAGCATAATTTTAACATTTTGCAAAGTAATTTCTTTGCCTTTTTTGCTGATCTCAGAATATATTGAATTTCACTAGAAACATTGATTTCAATCATACTCATCACATACTAGCAGGCAAAAAAAAAAACAATCAATTAGATTGTTTAAAATAAAACAACAATCCATCCCCAGTAAAATACTGGATAATACAAATCACACATTTATAAAATGGTTGCTGCTAAGAAATGTCATAACTTAAATTTATCAATTTATAAACACTGTAAAAATATACACCGAGACAATGTGCAAGAAAAAGTCCATAATTCAACCTTTCCTTGAGGCCAATAAGAATTTTTGCACTCCTTTTTATGTAAATTGTCAATGGTAATCCTATTAAATCATAATAATAATTTCCTCAGGGGCTGAATTATCTTCCTAAAACTTTGGCTTTAAAAATATTAGGTAGGAATTTGGTAATTCGAAAAGGCAAACGTTGTTTGAAAACCAACTAAGCATCATTACAAGTGTCCAGCCATTGTCACATTTTAGATAGGCAGTGCAATGTCCAGATGTTGTGGAAGGATCATCATGGAAAATTATTGCTACTGCTACAAAAGTCCTTCCTGATATTGATAGTTGATGTGCTACAAAATGTTTTATTTAAGTTTCTAATTTTCTTCCATCAGCTGTACATTGTTGCAATATTAAAATTATATATTGTCCATATCTTTGTATAAATAAATATGACAACATTTCTGATTTGCCTTGGCTGCACTCCATGTTCTGATTTGCTGCTTTAACTACTGTATTGAGTGCTACATGTATACATACAATTTTCACAATGATGTTCCGATTTATAACAAAGGCAAAAAAGTTTTTCAATTTGTATACCTTCATTTTCCAATATGGTTAGCATATACATTAAAAATTCCAGAGCATCTTGTTGGATATTTTGCGTGAATTATGTAGAACCAGAACATACATCCAAAAGATTATCACAAACACTTTGTATTTTACTTTTATCAATTCTCAATTTTTCATAAACGCAATACAACAATAAACAAAATCTTTCTTCCCCATTCTCTATAATTTGCTGTTGCAAACCTTCAAGAAAAGACACCTGAACTATTTTCAAACTGGTAACTAACAATCTCTTCAACAGTGTCCTTTTTCTTTTTGCTTGCAATCACATCATTATCTTGTATTTTTCCCTTCTTTGTACCTTCACTACAGATATTCTCATACCTTCTTTTTCGACCAACCATACGCTTTTAAAATGTTCTTAACCTATTATACTCTCCAACACAGTTTGCCTCTGCAGTAATCTTAGTGTCATCAAAATGAATCAAAACAAAACCAGATAATGTTCAGATTTTTGACAAAGCAACATATGCCAGACCCTCTTTAACCCCTTGCATGCTGCCGCGATTCTGCGCCTGTGCGGCAAAATTGCGAGTGGGCGGGTTTATGATGACCCCCAGCCGTTATCAGCACACGAGCGCCATAGTGCATGACGGATAGGGGACGTCATCAGCATGCAAGGGGTTAAACACAGTATTTACAATGTTCACCAAAGCACTGTCAACACTTAAACCTTGAGATTTATGAATAATCACTGCATATGCCAGAGAAACTGGAAACTGTTTTCTATGGACATATAAATCTTTAACAAGCAAAAAACGAACCGAACAACGACCAATTTGGTTAACTTCTTCAATCTGATCAAATTTAATTTTTAAGAATTTAATACCCTATCTATATTTTTATTAATTAACAAAATCCACAACTTTGCCCATTGCTCCATTAACTAAACCTTTTTCTATGTCCAAATTACGCCTTAAAATAACTCAACAGTTTCTACATGCATATAGATTCTTTTCTAAACCAGCAGTTTTAGATACTGATTTTTCTAAAGAATCCAATTTTGTCTTAACTTTTTCTGTAAAAATAATAGTGATTCCTTCATGCTCTATTTTATTGATGGCTCCTATTTTTATTATTTCTTCATTTTCCAGTTTCAAAAGTTGTTCGTTGAATATAGAACACGCATGCAGATTACAGATTTGTTTTCTGCAATTTTCATGTATATTTTTTCAGGAAATACATTTGCATTTGGAAAAAAATTGGAAAGTAATCGACATTGCACAGCTTGTTTGCCATGTTCAGTCAGTAGTCCAATTCTTATATCTTGGAGAATAGTTCCATAATCAACATCATTTGCCTGTCGCATATTTTTATTGAGTTCTTTGTATTCAAATATGACCAAATGTTCATGTTTCCAACACCACCCATAGACTTTCTGGTGTCTACATGCGCAAGTGTTTTAAATACTGGTTGTCATTTTACAGGAGTCAGTTGCAGTAAATCTCCAAAAACGATCATGTGTTTTCCTCCAAATAACATGTCGTACTGTGTTTTAAGAATTTGCTACATTCTTAAATGCACAAAGGCAAGCACTAACTTTGATACCATGCTTACCTCATCACATCACATTTCTTCAAGACTCTTGAAACTTCACAACAAGCTTCTCCAGATAGCTTGTGGTATTCCACTTTGTATTCATGCTCTACTGGTAGCATTAGTAAACAATGTAACCCAGTTGGAGCGGTGACAACACAAGACAAATGTGACTCAGTTGTTTTCTGTAGATAATTGGTGATTACTTTAATTAAAAAACTTTTTCCTGTTCCAGCTTGTACTCTCACGTACATTCGGATAGGTTGAAATGACGTGCATGAGCACTCTTTTTTTTCATGAACTAATCCATGGTCAATCTGTAGTCTCACTTGCTGATATGATATATTTGTTTCTGTTCAACATTTAGTTGTTCTTCTAAGTTTGTTACATCTTCTTGAGCTTGATGCATTGCTGTTTCCACCTCATGCATTGCGATTGCTGCTTCATTTTCAACAATTGGTTGTCCTAGTGGATCTTGACTCAGCGCAGCAGAACTTTGACTGTCTTGAGAATTGTCTCTAGCAATCTCAGCTGAAATTGTAGCTTCTTGATCAATTTCATCGTTCAACATTTTCACATAATTTGAAAAAGCAGTGCATTGTATACTATCTTTAAAAGCATTAAAGGAATCTTCATAGCTCTGGAAATTGCCAAGTAATTCCAGTTCTGAACGCCATGGTTTGAACAGTTGTAAAAGGGCTAAATAACAAAATTCCCTTTTATCAGGAGTGTCGCAACTCAGCTTCCTGTGATTGATCAAATTTCCTTTTGTTTGTTTCACCAAACATCATTCGGAACCAATGACTCTATATTTTCCATCATTGATGTTCTCTGTAGTATTCCATTTAAAAGTGTAGTTTTGCAGCACTTCATAGAGACACGTGTTCTCAAGATGATGACTTCTGTTTGGGTAATATGTGTCCAACATATTCGTTTTCAAAATATCTGTACTTTCTGGATCTTTTTCTGCTAAATATTCAATTTCTTGCACAGATTTCAGTACCCGATTTCACATTGCTGCAAGAAATAGACTCACCCAAATTATTCTTCTAGATTAAGAGTATGGACTTGCAGATGATAACCGATCTGAGCATTTATGTGCTCCGATTTCTCGATGGGATAACATCTTCAAACTGAAACTGTATAATTTCTTACTTAGAGTCTTCTTGTGAGAAATCTCTTACCACATTTCTTTAAATTCCGTGTTTTCTGATTTTGTAATATAGGACGTTAAATATCGAGAAACAGCAATGGAATTGTCCACAACATACTGAATATCCATATTAGCATTCCACATAGACAAAATAACTGGGTTGTAGTTATTTATGTATTTTGACTCTTCATTTCTTCTTGAGTATAGGTATTTTTTGGAGACTTTCTTGTTATGGTATGTCACAAAGATGACATAAAACTGTTCACTCTTCCTTTGGATATTACAGGACGTGGAAATGCAAAATGACATTTGGTGTAGAACTTATCCTTAGATTTGTACTTTCGTCGACAGTATTTTCCACATCGGTGGCTTTGAAATCTTAAGACTTGTGCGCTTAAGTTGTTTTTTTTATGTGCTTTTGGGTACAGCACATGTGGCATATTCTTCAATAAAGGACAAAACAGTATCATCCACATCTGTTCCAAATTTGGGGGCGTCTTTAATCCCTAACAGCATATGCATATGAGGAGCACCTCTTGCTTGATACTCCTTTCTCCAAAAGAAATCCACAATTTCTCCAAGAGGAGGATTTTTTTATTGCAGATAAAAGACATCATAGTTTCAAATCTATGATTGGAATACCTGCATACCTTAACAGGATCCAAAGAGCACAATTCCCCAGGTGTCTTGTATTCAATATTTGTTATATTGGAATTTGCCTCTCGAAGAAATTCAAGTAAAAAATCCCAAGCAAACTCAGCACAGCTTAGGGTAAGGAACCATGTAGGAGTTCCTAAATTCTGTAGCATACATTTCAGTTCTCCATGACGACTGTACCAATGTTCATTAGTCCCACGCTGACATGCCATCAGATTAATGAGCTGAGATTCTAAATGATCATCTCTCTGGTGCACTTTATCCATAACATCTTTTGCAGATAAATTTTGCAGATGTATTTCAGTTTTTAAAATACGATTGACTGCATATAAAAGTCCAGACAAGTCACTTTCAAACAAAAGATGAAATATATAAGGGATACATTGTCAAAATCTTGGATCTTCTGCATATAATCTTGTTGTCCGATATTCAGATGCAGAAATCTGCACAAGTTGCGAACAACTGTGGAAAACAACGACCTTCCAAGCTCTCTTCCCATACACTCATGGGACTTCCTTTTGCTTTATTCATTTGGAACAACTCAATAGTGTTCTCCATCACTTCTTTTGAATGAAGTGGATGCCCACTGTCATGTTCATAGATTTCTTCACATCTTAACATGTCCACTTTTTCAATTTGTCCACTTGCCGTTTCAGTATCTTCTGTTAAAATTATTTCTTCTTCTCCCATATAAACATTCTTATAGTATGTATTGCTTTTTATCAAATACAACGTTGCCTTTTGCAATTTCCTAACATCCACTAACTCCTGACAGTTTTTCTTATTCTTAGTCGGCACACCATTAACAAGAATAAATAGTGGTTCACTTTTTACACTCTGTATACCAATAGCTTCAATATTTTTCTTTAAATCTGATGGTAAATACACAACTCTTCCTCTTAATCCTCTTTGTAAATCTGAAGGAGGCATTTTACCTTTTTTAGGCTCCATACGAACAATAGCTTGAAACAGGTGCACACATTGAATAAGAATAGACTCATAGGTGATTAAATCTATCAATTCTGGAGGAATAGCAGCTAACTCAAAATTATTTTACACAGCTCTAGCAGGCATTTATTCTCATATAATTTGTTATAACAATATTTACAAATACGCTGATCAGAACCTAAATCAAAACAATTCTCTACCAACAAATAAGTTGCAAATTCCTTCCACTTATCATTATTTTCCTTTTCACTTTTAAATGCAGATCAACACTCTTAGTCTGATTTTTATAGATAGTTGGCGGACAGCAAATACAGGAAAAATTTGGCCTTTCACCTGAAATCACCTTAAATTTTGTAACTTTACCTTCAAAACTTTTTGTACAACTATGTTCGACATTCTCTCCAACATTTTCTTCTATTAATGTCTGAGTTTCTTCACTCTCTTGTTCAGGACCAAAGTAGCAAAACTCAATGTCATTACAAACCTTCTTCACATCTGATACTGACCCACGCAAAAGAGCACTCTTCAACGCATTTAACTTTAGTGCAGGACTTTTTGCATAATACAATCTTCTAACTAGCTTCCGCATTTGAGTATGATGTACTGCCAACATCCTGAAATGGTGAAAAAGACTTTGACATACTTTCCTGGAACGACAAGCCAGAGAGTGACCTTTTTCTGACTATGCAAGGGTCTAGTCCTTGCAACACCGTAATCTTTTGTTTAACACTTTTTTTTACTATATGCTTGTAGGAAACTGCGTAATTTATCAATAGATTCTTATTGTACACTACAAATACTACTGCAATACACTGGAGCTTTAGGATGTCTGCCTAGAACCTCATCATCTATCACTTCTTCTGCATTTCTGGGAACCATTTTCTCTTTCTCAAATGGACAACCATTTCTAACCCCATAAGCTCAACCAGTGGTGTCAACTGCATGCAACAAATCAAGCGTTTTGCGGGTCCCTGATCCCTTTCTTTCTGCCCCTCGGCAGTTGAATTGTTTGGCGGCCATCTTTGGTGAGGGTAGCTCGACCCCCTCATAAGGAGAGTAAACTCAGAGCTCTGCCTTGCTGGAAACACCTCAAACGAAGATTTTAACCTTTGCAGAGCAGTCATACCGCCCTGTGCGCTAAAAGAGAAGTATTGTGCTTGAATTACAAGGGTTTTTAATAATTCCTCGTTTTTTATTTAATTTAGCTTTTAATTTATTTTTCCCCTGTTTTTAAGGGCTGCTCCCCTATACTTGCATAATAATTGGTTTTGCACCGCGTTTTGCGGGTCCCTGATCCCTTTCTTTCTGCCCCTCGGCAGTTGAATTGTTTGGCGGCCATCTTTGGTGAGGGTATCTCGACCCCCTCATAAAAGAGATCATGCTGACGCGCAGCGGTCACGCGCAGCAGGAATGCCGGATCACTGCCGGAGTCATGCCAGAGTCCAGCCCGTCTGCGCCCGTCCGCGCTGAGGACGGGCTGCAGGACGGGCTGCCCATGGACATTTTGCATTCCAACTCAGGTCGGTTAAATCATGATCTTGTTCCCAATCGTCTAACATACTCCGCATTTATTTTAATATCCTTGCGACCCCGCACTCCTGTTTCTTGTACTATTTGTACTCTACCTATCCATTATTTTACTTGTGCAGGTTGTGGCTTCTCTACCGGTAAAATGTTGCTTTCTAAGACGCAAACTGCTAAGGCACATCACCGGGGTAAATGTAAGGCCACTAAGGCCCACATGCATCATTGTTACATTTTGCACTTCCTAATTTGCGAAAAATAAGGAATCGCAAATTAAGAAGTGCAAAATGCTATGCATCATTGTTTTCGGTATTCATTTGGGATTCGGTAAAAATCGCAATTTTTACCGAATCCCAAAGGAATACCGAATTCTTAAGTGCATTTTCGCAATTCCTATTGCTTCCTATGGGCCAAAAGGCCCATAGGAGTCAATGGGAAGGCATCAGCAAATTGCAAGTGGCACTTTGAAAATTTCATGGGTGCAGGGGGGGTCCAAAGGACCCCCCCATGCACCCCTGAAATGTATTTTTCGCATCATGTTTCACACACACATGTCCTAAGGACATGTGTGTGTGTGAAACATGAATGTGTGTGAAACATGAATGTAGAAAAAAATACATTTGCAGCATTTTAAACACTTTTTCCAAATTTACCGAGTGGTTCAACCACTCGGTAAATTTGGCACCCTAATTGCGACTTTGCACTTGTGAAAGTAATGGTGCATTGCTTTTAAGAAATCGCACATCTGCGACTTCTTAAAAGCACCCGCAATTTTAGAACTCGCAACAATGTTACGAATTCTAAAATTGCTTCATGCATCCCAAAAAGCACTTTTGCATTCGCAAACGGACGATTTTAAGTAATCGCACCGTTTGCGACTACAAAAATGCTTGATGCATGTGGGCCTACGATTCTTCTGCCTTCCCTTCCTCTCCAATTTTGGAGTATTAACTGCAGATCGCTCCCCAAAAACAAATTAATTTGTTTGATTTCATAAACGAAGAGTTACCAGACGCTTTGTTTTTAACCGAGACCTGGCTTCACGAAAGCTCTGGACCTGACATTGCTTTAGCCGTTCCTGACGGCTATGTGATGGTACGTCAGGACAGGGTTTCTGGGAAGGGTGGGGGGATCGCTATTATTAAATCCATCTACCAATGTAAGTTGGAGTCGTTTTCCCTCCCTGGTTGTGAGGCCGCTCTATTTAAATTAACGATCGATCCTCAACTAACGCTTACTGGTCTTCTAATATATCACCGTCCGGGCAATGCTGGCCCTTGGATATCGTCTTTGGCCGATATTATATCCCCTATATTACTTAAATCGGCTAATTTCACCATTCTTGGTGACCTCAACATCCATCTTGAGGACGCTGAAGGTACCCTCAGTCAGTCGTTACTGTCAGATCTCGAAGTCTTCAATCTTTCACTTCGAAACTCTGGGGCTACCCGTTCAGCAGGTCACCTGTTAGACCCAATCATTTCTAACTTACCCTATGACTGCTCCCAAAGGGCCCGCCCACTAGAATGGACTGACCATTTTGCGGTACATTTTGTGTTACCTCTTCGTTCATCTAATGCTAAGCCTTGTGCTGGTAAGAGCAAGCTTTCTTATCGGTGGGACAAGCTTAATATGGTGGCATTTAATCAACATCTTTCTGAATCTATCCCGGCTTTGGAAAAATCTGGATTCGAATCTAATGCTGCAGTGTCCCAGTGGCTAAGGGATGCTGTAACTGCACTTCTCCCTCCCATATCTAAGAATCACAGATCTCTTTATCCTCCCATACCTTGGTTCTCAGAGGAGCTAAAATCACAACAAGCCAAGTGCAAGGCATTAGAAAGAAAATGGAGGCGTTTCTATTCAATCCCCAGTAAGGCAGCTTATAAAGAGGCACTAAAAAGATATCATGTTAACTGTAAACTGGGCAAGGCCACTTTTACGGCATCTACGATCACTCAAGCCCAGAATTGTCTGCGCACTCTTTTTACAATGATAAAGAAGCTAACAGGAGCAGACACGGTACCTTCTCCTCTGGCTTTGGACAAACCACAGTGGGATGCCATTGCTGATTTCTTTATTTCTAAGGTGGAGTGTATTCATGAATTTTTGTCTACCTCCCCCCATCTGCTGAGTCCTCACTGGTGGTTACTTCTGGGAGTCCTCCCCTCCCTTCAACGATCATCAACGACTGGTCTTTGTTTGATGACACTACCTTTTTATCGTGCCTAAATAGTATCAGGTGAGGCTCCCCTCGGGACCCTGTCCCTATGAAAATTTTAAAACTGTTGGACCTCGAGCCACGGAGAGTCCTGATGAGACTTTTGAATACCTCTCTTATAAAGTCTACAATGGCACAGGAGTGGAAACACGCCATGGTCGTTCCCTTGTTGAAGAAGACCGGCGCTGACATCACGAACCTAGCAAATTTTAGGCCCATATTCCTGCTGCCTGCATGTTCTAAAATTTTAGAACGACATGTGAACACCCAGCTTAATTCATTTGTTGAAAATGTGGGATATCTCCATCCGTCCCAATCCGGGTTTCGCGCACATTATTCCACTGAATCCGCACTCCTTGGGGTGACGGAGAGGCTTCGGCATGGTATCGATCGTGGGGAGACCTTTGCAATCATCCTTTTGGATTTGAGTGCAGCGTTCGATACCGTGTCTCATTCCATCCTTCTTGACTCTCTCCGCTCCCTTGGTGTTGCTGGATCTGCGCTGGCCTGGATTCCCTCCTTTTTAAGTGGACGCACCTTTCAGGTATTTTTGACAGCAAGCTAAATCTGCTGTCTACTCATCAGCATATGGCGTCCCCCAGGGGTCGATTCTCAGCCCTTTGCTGTTTAATATCTATATCAGACCCCTTGCCACCATCATGGAGGACGCCGGCCTAACAATCTATTTGTATGCTGACGACACACACATAGTGTTCTCTCTCTCTAGCAGTGAGGGCCACGAGGTCTCTGCTTTGAAGTCTGGCCTATCACGCGTTGCTGCCTGGATGCACAACCATCTGCTCAAGCTCAACGGTGATAATACCGAGGTTGTTATTTTGGGCAAAAATAAAGATCTGTGGGGCCCTCAACATTGGCCCTGCGACATGGGTCCTCTGCCGAATCCAACCCCCGTAGCCCGCAACCTCGGCTTTCTTATTGAGGATAAGCTCTTAATGAGACAGCAGGTAACAAAGGTCGCTGCAATCTGTTTCTCCATCTTAAGATGGTTGCAGAAGATCTTATGGATGTTACCTTGCTCTACTCGGAGAACTGTCGTCCAGGCTCTTGTGATCTCCCGCATCGACTATGGGAATGTGCTTTATCTTGGGGCCGATAAGGCCACAATAAACAAACTCCAGGTGGTGCAAAACTCTTCAGCTCGTTTATTGTGTAATGTACCCCGGAGATCTTCTGCAGCCAAGGCTCTGTGTGACCTTCATTGGCTTAAGGTCCCGAACCGCGTACAATTTAAAACCTTATGTCTTCTTTTCAAAATTCGGCAGGGCTCTGCTCCTAAATACCTGCAGAACCTGGTTCAAGTCTATGAGCCTGGTCGCACTTTAAGATCCTCCACCAGTGGCAATCTCTTGGTCCCTAGAATTAAATTGGCCAAAATGGGCGGCCGCTCGTTTTCCTATCTTGGTCCAAGGATGTGGAATGCTCTTCCGCCAGCTTTGAAAGCCGAGACTGATCTCCTCTCATTTCGGAAAAAATTAAAGACTCTTTTGTTTAATTGATCCTTCTGCACTGTCTGTTCTGTTTGGGCTTTTTGCTTGCTTTCTTCTCTTGTCTGTCCCTGGCGCCAGGAAACCCATTGAGGGTAGCTGTGCGCAATACAAGTTTAGATAAATAAATAAAATAAAAATTGGTCTGAAAATAACTCTCTTCACTAAAAAAGGCTCAGAACTTGAACTGTGTTTCCATTCACCCAAAAAACATCACAAAAATTAGTTCTATTAATTAATCTTTTCCTCTTACTTTTGGTCTTCATTAAATGGATTGGTTTATCTAGTGATCGAATTCTGTTTAATACTAAAATGAATAGTTTCCTTTTTACTTCAAAAGCCTTTTCAACAATGGATTCGATATGCTTCTACTTTTTATAAAATAGTGTTTTCTTTTTATATTTCTTCGTATCTTCCATTAAATGTACTACTCTGTTGTAAAATAATTTTTTGGGATTTCTTTATACTGATGTTCTCTTCTTTTGCTATAAGTTGGATCCTTAGTATGTATACTGCGTTTTTTCCTTTCCTATTCTTTGCACTTTTTTTATGCTTGGAACATTTTCAGTGCTTTTAATATTTTCAGGTTTTTTTCTGACTCTAGTAATATTTTTAATAAAGTTCTTTGTGGTCTTACCAGGAAATTTTCTCTTTTTAGCCACATTATGTTGGTCATTCAATACTTGTGGTTGAGTTTTTTTCAAGTAAGTATCCTTTTTCAGACCTTTTCTTGTTCTTTCTTTCTCAGGTATGATAACTTTATTTTATTGATGATAAACAGTATCTGTAAAAAATAATCATAAATAAGTGTTTATTAATAACTTTATAAATTAAACTTTACTATTACTATAGAAACAAATTTCATATAAATACAGACTAAGAAATTGTAGGCCTGAAGCACAAGTGCAAAGGTGGTTAGACCACTACATGCATAGTGCATAACACTTTGAAGCACTTCATAACCCTAAAAACTGAGTGAATTCATAACTGGTTCACTTTTACATTAGTGAATAGATTAGTACATGGTACATAAACAGTCACTATGGTTCTGCAAAAGTACAGATTTAGAGTTTAGGGTAGTGCAGTGGTGTTTGTGTAGTGAAAGTAGTTGTACTGAGGTACTGTTCTAGTGTAGTGCAGTGCTGTTTGGGTAGTGTAGGAGGTCATGCTGGGGTAGATTTAAGGTTTTCGGGTAGTGCAATGGTGTTTGGGTAGTGTAGTTGTGCTGGGCTAGTGTTCTAGGGCAGTGCAGTGGTGTTTGGTTAGTTGGGGTAGATATAAGGTTTACGGTAGTGCAATGGTGTTTGTGGTAGTGTAGGGGGTCATGCTGGGGTAGTTTTTTAGGGTTAAGGGTAGTGCAGTGGTTAATGGGTAGTGTAGGTGGTCATGCTGGGGTTAATTTAGGATTATGGGTGGTGCACAGGTGTTTATATAGTGTAGGGGGTCATGCTGGGGTAGTGTTCTAGGGTAGTACAGTGGTTTTTGGATAGTATAGGAGGTGGTGTTGGGTTAGATTTAGGTTTAGAGTAGTGCAATGGTGTTTGGGTAGTGTAGGGGTCGTGCTGGGATAGTGTTTTATGGTTTAGGATAGTGCAGTGGTGAATGGATAGTGTAGGTGGTCATGCTGGGGGTAGATTTAGGGTTTAGGGTAGTACAGTGGTGTTTGTATAGTGTAGGGGGTCATGCTGGGGTAGTGTTTTAGGGTTTAGGGTAGTGCAGTGGTGTTTGTGTAGTGTAACGGTTGTGTTGTAGGGTTTAGGGTAGTGCAGTGGTGTTCGTGTAGTGTAGGGGATAGTGGTTTAGGGTTTGGAGTAGTGCAGTGGTGTTTGGGTAGTGTAGGGGGTCATGCAGAGAATAGTGTTTTAGGGTTCAGGGAAGTGCACTAGTGTTTGGGTAGTGTAAGGGATCGTGCCGAGGTAGTGTTTTTAGGGTTTAGGGTAGTGCAATGGTGAATGGGTAGTGTAGGATGTCATGCTGGGGGTAGATTTAGGGTTTAGGGTAGTGCAGTGGTGTTTGAGTAGTGTAGAGGGTCATGCTGGAGGTAGTGTTTTACAGTTTAGGGTAGTGCAGTGGTGTTAGGGTAGTGTAGGGGGACGTGCTGGGATAGTGTTTTAGGGTAGTACAGTGGTGAATGGGTAGCATAGGTGGTCGTGCTGGGGTAGATTTAAGGTTTAGGGTAGTGCAATGGTGTTTGGGTAGTATCGGGGTCGTGCTGGAGCAGTGTTTTAGGGTTTAGGGTAGTGCAATGGTGAATGGGTAGGGTAGGTGGTCGTGCTAGGGGCAGATTTAGAGTTTAGAGTAGTGCAGTGGTGTTTGTGTCCTGTAAGGGGTCGTGCTGGGGTAGTGTTCTAGGGTAGTGCAGTGGTGTTTGGGTAGTGTAGGAGGTCAGGCTGGGGTAGATTTAAGGTTTAGGGTAGTGCAATTGTCTTTGGTTAGTGTAGGGGGTCATGCTGGGGTAGTGTTTTAGGGTTTAGGGTAGTGCAGTAGTGAATAGGTAGTGTAGGCGGTCGTGCTGGGGTAGATTTAGGGTTTAGGGTAGTGCAGTGGTGTTTGTATAGTGGAGAGGGTCGTGCTGGGGGTAGTGTCACTGCAAGAGTACATGTACTTATATGTTTGCAAACACATCAGCCAACCAAATCATTCTCTCTCAATTTTCCCAAATGGACACTGACTCACAGTGTGATTCTAGACAAATAACAGTATTTCTTATAAATGGAGTGTAGATATACTGACTGGGGAAATGTAGGCCTGAAACACAAGTGTGAAGGTGGTTACACTACTACTTACATAGTGCATAGGAGTTTTAAGCACTGCATGCCCTAAAACCTGGCTCACTGCATGAGTACATGTACGTATATGTGGTGCAAATACATCAACCAACCAAATCATTCTCTCTCAATTTTCCCAAACGGACACTGACTCACAGTGTGATTCTAGACAAATAACAGTATTTCTTATAAATGGAGTGTACAGATACTGACTGGGAAAATGTAGGCTTAAAAACACAAGTGTGAAGGTTCTTATACTACTACATGCATAGTGCATAGGAGTTTCAAGCACTGCGTACCCTAAAGCCTGGCTCACTGCAACAGTACATGTACTTATGAGTCTGCAAACACATCAAGCAAACATGCCACATATTTCATTACTACATTTTACTATTAAAGCTAAACTCATTTTGGAAACACATAACCAATGACTATTTTATAGTCCTACCAAAATATCAAAACACAATACCTTTTTAATCAATTACATGTCAACAAACACATGAAGTACCAAAATGCTTATCACAGTGTGATTCCTAAGTGGACACAGACTCACTAGATTCTAGACAACAACACTACCCCTTGCCTTGCATTTTACCAAAACACATTTCATAGTCTAGAAGGAGTACTGCATTGTAATGTAGAAACTTGACTCATTTAGCAAATACATAAAAAATGACTGGTTTCTAATTCTACCAAAACATGAGAACAGCACAGTTATCTGTCTGCAAACACATGAAATACACAAATGCTTATCTCAGAATGGTTTCTAAATGCACACACACTCACAATAAGATTCTAGAGAAAAAAAGTATTCCCTGCACTTTAGCAGGAGAAACACATTAGTCTGATTAAAATCAAAATGCACCACATACATCCCCAGACAAATTAATAACTCACCTTTCAAATTGTTTTGTAGATTAAGAATTATGTCAGTGACACAGCAGATTTTCTGATACAGAATCTTTGTTCTGTACACCTCTCACCAAAACCAAAGTATGGCAAAGTTTTTCTCTCATTTTGCACACATATACACCTATAAATCAAATGATATTCCTTCCCACAGTTCATGGAACACTTAACTGAGCACGCAGGTCAAAAGTTCATCACACAATGTTGCTAATCAAAACAGCAAGTGTGCTTGAGTTTTCAACATATCAGCTTATCTTACGTAACGTTCCTTTCAATCCAATAAGAATCATGCTTTTAAAAAAACAGACACATGCACCCTAGATTTCAGTGTAGAATGTTGTCAAACAACCAATCATTTCTTTTCTTTTTTCAAAACTACATCTTATCCACCATTTTAGAAAATCTTAGTTTTCAAACTGCCATTTCATTTACAGAGACCATCTGAGTGCACCCAGACCTCCCTTCAAGATGCTAAGAGTGTGGATTGTGGGACACAGCTATATTTTCTGGAGCCAAAGGTGTGCAGAAAACAATGATATTCACAAACACCTAGGTTTACCAAATGTAGACATTAAATGGATTGGACATAGAGGGTTAAAGTGGCACCAATTGATGCCCTTGTTTAAATCCTTTTTGCATCTCCAACACTCTGTCCTCATATTTGTGCACTGTGGTGGCAATGACCTTAGAACTTTGACTGGGGTAGATCTGGAAATGCTTATGAAGGACACCTTTGGAGAATTGATGTCACTTTTCCCCCAAACTGTCTTTGTCTATTCTAAAATATGCCAAAGGCAGAAATGGAAATGGTCCAATCAATTTTGTCCACAAATTGAGAAAGCTAGGAAACATATGAATAAATTAACCCTGGGCTAAGTACTTCGCTACGTCCACGGAGTGGGCGTAGTGTTGCCTACTTCGCCCTTTGCAAAGTAGGCAAAGCAGGCAACACTACGCCCACACCTTGGGTGTAGCGAAGTTGCCCGCCACCCGCCTCCCTCCCGCCCTCCCTAAATACTTAAATTACCTTTTAAAAATGAATAAAAACCACTTACCTTGTACGCTGCGTCCCCTGGGACTCCCTCTCGTAATCGCGCTGCCGTCTCTGATACTAATGCGCATGCGCTGCCGCCCACGCTTGCGCATTTCTTGAAATAGGTGGTGTAACATTTTACATGATTTGTCTCCCCACTGGTACACCCGACTACGATTGGCCAACCAAGCCTGACGCGCCTAATCCATCAGCACTGCAGTATACTGCTGCTAGGCCAGGAGCAGTTGCTGCCTGCCAGGGCCCCCGTCCGCCTTCCGCCAACTGCGCTCTAAGCCCTCCAGCTCCGCCTCACATCGCACAAGGTCTTTCCGCCGCTCCCTGCGGGCAGCCGCACACCAAGAAATATCCACGCCATGCATATTTGGCTTAAGGGCCTCCCAGATGCTAGTCTGAGAGTCAACGGAGCCCACATTGGACTCTAGATATCGATCCAATTCCAGGGCCATGTGAGCCCTATAGTTTTCTTGCGTCAGGTGCCATCCCGACAAATGCCATCTAAACGGCTGCCTGGCCAAACCCGCATTAAAGGTGAGAGCAACTGGTGAGTGGCCAGACAAGGCCCTCGGTAGGATGTCCACCGACATGATTCTAGAGGTCAGTCCCCGTGGAACAAATATATATCAAGTCGAGAGAACGAGTCATGTAGAGCAGAAAAATATGTGTATTCCCTCCCCGCGCCATGCATGTATCGCCATGTGTCAATTTAGCCCAGTCCTGTCGCTAGGGCGTGCAATTTAGTGGGAGAACCTCCCAGTTCTCCCACTTCCCCCTCCCAGCAGCCGCTCCACTACGCCACCTATCATTACTCAAATCCATCACATCATTCCAATACCCGCCCACTGCGGAGAGGGTATCGGGCATGTCGCCCCAGAGGGACTTGAGCTTCTCAACCAGGGGCCACTGTAAAGGAGGCTGGGCATAGACACTCCAAACTCGCCCATGTATGTACCCAGCAGTGAATCAGGATGGCCACCCCCTTGAGCCCCTAGTGAACCCCGAATGGTATACCTGTGTGTACCCAAATTACTAGAGGCACAGTATCTTTGTTGCAAGCAAATGTGTCTCCTGGAGGAGTAGAACATCTGCCCCCACCCTCTTAGCGTGCTGGAGAACAGCTCCCCTCTTCACCTTGTCTAGTAACCCACGCACGTTCCAGCTCACTATACGCAAGGAACCAAGACCTACCCGTCACTCCCTACCCCGCACAGACATAAGACCAAAACATTACATAACTGACAAACCTCCTGATGACCCAGCGTATACCGTATGCATTCAGCAAACAACAACATGGCTAGCGCACGCAACCCCCTCAACCCAGCCCCCAACCCCCAACTCCTTTGCCTCTCACACCCCACCCTGCACCTCCCAAACATGGAAGCACCTATCGCAGCCAGACAACAGCTCGGACCCCAACGGGGGACCCTAAACCGCCCCTTCCAATGGATGCCCAAGTGGCATCCCATAGAAAGAGGACCCCCACTACCCCAACCCCCCTTCAACTAGGGTGGGCAACCAGCCCATGATACCTGAGCACCTGAGCGTCCATAGTGTCTACCAGCAATGTCCTGGGTGAAAGTTCGAACGTTCCAGTCCCTCAGCTCAGAGCCTGAGCCGGAGCCCCGGTCAGAGTGCGATTTCCTGCGTCAGCGCTGCTGACTTCTGAGGCCCTCCCCGGCCCACTCCACTCGCTGATGAATCTGATTCTCCCCCTGGGGCTGTGGTGACGCGGAGTTTGACCGTTTCATCGGTCCACTGGAAGACCTCCTCGGGAGAATCGAAGAACAGCGTGTGGGACTGGAAGATGACACGCAGCCGTGCCGGGTACAGCAAGGCATACTGGATATTGAGACCACGAAGACGGGCCTTGGCAGTGAGGAAGGATTGACTGCTGCACGAGGTGCGTGTAGTTGGGGAAAATGAGGATGGTGGCGTTCTCATGAATGAGAGGTTCCTTCGCCCTCGCCTGTCGCAAGATAGTGTCTCGGTCTGCATAGTTCAGGAATCTAGCTATAATGGGCCGTGGACGCGCTACGGCAGGGGGCTTCTGCATAAGAGCCCGGTGGGCCCGCTCCACCACAAAGCAGCAGGACAGAGCGTCCGAGGGAAGCCAGCTTTCCAGCCACTGGCCCAAAAAGCTTTCCGCATTATTGCCCTCGCATCCCTCCGGAAATCCGACAAAACGCAGGTTGTTCCGCCGAGCGCACTCTTCCGTGTCTTCAACCCTCATGGCGAGGCCCTTCTGTGTCTTTTCCATAGTGGCCACCTTCTTCTTAAGCACGGACACTTCGTCTTCAACCTCGGAAATGTGCGTCTCTGCACTAGTGATCCTCTCAACCTCGTTCCTCAGGTCTTGACGGAGCAGCATCACATCAGAGCTGATGGCCCCAATCTTGGCATCAAGTGTGTCTATCGATTGCATGAAGGCCGCCAACAGCGCCGCGATGTCTGGCGCAGAGGTCTGCGACCCCCCACTGCCGCTCACCACCTGGCCCACCTCTGTAAATTTGTCCAGAGTCCCCTGCTTGGTATGGCCACCCCGAGGCATCGTGGCCGTAGAGAATATGGTTTGCACCTGGACTCCACATACCAACTCCAACGATCGCTGGTCAACCAGGGGGCAGGCGAACCAATGGGGTGGGCCCCAGACTAGGACTTCTCCCCCTCAGCAGATGTCTCACTCGCGTGGCTGGAGCCAGCTGCCCGCGACCTCCACAGCGGTGCAGCCAACCGTCCACTGCGCTAGGAGAATGGCCACCGACCCCTCCAGCTGCACCTCGGCGCCGTCCACACCCCACTGGCACTACCTCCGATCCGTTGGTACAGGGGCACACAGCCTCGCCATAAAGGAACAGCAGCGCCGCTCCCCACGCTCAACCAGGCCTGATGGGTGCACCGCCCGGGTCAGAGTCAGCAGCTCGAGGCCTCAAAATGGCTGCCGTCCCTATGGGCCATCCAGCAGCCCACACCTGTATGTTCTCGGTGCCTCCCGGCTCACACAAAGTCTCACCACCACTGCCGCCTCCCAGGGTGCTCCGCAGTCAGTCTCCAACCCCCGTTGTACCGTCTCCCACCGGGCCGGGATCGTAGAAATGGAGTGCTCCACCCATGCCGGCCGCCAGGTCCCACCTGCAGGACCGGGGTCCGCAGCGCTGGCCAGGCCAAACAAGCGAGGTCCCGGCTCCTGAGTCGCGGGAGAGCGCAGGCCGCTCGTTCTTTCCTGCGGCGCTCTGTAATGCGCCGGGAGCCCCTGCCGCTCTCCGGGGACAGCAAGCAGCGGCGACAGGTCTCAGCACCCCGGGAAGCAAGCCTAAAGTGCTCAGGGCAGGATGTGGTACAGGATAATTATCGGGCTGGCCGGCGCAAGCTTAACACACAGCCGCCATTGCTGCCGGCCAAGCCATGCCCGATATTTCCTTATTTTTACGTGTGCAGTGTGCCTGATACATTTCACTTGTCTTATAGGCCCGCGTTCAAGTGGTGTCTATATGGAAGAGCCTACTGCGTCAGATTTACATTACAGATCAACCGGTCTCTAAAGTGATTCAGAGATGAGACAGAATTGGGTGAGAGATCAAGTCATTATGCAGGACAATATTCTTCAGGGCTTATTCACAAGACTCTTGCATCACTTTTGTGTTACTTTTCTCATGTTCAAAGTGGAGCAAAAGTGGCGCAAGGGGCTTGTAAATAAGGTATTTTAATTCTAATGCATTTAATCAGAGGGATTGTATATCTATGCCTCTATGTTTACCTTGTGTAAACACTGTGACCAACAGAGTTCACAACTTGAACTCAGCTTTGGTTCTACACGTCAGAGTGGACAGCAGCGTCCATAACTTTAAAAGGAAAAGAAAAATGATGTGAGAGAAAGTGAGCGAGAGAAAGAGAGAAACAACGACATTAAAAGTGTGAGCGACAGAAAGTTATAGATGGAGCAGTTAATACTGGAGAAAATACTCGTAGCTCACCTTTTGCCTCCGTTGTGTGTCCAAGGACATGCTGCTTCATAGTGCACCCTCCAGTTTAGTGATCTGAAAGATAGTATATAGAGTTAGTAATAGCATAGTACATACAAATGCACATGTATATTTTTGGTTTATTTTTTTGTACACTCAGGATACTATATTACAACAAGTTCCACTGTAAGGAGGTGTCTGTGCGCTGTTTTTTCCAAAGTACTATATCTTATGCATTCCCACTGCATAGCACAGAGTGCGGAGGTGAGTGTTTTTCTTGGGAAGCCAAAGGCAGATTTAGAAGCTCCTTGCACCACTTATCCCATGTTAAAAGTGACACAAAAGTGGCATAAGGGGCTCGTACATCTGCTCTTCAAACTGTTATAACCTATCTACATCTCACTGGCCGGTGGTAATTGTACATTCCTAGGCAGTGAAGCTGCTGCAGACTACCCACATTCTCCTTTCACTGATGACTTGGCGTTGTTTCTGAAACAAGCTTCTTTGCTCACATTGTGCCATTGGCCTGATTCAAAGAGGGTGCACTACGTGTCGAAGCAGCTTTCTCAGAAGTTGTTATGATGGCCACGCATCATCGCAGAATCCTCCAACGTTGAGTTTTAGAGGTTTTGGTGGGGGATGCCAATTTGTGAAACACAACCTGTAAGATAAAAAGGAAGTTAACATTGTGTGTAATTTTTACATCAAAGGAAAGAGGAAGTGAGAGAGTGACTGCAAAGAATATTCGCAGCTCACCTTTCTGTCACCAGTGTGTTTTTCACCACGTGCCAGGACATAATGCACCCTGAAGCTATACATCTAAAAGATAGTAAAAGAAAGATGTTATGATTGGTAATAGTTACTATCTTAACCCCTTGCATGCTGCTGACGTGCTCAGCTCATCATGCAGCACAGTGGCCCTGTGCTGGTGACGAGCTGAGCTCGTCATGGCCTCTGCGGAACGCCCGACCGGGGATAATTACCCAGCTGTGGTAGGTGTTCCATTGAGCGGGCGTGGCCGTGACAAGCTCAGCTCGTCACCAGAACACGGCCACCGCGCTGCATGATGAGCCAATCTCATCAGCAGCAGCACAGTGGCGCCGCGCGCGGCCCCCCTCCCTCGCGCTACGGGGGAATTAGCCCTGCGGTGATTGGGTTAATGTGGAATTGAATAACATCACCCTTTCACACACATTCCCTCTCACATTTAAAAGCAACTATTGGTATGGTTTATATTCTGGACATTTGACCGATTATCAAAACGTTCTTGCTATTGGGAAAAAAATATATACATGCAATTTGTTACACTATATAGGACTGCGTTTGTCTTTTTTGTATCCAATCTCCTACAGCCCTTCAACTCCCTCCGAAGCGCACCCAGGTCTCACTGCTCACCTTTTCGTGGACACGACACCTTCTACCTCATGTAGTCCCGATCTGCCACTAAGAAGTCTCACATATGGTGCTGAGTCTTGATATCTCTATGGCTAATGACATATTCGGGCTCCCATCATCATCATTGCAGGTTCTTCACCGGCTCAGTCCTTCCGGTACCACTAACTCAGTAACCAAAGAGGCCATGCACATGGTGGTGGGCTCACTGTTCGGTGGTTCGGGCCTACATGAGGCGTCCGAATTACCAGGACGGGCCATCACAGCGCTTGCGATGGGAGCAACTCTAAAATGGTGGACATGACGTATTTCCGTGATTAAGAATGTTTATTTTACATTCAGTGGAGTGTTGTAGCTGTAGTAATACAGGGCTGTGAAACGTTTAAGTTGTAGTTTTTGGCACATGAAGGGCAGCTAATATATATATGTATGTGGTCATTCAGGTAGACTGTAGAACTTGATGCTGGAAATCAGTGTTCCAGGTTCGGAGTTGCGTCCACATCCTGTTATTGTAGAGTAATAACGTAATACACGCGTCCCTGAAAATGTATTGTAAATACGGTGCTCATGTAAATAGCTGATATAGTTTTGGCTTGATTTTGCGCTACATAAATATGCTTTAAAAAAAAAAGGCGGAATAGCCCACACTGACTGTCACAGGTAAGTTTGTTGCATATGCTATTCATAGCATATTATGATGTGGTAGGGCGGAGGTGCAGCATTTTACTCACAGTAAATACACAGACACAGATAGATAGTTAAAGTGGGTACGGGCAAGTGTGCTCGACTCCATTTTATTACGTTGTTGTTGGTAACAAGTAGATTAGTAATCATGATATCATATACAGATATTTAATCATAACGGTTTAAGAGTTCTGTTGTACAAAGGTAGAAGCATTGTATGTGAAATAATACACAGAAGATTCTATCGTAAAGGGTTCTTGAGTTGTGGTGCACTGAGCTAGGGGCGGTTTGTGTGAAGTCTGAAATGATTCGTGGTTCAGGCAGACCGCACTGGTAAAAATGTGTTTTGACTATTGAATTTTGCCTTAACAAGGGCACGTTGCGATTATTTACGGTGTACTGAGTTAGTGGTAGGTCTGGTGTTTATCGTGTGCTCACCCTGTGATGATGCGTGGTCTGAGTGGGCTGTACTAAAATCATTCACTGTTGCATACTGGACTATATGAACTTTGAGGGGGGGGAAATAAAAAACTAGCATCAATGGTTATCAATTGCTCTGTAAACTAGGTCTACTGATTGCCCCCCATAACAAATTAAACAATTGCATTTCACTTAGTGCATTTTAACTTTCTCAAAATGGGGACGTAAGTCTGGTGGCGATGTTGAAGGTGATCCCCCAGAGGTACTTGGTATTGCCGGTGGTGGAGGTACATTTTGTGGCAATCTTCTATATTCTTTGTTATCATAGTTCACAGAATGCAGCGCATACTAGCAGTGCAACATCACTATTTCTTTCTCTGCTTTAAATAAATCAAGGCTGAATTTAATGCTTTCTGTAGTGTAGATGAAAAGTAAAATTCAAGTTGTGAACCCAACTGTGCACAGTGTACATGGAAGCTAGTAGTCAGTATAGTTATAGAACAATGTTTTTTTCACATTTTTTTAACAAAATCTGAATACATACAGTATAATTGTCTCTGCATTAAATAAATCAAGGTTGGATGTCCTACTGTCTATAGTGTAGATGCAAAGGTGAATTCAGTTTGCAAACCTGCTGTCCGCAGTGTACATCTTAGAGTGGAGTGCATCATCTGCAATTATAGTGGAAGTGGAAGATCGAACATGTATGCAGCGTACATTTTATTATTAAACTTAATCTATAAGTGATATGAAAAAACAATTTGAAGGAAGCATACTAAAGGGATATTGTGTAGGGTGTGATAGGTGTTATACTTAATTTGGTTTCCACTGAGTTATGGGTACCTGAAACAACAAGGTTTTGTGGAGCCTCTGATGTGTGGACAGGGCAGGACGTACTGATAGTAATGTTTTTTGTCTTGTGAATTCTGGCTTAGTGAGGCCAAGTGGCGATTTTGTGTAGGTTTGAGGGACGTTACTTTATTTCGTACTGCACTTTATACATAATGAATGAAGAATCAGTCAAATTCTACCTGAATACAGCCATGTGCTGATGAATTATGGTGCACTGAGTTGGTAGTACCTTTAAGACTGAGCGTATACGTAAGCTGTGATGGTGCATGGTCCGGATAGGCCGTACTGGGGATAATGTTTTTTGACTACATCATGTTGCCTTAATAAAGGCTTGTGTTGATTATTTATGGTGTACTGAGTTAGTGGTATGTCTGATGTTTAGCGTGCGTTCACCCTGCAATGATGCGTAGTCTGAACGGGCTGCATTCAAAGAATTGAATGTTGCATACTGGACTGTATGTACTTTGATGTGGAAATTGTGGTATTGTAGTCTGCAAACTTCAGTGAACAATATCAAGCTGTGTATCGGCACATTTCATTGTTTTCAATGCATGTTTTTTCACAATTAATGTTTTGACATTTCATTTGTAAATTTAATGTTTAATCACCAAGGTGAACTGCAAGTTCTTCCCCACTATTCATCCCTTTGGGGGCTTTTGTTTGCAGATCAATAATATATCTTGACTCTAGTCTACGAATTATTGAGAACCGGTCACCTCCCCTTGTCTTTACTGGCACATGGTCGATACCATAGTATTGCAACAGGTCCCTGTTGCTCTGATGCTTTCTCTCAAAATGTCTGGCCACTGGATATGAGATGTCTTTCTTTGCTATGACTCTCATATGTTCTAGAATGCAGGTCTTGTTTGGATGAATTGTACACCCTATATATTTAAGCATGCATGGACAAACTAAACAGTATACAGTATAAGCTGTATTGCAGGTCAAAAATAGTTTATCGTTCTACGTTCCCTGAAGCCTGGTATTTCAAGTCAGTGTGTTCATGCAATTGGCGCAAGCCTTGCACTTGCCACAAGGAAAAAAGCCTTTCATTTTTTTAAAGTGGCAATCTTCTGAGTTTTGTTCTCAAGGTGGCTGTGCACAAACATGTCTCTTAGCGACTTTGCTTTCTTGAAGGTCACCAAGGGAGCAGGAGGTATGTCCGGACCAATGACCACATCCATTTTCAGGGTATCTCAATTCTTCCATAGTATCTTCCTTAAATGGTTGGCATCCTCTGGAAAAGTTGTGCCCATCATAAATTTGCCTGTTTCTTTATGGTTTTAGATTTTCTCTCTGATAAATGTTCTCTAGGAGTAGTGTCTACTTTCTTCAAAGTGTTATCCAACAGTTGTTTGCCATAGCCTCTTGTAATAAATCCAGTACTACTTTCTCTTGCTGCTGCCTGAAAGTCGCAGTTTCTTGTGCTTTTGTCTTAGGAATTCCCTGTAAGGTATACTATTGATTAGTTTAGGTGGATGACTGCTCATGGTGTGAAGTATAGAATTTCCTGCTGTCGGCTTTCTATACAAGGCTGTACTTAAATCGCCTTCTGATCCAAATACCTTTAGATCTAGGAAATTTACTGTTGTATAACTCACTTCTCCTGTGAACTGTACCTTCACTTTATTCTTGCTTAGATGTTTGTTGAAATCCTATGCTGATCCTAAGGGCCCTTTCCAAACCAAAAAGGGGTAATCGATGTACCTATGAAGATACTATATTCTCCATCCACAAGGCATTGGTTATTGGTTTATAGTAGAACTTGGGTGTTATTGGATTTAGACATCAAATAAACAGATATCCATCCGTTTCAAACTGTTTTTTTTTCATTCCAACATCTTCTCAAAGAGGTATACTTGGTTATACTTTCATTGCAACTTTCTTTCATCACTCTGCTGCAACACGTAGTATCCAATAACTGTCTTTGCACTTTGGCACAATATTGTTCTCTTGTTTGTAGGACAATGTTTCCTCCTTTGTCAGAAGGTTTGCATACTATGGAATCGTCTTTCTGTAGGTTTTCCAAAGCTTGTTATTGCTCTCTCATGATGGTGTGGATATTTTGCTAGCAGTTTTTTCTTGTTCTTAAATGAAGGAGATCTTAATTGACTGCCTCTGCAAATATATCAATTGCGTCAGTTGGCATTTGGGGTTGAAACTGTGATGTTGGTTTGAATGGACTACTGGCACTCTTTTGTTGGATTCCAAACCTGGCTGTTCTCTGTGCAATGTCAGGAATAGTGTCAATATCCTTCCCATCCTCTGTTCGCAAACTTTTCAGGGCTTCCAAGGTTGTCCAATCATCTCCTATCAAGATATCGGTAGGAATAGCTTTCAATTGTGTTTTTCTTAGTTTTGAGGATGTATTCTTGAGTTTAAAGTATTTATGAAGTTAGAGCTTTCTGGTAAATCTTAAAAGGTCAAACCGAGTTTGAGTATATTTCAACTTGTTAATGGACAAAAGGTTAGTCCCAATTTGAGCACTGGTTCCTCTGGGGTTGTTAGTTTTCTCGATGTAAGGTGATGATGGTTACATTTTCAGTGTCTACTTACATTTGTTCACCCTCTTGCTGTGCCTTATATGTGGAGACATATTGCCTCTTCTGGCACCCGCCCACCATTCTTGTTTTCCAGTGGTTCCTCCTTCTGGTGGTTTGATTTTGCCTCCTTTCAGCCATAACTGGCGTGTAAGACGGAACTCTTCGTGAAAAGGGGTATTTTTTTGTTGATCTCCCGTGGAGCTTATAATTTCATCTCCTGAAAAATTATTTTCAGTCACATCTGATTCTGCTGTCTCCGCTCGTTCTGGGGCTGATGATTTTTTTTAGCTGATAACTCTCTCCTAAGTCCATCAAATTTTTTGGCGAAGGTTAGCACTCTCCCTTGAGCATAAGCCCTCTCGTCACTTTCAAGTCTCTCTTGCTTCCTCTGTTTTTTTTTCTGATCATACTTTATTAGTCGTTTTTTCATCTGTTCTTTTAATACTTCTTGGTTTGCTTCATCTTCATCCTTAGCTATTTCACTCTCCACTTCCTATATATCTCTTAGAGCATTGTTGCGGTCACTCCAAGCAAACTTTGCCAAGATGGTTAACATGCCTTTGCTGGATTCTGCAGTGTGTTCAGCCCATTCTTCCAATAGTAGTGGGTCCGTATTTTCGATAGCTGGTACAGTGTATATACGTAATTCTCTTGGAATCCAATTTACATCTATATAGATCTGAAGGGAGGTTGCTTCCCACCATTTTCTCGTTTCCCATTCATATAATCTCTCCAGGGTGGCATGCTGCTCAACCACCCCTTTGTCCTACCAATTGCTTTGTGTTTATCCCACAGTGAATTGAAGCATTTCTTACCAGTGTCCAATACTGCAGCGGTGATGTGCCCGAAATTAATTCTTGCTCCTAACACTTTTGACCGAGCACTCGTGGACGGGTGCTATTGTCGTGGATGTGTACCCACAAAATCCATTAAAGGTCCTTTTCTTCGTTTTTCAAAGAAAAAAAGCACTCACGGGGTCGTTTGTGACTGTTGTTTATTTACAACGCAACAAATAGACGTGTTTTGGCTAACGCCTTCGTCACTGTTATCAGACACACCAGAAGCAGATATTTTAAAACAATTGCATTATGCAATGAACATTGAAAACGGATATCATTATACAATGCAAAAGAGAACTGCCATCTTGCTTTATGAATCAATGCATTTACGAAGCCCTGAATGGCTTGGATTTCTAAGCATTGTATTGATCATTTCAATATATATTAACATGATTGTAACTTCAGTGAATGACACAACACAGCAGCTGAACTAAAAAGGGGGCGTTTTGAGACAATTTCATGGCAATTTGTCAAGCGGCGCAAAAGTTATTAGCAAAACAAAAAATGCTTTTCCTATGGAAACTTTGGTCCAAGCATTACCCTATAACTAACTACTGGGTGTCGCCAGTAGATAAAATATATATATACAAGTTGTTGCGAGGAATAAACAAATGCTACTGGAGTCCGTGCCCATCTGTCTTCGACGAGTGGATGCATGTTGGCAACCTCCATCCGGTTTAAAAATGTATTTATTTTTCTTTTCAAAAGCGGCATTTTCTTGTTTAGCTCTAATGCATTTCGCTCACCACTCTGAGCTTCGTCAGAGAAGAGGCACCGCAGGTTCAGGTAGTAACAGCTCACCCACACGACCATCAATGTACTGGTGCTTCCGTTTTTTAACCCCTTGTTGGGCACCGCATTTCAGCTGTTCTTTTTACTTGCTGCATGCTGGGTCTTGTAGTTCGCTGTAGCCTTCAGTGCGTGCTGCATTTGGATTTTCGCCTCCTATGCCAGCCGGAAACCCTTGAGAATGTCCTTTTAAACATCTTCTTGGACCCTAACCATAGTCCAGTCTATGGGGGCACCTCACACCCTTCGGGTTTTGCACGTTCAACAACATGGTCCAATTTCGGGTGTGAATGGCGCTCTTGGCGGGCGGTGCGTTTCACTTGGCCCGGACCTTGGCCACATCAATATTTAAACAAACCTCTCCCCACGAGAGAGGAATTGAGTCGCAACCTCCATCCGGTTTAAAAATGTATTTATTTTTCTTTTCAAAAGCGGCATTTTCTTGTTTAGCTCTAATGCATATATATATATATATATATATATTTACACACACACACACACAGAGCCGTGTGTGAGTCATGATTCACCACCTTCCCTCTACAATGAATATTATACTCTGTACCTCTGCATATATGATTTATGCATCATGCCATTTTTTTATTTAATCCTTTTAGCAAAATGTATTTAGGCAAAGTCAAGGTTCAATGGGTTACATTTGTGATGCAAGTTAAAACCACGTGCAGACGGCCTACTATATAATACACACATATATATCTGCCCTTATAAATGCTGTGTGGTCTAAAGAGCTGCACGATGCTCTTGGGTCAAAGGTTTGTTTATATTGTTTTATTGAATGTAGTTTCTCAAATTTTGCCCATGATCATTTAATAATTACTTCGTTTATTGTTTCTTTTTACTGTCATACAACAAACATAAGCTATGCCAAGGCTCCCCACTGGCTGATGAAGTATCCATTTCTCAAACAGTAATTATACTTGTATCTTTTCATATCGTGTGCACATTTTGCAGTACTACTATGGTAAGAGGGTTGTCATTGAATGTTTTTATTTAAGAATATCAGACTAAGACCTCTTCTTCCTTAGTTTAATTTAGTAGTACATAGTTTTCAAGCAACACAGTCTTAAACATAAACTTTGCTTCCTTCGCACTCAAAGGCCTTGAGATTTCGGCTAACAATATCTTATCTCATCTCCAATTATTAATCTCATCTCGTCTAAAAATGACATTTCAAACTTGCTCAGAACTACATCTTAAGTTTCTGAAAGTCAATAGATCTTTGGCTTATATCACTGTGCCTCTTAACACCAGGCCTCCAAAAACTCTGTGTTCTCGGCATTATAAAAGAAGAAGGGATTTAATGGAGAACTTCTTTGAATGGTAATGAAGTTGCCAGTGATGGGAAGCCTCGGTAGATGCTGGGTACAGTGCTCACCTTTTACCCACAGGGATCTAAGTTCAAGGCAGCCCTAATTCTGTATAAGATTAGCTTCAGGTCAGCATTTTAATAGCCGTAGTATACGTAAAGGCATCGGAATTGGACATTTGGGAAGTTTCTTGATTTTTCTCATAAATTGTATCCATGTTTTTTTCAAACAAATTGCGTTGAGAAACATTTTCAAGTAATAAACTGGGTGCAAGAAGAAGCAGGGTTATTTTTAATTTGTTTCCAATAGTCTAATGTTATTTCTATTGATATGTGTTTGACTCGTTCTGTATCCAGAATAGTGCTTTTAAGTACACAGCGTTGCATTTCCTTTCTCTTTCTTTCTAAGCCTCCATCTGACCGTACACGTATCTCAGAGATACAATGTACCATGGGCCTCATTTATGAGGCCTTGCGTCAGTTTTGTGCTGCTGATGCGTCACTTTTTGTGACGCATCGGCGGCGTAAAACATGTGCCTTGTTGCGCCATATTTAAAAAGTGACGCATCTAAGTAGATGCGTCACTTTTTAAACCCCTGCGCCACATTATACCTGCGTCAGGTATAATGTATGCAGAGGGGGCGTTCCCCCGCAAAAAGCCTCGTAATAGTGACGCAGTGAAATCTATCAGATTTCACTGCGTCACTTTTAGGATGCTGTTGCGTCAAAATCTTGCGCCTGCCTCACAGCAGGCGTAAGACTGACGCAAGCCCTTTCACATGGGGCTTTCCCCATGTGAAAGGACGCATTGCTGGAGTTGCGTCACTTTTGCGCTTACAGTTGCGTCAGTAATACTGACGTATCTGTAAGTCCTTGCGACATGATGCGTCATACATTAAATATGACACATCATTGGTGTCGCAAGGAGTGCGCAGTGAAAAGTGACGCATCGCTGTTTTCACGCAGCGATGCGTCACTTTTCATAAATGAGGCCCCATATGTCTATTTCTAATTTGTATTTCTTTTTAAACTTCTATGTTTATGTTCACTCTCCTTCAAGGATTCTCTAAAATACCTATGAGTACAGCATGGGCCAAAAAGAGACTTCCCACAAAGTGCCCCAGGAAGAGCGTGTGCCCATTGTTGTACTCCAGGACGCCATGCGAATTGGTGTAATTTTGGTTTGTCAATCATGTTTTATCCATATCAATATTTCTTTGGAGGAATAGGACTTCAGAAGTATTGGCTGTACGTGACTATCAATATTCCAAAACCAATCTCACACAAGTAAAATGAAGATGCACATATGATTGCACAATTAGAAGAAATATGCAAGTGTAAAAATTGGGGACAGATTTAATATGAATATTTGTCTGGGTTGCAAAACCTTTGTGGTGCAGCCTGGATTCAAAATCATATTTGGTGTTTACTAACCCATGCAAAGTTGCTTTGCGTGGCTTTGCATAGTTTACTAAATGGAAAGTAGCACAAGGCAATGCATAGAACTGCCTTGCATTACCTTTTATTGGGAAGGCATTCTAAGGGTGGAACATGGGCGTTCCCATACATCCACCCATGGATGTTGGCGCATTCCCTGGTATACTAAGTCTTGTACATCCGAAAATGGATCAAAATGCTATGCCTTCCCAAGTGAGGCATACCAACGAGAAATATCTTTATTTATCCTTATTTCCTCTTTCAATGTGTGCTTCATCCTGCAGTGCACATAGAAGAAGTCATATGAATGTAAGGATTGGTTTTGTGCAAGAAGTTATATTTTCCTGCACAAAAACAACCCCACCCATAATGCAGGCACCCTTGCACCATGGTGCAAGGGTGCCTGCATTGGGGCTAGGCAGCCTCAAGTGTGGCCAGTTCAAGGAGAGAGTTGAAGAGCGCCATATCTTAGTAGAAAAAGGCTACTCAGTTATCTTCTATTCACACAATACAGCACAGCAACTGGCCTTGCTGCACTGTGTTGCATGAATCCTAGGTCAGTCTACCTCTAGGTTTCCCCTAAAAGAATAGATATGTATGGACATGGATTTTGATTTCTTTATTTTTCTAATGGCATGTTTGTTTGGTGTCACAAAGAGATGAGTTTTTAGGACCAAATGTCATTGAATGTAAGCCATTTTTAGGTTGAGCCTAGCGCAACACCCAGTGCTGCTATAGGAGATGTCCTTTAGAAATCGGTATGCGCATTTCAAGCATTCATGCTTGTGATGGCATCCACCTTGCGGGAGCGAGGAGCGGCATGCAGGGGCCATCTGTTTGTACACCTGCAAGCCTGTCCCGCCCTCCCTTGTTGTCATTCATTTCTTTTTCTTTCTGTTCCACTTTGGAACCCCTTGGACCGACCCCCACAGCTTTGCTATGTATCTTTTTCCTCTAATATTTATTACCTACAGCTTTTATCTTGTGACCTGCATATCTCACTCGAGGGCAATAAAAACAAGTTGTTCTGACCCTTGCTGACCTTAGTAAAGTGGGGGCTTTCCTACACTCTTGCCCTGCTGCCCTACTACATTTTGTGAGGCGTAGGCTTTCTGAAATTCTGTTCCTTGTCTCCCAGTCAGTTTTTGTAGAACAGGAAACATGTCAAACCCCTTTCCTCGTTACCCCTCCCCCCGCAACCAGAGAGTGGCAGGTCACTTCTTTCATAGCATTATGGATCAGACACCCAGAGACTTTGCTGGATCACCAATTTGCCCTTTGTCTGCCAAGCCAGCGATTGTGTTCTGCGACGCGCACTCCCTCCCTTACCACTCAGGGGCTGGGAGGGGATGCTACGTCTCTGCCTTCTGGTTGTTTGACTTCTCAGCATGGAGAGGCGGGTGGTAACATCCTCTGTTCTTCCCAAAAAGTATATTTCATATATCGCTTGCCAGTTCCTGGAGCCTCCTTTTTTTCATCATCCGTTTTTATGTTAAACCAAGGATTTGGTATTTATTTTTAAATTCAAACACTGAATACCTACAGAATAAAACACCTTCATCTCGATCTAGGACACGTCGACCTATGAAGAGTTAGCAGCAGGGTTGGTGATGTTTCCATGGAACAGTTGATTTTTGTCCTGAACATTAGTTGAGAACTATCAGCGATCAGTGGCGGCTGGTGACCTTTGAAAGTGGTAGGGCGTACATTTGTCATACTGCGAGCTCGAACAACCTATGGGGGGGTTCGAGAAAATTTTGAAAAAAGAGTGGACAAATGGTGCATTTTCCAGCAAATTTGAGAAAGAAAGAAGGTAATATAGCAATTGTGAAAGTGCAGTTATTACATTAAGAGATGTCAAATAACATAGATAGCTTCTTATTCTGTATAACCAAAGAGCTTCATAACAGAGTTCGAGATGCAATGCATTGCTGAGTAATATCAAAGGGAGCCTTTATTTATTAGCCACAGTGCTGTACCACGACTCCAAGAGGCAAGATGGAAACGTGAAAAACATGAAAAAGGAATAAGGTGCTGAAAAATAGCCTTGAACATAAGGTTCCCAGCCCAGGACATGAGCTCAGCAGCACCCACATGTATAACGGGCAAACCTGCCTCGCCCAGGGAACTGGAAACCAACCACAGGGGAGTATTACATGTTTAACATGCCAGAAACCAGCTCCAAACCTTCAGTCTTTATGCGGAACAAATCAAACATTCACCCCCATTCACAGATCTTGGTTAAATCCATTTTTTTGCATGCCACGCCATGCAAAAAGTCCTAGAGTGACAGTGTGATGGAACAGATTCCTTCCAGCAACAACTAATAATGTATTCCAGTCAGCATATTGCGTCAATAAATCGGCACAACAACACTATTACCTGCTCAGATAACTACAAGCAAAAATCCTTGAAAAGACGTTTTCCCCAATGCTGGAAGTCAACTAAAAACCTTAAAGCACCAGACTTAAAATCAAATGAATTATGTATGTATATATTTATCTGGCCCTTCACTGATGTGCATCAAGTCCTAAAATATATATATTGTTTTGAGCAGTTACATTATTGAATTTCAGCTAAGTTGTAAAGTCATACAGAAGCGCCATTTACAGCTTCAAGCATCAGACTGGCCGGTTTCGATCTCACCCTGCATTTGCTCAAATGATGGTCTTTTAGATTCAATGCTCAGACTATTCTTGTTTATGCCCCAATTACGAGTTGCACTTTGCAGGGGTGCTGCAATTTCTGGGTCTGGGATCGCCGAATCCTGCCAGTAAATGCAACTCCAAATGTCCAGTTACAAGTTATTCTGCCTGGAATGGCTAATAGCACGCAGAGCGATCTCTTTATGGCCAATACACAAAGTTATTCCAGTGTGCTGCATGAAAAAAATAATAATCTTTGCATAGATACATTGCGATGAGTGAAACACAAATAAAAAAGAATACTAAATCCCCTGTTATTCTAACATTTAAACATTAGAACACATATGTGTCACAAAGGAGAGATGTATAGCAGCATCTTAATTTTTTGCACACTTTAGGCATGTTTCTACACATTTTGAGCTATTGTGTGTTTTTTACTCTGACTTGTATTAAACCGATTGCAATATATTTTACAATCTATTTCTAACTGCTTTTTTGTGTGTCTAATTTTGCTCTAGAGATTCTGCTTTTATTTTTCATGTTTACAAACAACGTATCTCTTTCATGTGCTCTTTTTCGGTACTCAACAGCAAAGCATGGAATCTGCGTCCTCCAAACTTTTGTGCTGTTTCTCAAAAATCGACCTTCAGTAAAGCACTCAAAACCCACTTCTCTCTCATTTTGTATGCTGGTCTATGAGTTTGCATGTGCAAGTCTAGTGTTGGGACCCTTTTCAAGTAGAAATGCATTCATTCAGTCATTCATTTATTCATTTGTTTACTTACTCATTTGTGGGTTGCAGCCATTACTGATGCAAAAATTAATTTCAAAATATTTATCAGATTGAACTATCCATTCAGTAAAACATGGCCTTTTGACATTGATGACAGCATTATACCTCATGGAGCTCTAACATATTGAACATCATTTAAGAAAATAAATTAATAGTTATTTAACCCAATTATTCTGTCTCATATATTATTTGTGTATTCATATTTTACTCTGTCTTGACTGCACAGATTGATGTTTGTCTGTTAGAGTGAATGTGGACATGATTGAAGTTTGCCTGTGGATAGTCTTGTTGCTTCTCGTATTCATATTTATTGTCTTGACCTAATGAAAGCTATTTTTGTATTTGTTTAATAATTTCCGTTGCTTTGTCCCTCCATGTGCAAGTTACGAATCAATGGCTTGTCTTTAACCATGTGTGAGTCACCCTAGGTATTTGCATTCTCATTTTTCCCTGCTTTGAGGAACCCCTTTTGGTAGAAAGGGGCCCTTCTATTTACATTACATCCACTCATAAACACAAGACACTAAAAAGATCTATACCGAGATAAAACTAACCCACACAGACCAATCCTAAGGTAATCATTGAAAAAAGTCTACTACCTTTACTCAACAAACACCAAGAAACAACACACGTGAATGATGGCACTCCCAGAGATACACAGAACGAAAAGCAGTGCCATAAAATAACAGAAGGTATTATAATCTAAATAGTATATAAGGTATGGTGTGATTCTGTTTTGAACATTTTGGACTAATCGGTGGTAGTCCTTCGCTATTTTTTTAATAATTCATAAAAACAGGAAGCAGGAAGAAGTTGCAAGGGGAAACACCCTTTACAACGCAACTTTTACAACGCACTACCATTACATCGCAACTTTTACAACGCAGGATCCATTACAATGCATGCCTTTAAAACGCATGACATTACATAGCAGATGCTTTTACAACGCATTCCATTACAACGTAAGTATAGGTAAGTATATAATTTTATTTTTTATTTTATTTAACATTATTTATTTAATTTTATTAATATTGAAAATAAATAAATATATTAATTTAAGTAATTTAAAAAAATAAGTATGAGTATAGGAGTATATGTTTTGGGGTACTGAGGTATATGTTTTGGGGTGTTTGGGTATTTTTAGGGTTCAGGGCTAGGTTTGGGTTATGGGGTACAGGTGTATTTTTAGGGTTCAGGGCTAGGTTTGGGTTTTGGGGTACAGGGGTATTTTTAGGGTTCAGGGCTAGGTTTGGGTTATGGGGTACAGGGGTATTTTTAGGGTTCAGGGCTAGGTTTGGGTTATGGGGTACATGGGTATTATTAGGGTTCAGGGCTTGGTTTGGGTTATGGGGTACAGGGGTATTTTTAGGGTTCAGGGCTAGGTTTGGGTTATGGGGTACAGGGGTATTTTTAAGGTTCAGTTTTAAACAAAGACTTTCAATAAAGTAAATTAATTAAATTAAATTAATTAAATTAAATTACAATTTTTACAAAAAAGATATAGGTTTGGATTATGGGGTACAGGGGTATTTTTAGGGTTCAGTTTTAAAAAAAAGACTTTAAATAAATTAAATTAATTAAATTAAATTAAATTAATTAAATTAAATTAATTACAATTTTTATAAAAAGATATAGGTTTGTGTTATGGGGTACAGGGGTATTTTTAGGGTTCAGTTTTTAAAAAAAGACTTTAAATAAATTAAATTAATTAAATTAAATTAATTTATTTAAATTAATTACAATTTTAAAAAAAAAGATAGACTTACCTATACTTACGTTGTAATAGCATGCGTTGTAATAGCATCTGCTATGTAATGTCATGCGTTGTAAAGGCATGCATTGTAATGGATCCTGCGTTGTAAAAATCGCGTTGTAATGGTATGCGATGTAAATTTATGCGTTGTAACGCCATACATCCGTTGCAAGCATTGCAAGGACAAAAAACTAGAAGACATTTTTTTTCATGTTCATTCTTTTTTTTAATATAGTTGTTCAGTTGTACATAATGTCTTCTTGGTTATATATAAGGTAACGAAAATGCTTATAACACTTTTATATTACACTTTTAAACATGCTGCACAGCAGCCACAATTCTGTACAGCATAGCTTAAAAACATTGGCAAAGCCAATAGCTCTTGCTAAACACTTATAAGATCCCAAAGTCAAGACCTATTGGCTGTGCCAATGCTTGTTATCTGAACTAGTCATCGTGCATTTTTCTGTTTGTGCTGCATTTCTGTTCTTTGCCAGGTGTACACTTTCACTCCCTTGTGGATGATATTTGGGTATCTACCCAAGGGTAGGGTGTTTGTGTGTGTGTATGTCTATATCTGTGTGTCTGTGCATGTGTAAATGTGTGCGCCCATTGTGTCTTTGTTCTCTATGCCTCCTTCTTTGCCGTCAATTCGGGGTCATCAACCACCATTTTGTGGAGACAGGGAGTGTGTGTGTTTGTGTGTGGTGGCTTTTTTGTCTTTATTCTCTACGCCTCCATCTTTGCTGGCCATGCGCCAACCACCATTACTTGCCAAACAATTACAGTTGAGTGTTTTGATTTAAGTAATTTAACACTCACAGATTACGCAAACACAAGCCCAGCATAACTTTTACATTCCCACTTTTTTAAAGAAGATAAGAAAGGATCACAGAAGGGTAAGGGGATGTTCGTTCATTAATTGTTCCACGCATAGAATAAACTCTGCTACCAAGATTCGAATGATGTTTATTGATATCTTTTATACTCTGCTTCAGCTCCTCTCTGATTGAGTTGATTTTCCTTTTGATATTCAAGAGCTGCTGCAAAAAGCTCATTTTTACCACTTCACAATTACCAGTTTAGGGCTCCTCAATGGTCATTCTTGCCTCCTAACTGTATTTCGACTGGTTTTGAAACATAACTTTTTTGGTGCCTCCACGTTCCAGCAAATCTTTAATATTTTTGTCTCTCTGCTTCCTCTACCTTGCTGTTGTGACCTTCTGTCTATGAAGACTGCACTAGGTGTATGGTCATCGATATAAGCAATATGAGCAAAGAAGAGTGACCTTAAGCAGAGGACAAGCAGAGCCTCATGAAGCCCATCAATCTGAATAGTGCCTCCCAGGTTTACCTGCATTCCAGTGCAAATGTTAAGTCTGTCTACCACTCGCTATATGGATTGTTTTGCTCCCCTGCAGTAAAGTTTTGTGTTTGGACTGGGCATTATGTGGCATGATGTGCTGTGGAAATATATGGTTAACAATTATGTGGCGTTCAGTGTAGTGGTTTTATGTAGATTGGGATTGTGTGTTGTGGAGTTGTAAGTAAGTTTAATTATGTGTTTTGCTGTTGAATTTTGCGGCTCAATGTGGAATTGTGTAG
Organism: Lissotriton vulgaris; assembly: GCF_964263255.1. NCBI lineage: Eukaryota > Metazoa > Chordata > Amphibia > Caudata > Salamandridae > Lissotriton > Lissotriton vulgaris. The sequence continues at coordinate 2,082,426,513 of NC_141687.1, forward strand.
TGTGGATTGGAGGAATGTGGTGGATTGTGTAATTGGGTTTTTTAGTTTTATTATCTAATTTTGTGTTAAATTATGTGGTGTGGATCTGACATGAATTGTATACATAGCTTTGTATTTTTGGTGAAGGAAAAGAATAAATAGGTTTGAGCTAAGCACCAGATATGTGTGTTTTAAAAAAAGGAAAGAGTTGGAGCTTTTGGCTATTGGCATTGTAAATGTTAATGTCCCTTACCTATGTGTTATGGATTGGAGTGGATATCTGTGGTTTGTACCAATTATGTCAATTGGATTGGACTTGTTAGTTTTGGTATTGTGTGGTATGAAACAGTGTGGTGTGGATTTGTGTAGTGGACTCTCGTGATATGATGTGCAGTTGCATTATGTGGATAGTAGTTATGTTTTTTTGAGTGCATTTTAATTATGTGGAGTAGGATTTTGTGTAATGGAGTTTAAGTATGTGCAATGGTATTTTGTTGTGGAGTGTTATGTAGTTGAGTTTAAAGAAGACATTATGTACAATTTAATGTTTTTTATAGCTTTTATTGTTATGAATGGAGGGACATGAACAATAGGAGGGTGAAGATTGTCAGGATTTAACCAGGCGCGCCTACCTGACTGTTGGTAAAACTATATCTCCCAGAAGCCTTTAGCCGACGTCACGCTATATAAGGAGGGCGGGGCTGTTGAGGCTGTGCGTGATCCTGGATGTTTAGTTTGTGTTCGTTTTCGTCCGTATGATGGTCCGGTGAGAGGATTCTGGGACTACTCTAGCGGAGGGAAGAGTGAAGGCTTCCTTATTCCCTCTTTGAAGTACGTTACTGTGTTTGTTCCCCGCCACACTTAGCTACTTGGTAGCGCGTTCTGTTTCCTTGTTCTTCCTGAATTCTGGTTTCCTTCTGCTCGATCTCGCCGGCGGGTGCGATCTCTGAGCACTTGTGGCAGAACGAGCCTGGAGAAGGAAAGACATTAAGCCTAGCGAGCATTGGACTCCATGTGGAGCCGGAATACCAAAGGTTTCTAGGCGTTTCAAGTATAATGTGGTATTGAGAGATCTGAGAGAGTGAGAGCGGAGTGCGGTGGAGGCTTCCACGCACTACCGTTACGAACAATAAAGCTGGCTGGACATTTGTATGAAAAGTGTCAAAGCGGAAAGCAGTACTGACGGTCAACTACGCTTTAAAGTGTTTGGAGATTGTGTTCTGGAAAGGATCATTTTCTGGATTAATCAAATGGAGAATGGTCCAAGCGGAAGATGGTGGTAACCTCACTACATCTTACCGTGTTTAGACTAAACACTTGGTGTAATCGGCTTATGGAGGGTGAAGGAACCTTCTGATATCTATTACCTTTGTGGTTATCCTTTTGGATTAGTTGCACGCTCATATTGCATTGTTGCCCATACCTTCAGGAGAGAAGGGGTCAAGAATGTATTGACAGTTTGGGTGCAAATGGAGAACCTTTATTCCAAGTGTGATTATAAATAACTGTGGGTACGTTTTGGCAGGGATACATACACTTAGTACATTTCTATGGTTAGTTCAGACTGAGATATTAATGTGTATCTGGTGTTGTTTTATAGGGAAAGGAGAAACTCTGAGCTCATACACAATCTACGCAGAGGCAAGAGGCATTGAGAGCCTGAGTCAGGTGAATAGCGAAAAGACCACTAGTGAGAATTTACTGAGAGTAGCATATATATAAGCATGTACTAAATTTGGTGGGCTTTCTTTTACAGCTTCCCTTTCCCTGCGGTTCCCTTCCTTTCCTTCCCTCGCTTGATCGCTCAAACACCCTTTGTATTTTATATCCCAGTGTGTTGGTGAGGTCCAGAGGTGGAACATACTTGCTGCAATCAGATCCTGCGGAGTACAACCTGACAGAATCACGCACCCAAGAATTTCACTCCGCCTGGTCTTGTTGTAGCAAGTATGGCCTCCATGAAAGATGTGTTGCTTGTGTTGGTCTAGTTCAGCAGGAATTAGCTTCCTCTAAGGCAGAGACAGCAGCTCTGAAAGATAAGGTAGGCCGGCTTTCCAGGAATCCTTTTAATGCTTCATTTGCAACCGCACAGATGCATGTCACAGTACCTCCACCCATCCCATTGGCCAACCCTGAAAGATATGCAGGTGATCCCCGTAAGATACAGGTTTTTCTGACACAAGTTTTAATACTCTTCTCATGCAAACCTTTGTCTTTCCCAAACAACCACTCCCGAGTAGTGTTCGCTATTTCTTATCTGGTGGGGGACGCGGCAAATTGGGCAGTGCCTTTAGTAAAGAACAATGATGCCATATTGTCAGACTGGTCGGCTTTCAGGACTGAATTTTAGCGAGTGTTTGACCGACGAACCACTACCTTTAGTGCTGACAAGGAATTATTGGAGTTAAGGCAGGGAAAGGGTGAAATGATAATGTATTTAACTGCCTTCAATTGGTTAGTGGCTGAGACTGAGTGGCCAGAAGACAAATGCATGTCTCTGTTTTACCAGGGTTTGAGAGAAGAGTTGAAAGATGTGGTGGCGCAGATTGATCCCCAGCCCTCTACATATGTGGACATGATTAACCCAGCATTAAGATTGGGTAGTCGGATGGCTGAAAGAGGGGGTGACAGGAGAAAATGGGAGAGAGGTTCATACAAGTAGGATCGTTCCCCACGCAAGGTAATGGGTCCCTCAGATACCGGTTCAGAACCAATGGAGATAGGAGCAATCAGAGCCCTGTTATCTAGAGAGGAAAGAGAGAGTAGGAGGGTACAGGGACTATGTATGTACTGCGGCAAGAAGGGGAATTATGTAAGAGAATGTCCATCTAAGCCCAAGACTCCTAACAATTTGAATAGGAACAAAAGAGTGGCCATATACTCCACTGTTAATGAGTCAGTGAAGACGGTATATCAGAGACAAGGTGAAGAGAGTCCTCAGGATTGGAAGCTTACCTCTTTAATCCACAAAAGTAATAGGGGAGACGGAGTCACATCTTGTGATTTCAATGACTCTTGAATGGGAGCAGCAGCCACATCAAGTATTGGTTATACTTGACTCAGGGGCTACCGGTAATTTCATTGATGATGGGCTAGTAACTCATTTGGCTTTACCCCGAGTACCCAGGGAGAATCCAGAGGAAGTGTTAGCAGTGGACGGTCAGCCCCTTAAATCCGGTCACATCACAGAAAAGACTTGCGAGGTGGTTTTGTCATTAGTAGTACAGGGTGAAAAACACTCGGAGGTCCTATCTTTGAACATCATAGATGCACCTCAGTATGAGGTTATTTTAGGGATGCCATGGCTATGTCACCATAGCCCTGTCATTAACTGGAAAACAAAAACATTGCAGTTCTTGCCTGAGTATTGCCAGGAGCATGTTGTTCCTTGTCTTGTTTCGCACGTAGCGGTTTTGGCTAGTCTGTATCTGGTAGCAACTGCTGTTGAGAAGGAGGTTTCGATCCCCGAGCCGTATGAGTCTTATGGGGATGTTTTTAGTAAAACCAAAGCAGAAACATTACCTCCTCATAGGGAGTATGATTGCCAAATAGACTTGGTGGATGGTGCCACGATACCTACTTGTCGGGTTTATGCTTTGTCAGTGCCAGAAACCACCCATTTGAAAGAGTACTTAGACCATTATGTGAGCATTGGGTTTATTAGACCATCCCGCTCTCCGGCGGCCTCCCCTTTGTTTTTCATCGCGAAAGCAAATGGGGATTTGAGGGCTTGTGTGGACTACCGCATTTTGAACAAAAACACCATCCGTAACAGGTATCCTCTCCCCCTTATTCCAGTTCTGCTTGATCAAGTGAGAGAAACAAAGATCTATACCCGATTGGACTTACGGGGGGCTTATCACTTGGTCAGGGTCTGTGAGGGGGATTAGTGGAAAACGGCTTTCAAGACGCAGTATGATCTTTACGAATACTTGGTCATGTCATTTGGGTTATGCAATGCCCCAGCGGCCTTTTCAATTTTTTATCAACAATGTTTTGAAAGAGTATGTAGACCTCTTCGTGGTGGTCTACATTGACGATATTTTGGTTTATTCCATGAATGAGTCATGTCACACAGAACAAGTGTGTAAGATTTTGGACAAATTGCGGGAGCATCGTTTGTATGTCAAACTGAGTAAGTGTGAGTTTGGGCTGACTGAGGTGGAATTTCTGGGAGTGATGCTTCGTCCAAAGGGATTGCAAATGTCAGAACGCAAGGTAGAAGCTGTACAGGACTGGCCTGCCCCAAAGAACGTGAGGGAGGTCCAGAGTTTTTTGGGTTTTGCTAATTATTACCGCCGATTCATACTACATTTCTGACAAGTAGCGGTTCCCATCACTGGGTTGTTAAGGAAGGGGGCGCCATTCATTTGGACCAAAGAGGCTGAAGAGGCGTTTGAATTCCTAAAACACTCCTTTATCACTGCTCCGGTGCTTTCTCATCCCAAGCTGGAGCACTCTTTTGTGGTTGAGGCGGATGCTTCTGATGAAGCTATTGGGGCTGTGCTTTCTCAGAGGGATCAACACACAGGGCAGCTCCATCCTGTAGCCTACCTATCTAAAAAGCTGAGTCCAGCTGAATTTAACTACACTATTGGCGAGAAATAACTCCTGTCCATCAAAAGTGCCTTTCAGGAGTGGAGACAGTATTTATGGGGGGCACGTCATACCATCACGGTGTACACTGACCGCCGTAATCTTCAATACATGTCATCTGCTAGACATTTAATGCAGAGACAGATGCGTTGGATGCTCTTCTTTGCCTAATATGATTTCGTGGTGACCTTTAGACCTGGCAGTGAGAATCGAAAGGCAGATCCTCTGTCCCGGCAGATACTGCCTGCCATGCCGATAGAGGTGGACACACATGCCATAATTCCGAATGCTAAGGTGGTGTGTGTGGTACGTGCTGAGACATTCTTGGTGGAAGTGAAGGCTCACAAAACCCTTGGGGAATGGGAAGCATGGGCAAGTAGGAAACCTGCAAGAGTGGTGAGGCAAGGATTACCGTTTCATGACAACCGATTATTTCTGCCCATAGTTGAGCTACAAAAGAAGACTTTTGTTTGGTGCCATGTTGTACCCCTGGCTGGGCATCCTGGCATATGCAAATCTGTTTGTTTGATTCAGAGGCATTTCTGGTGGGAAACAATGGCTAAGGATGTGTGGCCTTATGGGTATCGCACTGTGAGGACTGTGCAAGAGCAAAAGGAGAAAACACCAGAAAGTCAGGTAAACTCCTGCCAATGCCCACCCCTAGTCAGCCTTGGCAGAATATTAGCCTGGATTTTGTGTCGGGTTTACCCACTGACCAGGGATATTCGGCCATATTGGTAGTAGTTGACAGTCTCACGAAGATGGGACATTTCATCCAGTGTAAAAATCTCCCCACAGCAGGACAGACGGCGCAATTGCTTGCTAGTAATGTCATACGTTTGCATGGTGTTCCCAAGGTGATCGTCTATGATCGAGACCCAATTCATAGCACGGTTTTGACAGATGTTGTGTCAGGCATTGAGCATAGATTCCACTCTCTCCACTAGTTTCCATCCGCAGACCGATGGACAAACGGAGAGGTTAAACCAGACCTTGAAGTAGTATCTCAGGAGTTATTCTAAGGAGGCTCATTAATCATGGGTTGAGCTGTTGTGGATGGCTGAACTAGCTTACAATAACTCTTGGCGTTGCTCCACTGGAATGTCTCCTCTTAAGGCCAAATATGGGTTTGATGCAAACACCCTGCTGGTTAATCTGCCTGTGGGTATACAGAATCAGCCTTCTGTGATGGAGAAGGTACAGATGTTAAGGAAGGTACACATGGGGGTGCAGTCTCACCTGTTAAAAGCCAAGGAGGTGTACAAAAGATGGGAAGATTGTCACCGTAAGCAAGGTAGGCAGGATAAGGTGGGGGACAAAGTCTGGCTGTCCACCAAGTATATCCGTTTTAAGCTGCATAGCATTTTCCACCCTCGCTATCTTGGCCCCTATCCTATCAGGAAAATGATCAACCCTGTAGCCTACAAGTTGAAGTTGCGTGGGTATTTACGGATCCACCCAGTGTTTCATGGTCATCTGCTGAAACCTGCCCTTACGTCCAGGAGGAGGGTCCAGCCGCCAGTGGTGTGTGATGGAGGGCTGGAGTATGAGGTGAAGAGTATCCGTGACTCCAAACTTCGTAGGGGAGTGCTTTGGTATTTGGTGTCTTGGAAGGGTTACTTGGCAGAGGATGACTCTTGGGAACCAGAGGCCAATGTCCACGCTCCGAGGGCTGTTAGATCCTTCCATCGGAGATTCCCTGCCAAGCCTGGTCCTAGGAGGCACCTGGGACGGGGACCTACTGTCATGATTTAACCAGCCGCGCCTACCAGACTGTTGGTAAAACTACCTCTCCCAAAAGCCTTTAGCCGATGTCACACTGCATAAGGAGGGCGGGGCTGTTGAACGCTGTGCGTGATCCTGGATGTTTAGTTTGTGTTCGTTTTCGTCCGTATGATGGTCCGGTGAGAGGATTCTGGGACTACTCTAGCTGAGGGAAGAGTGACGGCTTCCTTATTCCCTCTTTGAAGTACAGTACTGTGTTTGTTTCCCGCCGCGCTTAGCTACTTGCTAGCACGTTCTTTTTCCGTGTTCTTCCTGAATTCTGGTTTCCTTCCACTCAATCTCGCCGGCGGGTGCGATCTCTGAGCACTTGCGGCAGAGCGAGTCTAGAGAAGGAAAGACATTAAGCCTAGCGAGCATTGGACTCCATGTGGAGCCGGAATACCAAAGGTTTCTAGGCGTTTCAGGTATAATGTGGTACTGAGAGATCTGAGAGAGTAGGTATATAAATGTACAAAGCCTGTCACACCAACAAGAATTACGGAAGACCGCGCTATGGATAGCTGAATCTCGCAGCCCCTGGACTTCGAAATCAAGAAGCAGGGAGCGTCTTGGCTTCAAATTGATCTGGGGAAAAGAACAGATTTAATACGATCTGGATTCCAGTGAAGAGTTGATATATAAAAAAACGGAATACAATATTTTTAAGATTCTACCAATACAAGATTCAAAGGCACACTACTACCCATGCCACATAAGGCTGGGTCGGAATTATCACCAGTCAGAAGGCGCAAAGTGCATGAACTTCGAATAGCAGCCCTGATGAAGTCGTGGGTTCCATCCCAATCGACGAAACACGTGTTGGCTGGACTGGAGGAAAACCTCTAAAGATTAAATGAAGTTGAATCTCTATCGAACTTGTATTATATTTGTGAAATTGAAATATTGTTGAAAAAATTTTTCTATTAATAATTCTTGTTGGTGTGACAGGCTTTGTACATTTATATACCTAATCTGAGGATTACTTGGGGGTAAGGATGACAACCCATGCCTAGGCACCCAATTATATATACACTTAGTGGTGTGAATAGCAATAAGAGCCTACATATTGTAAAGCGCCAATACCACCAAGATTGGTCATCCTTCTATCTCTACAAAAAAGATCTGAGAGAGTGAGAGCGGAGTGCGGTGGAGACTTCCACGCACTACCGTTACGAACAATAAAGCAGGCTGGACATTTGGATCATAAGTGCCAAACCGGAAATCAGTAGTGACGGTCAACTACTCTTTACCGTGTTTGGAGATTGTGTTCTGGAAGGGATCGTTTTCTGGAATAATCAAATGGAGAATGGTCAAAGCGGAAGATAGTGGTAACCTCACTACATCTTACCATGTTTACACTAAACACTTGGTGTAATCGGCTTATGTAGGGTGAAGGAACCTTCTGATATCTATTAACTTTGTGGTTATCCTTTTGAATTAGTTGCAATCTCATATTGCATTGTTGCCCATACCTTCAGGAGAGAAGGGGTCAAGAATGTATTGACAGTTTGGGTGCAAATGGAGAACCTTTATTCCAAGTGTGATTATAAATAACTGTGGGTACATTTTGGCAGGGATACATACACTTAGTTATGGTTAGTTCAGACTGAGATATTAATGTGTATCTGGTGTTGTTTTATAGGGAAAGGAGAAACTCTGAGCTCATACGCAATCTATGCAGAGGCAAGAGACATTGAGAGTCTGAGTCAGGTGAATAGCGAAAAGACCACTAGCGAGAATTTACTGAGAGTAGCATATATATATGCATGTACTAAATTTGGTGGGCTTTCTTTTACAGCTTCCCTTTCCCTGGGGTTCCCTCACTTTCCTTCCCTCACCCGATCGCTCGAACACCCTGTGTATTTTATATCCCAGTGTGTTGGTCAGGTCCGGAGGTGGAACATACTTGCTGCAATCAGATCCTGCGGAGTACAACCTGACAGAGATTGAGAAATAGTATCTGAATTACAACTGGAGCAGCAGAAAGACACTAGGAGAGAATCAAAAGATGCCAGATTCCAAGGGCACATTGAAGTGTTGCTGAGTATTTTTGAAGTGGTGCTGAGGTGGTGGTGTGCTGGTATGGAGGTTATGCTGAGTGTTACTGAGGTGGTGCTGAGTGATGCTGAGGTGATGCTGAGTGCCTCTGTGCTGTTGAGTCATGCTGAGGTGGTGATGCTGCTTTGGTGTTGAGGTGGTGCTGAGTGATGCTGAGTTGATGATGTGTTAAGGTGATGGTCTGTTGATGCTGAGGTGGTTCTGCATGGGTGCTGAGTTGCTGCTGAGGTGGGGCTGTGTTGCTGCTGTGTTGAGGTGATGCTGTGTTGATGATGAGGTGATGTTGCATGGGTACTGAGTTGCTGCTGAGGTGGGGCTGTATTGGTGAAGTTGCACTGATGCAGAAATGGTGCTTTGTTGATGTTTATGTTGTGCTGCGCTGGTGCTGAGGTGGTACTGCGCTGATGCTGAGGTAGTGGTGACCTGATGAGGAGGTGATGCTGAGGTGATGATGAAACAGGAATGCATTAATTTGCAGTACATTTAATGACTTTGACAAATTTAATATGCACTAATTTGCTACTTGTTGAATAATAGTATCTAAATGTTCACTTTGTCCTTTATTTAGTTAGATATCATTTATGTGAGTCTAATTGTTGATCAAAATGAATATGGTGTCTATATATGTAATGTAATTTATGTGGTGTTTATATATGCAATGTGGAATGTAATTTGCTTTAAAAATTGATGTTGGAATTGTTGAATGTATTTAAGTGTCTTTTTTGTACCTAAACTTTTTTGAATATAATGAAATAAAAAGCAAAAAGGTATTAAGTAAATATACCAAACAGACCATATAGTAATACTGGTTTGTTTTCCTCAATTGGGAGGTGTCAAGTAAGGTGAAGTTGGCAATTTTTGTGTACACATTGAGGTGATGATGAGGGCATGCTGAGTAAAGTTGAGGTGCTAGTTCATGCAAAGTTATTGTGCTGCACTGGTGCTCAGGTGGTGCTGAGTGATGTTGAGTTGGTGCTGTGATGAGGTGATGCTGCGCTGATGTTGAAGTGGTGCGGTATTGCTGCTGAGTTGCTGCTGAGGTTGGGCTGCCTTTTTGCTGATGTGGTGATGAGCAGGTGGTGGTGAACTGATACAGAGATGGTGCAGTACTAATGCTGAGGTGTATGTATGTATAGGCATTTATATAGCGCACTACTTACCCGGAGGGTCCCAAGGCGCTTCGACCGCTGCGAAACCCTTCCTGGCTTCCCTGAGAGATGGTCCCTTAATGGGTATCTCCAGGGTGAGACCAGGCATCCCCGGCGGTCTGGTGGGGCCGTTAGTGAAGATGAGGCAAGCTAATGCCCAGAGTTGCCGAGTGTGATCGCTGATCAGAGTGGGCACCGAGGCTCTGAGGTGGTACTGCACTGATGCTGAGGTGGTGCTAAGTTGGTGCTTAGTTGGTGCTAAGTACTGAAGTGGTGGTGCACTTATGTGGATATGGTGCAGTGCTAATGCAGAGGTGGTGCTGTGCTGGTGCTGAGTTGGTGGTGCACTGATGAGGAGGTTGATGTTTAGGGGGGCTGAGTGATACTGAGGTGCTGCTGAGTGATACCTAGGAGGTGCCGTGTGATGATCTGGTGGTGGTGCTAAGTGATGTTGAGTGGTGTTGAGTTATGCTGAGGTGGTGATGAATGATGCTGATTTGGTGCTGTGTTGAAGTGATGTTGTGCTGATGCGGAGGTTGTGCTGTGCTAATGCTGAAGCGGTGCTGTATGGGTCCTGAGTTGCTGCTGAGGTGAGGCTGTGCTGGTAGTGGTGCACTGATGTGGAGATCGTGCTGGGATAGTGCTGTCTTCATCCTGTGCTGATGTTGATGCAGTGCTGTGCTGGTTCTTAGTTTGTGGTGCATGAGGAGATAGTGCTGTGCTGATGCTTAAATGGTGCTGTGCTGATGCAGAGGTGGTTCAGCACTGGTGCTGTGGTGGTGCTGCACTGATGAGGAGGTAGTGCTGTGCTGATGCAGAGATGAGGCTGTGCCGATGCTGAGGTGGTGGAATTCAGGTGGTGCTGCGCTAATTTGGAGATGACACTGGTGCTGCACTGATGCTGAGGTGGTGATGAGGTGGTGCTGCACTGATGTTAAGTTGGTGCTGCACTGGTGGTGTCTCATTGGCTAGGAGGTGCTTCTGTGCCAATTCTTAAGTGATGCTGAGTGATGCTGTGGTGGTGCTACATTGTTTTTGAGGTAGTGCTAAGCTGGTGCTAAGTGATGTTTAGTTGGTGCTGTGCTGAGGTGGTGGTGTACTGATGCTGAAGTGGTGCTGCGTTGGTGCTGAGTTGCTGCTGAGGAAGGGCTGCGTAGGGGGTGGTGCACTGATCCTGATATAGTGCTGTGCTAAAGCTATGATGGTGCAGTACTGATGATAAGGCTGTGCTGCATTGGTGCTGGAGTGGTGCTGTACTGATGCTGAGTTGGTGCTGCACTGGTGGTGGTGCACTGATGAGGAGGTGGTGTTGTGCTGATGCTCGGGTGGTGCTGAGGGACGGCTAAGTGATGTGGATTCCTTCATCACCACCACCCTTTAACATGGTCCCCTAAGGCTCCATAACCATTAACGCTCAGATGCATTTATTTAGATATAAAGCGCCAATCATACCAGTGTAGGATGTCAGAGCACTTTGCATCACACAAAAATTGCACTGAGACAAACAATCATATGTGTATAAATTAGCGTAAAGGAAATGATACATAAGACAGAGGACTACGGGGTGTGGGAGTCACAAGTCATGCATATTGGTTGGCAGCATTGCTAAAGAATGCTTGGGCCCCAGATGCACAAACTCAGAATTGAAAACAGAACACCGTAGTTGGGGGTTCTCTTGAATAAAATAAAAATAAAAGAATCGATTTCCACCAGATAAACCCTTTTTGCACCATTAATATCTGCTCTAATCTGAACATTGCAGTGCGTGCAGTTCTTTGATGAAAGCTATAAATTCACTGTTCTATGTTAGGATTTTAACTTATAAGTCAGTCTGGGCGGTGAACTCCGCTCCGCTGGTGGAGGTTGCGGAGATTTCCGCACTCCGCGTTACGCGAAGCTCACAGACTTCTGAAAAACTCTGCTCCACATAGCAGAGCAGAGTTTTTTCTCTCGCTCACGTTCGTCAACGCCAAATTGGCGAGCGCAAGCAAGGAAAATCCACAACTTAGTGATATTTTTTCTCATTAGCAATCGTCAACATCAAGTTAGCGAGCGCAAGCTTGGAAAATCAACGTCCCAGTGAGATTTCTCTACGCAGGTGGTCAGATTTCTCATTGCGAGTGATCACATATGCTTGCTACTGCACTTGTTGAGAAACTGTCTGCTCATGTTGGGAAAGCTGCTGCTCGAGTAAAAATCTACTCAAGCAGCAGAAAGGAAGCAGCGCCTGCTTACGCTATGCATGGTACCATTTTCAATGATTGCACAGTGCAGACAAGTATCTGCCAATGACAATCAGAGCGAACAGCATTTATCCAATGCACTCCGCCATTTGTGGAGCTCTGTGTAACACGGCAGAGATTTGTTTCTACTTTGCGGAGTTCTGCTGCTTACTTATAAGCTGAAAGTAACAGACAAGCAGTAACCCACTGACCTATTTACATGTTATGCACTATGTATGGTACACTTCCTTTGCAGCCGGCACATTAACCCTCTGCGCTACCTTACAATGAGTCAAAACTTCTTCCATTGGTCAACTCCGATCTCTCCAGCAAGAACCTTCATCATTCGGAGTTAATTTAACATTTTTATTGTCTGGACATTTCTGGAGGCCAGGAATGTGGCAGCCAGTGCTTTTAAAAGCAAAGTAAACTCTGAAACAGTGTCCCTCTGCTCTGAAGGACAATGAAACAAAGCAAGGATTGGCATTATACTTACAGAGATATATGTATACTAAAGAATACTTGAGGTCGTACGCTTACACTCGACTTAAAAATCTGCAAAAATATGGGGGTGACCACACAAGAAGGGGCATTTTCTCACACAAGTTGACAGCTGTAAAAAATGTTTCATAGACAGCTGATAAGTCTAGAAGAGAAATAAGTCGCTGCAAATGACTAGAAATGGGGATGAATGGGATCATCACAGCAAGAGTCTCTACCAATGAAGTAAAGACATGAAGAGAGGAAGAGACGGGCTCAGGTGATCTGTGAGTGGTAAGATGGTATAAAAAAGAGATGTCTGATCCCAGAGTGTATTCATGCATGTAGGGTGGTGGTGAAAGAGTACATGCAGGCCAGGTAGACTGTGCACATGACACATGGAGTAGTGTGGCTCACTGGTTAGAGCTGCAGACCCTGATGCAGAGGTCCGGCCTGGACCAGGGTTCAATTCCTGCCTCGGCGGGTCTTGAGCTCAATTTCCCCGGACCTGATAATTCTCGCCTCGGTGCCTATTCAAATCATGGGTCCCACTCTGCAACTCTGGGCAATAGCTTGCTTAATCTCCAAAAAGGCCCCAACAGCGCTAGGATGCCTGGCTTCACCTTGGGGGAGCCCAGGAGTGGGCACTTCACAGGGAAAAGCCAGGAAGGGTTCCACAGCGGTATGTGTACAGCATATTGAGACCCCTTCGGGGGTGATTTGTGCGCTATATAAGCACTACATTTACATTACATCCAAATGCTCCTTGATCCCCTCTTCAAAGTCTCTTCTTGCCTTCACAATCACCACTTCAACTTAACCAAAATTAGGGAAAGTAATGGACTTTAATAAGGTCAGGTTTACAATTCCCAGTCCAATCTGAGCAACACTCGGGAACGAGATGGACATTGAAGGTGCCAAATTTACCATTTTGACTCAAATGTAAGCAAATATAGTGAAATGCTTGGACTTTGGAGAGGTCAGATGTATTATTCTCACTCCAATTTTAACAACAGTAGGGAAAGTGTTGGACATTGTAGGGATCAAATACCCTATTTCCACTGCAATCTTGACAACAGCGGGCAAAGTGATAGGGCTTGAGAGTGGTAATTTTTTACTATTCCCACTCCGATCTAAGCAGCAGTAGTGCGAATTGTTGAACTTTGGATGCGTTATATTTACTATTTCCACTCCAATCTAAACAACAGTAGTGGGAATTGTTGAACTTTGGATGCGTTATATTTACTATTCCCACTCCAATCTCAGCAACAGTAGGGAAATTGTTGGATTATCAAGAGGTCAGATTTATTATTCCGCTTTTAAAAGTTTTAAAAGTAAATGAATATAGACAAAAATATTTTAGAATAATAAAAAAAACTTTAACTGTTTATTTAAATACAAAACAAATACAATGTATTTGGATTCAAAATGTATATTACAAATAAAAAGACTATTTTCAAATAAAACTCTTTCCACCCACTACCCTAAACAACAAACACTGATAAACAAATAAAATAATGAATAATAATGTACAATATTAAAACATTGAATTATTAATAAATTTTAAACAAATAGGATAACAAAATATAAAATAAATTAATACAATTCAAAAATAAATACATTGATCTAAAACTTACCATTTAATTAGAAATCAACAAATAATTACATTTAAACACAATCAAATATTCGATTTAATAATTAGTCATTAAAACATAAGTTAAACAGAGCATACTTAGTGCTAAAAAATAATATTTTAAATAATTAAGAAATTCCACTATAATCAGTTCCAAACTCAACAACCAATTACTAAATAATCAATTTGAAAATATATTTTGAATAAAAATGTTCAATGTAAACAGTTACAAAATAGCACTCATCAAAATAATTAGAAACAATATTATGCAAGTGTATCGGTTAACCAATATTATAAACGAATGTATGCAAGCAAATTACATTAAAAACCTAAAACAATATTCTCACCTTTGAGATTAAATCCAATAATAATCTTGACATCATAGAATTCTGCCCACAATATTTGAGAACCCACAATAATTTGGATCTCATCTATCATCAACGTGTCTACAGTGTATTATTAATGTAAATGTGTGCACACTTTCAATTATAGAAACGAATGCACATAACAACCCTTTTTTTCTGGTATTTATTTATATGATCTTTAAAGTGCATCCACAGCAGGCCAGTAGTCTTTGGAAGTGTTTTGAGTGCCTGGCCAGCCCATAATAATCTTTGTGTCCCCAGATGACTGAAGCAGCTGACACCGTTTTGAGGTGCTGGAGGTCAGAAGATGAAGGAGCATTAAAAATGCCTGTAAATTTCTTTTTTTATATTTTTACACTTACGTTTGTTTTAACATGGAGCTGTTGTTTACTTTTCTTTCTTTGTCCGTAAAGTTACAGGAGTTTGTAAAGTGAACTATAAAAAAATGTCTCTGCAGTACAGACAGGGCCAAAGTCATTATGCAGCTGGGGAGGTCTAAATTATGAGGCTTAATGCAGCACATTTTTTGATAGCATCACTTCATTATTTTTACATGTTTGCATCGTCTGAAAAGGTTTCACTGGATTAGTACCAGTTACACATCCAAACACAGCTGAAAGTAACTGAAAGGTGACCAGTCTACCTTTGCAAATGACCTTCCACTGCATGGTAGCAGGTGAACCAGCATCTTAGTAACTTTGATAAGTTTGAGCTACAAATAACATTTGATTCTATTAAAATATGCAGAATTTGCAGCAGATGTTGGATTAGGTGGCAAATGTGGTAAATTAATAAATATGCAAAGATCGCAGTGGCCACAGACTCGCGTATTTCCAGTGGCCAAGTGAAAAGGACATGTCAATTGAAATACTGTAGAATGTCAATTTGTTTCTAATTCACAAAAACATAAATGCCTACAAATATTTCAACATATAACTGCAGTTATAAAGCATTATTTGTTTTATAATTCTGAAGTGTGATAGAAACAAATATTTTCATAGGATCAAAGCAAATCTTGCTGATGCACCATAGATAAAGATTGTATTGTATTGCACCTTTGTATAGCCATTACTACCCCTATGTGTGGCACTGGTTTTCTTACTAACATAAGCAGAAAGCTGCGGCCTATAGGGTAGTGTGTGTTCAGGAGGGTTTTGTCTTTTTTTGGAATCCTGTGTGGAAAGTGATTCCATGTCAAATGTGATGACCATTGACGTGCGGTTATCACGTTATAAGATGCAGTGCATATTGGTGTTTTGGATGATGAGGAGGGAGGGACATAGACTTGTGGTTCATGGTTTTCCAGCACGCTGACTGCTTTGAACAGCTCTGCAGGTTCTTTTGTGGTAATTCCAATAATTGTGGTCTTATTAGTTGTCACTGCACTGGGTTGTCCAATCAGATTTTTGGGATCAGATTTACGTACATTTCACCCAACGTAATACAGACCGGAAAGAAAATTTGTTGCGCTAGGTTGCATGAAGGGCGGACAGCAGTAATGCACTACAATTACAAAGATATGGCACATTTCTGCTGTCTCGTAGCCCAGGCACACTGTGTGCTGCTGTGCGTAAAAGCAGGCACCCTTGCACCATTTACGTGCAGCAGTTTTTCTGGGCAGGAAGGCACCTTTCGGCAGAAAAACAATCCTTAGAGGTGCACTCCTCTATCATTGGAATGAGAAGGTAACATGGAGAAAGTTAAACTTAAGTTAGACTCAAGTTAGGATTTTGTCTTAAGACCTAAACATAACACAAAGTTAAGACAAAATCCTTACTTAAGTTAGAATATTTTATCTTAAGACCAAAACTTAAGATAAACTTAAGACAAAATCCTACCTTTACAACTCCTAAATGTCTTTTGCGAATACTGAAAGTCGTAAAGTTAGGATTTTGTCTCACATTAATTTTGTGAATCAGGCCCATTATTAAGAACTAAAGAGTCAGACTTACCATCCTCCAAGATCAGTGTCTCCTCTGTCCTGATCCTGCTACTGGGCCTGGCTCAACTACTTCCGCTGCTCCTGGAGAATTACAGGAAGAACTGCAGTGCGCATGGCGTATTGCGTGAAGACATGCTAGACAGCATGCCTTCATGCTGTACTCCATGCGCACTGCAGTTCTTCCTTTGAAGGTCAACTATGATTTTGGAAAATAAACAGTTTCTGGAGTTTTCACCAGACTCAATTTTTTCCCACTATTGTGGATGACTCGTTGAAGTCCACCACACGGTCACATAGTGTGGTGGGCAACAATGGGTCTGTGTCTGACCTAAAGTAGTCAAAACCTAACACATCCATGCACCCTGATGTGCTGCCCAACAAGAATTGACAACAAGCTGTAAAAATGTGAAGCCCACATTCTAATAACTTATTTTTTAAGCTTCTGGGACAGGGAAACAGCGAAAAGCACAATGGTCAAAGGAAGATGGCACATGCTGCTGATTAATCTGAATGCCTTGATCAGACTGTGAGCAACGTCCCCAAATGCACTCTGTAAATAATGTTTTGAAAAAACACTTCATGAACTGTTTTGTTACAATCTTTCAATAAAGTTTTATTTTGAATTCATTTGTTTACTTTGATTCTTGTCTTTTTTTTTAATTTTCATGATGTTATGTTCACATCAATAATTCCAACACAACAATGTTATTCTTGCCCAATGCATTTCGGGCATAGTGCCCTTCCTCAGGGGTACCTTTACTGTTAGGAATAATGTACACCATATAATGAACATCCAGTAGCCTGAAATGTTACTTGTAAACAAACATATGTAATGAAAATTTTTAAACAATAAATGTCCTTATATCCTTGATGGTCTGTGAAATATATCAAAGAACCAGAAATAAAAAACGGTTTACTAGTTTATTCCTGTGTAATATGTGGATGAAACTGGGGTGACAAAAAGAGAGTGGGTTCGAAAGCAACAACATTTGCAGTGCAGACGCCACATAATGTGATAGAGAATATGCTATCCCCTGTCTCACAGTCAAGGTATATAAGAACATACCTAACAATTATCAATACATATGAAGCGCGTTCTCAAACGCCAATAGAATTCGGTTAGTTTATCTAAAACACAATAATAACAAAAATGGTGTGAGAATTATGAGCGGTCAGTAAATGCTGTGCATTACGATGTGCCAGAAGAGTGAAAAGTGAAGATCACTTACAAAAAGCATAGCGCTGTATAATCTTTTCAATGCACGTTCAAAATGGGTCTTGTTATCTGTAAACCACGGAAGAAACTGCCGTCAATGAAAGCCAACCATTAAACAAGTGGTCGAATCCGTGTATGAAGAACGCTGACTTACCGAAAAGTGAACGCGAACAACCTTCTCAACACTAGCGGTCTGTAGCTGTTAACCCCGAAAGTGTCCCGAGAACGTACAAGTGTAAGTCAAACAAGTACATGCAAAAAAAAAGGGTGAAGCACCCACGTGGTTTAAGACGCTCCAATGAGTAATTCGAAGTCCTGATGTTGTCGGAACTACAATGAAACTGGACAAAATACTCAAAAAACGGGTGCGTGGGGAATACCAATCCCCACGATAAAACTAAGTGCGGTGTCTTGACTCTATGAAAAATTAAACTCGAACTGGAAATATCAAAAAGTGTTCCAAGTGCATGTGAAATAAATAAAAATTTATAAAGACCAGCTGGTGAATATGAAGAGTGTGTCACAACTCCTATTATATACGTCAAAGAAATATTCAACTCATCATTACATGGGGATACATACAGTTATCTACACTTAGGTCATTGCCTTAAATACAAATACATAGACATGATTTCAAATTTCTCTATCACACGATCTATGTATGATTTAATGTTTCTCCTATTGTTTTCATGTAGCATGATGGTTAAATGTTCTGTTAATAATGAATGTCCGGAATGTTAATAAAGTTCACAGAAAACAATTAAAGTCTATACGATCATTTAATCCTCTCGGGTGAACAGTAAATATGAAATTGATCCAAACTATTTCACGTTGCAGTAAATGTTGGGTATTGTCTCTTCCAGGAAGAATCTGTGGTTGTTCCAACACTAGAAATCAGAGTTGAGTATAATTGTGAGCATTGCAATGAGCCGCCAATGGTGATTTTGCGCTTCTGGTGCGGATGTTACTCTTGTGTTCAGTTAGTCTTATTTTGATTTTTCTCTCGGTTTTGCCAACATAAGCTAAGCCACATGGGCATTTAATCATATAAATAAGATTGCCAGTGGTAAATTGGAAACCAGGGTATACACCAAAAGTACCAACAGGAACAATCTCCTACATTTTCAAAGCTTCCATCAATACTCACTCAAGAAACACCTTCCATATTTTCAACTACTAAGATTGAAAAGAATTTCATCTACTGAGGCAGCATTTAATGAGAGTATGCAAATGACCCTGACCAAATTTGAAGAGCGTAGGTATCCAAAAGGTATCCTAGAAGAAGCACACTTGAAAGTACAAAAATTGAATCGTATGACCTTACTAACACCTCAAACTAAATCAAAAGATGACCAAAGGATGGTTTACATTTCAAAATATTCCACACAAAGTCATCAAATTAAAAGGATAATTTTGAAGCACTGGTCGTTATTAACTATGGAAGATGATTTCAATGGAATATACTCCTTGCCTCCAAGGTTTGCATATAAACGCACAAGGAACATTAAGGAATTATTGAACCATAAGGAAGACCCGACATCATCCACGTATAAAGGCACTCTACCTTGACACAACTGTGGGAACTGCAATGCAATCATAAAAGGCAAAGAATTCCAACAGCCTAGTCGAGGAACCTCAATCAAATTAAGAGTCACAGCCACATGTGACAGACGCAATCTTATTTATATGATTAAATGCCCATGTGGCTTAGCTTATGTTGGCAAAACGGAGAGAAAAAACAATTAATCAAGACTTTAATTGTTTTCTGTGAACTTTATTAACATTCGGACATTCATTATGAACAGAACATTAAATCACACATAGATCGTGTGATAGAGAAATTTGAAATCATGTCTATGTATTTGTATTTCAGGCAATGACCTAAGTGAAGATAACTGTATGTATGCCCATGTAATGATGAGTTGAATATTTCTTTGACATGTATAATAGGAGTTGTGACACACTCTTCATATTCACCAGCTGGTCTTTATAAATGTTCATTTATTTCACATGCACTCGGGAAACTTTTTTGACATTTCCAGTTCGAGTTTAATTTTTCATATTTAGAGTCAAGACACCGCACTTAATTTCATTGTGGGGATCGGTATTCCCCAAGCACCAGTTTTTTGAGTATTTTGTCCAGTTTCATTGAAAGATTGTAACAAAACAGTTCATGAAGTGTTTTTTCAAAACATTATTTACGGAGTGAATTTGGGGACATTGCTCACAGTCTGATCAAAGCCCACCTCTTACTCAGGAGGATCACCAAATAGCACCGATTTACCTTGTTTAAAGTATGACACTTGGAATTCCTTAGGAGTGCGACGGTTCTTCCCAACCATTTCATTATAACATGCTGCTGATGGCCATGCACAGCCAAGAGAACGTTTTGGTTTCCATTCATGGTCAGAGAGAATAACAAATATTGAGGAATGCAAATAAGAAAGATTAAGATATATAGAGAAGAGGCTCTAGAAAAGGGGAACTTGTGAGAAAGAAAGGAGAGTAAATAGAAAAAGCAATAGAGAGAGAGCAGGAAAGACAGGAATGGGAATATATATTCAGCAGCAAACAGAAAGAGATAGTGGTGAAAACGTTGAGAGGGACAATGGGGGTAGAGATTGGGAGTTAGGGAGAGAATAGCCAAAGTAGGAAATCCAAAAGGAGCAAATAACAGCTATATATATGTTGAGAAATGTGAATTCTAGTTTATAATATTTTGCCCAATACAGCTGGCCTGGTGTGAACGTGTACTCATAAGGTCTAACCATTGTTTCTCGATCCATATTGATATTTGTAAATTGCTTAACAATGGCAGTCTCTTGTTATTTGCTCTTGGTGAGAAGGGCTGACAACATCTCTTTTATATCAGCCAATTCTATATTTGCTGGTATAGTCACTAGAAAGTTCAACCTACTTGCTTAGAAGTCCAAGTTCTATTAATGAGATGATTTGGCTTTCTAGTGTTTATTTAAATATGGCAGTCTCTTAACTGTTTCATAAAATGAATCTTGACATTTGTCTGCACTTGTAGTAATTCCGAACAATACATCTGCAAGTAAATATTTTAAATTTCTAGTACACGTGGCAGGCTTCTATACTTTCTACATTCACCAATCAGAAAAGTACATGCTCATCCAAGCAATGTTAGCCACAGATGGTCTTATGTGAGGAGTCTCTTGCCTGT
The DNA here is from genome assembly GCF_964263255.1 of Lissotriton vulgaris. Taxonomy (NCBI): domain Eukaryota; kingdom Metazoa; phylum Chordata; class Amphibia; order Caudata; family Salamandridae; genus Lissotriton; species Lissotriton vulgaris. The sequence goes on from NC_141687.1 coordinate 2,082,447,103, forward strand.
GAAAGAGTAGAGAATGTCCATAATTCTGGAAGTGGATTACTCTGTAGCATCCACATGGGATGTACCATGCAAGCAGCATCTAACAGTGATGTTATCATAAAGCAGGATCCTAGATGCAAACCGTGAAACACCACACGCAATGGCTCCTCTAACTACAGATGGAACACGTATACTCAGCCAGCCCAGAAGCCTCAAATTAACCCAACCCAGGCTCACAGCATCACATATTCTTTACCATATCTACCTGTCTTGCTGATTGAGGTCTAATGGAGGTCTCCTTTTGGACAACACCTTTTGCAAAAACTACCTGTAACTATGAGAGGTGCATGCCAATCATAGCCTGCTTCAGGTCCATGCAGTTTTGACTGGTGCTTTTGATGAAAGGTAACTGAACTATTCATTATTTGTTACAACCTTACAGTGAAATTCATTGTGGGACCTTCCCAGCTTCCTTCTAAAATGACCTTACAATGATATTTCATTTTCCCTATTGTTGCAGCCCTAAAATATTTAAAACATACTGTTTGACTCACGTTTTCTAACTGTTCTTGATGGATATGCTCCAAGCTCCCTGTAAAGATAAAGTTTATCCTTTTGGACCTTCGAAGTGTGAGAATGTCCTGATGTAGAATGTCCCAGGTAGGACATCTTCCAGAAAAAAAAATTGAATGTGCAAGACGGACATTCACCACCTGAGGTAAGAGGTGGGGGACAGAGGGCTCTGAGCGGAGGTCATCCTATTATATTTAAATAAAATAACTTGATAAGCTTTTCATTGCATACAGCTTCAACAGTTCAGAAAATACACAACACTGTGAGTCCGCTACTTAACAACGTTATACCCTTCTGCTTTAAATCCCATCTAATTGATAGACTTTAAAATTGTATTGTGAAAGGTTGATTGAGTGTGCTTTAATATGTACCTTGGAAAAATCAACAATATATATTCCTTAACACAGAACACATGGTCTGCACCTGGCTATTAAAACCAGAATTTCAATAAACCAGAATGGAAATGCACTGTTTTTAAGCATGGCAGATTATGCCTGCAGGTGTTACAAAAAGCTTCCACCAAGCTGGTGTGCAACAAAAGCAGATTCAGCTTAGCGTCTGATTTTATGAACCAGCTCCGTTGGCTACCCTATGCACCAAAGAACAAGATGTAAGCTGCTCAGTCACACACACATGGCCGTGCACCAACACAGGCCTTAAATCCTACAGAACAAAATTTAATTTTACGCACTGACGAGGTGCTTAAGGTCACGCTATCAAGCGCAAGCAAGGACAAGATGTATAAAGAAAGTAAAGGCAGGAGGTCGTACCTTCTCATATCTTGTGGTTTAGCATTGGAATGAATTACCACAAGATCTTTGCCTCACGACTGACTACCTAGCATTCTGAAAGAAATTCAGTACTCATCTGTGCCTTAAAATGTGATACTGGACAATCCAACAACACCCAAATATCACCTCTACCATGATTTCTGCTACCCAGTGCCGTGATATCCTAATAGATGAATGTTGCGCTCTATAAATAAATAAATAGAATATGGAATCCACAATATTGACAGGTAAGTAAGTATATTATTTCTATACCTTACTCCACATATATGTACCTTACCAATATATATGTATATCTTAAAGATATGTAAATGTGGAGTTAGGAATAGTATATCTAAACCTAACTATATACACTAACCTACTTACCTTTCAATATTCTGTCGAAATTCTTATACCACAATATACTGGGCCTCTTAATTTAGTAGTTCAAGTAGTATTTGGGAAAGAATATAATAGTAAAAGTGGCCCGCATGGATTTAAATACTGCTAGTGGAATTGGAGGAATCTGATGAATCTGCTTTACTCTTTTAATGAGGAGTTCCATCCCAATTCCGTCAATCGCAGAATGGAAGACTTTAAAAAAAAAATATTTAGAGTTTCATTGAGTGAAAACCAGACCCGTGAGGGTATCAGAGCACTTTACAGGATAGATAGGAAGTAAACAAAGGACTTTGGGTGGGAGGATAAAAACAGGGGACCTGTGCGGAAAATACACAGGAGGAAACATTTAAAACAACAGTCTTAGTGTGGGTGAGTATCATCCAGGTAAACCATGGAAAATGCCGAGAGAGTTGGAGGAACCGAAACATTGAGGTGTTGGTAATGCAGTGTTAGGGTAGGAATTTCCCATTAGGAAAGTTTTGGCTTCTTTTTTGAAGTGAGCCAGAGAGGGAATTCTTCTGATGGCGGGCGGGAGTGAGTTTCAGATTCTAGGAGCAGCCGCAGAAAAATCCCGATTGTACGTTTTGATTTTCCGCAGACATGCCAGTTGGAGCAAACAGTCTCCGGCAGATCGGGAATTTCCGGCTCCTCTGGATATCATGAGTTTCTGGGCGCGATATGCCGGGGAATTGGAGTATAGAGCCTTGTGGGTGATGCAAGCCAGCTTAAGTCGGATCTTGGCCTCGAGAGGAAACCATATTAGAGCTTTCAAGTGGGGAGAGATGTGAGTGAATTTCTTTGAACCAGTCTGGTGGCGGCATTGATGCAAGCTTTCAGTGAGTCCAATGAGCTCTTGGGTAGACCAGTGAGGGTGGAGCATCCATAGTCTAGTCTAGAGATGACTAGCGCCTGGATTGCCATTTTTAGGTCAGGAGTGTCGAGAAATGGTTTCAAGTTTCTTAGGTATCTCAGGTGAAATCTGGCAGTTTTGGCCATCAATTTTATGTGGCCATGCATATTGCCGTCAAGGGTTATTCCATGTGATTTGGCAGAGCAACAATGATAGGGGTGAAGTTACCGCTGTGATAGCCTTGAACCATTCTTGAATGTCGGGGTTGTTTTTGTTTGGTGAGATGTGAAAAGTAAGTGTAAAGCAATGGAAAGACTCTGGAGGAAAGACTATGCCTCAGAAGCCAAAGTAACTTATAAACAATCTATTAGAGAATATCATTCTCTTTGTAATATTGCTCGGGCAGAGTACGTCAGTACCATCACGAATGCTCGAAACTGCCCTAAAGTTCTGTTTAATTTGGTCAAGGTATTGTCTGGTATGGCCTGTCAAGCTCCACAATTTACTTTATCAGACTCACAATGTGAGGAGCTTGCTATATTTTTTATTGAGAAGGTAGAACAGATCGATTCCAGATTAAATGTCCCTGAAGCTTCCATTTCACAAAAACGTATGGCCACAACTAGTTTAATAAATTTTGATATTCAGCCAGTGACTCAGGTTGAGAACAGTGTGATTAAACTTGAACACTGGTCACTGTTTGATACAATTTCTTTGAATGGTGTCCTAAAAAGTGTTAAATCAGGCTCTCCCCGGGACCTACTGCCCATTTCTATACTACAAAAAATGCATCCTTCCATTCTAGATCAGATTAAGGAACTTCTTAATGCTTCCCTATATGAAGCTTTGATTCCTCCTGAATGGAAGCACGCAATAGTTCTTCCACTGTTAAAAAAACCTAATGCTGATCCAGCTCAACTTTCCAATTTTTGACCTATTTCTCTGCTCCCGGTTTTCTCCAAGTTATTGGAGAAACATGTGAACTCGCAACTAACTCACTACGTGGAGTCCCATAAGCTCTTACACCCATCTCAATCATGGTTTAGAGAAGGGTACTCGACTGAAACCACACTTTTGGGAGTAAGTGAAATGCTGGCAGCCATTTGGATGACGGCGACACTGTGGCGCTCATATTGTTAGACCTGAGCCCCGCTTTTGACAGGGTGTCCCACACTGTGCTTCTGCAAACACTTAGATCCAATGCGTGTCGGGAGTTGCTTTGGAATGGATTGCAAACTTTCTGTCCGGTCATACATTTCAGGTTTCTTTCTCAGGGGCTGTCTCCAAAGTCCATGCTTCACACTATGGGGTGCCACAGGGCTCGATTCTCAGCCCTTTACTGTTTAACATTTATGTGAAACCATTGGCTGAGATTGCGGAGGAGGCAGAGTTGTCAATCTATTCCTATGCTGATGACACCCAAATAATTTTCTCCCTTTCTGCTATAGGAGACTTTGGACCCTCTTGTCTCCAACTAGGATTGAGCAAAATCATGCAGTGGATGCTAAACAATTCTCTTAAGCTTAACGGAGAAAAGACCGAGGTGCTTATTCTGGGGAAAAACAAAGAACTTTGGGGCCCCCAACATTGGCCTCCCTAGCTAGGTGCTACCCCTCGGCCTACTAAACAAGCCCGCAATCTGGGTTTTGTATTCGACGCTCAGCTTACTATGAGGGCGCAAGCCTTAAAGGTTGATGCAACTTGTTTCGCCATCCTTAGATGGCTCAAAAAAATCCTATGGATGCTGCCGAAATCGACTAAAAGTACTGTCATCCAGGCTCTGATTACTTCTCGCCTGGATTATGGCAACATCCTGTTTCTTGGAGCTAACAAGGAGGTGATTAACAAACTTCAAATTGTTCAAAATGCTGCTGCCCGATTACTCTACCAAATTCCCAAATTCTCTTCTGTGTCTAGATTTTTACGCGACCTCCACTGGTTGAAAGTGGAGAACCGTATTAAATTTAAGACCTTAACCTATATATATAAGATTAAAATGGGTAAGGCCCCCCCAATATTTGAAATCTATTGTCCAACTGTATGTTCCTTCTTGTTCTCTTCGTTCAGCTAGTCAGACTAAATTTGTTGTCCCTAGATACAGATTATCTAGAGTACACGGGCACTCCTTTTTTTACTTAGGACCTACCTTGTGGAACTCTCTTCCTCTGTCTTTAAGGAATGAGCCTAACTTTGTGAGCTGTCGTGGGCTGTTGAAGACCTAGCTCTTTATTCAATAGGCCCTTCTTCCGTATTTGTTTCTGACCAATGCAGGCATCGCCCGGAAACCCTTGGGTAGCTGAGCGCCTTATAAAATAAAAATAACATAACAAATTCAGTTTTTTTAGCGTTAAGTTTGAGCTGGTTAGAGGTGAGCCGTGTAGTGTCAGCTTCAAGGCCTCATTCAGGGAGTGAATGTCCTCAGGAGAAGAAATTTTAATGTAGGTGTGTGTGTCATCGGCATAAATGTGGTAGGCGATTGTGGCGGTACGAAGCACCTCTGTGAGAGGTTCAAGGTAAAGGTTGAAGAGGGTTTGGGGCAGTGTTGATCCTTGGGGAACTCCAACCATGATCCGAGTGGGAGCGGATAAGGTGCTGCTGATTAGGATTCTCTGTGAGCGTTTCTGAAGGAAGGACCTGAACCCTTCTAGAATGGTGCTATCCAGTCCCATCCTGAGTTGGAGGTGTTTGAGGAGTGTTTCGTTCAAAAAACACGATGATCATGGGAACAATACAATGCTCCAGCAAGCAAGCTGGAGATTGAGAGTTGGCATCCTCCTGCAAGATTCCCAGTTGTTAAGAAGCCTTCCGGTATGATTTTCTAACGTGAGTAGTTGCTGTAGAGGCTGCAGCCAGAGGGCTGCTTCACGAGTAGATTTTCTACTCGAGGAGCAGCATAATCAACTTGAATGGATGTATGCTCTTTTTCAGTTCGTAACGCACTACTGGTTCTCATCACAGGGCAACATGCATTTTCCCACCCCATGGTGGAACATTGTCTTGTATGTAATTCTGCAGAATTCCACACTATGAAATTCTAAGCGTTATGCCCACCCCTAATATAGATCACATCTTTAATTTTTGGTAATAGCCCCTCTATTATAATACCCCTAACTATAGGAGTGGCCCACGGATTACACTTAAGTGCCACTACAATCAACAATAAATAGATAATATAAATGAAACATACAAGTTTTAAAACAATGCTAATCTAAATTAGTACAAACCCAATACATTATAATAAATACAAATAAATCAAACTATATGAAGAAAACACTCAAAAAGTCTCATTAAATGATAATAATTATTCACAGTACAAGAGTTTAAATAAAGGTAGACAAATATAAGGAAAATAAAAGAGGGGCCAAAAACAATCTTGTTTAAGGCCATTATCATCTGAGATTTTATCAGGAAATTTATTTCCTGAGCCCAAAAGTACTGTCATCCAATTATCAGAATAAATGGAAATTAATGGAGACAGTAACGTGGATGGAATTCCCTGTCTTACAGGTTTATGCTAAAGAATGTAAGCCTTCAACAAGATTAAAGATGAAGTCAACAAATGCCACGTAGATCTTCATTTTACACAACCCCACATACTTTCCACCAATTGTATATAAACACAGAATAGTGCTCAAGGTATCATCAATTTCAGCAGGGCTTCCTTTTAGAATTGAGGAAGAAATGGAGGACCCTGAAACAGAGAGAATTTCCTCTAACAACAACAGTTCCAGTTATTTAGCAAATATAATGTTTCTCTCCAATTTCTTCTTGATTCTTCTAACTTGAGGAAATGTTTTGTTTCTCAAGCCTTTAGCTTTAAGTGGCTGCAGAGATTTTCAATTGTAACATCAGATAAATGAGAATTGTCCTGACAAACATCAGTGTATCAGTATTTAAACAAGGCTGTATTATTGACATTCCATATACAGAGGAGCTGTCTGCAATATTTAGATCCCCCTCACCGTCAGGTTTTGGAGAGCAGCTAAAAGACAAAAGAACATTTGAAGCAGAATTATCCTGTAAACCAGAGTATGAGATCATCATAGCCTCAAGGAAAATGTTAATTGCTGAGGATTTTGTAGCAGTTGTACCTACCCTATGGAACAAATATCACCTGTACAACAAGTCCAAAAGACAACGACACTGCTGACACAAGAACACCTTGATCAATGTCAATACCATTACAAGGACATCTATTGGTAAGGGGTCTTAAAACTGAAGATGACATTGACAATGAATGGTCTTGAACTATTAGTTATTTAGGTATTTAATTTTAACAATGAAGAAAGAACAGAGTGAATTGAAGACATCATACTGGAAATTGGGGATCCATAATTGGTGGCTGGAGCACATTATCATCATTTAGGGAAAAATAATTCCTTTGCTCCAAAGTATAAGCATATTTCAATAAAAATGTATCAGAGTAAAGTGAATCCTCTTATTCCTATTCAGATTCTAGAAATACATAATTCGTTGACTCATTAGGTATAGTTTCAGAAAATACACAAGAGTAATTTACTTCATTGACATTTGTAGCATTAACCCCTCCGACGCTGATGACGAGCTGGGCTCGTCATGGCGTAGCCTCCACGCACGCTGATGACGAGCCCAGCTCGTCACGTAACATGCGATTTACGAAAACTCAGCGCAGGAGCGGAATTCCGCTAGCGCGCATGGAGTTAAAGAACGGTAGTAAGGACATTTTTGGCCTAGACATCTTATTCAAAGTACAATTAAGGGAGTCAACTTTTGGGTGTGAACCATCTGGAAAGCCGTTTCCCTCATTGATGTCCTCTGAATCATAGTATTGCCTCCTTCCACACCCTGATCCAAGATCAATAGATGTTGGTCTAAACAGGATTATTTAGGTTGCAATTCTTAAAAGAAGAGACAAAATCCACTATAATTCTTTTTTTATGTGTGGATATCGTCAGAGAAGTCTCTTGTGAATTGATTAATGGTGCAGATGCAGCCAATGATGCCAAATGCTCAATACTGGTACGTTGATAGACAACAGTTCTATTCTGAAGTTGTTTAGAGCACAACAACAAATCCACTTGTTTCCCTTGTAATTATATTCCAGACAACCCCAGTGAGAGTGGAGGATTGGCCACATCACCAACACCCTAAGCAAGTTAAATCAAACAATAATGGCTTCGCAGTGGGCCAAAATCCCCTAAGTAATTTGGAATCAAGTTTTGGTGTAATCCAGGATGGTCTGGTGTTGTAGGCTCCAAAGTACTCCAAACAATCCTGTGGCACATTCTGGATTTGGGATTCAAGGGTACTGGAGATCCTGGGAACTATTGACTCCTGCCATCCTAAGAGACTTCCTTATGGCCCTATGGCCTCCTCACTCTTCGTCCTGCTTTTGGCTGCCTAGCACTCGTTCCCAGCTCCTTGCTCCTGGCTCCTCTCCAGAAGAAAACATGCTCCTTCCAGAGCAATGTAAACCAGCTTCCCAGCGTCTCAGACTTTTTGGGTACTCCACTAGAAGATTAGATACACTTGGTCTTAAAGTAAACTTCTGACACAAGGATTTGCATGCTATTTGTAAAGTGACATGGGACACCTTTTGCTGAATTTCCTCGCCTCATGGTAGGGCAAGTATATTCCTTTTTTTTTTTTAAATAGACATTTTGGAAACCATATATATATAAATTATAACACAGGTACTGTGATGGGATCTTGTTATTCTATGAGGTGAGGATACTAATAAAGTGCTGTGATAGCATCTCACAGGTCCATACTTTTTTGATTGACAGCATCACATGGGGTGTCTAAGAAGCTGCGCTTGTGCCAGGAGTTTATTTCCTTGGGCCCTCCAACAAGAGGTAGTGTCATCCGCGAATTGGTATTTCTCCCATTGAAGCAACTATTACATTTGATTTTGATGGAGATCACTCATAATGCGCATGATCCTACTTCTTCCACTTTTTCAACCTAATTATTACAATATCTATCATGTTAGAAAAATGGCCACATAGACATTTGTGAGTGGAAATATAAATGCTCAGTAGGTTCACAAAACATCTGAAAGGTCTGGGGTGAGAATGATATTTACATTTTTGACTTTACTGCATAATGGATTGCTAGAAATGGGGTTTCTGGTTGGCTAAGGGATACACCCTAGCCAGGCAGAACACACCACTCTAATCGGGGTAAGTTAGATACACAAAGAAGATAAACTGTGTTCATACTCTGGTAGCTAGGTGTAGAGCAAGCAGGCATATAAACAGAGGCAATGTATAAAGTATTTGTGCAACACCCAGACACAGTAACACAATTGATACACCACAAAAAGGCCGCACAGGTTTAGCTAAAATTGTGGTTTGTATTACAATCCACATAAGACCAACATGATAAATATCACATGTGTACCTTTCAAGATATGCTTATTCAAAAATATCACATTAAAAATACCTAGAACCTACTCCTTTCTATTACATGCTGTATGATCGTCTTTGAGCAATCACAGCGATCCCCGCTGGGGAACAGATGCACTTCAGAAGTTCTTGAGTGGAGAAGAGAATGCTCCGAAAGGTCCTATGTGACACTGGTTGTAACTAGAGGTAGGAGGCAAGAGTACTTTCTAAACTCAGTCTCCCATAAGGAAGCACGCATTAGGTTGAGTGCACATACCCCTTTGGTCCCACAGTATCACAGTACTTGGTGAGGTAGTGCCATCTCGGCATGGCAGCCTGCAGTGCCTGGATCACTTAAGGAATCGGGGGAAAGGTGTATTGGCGGGGCTTGGGAGTGTGGGCCGCATTGTCATGCTGGTTTTCATCAGGATTCACAGCGGCGACGTCCAGAGTAGGAAGTATTGCGTGTGTAGGGGGCCGACAATCCTTGAGCCTCTGGCCACGCCCATGGTCACCAGGGCAACACATCACGATGAAGCTATGCTGGAAGGCACAAGGTGCAGCGGCAGGGATTAAAATCAACACGCACAGATGCTGGAAGTTACATCATGAGTCGGACTGACTGGAGCACTGATTCTGTGCAAAATAAAAGCGGACTCTTCTACACCCAATTAGGGCGCTTGTCATTAGATACAGTAAGTGAGCGACCCTGCACACTCTTCTTCTTGTCAGAGCTTGGCCACTGGACTCACTGTAATGATGAAATCTTTGATAGCCCTGAGACTTCAATGAACAGAGGGTAAGCCAACAAGCCTTTGGAGAGCACTGGAAGTTAGTCACAAGGCAGAGGTAGCAGACAGCAGGTGCATACAGCAAGGCAGGTAGCAAAGTGGCAGGCCCTTCTACAGCTCAACAAGCAGCATGCCAACACAGTAGAGCAGGTAGCAAGGTGTCAGTACTTTCAGGCAGCACAGCAGTCCTTCTGGCAATGTGCAAGAGATGTCTGGTGACAAGTCCAAAGTGTCAGATTTGGTGGGGCCAGAGCCCCAGTACTTATACCCAAAGTGCCTTAGATGAAAGGGTTGACTTCAAAAGAACTCTCTGAAGTACACAAGAATCACTTTCAACCAAGTCCTGTCTGCCAGACTAACCCTATGGGGTGAATCAGTGCTTTGTCTGGGGACGGGACACAGTCTATCCAGCTGTAAGTGTGAGCCTCCTCTCCTCTTTACTGCCTAAAAAGGCTATCTGAATGCAGGTGAGTACTCAGAATGCAGAAAAGACTCACTTTCCAATGTATGTGGCTGTCAGTAGGGAATGCACAAAGTGTGGCTGTCACCCAACCCAGATGTATATTGTAGACAGGCTGTCAGGCACAAAGAGTGTTAAGTACAGAAAAATGTCCACTTTCTAAAAGTGGTATTTCTATAACAGTAATGTTAAATCCAACTTCACCAGTGAGGAGTTACCATTCCAAACATATCAAATATGAAAAAGCTACTCCTCTCTGATCGGAACTTACAGCGTTTAAGTACATTAAGAGATTTCCAATGCTGGCCTGTGAGAGGGGTAGGCTTCACAGCAGTGAAAGACTAAATAGGCTGTTTGTCAGTACCAGGACACATAAAGCATAAAGGTATGTGTCCTACATTTGCATAGCATCCTGCCTTTAGGGTTACTTAGGGCCTACTTAGGTGTGACTTATATGCAATAATTAGGGGAGTTAGGGTTTGGCAAGTAGTTTTAAATGCCAAGTTGAAGTTGCAGTACACTGTACAAATAGGCACTGCAGTAGTAGGCCTGCAGCAGGGTTTGAAGGCTACTTCTGTGGGTGGCACAATCAGTGCTGCAGGCCAACTATTAGTATTTAATTTTACAGGACCTGGGTATATGGTGTTCCACTTTACACATTATTTACAAGTAAATCAAATATGCCAGACAGGTGTAAAACAATGATACCATGCTTAGATGTGAGAGCACATGCACTATAGCACTGGTTGGCAGTGGTAAAGGGCGTAGAGACCTAAAGCCAACTAAAGAAGGCCAGAAAAAGAGGCAAAACGTTTGGGGGGACCCTTCAGAGAGGGCTATTTTCCAAAGGCATACCTTGGAAATTCCAATACCTTTTTAAAAGCATAAAGATAAAATAAACCCTTGCTTCAAGCACTGCTTTTCAAACAATAGAGGCGAAATGCCTAAATAAGAAGATGTCACCAAATTAAGGGTTTTCTAGATGCAAGGAAAGAACTAGGAGTCTGTTAAAAGAAAACACAACTCGTAATAAAATATATTATTCTCAGAGTCAATTTATCTGTGTTGTAAATTGGTATGAAATCAAATCACCTATCAATAAGAGAAAATTACAGAAAACTGTGATGTCCCCAGAGCAGACATTAAATTGTCTAGGAAAGCTGCATACCTCTTCAATAATGGATACACTAAGACCTACATTCAGGAAATTTACCAGCCAAGGACACTTGTTGGTCTTCATTTGCATTGGGCTCTTATTGTGATGGAGCAGTCGGTGGCACCAGCAGGATGAGACCTGCAGGACCATTGCACATCTTTTTAGTTTGGCAGCTCTCAATATAGGCATCTCTAAACCATGTGTAAATTACACTAAAAGCAGTTATTTATGTTCTGTCAGCAAGATTGGTAGGTTAGCCATATTCCTAATGGCAACCTGAGCAGCGATGTAACTGCATTCCAAGCAGTGTATGGATGGTTTGATAAAATCACCATTCATGGCAAACGGCACTTCCTGTTTAACAAGCTGAGCATTAATTACGATGTCACGAACGTGAGAGTTGTCAGAAGATTTATCTGGGTGACGTTTTCGCATTTCTTTAGGGAAATGCATTAAAGACTAGCGATTAGCAAAGGCCGGATACAGTGGGATGGCACCAACAAGTTGATTAATGGCAGGATGGAAATGATGCCTTGCTCAAGGTACATCAGATTGCTGCCGGCGTCAGGGGGGTTCATCACCTGTTCCTGCTCTGCGAGGAATGCGATAGACAATGCAGAACCCGTTGCCTGCCTTGAAGGCTGTTCCAGATGAGTTAAAAGCCAGACATGCTACAGATGAGAAGTGCCATTTTGTCTTTAAGGGCATTTAAATCTGGGTTTAGGGCGTTAAGCAGGTATTTATATAGTATTTATTTACATCAAATGTTGTATTGTAAGAAGAGCAACTTCATAAGTACAACTCCCACAGATCTTCAAAAGCACTGTCAGTGATGAAGAACTGCAGGCCCTGAGCTGATACAACTTAACGATGGCGTGCTCCCTGACACACAGGCTGCCCACCTTCATTGCTTCATTAGTTGTTAAATCCCCGCAGGCTGGCAGTATTTCAGATACGTGTGCCCACCAGAGGAGTTTGTGTGAATGCTGCCATCCCTGCATGCTGACTGAGGAAAACGTGGTGTAAAGTAAGGGTTGGCGACACATTCCGCTTCCTGGCTACACACAGCTTGAGCTGTACGTCATAGCTCATTTAATCAACTCGATAAATACATTATGAGGGGCGTTGGGTCAGGCCCCAAAAGTCATTGGTCGCTTTGGGTAAATTCTGATCAACAATTATTAGCTTGAAGTCTCTTTCATGTGTTGGATCCCCCAACAGGAGTATTGCACAGGCTTACATTACTCAGTGGTTGTTGGCAAAGATTAAAGCACTGGTGGACCAACAAGGACTGTTCCAGGACTCAGGCAGGGATCCCTCGGCCCAAGTGAACAAGAGGGATTATCTATGCTGTGCACATAGAGCCACCTTTGCTGCAGCCTCACATTTTTCAGTCGTGGTTGTGAAGGCTCATAAGCGGCTGAGAGTTTATCTTCCTCTGGCTTCAATTTTTAAAATGCAATTCAACTAGAAACTTTTAGACAAATAAAGAGTTGTTCGAGGAATTGAAAAGGGCACTTTCTAACTACCATGAAGGTATGATCTCTACCTATTAAGTGCCTTCGCCTGGTTTATTTTTTTTCAGATCAAACAGCAGGTCCATGATAGCTGCCCCACTTTATTTGGCTCATAGAAATGAAGCAGACACTATTAGATCCTCTTAACGAATATGCAAATGCATACCTAAAAGCAGCGCCTTCTTTATGCTCTGTCGTGCTCAGAACCACAGAGGATAGCTTTGTTGTTGCCCAATTCCACTTTCAACAAAAGAAAGGAGGACGTTAATGTAGTCGCCACTGCTCATAATCTCTGGTGTGATGCCAAGGAGCTGGCAGGAGTCTTCATTTTAACTTGAGGAAAGTATTGGGCCATTAGTACCTGCCTAGGGTACCGCACACTGGAACACTCTGGGGCATATTATCAAGCAGGGCGTTAAAATTATCGTCGGTTAAGCGTACGAAAAATGCTGCTAAAGCGGCGATAAATGGGCTTAATAATATGCCCTGGAGAATTCCAATAGAAGACCAAGGGGCATATTATAAAGCCAGACGATAAATTTATCGCCGCTTTAGCGGCAAAAAACTGCAGCTAAAACGGCGATAATGGGCTTGATAATATGCTCTATGGAATTCCAATTGAATCCCATGTTAGATGTGAAGGACGCCGTTTTAGTGGCAGTTTTCTGCCACTAAAGCGGCATTAAATTTATTGCCTGGCTTGATAATATGCCCCCAGGTTCACACTAGAACATGGGCTTCTATTGGAATTCTCAAGGGCATATTATCAAGCCCATTATCGCCGGTTTAGCGGCAGTTTTCTGCCGCTCAAATGGCGAAAATTTTAACGCCCTGCTTGATAATCTGCCCCCAAGTTTTATGAGAATGAGGGCGAAGTGCTGGTATACTGATGTGATCTATAGTAGTAGCCTAAATGATTCCAGATTGGTAAACAAGGATCCAGAGGTCGAGGGAGCAGTGTTGTCAATGGTAACTGGATATGCACACACGACTTCTAGGAATAACCTAAGGTACTGCCACCTAGTTCTCTGCCCAAATCCAAGATGTCAGAACCATTTTTCATGAGTCAGAGCTCTGAGGTGTGTCCAGTATAATGAGCAACTCTCCTTGTAAAACCTGTTCTGCAACAGGTTTTACCCATATGGGGGAGGGGTATGCCAGACGTGCTAGCTCAACAAAGGAGAGGGCAGGCTACAACCAGGGGCATTAGGAACCATCTGCTTGAGCAACTTCAGAAGCGGTGGCACTCTAGATAGGCGACTTCAATTTGCAACTCGGTAGAGAAAGACTGATAAATACCACTATAACGGAATACACCATCGATAGAAGGGTAAGCAAGAGCAAGGAAGATTGAAAGATAAGTAAATAGAAAAGGGAAAAATGGAAGGAATATTGAGAGAAAGGTTGCATGAATCAGTGGGTGAATGAGTCGGATGACGAATAAGTGTGTAGTTTAGGCCTGGGTGGCAAATTACGCTCCACTTGCGGAATTTGCGGAATTTCGGCAATTCGGTGGAAAAAGCGGAATTGCTTAAAATTCCGCGACCCGCGGCACAGCGTAATTTTTCCTTGTTTATGCTTTCAAAATGCATGTTCGTGCACGCGCGGTAGCGACTTACCGGTTTCCCTGCATTTGCCGACGAGTTTTCCCATCCGTTTGCATGTGCCACGAGATTTTGTTAGCCGGCCGCGCGATCCCCTGAGAGTGTCCGATCGCAAGATATTTCCCCCCGAGCACGCATACAGCTTCCCCGAACAGGAAAAATCCATCGCGAACGGGCGGAACAAGTAATTCCCCATGCTCGTGGAATTCTGCGTAGCCCGTGGAGATTTTTTACTGTTTTGCGGATCTTTGCTTAACGCAACTACGCAAATTCAAGCCCACCCCCAGTGTAGATGTATGAGTGAGTGAAAGGATAAGTGAGTGGATCGGTAGAATGCAGATAAAAGGAGTACAGAGTAATGTATGGATTAGTAAGTATATAAATCCATAGGTGGATGGACAGGTAAAATGATGGCAAAGCAAACAGATGGATGAATGGATGAAGGAATGAATGAATAAATGAATGGAAAGATGAATGGATGGATGGATGGATGGACTGGTGGATGGATGGATGGACAGGTTAAAGATTGGCTGAGTAAAGGGATGGATGGATGATTGGGTAACAAGATGATTGAATGGATGGTACAGAGGATGGACAAATTAATGGCTGGATCGGTGAAAGACAGAATGGATGAGTTTATGATGAATGTACGGATGGCAGAATGGACAGATGGGCAGCAGAGCGGATGGATGAAGCAGAGTGGATGGGTGAGTAGATAGATGGATGGATGGATGAATGAATGGCACAGTTGATGGATGAATGAATGGCAGAGAGAATGGATGGATGAATGAATGGATGGATGGAATGATGGATGGGTGTTTGAATTGGTACATGGATGGGTGGCTGGATGGATGGATGGTTAGATGGACGGACAGATGGATAGACAAATGGACAGTCAGATGGATGGACAGATGGATGGATGGAAAAATGGATAGATGGATGGATAGACAGATGGAGAGACAATTAGACGGATGGATGGCTGAGCAATGGATGAGGGATGGATGGATGAATGGTAGAGTAGACGGATGAGAGGATGGAATAGAGAAAGATTGAAAGATGAATTAAGTACATTATGGAACCAGGTTGAGGGTGCGGTAAGGTGTCAAGGAAGAGTGTACTACATCATTCAGCATGGAGGGAGGGGTAAGGCAGAGCTGTATACTTGCGCTGTTCCTATTTACATTATATATTAATAGCCTAGGAAGTTTCATGGTTGACCAGTATTGAAATCTACCGCACTTTGATCGTGGACCAATCTCCGCCCTCCTCTACGCTGACAATGCTGTGCTCATGGCCCATACTCCCATGGGACTTCAATGAATATTAACAAGTTTCACTAATTATATGAAGAACATAGGCCTGTTAATCAATAAAGGTAAGACCTTCTCCTACCGGTGTATTTTGTCTGACTTGGATGGTTTGTGGAGAAAAGCTATTAGTTCCAGGAAGCTCCAGTTTATGAAAACTACTACAGCTTTGTGCAATTTCTTTAGGACACATTGGCAGAACACCACCCAAAGATGTGTTAACATTTTATAAATCAAAGTATCTATCAACAGCCTTATTTGGGGCGGGGCTTGAGGGCACTCTGACTGCCAACCGCTGCAACTGGTAGAGAATGCATTTCTGAGGTATCTCTTAGCAGTATCAAGTTGCAGTTTCTCCTATGTATGCCATGCTGATCAGGGACTATCCTTTCTAACTCATTTAGCTAAGATTCAGCAAATGTTATTGTGGCATAATATCTGGACAACTGATAAAACTATCTTCAATTGTGAGATTACTAGGGATTGTCTCAAATCTCACTTTGCTTTTCAAATATCGTGGCTGACCTATATTAAAATTTTTATGAGACGTATGGAAAATCACGGGTTTTTTGAGCAGCCAGACTCCCTGGAACACATTAGTAGAAAGAGTTTTAAAATTGATTGTTTATGATTTATGGAGGAATTAAGACTGTCAACGAAACTGATGAAGCCAAGCATTCGCAATAATCAAATCATGGTGGTGTTAGAGCTGGCTTTTCCAGTGGGTTTATCCCCAGACTTTTTGTTTTTGGACCTCCTGTTTTTAACCCTGTTTTTGTTGATTTTAGGACTCTGGGCACTTTACCACTGCTGATCAGTGATAAAGGGAATAAGGTCTCTGTATAAATTGTGATAATGGATTGGTGTTTCCATGATTGGCTTATTTGATTTACTACTAAGTTCCTAGTACAGAACACTGTGAGTGCCCAGGTCCTGTAAATCAAATGCCGCTAGTGGGCCTGCAGCACTGATTGTGCGACTCACACAAGCTGCCTTGCAAAAGGTTCTCAGACCTGACACTGCAGTGTCTGGGCGCAGTGTTTACTGCCATATAGGCTGGGCAAGTGCACCCACTTCCCAGGCCTTATCTTTCCCTTTTATTACATGTGAGTAGGTATACCTTGGGCCTAAGGTAGGCCCAAGGTATCCCTGTGGGCAGAGTGCAGTGTATGTGAAAGGTAGGACATGTACTGGTGGAAGTGACACGTCCTGATAGTGAACTACATTGTTATTCATTTTTCACTATGGAAAGGCTATCTGTCCCTTAGGATAGAATGGGAGTTTATTTATAAAATCTTATAAGTATAACTTCCCATTGGGAAAAGGTGGGAAGATGGAGTTTAGTATGCCTGGACTCAGAATATAAAAATATGTATTTCAGTAAAGATGATTTTTATATTGTGTATTTGAAAAAAACACTTTTAGAAAGTCAGTTGTTTTTTTGATTAGCCATCCTGTGTGCCTCTTCTGGTTTGCGGATTGACTCTCTGGCTTTGGTATGACAGGGGCTAGGGATGTACGTTCACTTCAGACAGCCACTGGGGGAGGTTGAGGTGTGTCCTGCCTTTCCTGGATGAGTCGGGGCTAGGCTGAATAGACCTGGGTTGCATTTAGAGCAGGGGGAGGAGACTTCCTAAAACCTGAATAGACCTGGTCTGCCTTACACAATACTGTCTCCACCTCCTACCAGGAAGCTGAACCAGGTAAAACAAAACTGGTTTTGACTGAGCACAGAGACTCTCTGCCACAAGAAAGTAAAGAGAAATTGAGCATAAACATTGGGGCCCAGAACCCAAAAATTTAGACTACTTCTGGGCTTAAGCAATACCTCTGCTAAGGAGAAGAGCTGGGAAAGTTGAAGGAGGAGTACTGCCCCTTTGTTGTGTGCTTTCTGGGTTTGACCTGCAGTGGCTGTTTCTGACAAGGAGAGGACCAAGACCTTGCTGTGTGCTGTGTATCTTGCTTGAAGATGATCTCCAAGGGATTGAAGTAGAGTTTGCCTCTTGTTCTGAAGTCTCAGGGACACAATGATCTCACCACCAGCTCCCCTGAACTTCCTTGCTGGGAATTCTGACCTGCCAAGAGGTGCCTGTTCCTTTGTTGGTGCTCCGGAGGTTGTTCATGCTGCTGGGAGCTGGGAAAAGAGAAGCAACTGAAGAAGCGTGATGCATCTTCACCGGTTTAAGACACTGCTGTGCAGGAAGAATTTCCACGCATTACCACTGTGCCGAAACAGACGCAGCATCTGCCAGTGGCTGGAGAAGTGGCCACACGTTAAATCTCGTGCACCAATCTCTGCAGTTTAGATCACCGCCCGACTCCGATGCTGGCCCTGCTGTTCGACTGCAAGAAGTGACGCATCGAGGTACCACGGCTGAAGGGATCAATGTCATGTCATTGCCAGCGCTGCTTCGAGAGCCGATGCCTCCCGAATCCCCATGCATCGCACCTGGGGTGTCAAGTCTACAGCAATGCCGGGGCCGCAGTAAGAAACTGACAAATCACTTACCCACACAGTAAGACACTGACACATCACCTCCTCTTCAGTTAAGAAACAACGTATCACCTCCCAGGTGTGGCAGTAAGTAACCAACGCATCACCTCCCCTTGGAGCAAGGAAGCAACACATCACCTTCCCTGTGCCTAAGGAACTGCTGCATCATCTTTCCTGCAGCTTTTTTTGTTTATGATTTTGACGCATCCAAGGTACTTTGTTTTAAAAGTGTTGCATCTATAGTTTGTTATGGACAGATCTGTTTTTAACTTTTAAGAGTCACATCTTGATAACGGTATGTTGGATTTTTTTGTTTTGGTCTTACTTGGTTAAGAAAAGATTACTTATTTTTCTAAACTTGTGTGGTGTCCATTTGTAGTGTTTTCACTGTATTACTGCATGCGTTTACAAAAGCTTTACACACTGCCTCAGAGATAAGCCTGTCTGCACATGCCAAGCTACCAAGAAGTTGAGCATGGGTTGTTTAAGGGCGTAACTCCCTTACTACGACTAGAAGCTAGCGTCCCTACTTCGTCAAAGGTGCAAACCATTGCCAATGAGAGACCTCAGTTTCTAACGGTGGTCATCTATGGTATGCAGCCATATTTAAAAAATGTTAATTATATTCAAGACAGATTAGTTTTAACGCATTGCAGGATGAGGATATTTAACCGCCTGGTCAGTGTCCCAGTGATAAACGATTAGTCACAATGTTTATGTAAATATTCCCGTGATGCTGTGTCACTACAGACAACAATGCACACTGTTTTCTCTGTAAGTTTTATAGCGAACAGACAAGTTTTGGATTTTACTGATATTGAGGTTCTATGGTTTTAGAAAGAATTGACCTGCTTTTCTATTTTTACAGACCTCACCCACAGATTATATATGTTATATTATGCCAAGGTTTCAAAGGGCTGTGAGAAGATGCAGAAAATGTCCCATATTATGAATATTCCACAGTGTTATAAAAGTACCTGTTGTTTTTATCTCTTACCTATGTTTTTTACTTTTTTTTTTTTTTAAACCTTTATTCCGACAGTGCAATACAAATACAGACCTACAACCACAGGGGCCAGTCAGTAACAGCTAGCATCAAATTCCATAAGTAATACACAGCTCATCAGCCGGCAACCCGGGGGTCCGGCAGCGATAAAATACACCCAGACGATATCCTTGTAATGGAAGGAGGATCATTGAAAGGTTTCACATTTTTTATTATTTTTTATGAAAAACAAACAAAACAACCTAATCCCGAGGTGATATGTAAAGGGTGTGTGACTGTCTCAAATAGCAGGGGGAGCGACTCAAGAAGACAACTATTAAAGGATATGAAAACATAAGGGGGGAATGAAGGGGTCAGGGTCAGGCAACCAGGTGAAATACAGCAGGACATGTACGTATGGAATGCTCGGTCATGGGGACTGAGGGACGGCAGTCGTTTCTACAAAGGGGGGGTACAGATTTCTAAACGATACGAGTTCCATTTACCCCATATCCTTCCCCATTTCTTAGGTCGTCCACGGGCGATGTACACAGTTTTCTCTCAGAACATGCACTAGTCCATGTTGTCCTCCCAAGTGGAAACCAGGGGTGCACGTGGAGATCCCCATAGCTGGGCGATGTCTCTTTTCGCAATCATGTAGCCGAGGGTGGCCCATTGAGTCTGCGCTACGCTATAGTCATTCGGCTCCCACACATTCAACAGACATCTCCTGGCCTCCGGCAAAAGCGAAACACCAGTGACTTCATCCATAACCTCATGCACTCGTTTCCAATACTCCACCACATCAGGACATTCCCACAGAATATGAAGAAAAGTAGCAAGCATACCACAGCCGCGCCTACACAATCCATCTAGAGAATAACCCATGCGCAGCAAACGTGGACCCGTAACATACACAACCGGGCGCCGCAGAAGGACGACAGGTCCAAGGAGGAACCAGATCGACAGTTTCGGTCTTTTTCTCTGCCAGGCGACCCAAGAAGGCTTTGAACAGCAAAATACTGTCAAAGCGAGAGGGAATCCCCTTCTCACCCATATAGCACCTTAGCGCGTGCTACACATAAAATCTAAAAAACACTCACTGTAAATTACTTTTAAAACCCCACACATATTCACTTGGTCCTGAGGAAAGCCTGTTTTAAATTAAGAAAGGCCAGGCTGAAACATGTAGACCACACAGGACACTGGAGGTCATAATCCATACTCCACCGTGTCCGTCTGCCTTTTAATGTGCCAACAGATACCCAGTTTTATTAAAATATTTTTTACCCTCGGGTGCTGGGATTTTTGTATGGCTTTTTAATATCTTCACTTTTACACTCACTACACTGCACACTCAGTAATTATACCAGCTCCGCAGTAATCTGGCGTCGAAGCACACCCGGGGTACGTTAGGTGCCACTGTGGTGGGCCCGATGATGAAGCATGCCACCAACTAGGTTGGTGGGTGAGGGCTTTCTAAAAAACCTACTGGTTTTCCTTGACATACGTACTCCATTGAGTCTTATCTGTAAAAACCTAGCTAGTCTTTCTTGATTTTTGATATATAAAAGCGGGGATTCAGACTAGCTTACCTAGTCCTCCCTCTCTCCTTTGATTCAGTGGGATCTTCAATTGCACCAGTCGGAGACGCGCCGGGATCGCTACTTCCTTAGGAGAGGATTTCGCAGCCTGCCAATCTTTATCGTCCAGCTCCAGCCCATCACCAGTCCAGGCCTCACGAAGCCGCACAAGAAGATCTGAGCGATTATTAATCAGCTTTTTATAAATAAGGGAGATGGTGCTGTCTGGGACATGCCCGTCAAGCACCCTGTCTTCCAAGGGAGAGGACTCTGGGACATCAGTACCAACAGGGAAAACGGATACAAGTGCGTGACGAACCTGCAAGTAGCGGAAGTGCTCCCTATCGCCCAGTCTATATTCTTGTTGGAGTTCCACAAAGGATTTGATCCTGTCCTTGATTCAGAGGTCTCCTACCTTGCTAATCCCTATGAGATCCCACTTGTCAAACCCCTTCGTTCTCCAAAGACAGCCCAGTCTCTCAGCCGCATAAAGCGGAGTGGATCTGGTCAGCCGATCTGTCCACCCCGTAGCAGCAGTCGCCGCGCCCCACACTCATACCGCAACCCTGGTAGGCCCAGTTAAATACTTTCCCGCTGACCTGGAGTACAACGCCCTGTTATAGTCTCCTCCCGGGAGCTGCCATCTATACATCTCAAATGCCGGGTTAGGGACCGGGCCGTATATTGCATGGTTGATGGCACTCAGTTGCGACGCCCAGTAATACCTTTTTATGTCAGGCAACGCAATACCACCGTCATACCAGGGTAGGGTCAGTTTCGTCAACGCAATGCGAGGTCACCCACCCCATACCAGCTTCCTCTGGAGGCCCTCGATTTCCCGGAAGTAGCTTGACCAGGTAGTAGCTTGACCGGAAGTAGTAGCTTGACCGGAAGTAGCTTGACCAGGTAGCTTGACCAGGTCAAGCGTGTTCTGAAGGGCATATAAAAAGCGAGGGAGGGACATCATTCTAAACAAGGCCGCTCTCCCAACCAGGGACAACGGCAATCCGCACCATGCTGTAACGTCGGATCGAAGCCGGTGGATTGGCGGGAGCAGATTCTTCTCATATCGTATGGCTGAGTCCAGGGAGATATAAATCCCTAAGTATTTAAAGCCATCACGCGATACTGGTATCGGACAGAAACGGGGCAACAGTGGCATCTCCGCAGTGAGCGGGTAGATACAGGATTTAGACCAATTGATGGCCAAACCTGAGTTTCTTCCAAAGGAGCGCAATACATAAAACAGCACTCCCAGGGACTTACGAGGGGAAGTGAGATATAACAGGATATCATCCGCGTATAGGGATATACGGTCCCCAAAATCAGGGGCTCGAGAGCAAGCGCGAAAAGGAGCGGTGATAGTGGACATCCCTGTCGTGTGCCTCTGCCAAGGACGAAAGGCTCCGAAGCCCTACCGTTTACAACCACTTGGGCCATTGGCTGCTCGTAAAGGAGTTTAACCCAGCCGATAAAATGAGGTCCGAAGCCGAATTTAGCAAGTGCCGCCCACAAATATGGCCATTCAATCGTGTCAAAGGCCATCGAGGTGTCCAACGAAACCAAGATGGCCGACTCGCAAAGCGACCCCGCCCTTGCAAGCACACCATGGAGGCGGCGTAAATTGAGAGCCGTATTCCGGTGAGGGATAAACCCGGACTGATCTGGGTGTATCAGATCACTAATAACCGTGATCAAACGATTCAACAGGAGTTTTGCCAAAATCTTGGGTTCAACGTTCAGGAGTGAAATCGGCCGGTATGAAGAACATTGATCACGAGGCTTCCCATCTTTATTAATAGCTACAATAGAAGCCAATCTCTGATCTCGGGGAAAAAGGCCCAAGATCGCGCGATTCCAGAAACATTTGGCGAAGGTGTGGCGCTATTTTATCCGGACACAATTTATACAGCTCTATCGGGAGACCATTTGGACCAGAGGCCTTCCCTGAACGAAGGGAGCGAATAGCGAGCGCTATTTCATCAGTAGAAAAATCCACCTCCATAAGCTCTCTATCAGACTCCAAGAGGCTAAGCAACGCGATATCCTAAGTAGCAAGTGTGAATCCTCCTCTGGCCTGTCGGAAACCGGCGAGTAAATCTTCTGAAAGTGCTGAGCAAACACCGCAACTATACCATCCGGGTCCACTACCCGTTCACCGTCCTCACTGACCACAACAGGCACCACACGATTCAGCCTTTCTCTCTTATCCAGCCACGCAATCAACTTCCCAGCCTTATCTCCGACATCGTACAAACGCCCCTGTTGCTCACGACTCATCATCGTCGCCGCATCCGTCAACAGCGCCTTGTAATCAGCTTGTTTAAGGGCCAAAACATGCAAACCCTCCGGTGTGACCTCAGACCCCAACTCCTCTTCCAACGACGTAATTTCAGTCTCCAGTCTCACCACTTCCTCATTCTTGCACTTTCTCGCGCTAGCAATCAGAGAAAGGGCTTGACCCCGGACAACGGTCTTAAAGGCCTCCCACAGGGAAACCGAAGAGGACACCGACCCAGCATTCTCCACAAAGTAATGGTCTACACACTTAACTACCTCAGCCCTTGTTTTCGGATGACGTAGGTGCCAGGGGTTAATTGGGGCAACCCGGCCCCCGGCTTCTAATTGTACATCTATCGTAAGCCAGAGAGGCGAGTGATCCGAGATCCCCCGAGCAAGATGGCGAATTTCCCTCAGAGAGACCATCTGCGCCGCTGGCAATAGGATATAATCGAGCCTAGAGAGACTTCTGTGTGCACCCGAATAGAAAGTATATTGTGCCTGTCCAGGGTGTAAGTGCCTCCAGCAATCTACCAAACCCAATGCATTCAGGAAATCGCTTATCCATAACTGCGACCTCAAAAGAGTCCGGGGGGGGTGACGATCTTCGCTACCACAAACAACCGAGTTAAAATCCCCACCAACCACCATCATACCCAGTGGGAAATTCAGCACCACCCTACCCAGATCAGCAAATGTGACAAACTGTAAACCCGGTGGGACATATACAGAAAGAATAGAGATCGTCTTCCCCTCCCAGCGGCCAGTAATGGCCGCGTACCGGCCTCTTTCATCTAACACAATGTAGTCTATCTCCAAGGGGAGGGAACTCCTAACCAAGACACCCGCCCCCCTCGATCCAGTAGTGAATCCTGAATGCGCCACCAAGCGGTATCCCCTTCTGTTCATTGCCTGGCAAGCATTTCCTATAAGATGTGTCTCCTGCGGTAATACTACATCAGGTGAAAGACGTTTTAGATACTGTAAGACAATCCCCCGCTTTATCCTGTCACCCACACCATTAACATTCCAATTCAGCACCCGTAGCCCCCTACCCCCCATTCCCAGAGCATGAGCTATGCCCCCCCCCAAAGAAACAGACACAGTGATTGAAGTATGCAGCAAAACAGACCCTCGGGATAAACAAATAGACAAGAAGCCCCCCCCACCCCCGGGAAACCTGCAAAACACACCCCCCCACCCTGCGTTAGACACGAAAGCCACCCCAACTTGCAGTGTGCCTGTTGCCCCATTGAACTAATCTACGGAAAGAGAGAGAAAGACCCCTTAGAGGAGGAAGAATCCCGAGTCCTGCCGCCCCTAGTAATCAACAGGTCATACACAAAATAATAATCAAACCCCCGCTGAAAGTCTAAATAGATGGCCCGCCGGTGAGGGCTCACTCCACCCGTTCCTCCAGGCCACCTTCGGCACCCGTCGACCGATCTTGTCCATCACGGTGTGTCGGCAAAGTGTCGAGCCAGTCACTTGCAACCTCCGGGCGGTCAAAGAAAAGCACACGCTCCTCGTACTGGATCCTCAAGCGAGCCGGGAAGAGCATGGCATATTTTAGTCCCATGTCCCTGAGGCGCCTTTTAACACCAGTGAAGCTCATATGCTGTTTTTGCACCGCCTGCGTGAAATCTGGGTAGAAGTTGATCTATGCATTATCAAATTTCGTAGGTCCGTTGGTACGCGATGCTTGCAGGATAGCGTCCCTATCTCGAAAGTTAAAAATCATGGCAATAATAGGCCTCGGCGCGGCGCCCAGTTTAGGCCTACCACCCGGGACTCTGTGAGCACGCTCCACAGTGAAAAAGTTGCTAAGTCCCTTAGGCGCGAGATGGTTCAGCACTAGATCCTCCACCAAAAGGTCCATGGAGATCTCCGAGGAACTTTCTGGAACACCAATGATACGAACGTTGTTACGCCTGGCACGGCTTTCAAAATCGTCCAGCCGGCGGGCAAACAAGTCATTTGATGATCGGAGACTACGAACCTCCGCCTGTAGATCCGATACATCTGTTGTGAGGCTTGCGGTCTTAATGTCCAGCGACTTGACCCGTTCGTTGGTTTTCGCAAGGTCCGTTCTAATAAGGTTGAATTCAATCGCAACCGTGTCTATTTTTGAAACCAGGGTCTCATACTGCTGGCTCGTTGAAGTCTTAACGCCGGCAATCGCACCCATGACATCCCGCAGTGTCAAGTCTTCCATTCCAGGAGAGCCATCTCCAGTCTCATCCGAAACTTTGCCCACTCCACCAGGGGATCCCTTCGGGCGGGTGAAGCGGTCGATAGTGTTAGACTGGGCTACACCTCCTCGGAATGTCCCCCTGGTGGCCCTCTTCTCACTATCCAACCTGCCCGCCATACCAGTTAGCGAGCCCATCCGGGCCGTTCGAGATCTGATGAGAATGGATCCCCAAGACACCAACCAACAAAGGCAGGGATGAGGGCAAGAGACAAGAGACGTAGGGCCAGCAGCAGAGCGAGGTCAACAGTCGCAGCAGACGGTGAATCCCAGTGGATGATGAACCAAAAGCGAAACCGAAAGTACCACAGGGGCGACAGATGGATCTCAAAGGCCGCTGTTGTTCAATTGCCACCTGGGTACTTCAGAGACTCAAGGCCGCGGAGGTCCGTCGGTGTAGGCCACAAAGTTCAAAGGCGCAGAGAGACCGGTTCCCAGCGGCCAAATCAATTTCTGAAAAACGATAATATGTCAGCAGGGCATCAGCTAATATGACCCGTCGTCCAAATCAGGATATTTAGCAGGATAGATGCGGGAGGCGGAAAGGGTCTCGGGAGCCCTGTGCTCACGTGTCCATCTTGGATCCGCGCGTAGCTCTCCCTGAGTTTTTTACTTTTTAATGATATGTTCTTTAGATGCTTTGTATTCTGTTGTATGGTTTTCTATGATGAAATCAAATAAAGATTAGTTTGAAATTGAATTTAAATGATGACTGACAGAATGTGAAGATGAATTAGTGAATGTATGTGGTGGACAGAAAGGTGAAAGGATGAATAGATAGATGCATGGAAGAAGGATCTCTTCTAAGGAAGGATGGACTAACTCGCTTCATTTGCTTAGTGCCATCAGATGCATAGTTCACAGTGGAGGTATTTTTAATTTCTGGCTACTCCCTTGGCCACAGCCCTAAGTCATCCAGTCAAGAGGAGATCACACATCCTCCAACCAACAGACGTATTGTTCCCTTGCCCTGTGAGTCATTCACACCTCCTGGCAGTTTGGCTCAGGTGACAACTGCTGTAGTCAATCAGAAAGCAGGTACTAGAACTTTAGTACAATAAAGGGATGTCTTTCTACAGTCACCTTGATATTAGAAGTTACTTTAAATCTAACTTCATAAATGAGAAGCCACGGCCCGTGGAGGGAGTTACGGTGGGGCAAGCAGGCGGAAAGAGGGGTGCTAAAAAACGGAATATGGATAATTGGAGGTAAGTAAACAATTTAATTAATAAAACAAATTTCGTAGCGCACGATGCCTCGCATTTTGCGATGCAGGGCGCGCTACGAAATTCGTTTCATTTATTAAATTGTTTACTTACATCGAATTATCCATATTCCGGTTTTTAGCACATCCCACTCTTCCCCTCCACCACCCCACCTTCCTGCCCCACCTTAACTCCCTCCATGAGCCGCGTCTGTAAATGAGTCAGATTTAATTCAATAAATAATTTGATAAGTTGAAGTATTATAGTTGCTGGACCAGAATGTAAGTTAGCACTTAGCTGTTTGGCTAGTATAACTCAATGTTAGACAAGAGGACTATCAGCCCTGCTACAGAAAAAATAACAATGGGAAGTGTTTACTCTCAGTATATGTAAAACAGAAAATGAAGCTGTCCTTTTTTTAATACTGTGCACCGTGCCTTATGGGTTTTTAAGACCTGCCTTATGGGTGACTTATAAATACTGAAATGAGAGTTTTGCACTTGGCAAACAGGTTTAATTTACCATGTTGAATTGTCTGTCTAAAAACTGCCCAACAGGGTTGCAGTGGGAGACCTAGAACCATGTTTTCACTTTGTCAACCAATGGTGGCAGTCCACTGGTGACATTTACCTTACTAGTCCATACACCTTGTATTATGTACATGAACTTATAGTTAAGTTAAAGTTGTCAATCAGAGATTAGCCACATGCCATACACTTTGAGGGATCAGAGCACATACACTGCACCCTGGTTAGCAGAGCGCAGTGTACTTCATAGTTGAAAAACCACCAACACCTAGCAAACAGTTAGGGACAAAATTGTGACTGATCCGGCAAAAAGGATAATTTCCTTACATATAGTCTCAGAGTGCATAGTGCGATGGTGTACCACACCAGGTAAAGCTTTCTTATGATTTAGAGGCCAAACAATGTTGACCACTACCCCATAAAAATGAGTTCCTACGACCGAAAAGGTCTGAATAAGTGCCTTACATTTTCTCCATAACTTGTTACTTGCTTGCCAGGTAATGCAAAAACCACCGTTTTCATTTACATTCTGCTTCATCTTGGGTAAGTAAAAAATATTGAAAATCCTGTCAACAACCTTGGCACTCAAAGACTGCCATATCATTACCAGGTTCAGCAGGAAGGCACTTTAGCACTTAGACAATGCCAGTAATCCAGCTGCCCCTGGGCTCAGGAACCTTATGCTCCCTATCAAGGACATTAAACATCGAGTAAATCAAACCATCTCCACCTAGATCTCAACTTGTCTGTGCTTCAGCCTGTTGTAGAATGCATTCCAGATACCAGCACTCCTTCTGCACCTGGCACAAATTAATCTAACAGGATCCTCCTGCATCTTACAAGTTATCTCAGGCATTCTTCTCCAGACAAACAATTCTACTCTTGTTGTCTCCACCGGCGTTAGTCTTCTTCCAGATCATGGACATTTCCTTGGCTTGCTTGCCATGCCACTTGGTCCTATTCGTTCTCACTGGAAACTGGTCCATTCTATCAGGATCTAGGAACCTCTTACATGATGGTCTGCTCTGCCCCTTATGGCTAGAGATACTGACTCAGGTAGCCCCAGAATTATCAGCACAGGGTTTTAAATCTACCTCCTTCCTAACAAAGTGTTACAAAATGTTCCCTCTCCATGCAGTCCACAAAGGGGCTCTGTTCAGTGGTACTTGCCAAGGATCAGTGACTCCACCCCAAACCAAGATAAGCATCATCACAGGATGCTAGCTGATTGTCTGCATCAACGACCTGGTATGGGTAAATCATGAAGGGTCTGCTCAGGCGACACCAGCTAACACCTGACAGTAATCATACTGTCTCCTGTTTATTTTAGAGCCTCAACCCTCTTCCAGATCCTGCAGGGCTACTGCCTGAACTTGTGAATGGCGGCAGGAATGTAAGTTATGGGTTTCACTTCCCTCTCACCTCTTGAAACTGGGACAACCACTGTCTAGCCCTTTTCCCTAATGTGCTGGCTAGCATACCGTGCCATACACTAGTAACTTCTGTGAACCAGCTACTGGTGGGGGCTTCTCAGAACAAGCTGAGAAGCCTTTCTTATGCCTGTCTATAGACAAACAAAGAACCAACACATATACTAGCCCCTCTTCTGTCCATAGGTGGATTTAGACTCCCACTCTTTGAATATCATTTGGAATTTTTTAGAGAATTCATTTTGATTTTCTTTTATCCTCTCATCCTTTACTTGTTGAGAATCTAAACCACATTTCTTGTGACCCCACCAGTGTCCTGTTAGACACTGGTGCTGAACTAAATGGTAACCTCTTTTCTCAACCTCACTGTGAACAGTGATCTTGAAGTCCAAAATGTGCTATTATACCCCTGTAAAACAATGATTCAGATGAGCTCTTTTAAACACAGATTATCAAACCTGTATACTCATTTACTTTGCAGCACTATGCCTAGCCTGCAAATGGCTTCAATGACAGCCAGAAAATCTTGCCAGGGTTCCTGTGATTTCTTATACATGTCCCTAAACTCTCAATGGTACATTTCTGGTACAGCGTGATCATAAACCTCTGCAGGACATTTTAGGCAGGAAATGCCTGGATTTAATTTTTTCTTGTGTCTGTGGATTCTGATGATAGTAGTTGAGAAAGATAATGGTGGAAATATGATGAAATTAAAGTCTGCAACCTTATATTGTAATGTGTATCCGAATGGTTACATGTGCTTGAGAAAGATGACATTTTGAAGCAGGTTTGTCATTCTATTCTTAGTGGGAATGACAACTGGAAATGAGATGAGTGATTTGTAGGGTTTGTGAAAGGCTTTGATGTACATTCTGTTGTCAATAATCTTCTTTAAAGGGGTAGTAGGTTAGGATCATCCCTTGATTTCAGGGAACGATTACGTCATCTAGCACATGAAGGCCCGCAAATAAGTTGTAAGGCAAAGGCAAGCCTAAGATGTGCTCATGCAAGGCCAAGTATGGACATAACTGTTGAGAAGTTGGTGAGCGAGTTTTCTGAGTGCAGAGGTAGTGAGAAGTATATGAAAGTGAGACATCTTCCCATGGTTTGTCATGACAGTCCCAACGAGGTTTGGGAAGGGATTGCTATGTACATTGTTGGGGATTTTGGGGTAGGGAAGTCTGCTAAATATTTGCTAGTAGTTATGGATATGCTCTCTAGAAAGCCTGAGGTGGGTTTCACTATTAATACCTCTGCTGTTAAAATTCTTGATGGATTTTTTTTCTACTAAAAGAACTTCCAAATGCATTCTTGTTGAGAATGAGGTGCAGTTAACCTCTAAGTGTAGATGTTTTTGGTGGAAAGAGATATTAAAAATAAGAGTAGGAGTGGGCGTAGTTCGCAAAGTAGAGCTACGTGAAGTGCTCTTCGCACCACGCAAGCTACGCGTAGCACTACGCAAACTGCGAAGTAGCAGGTTCACACTGTACAAGATGTCGTTTTCAATTATTGCACAGGGCGGACAAGCATTCGGCACTGTGCAATCCTTGAAATCTGAAGTACCGGGTTTTTAAGAACCCAGCGGTGCCAGGGAGAGCACCCAAGGACTTTGAGTCCTTCCTGTTTCAGACTACAGAAACACAGAGTCTTCTTGGTGAAGTTAAAGATCGTATTTATTGGCTGCAGCCAGTAACAGGTATCCTAGAAGTACAACAGCATGTATGTTCTCAGGAGACTGCTCCAAATTACAAAACCAGACTTTTCCTTATATACAAAATTATATGCTTCAGGTAAACATTCCTTATTTTACAGTAGACCATTCACATATTTTCACTACAAAGAAAAAGCAGAGTCATGATGAAAAGCCCACATTTCAGTTTGTCCAGTCCATAATCAATTACCCGGCAAGGCCCAGAACTTTCATCAGATATTGACGGAACCCTAATAAAAATGGGCACCTCCTCTTCGTAAAGCAGGTCATAAAGAAGAAACAGGGACAGGTGTGTGTGAGATTAGGCATGGTTTGTGTGCGATGATCGGTTTATGACATGTTGTGCCTTGATACTAATCTCATTCGGCCACTGGGAAAGGAACTGGCCGAACAGGTTTGCCTTCAGGCAGTGGAGTCAGCTTGCCCAGGTCACAGAGGAGTCAGCAAAGGTATACGTGTCCTTCAGATCGAATTTAGCCTTAGTTATTTGGCTATGTGAGGGCAATCACAAAATGGCTGCCGTTCACAAAATTGAACCCGAGGGTTCAGGACGAAATCTTCGATTTCAGGGTGATTTCGTCATTGGATCGTGACGGAAATGCTTGTGCATAGTATTCGAACCATTACCGGTCTGCTGATACCAAAATCGTCATGATACGACGATGTTTATGACACGGGTCCAGAATTTTCAGTACCACAAATCGGCATCTTGCACAGTGCGAGCTGTACTTTTCTGCTGCTCGAGTAGATTTTTAATGAAGCTGCAGCTTTCTCAACGCAGGCTGGTAGTTTCTCATCGCGAGTGGTCGCGAGCATATGCGACCACTCGCAATGAGAAACCTGACCTCCCCATGTTGGGAATCTCGCCGGGAGGTTTATTTTCCATGCTCGCGATCAGCAACTTGATGTTGCTGATCGCGAACAAGGAAAAAAGCTTGTGAGGATGTAATTTTGCTTGGTCGTGGTCGCCAACTTGACGTTGAGGACCGCGAGCAAGCAAAAAATGACCGCTGCACTACGCTACTCTACGCTATGCATGTTTGCACTGTGCTACGTGCAGTTCGCATAGTGCAAAGTTGCGCAAACTTCGCAAAATACGCAAGCGTAGCGTAGTGCTTTGCCCAGGGTTACATAAGAGGTGTGCCTTATACCATTCAGAAACCAATGGCGTGGTTGATAGGTTTAATAGTACACCCAAAGAGACCATATCAATTCCAAAGTATTGTGGGGATAGTTGGATTTAATCAGTGAAATAAAGATTTGAGAAATACAGGTGTATGCCTCATTCTACAATGGGTGTGAGTCTTTTTGTGTTATTCAAGAAACGTGAACCCTTCATTAGAGTGTGTCCTACATTGGTGAAAAATACTGTAAAAAGCTGCTAGGGTCTGAAGTTATAAATGAGAAGTGTAAGTTGAAGGATGCTCACCTTCAGGTGAAAAGAAAAGAATGCTATGACCTTTGCAAAGCTGTTAAACCTTTTTCAACAATGTGGATGAAATTGCCGGGAAAAACTCAGAGTTTAATAATTTACTGAAACCTCAGAGAGTAACACAAGTTTTGGGGGGGCTGCAAAAAAAGAAGCTGGCCATATTTAGAATTTTGTTGTGAATCTAGTTTTGTTTTGCTTCTTTTTTTCTTTTGTTTCATTTTGCTGGGTTACCTGTTTTTTTTGTTTGCTAAGAGGTATGTCGTATTGTAACTGATTTGAATGTTCATGATGTAGATTATTCTTCTAACTGCTCACCTATTGTTCTCTTAGAGTGGGATGTCAACCTGTCCAGCGTGGCTGTGGCTGGAGTGTGTATGGTCTGTTTTCCTATTTTGCAGCAAATTCTTCCTTTCTTACTGCCCAAGAAAGGGTTCCCTATCATTAGATCAGCTGATTTATATTATTGCAGTTATGTGCTCATCTGCTTTTGATCATTTCATGCGCGCTTTTGTTGCATATGTGTATGTTAGCTTTCCTACTATACGTGTTGGCATTATAAGCTTCAATTCATACATGGAGCTATTTAATATGGACTTGCAGCAATTATTCAGTTTATAATTCCTTCCTCTCCTCTTTGTGAACTGTTGTGTTTGTATGGCAGAGAGTTGCCCATCGATTGTACGTGGCGGTCTTTTAAGATAACATTTTTTAATAAATATATATTAGCTTACTTTTTCCATTAAAATCCTTAAAGCAATAAAATGAATTTGTTTCCTTCAACTGCCATCTATTTTCTGAATACCTTTTTGAAAATGTGATTCCAATACAGTAAAAGCTATTTGTTTTGAAAAATGCTGCCATTTCAGTGATTTGTTTATTTTTTATACTTTCACAAGATAATTAATTTAGATTTTTCACTGCACTTCCCCCCACAAAAAATGCATAATTTCTGCCTATCGCAGCATGCTGATATGCACAACCCAATCTGCATTTATGCAGGAAAGAATAATAGTAACAGAGACACGAAACGTTTAAAATGCTACAAAGATAATATTTGCAACACTGATAAAAACATTTATCAAGCTATCTCCCAAGAGCTGCAGAGAAAAAAATGAATTTGGCGACTGCTTTACTTTACCGACAACCTCAATTAAGCCTCACATCATGTCATCGAAATAAAAGGCCCTTACTGAGCTGAGGTCTGTTGTTGAGGCATAAGAACCGTATTAGTAGGCAGACTAAGGTGGCGATTCAATAATGCCAGAGCGAACTCTGAATACAAAAATGATAGTCAGGCGCCTACTGTAACCTCCTGTGTCCACCGGCACTTCCTGCTCATCCTCAGAGGAATACACTCTGGGGGTTTGCGCGGGACATTCCTACCTAGACAATTGCTCTGGCCTTGGCGCGAGTAATGGAAGTCAAAACTTCAATCAGGCACTCATTAGTCGGTTTCCACACAAGCTATGAGGCACTTCTGCAGGTGGCAAACAAGTGCGATTGCACACTGCAATTGACAATGAATTGTTCTGTTGTCTGTGCCTGCTCAATATAGGTTTATGATTGGGTCATGTACCAGGGCTCTTACCAAATTAATGTCATCACGGGAATTACACCAAAATTGATTTTTTTTCTTTCTAAACAATTTTATCTATTTCTTATGGTGCTTTCCCCTGTGTTTCACACAACAAATAATTGAAGCAAGGAAAAAGCTGGCATGCACCCAAAGGCATGTGATATATTTTGGGAATATATCCCATACATCACCAGCAAAGAGAGACTTGCAATATCATTTTTATCAAACAATGTTCCAACATATCATTAATGTTGGTTATGAAAAATCTACTGCAAGTAAATCAGACTAAATATTTTTCATAAAATCCTCAAACTTAATTACTTGTGCTTGCTTGACGAGCAAACATACACTCTGCAATGGTGAGATCCTCGATGATATAACTGATATATGTTATCGCATCGAAATGTATTCATTATGTCATCAATGTCAGTTGAGATGTCACCTGGGATATCATGATTATAAGCAGAGCATGAGTTATGGTTTGCATAGGGGAACATAGCTGGGCTAATTCTGTTCTTTTTGCTTATGTTTCAGAACCATAACTTATTTTAACTGCAGTTTTTTTCATTGAATTTACAAGGCTTTTTTTAACAGAGATTACTGCCGTATGGCAAGAAACCATAACTGCCCCATAACAAAGTTTTCAGTGAACCTTTGAGTTTTATAATGGTATTCTCTGTTGTCATCCTGTCCAACTGTTGAAGTGTTGTTTTATGAATAAAATATTCACTTATCCTAGGTTGCTTTGGTTGATATGACTATTCGACATAAAACTACTTTAACAGAAAGCTTGCAGCAGTTCAGAAAGAAGTCTACTGTTATTTTACTGTGCCCGAGCGTAATGTGCGTGTTCTCTTTCAAAATTGATTTTAATTCAGATTCACACATGGTCTGTGTGTTAATCTTGTCAAATAAATGTGCAGAAGCTCAATGTGCAATGTTTCATTTCACGTTTATTCACTCTCAGTAGTTAGATCATGCATTTGTTTAATCAATCAAACTCATTTGGAAGTAGGCAATGCCTTTAGTGTTTGCCTACTAATGAGTTTTACGATTGCTTGCTTTCAAAAGTAACATACATGAGTACAGCCCATTTACGTAATATCATGCCATACATTTGTATGCTTCTCTTGTCTGAAAACCTTGTAAAAAGGTATGTCTTTTGGGGGTGAGTCAGGTCTTTAATAGGATTTGTTTAGCAGAATCTATGCCAGCTTGCAAAAGACTTTCCCTTAGACTGGGCCAGCTATTTGATCCCTGTTATTTGATTATGCTAATGTCATTAACTAACTAACGTTCGTATTCTGTTATAATTATATTGGCTATTAAATAATATATATATAAATGTGACGAGTGATTCAAGACTCTCTCCTTAATATTGATGAGTATTGGGAAATAACTTATAATAAGAACCTTCCCTTTCCTGCAATTTGACTCTCTGGCATTAATTGATCGGAGCTCCCCAACACAATTAACCCTTGCAGGGGATGGCAAAGGCAGCGCTTGGATTCAGGGCATGGCTTTCACCCAAGCCCTTCATCCAAGCCAGGAGACAGCCAACCCCGACTGGGAAAGGCCTGTGGTTTAGTCTAGTGGGGGTTTACAGCAGTGACTGGCCTTCAGAGAACCTTAGCCCAAACCAATGAACAGACAAACGCCACTACGAATGGCCATCAACTCTGTGTTGCAGGAGTGGGCAACAACGCCCTGCACTCGCATCTACAGGCTGCTATACTCAACTACACATGCATTTAACCATGTCCAGTTGAGGTTGCCCGCAGACAGAGACTGAACTTTTAGTAGCCCCTCCGTTACCCCCAGTGGGTAGCCAACCCCAACTAAACATTGCTTGTGGGCCTGTAAAGCAGGGTGATGTGAGGCGTATGGCTACTTAATCTGTTTATAATGTTACCAATTACACCGGCCTGGTTGTATTCTAACAAAATCGCTGTTCTTCGTGCATTTAAAATGTTAAAATGAGTGGTAAAAGTGCAATAACTAGTCAGGCTAACTTGTTTGACTGGCACAGTTAATGAATGTGTGTTTAGAAATGTTTTAAATAGACATTAGACAAGCAGAGAATGAAAATTCTCATTCTCTGAAGCACACTATTTTTAGGAACATCGTAGCAGAACTGTGGCACATGGAAATATTACTTTATAGAAAGAAGGAAGACATGTAGCAGTGTACTTACACACATAACTACATAGTGAATAAGAAGCTTGTTCAATATCATTTTAAATGATAAATGAGCTGCCCATGTGTCAGACCCTTCTCGCTCCATAGAACATCATGCATAAGAAAGGTATATAAGGTACATGGTTAGGGTCAGGATCAGGCACACAGACTAGTTGCTGGTGGGATGCTGAAGTACAGAGTTACGACTGCAGGACTAATGTCACAGGGTACACAAATAGCTTTCATATGACTTGGCATATTATAAGGATAGGTACAACCATGCTGTTAGATGGCTGGTTGTACTTTCCGCAAGTTCTAGGCTAACAAGATAGGTTTTTCAAATGAATGAAGATTGGGACCTATTGGCCTTTGCATTAAATTATATAGTAACTGCTGATTTGTTTATACTTTTGATTATTGTTTTAATGCATACAATTTGTAGATAAATAGTATATAATAAACAGCTTTGGCCCTTGATACCTTTATGTTAGACCTGGCATCATTGGCGTGAGTCTCCCTTTTCCATTTTTTACAGATTGCCTCCTCTGTTTTGATATGTTTTTGCTGGATTTATGCTTTTCGCACTGAATGGGCAGTTAGAGTATTACATTCTTATAATCCTAACTGACGCAGGGAACATTGTAGAAATTCGAATTTAGTATGCCTGAACTCAGAATAATAAAATACATCTTTTAGTAAACTTTATTTTATTACTCTGTTTGCAAATACCACTTTTAGAAAGCAGGTATTTGCTTGCCTAACCATTTGAGCCTGCCTCTGCTGGGTTGTGTATTCCTTGTCTAGGTTTGTGTGTGACAGGGCTGGGGAAATTCCAGGAGACAGGCTGGGACAGCCTGGTGGTAAATAGAGAGATTTACATCCAGATGGGAGGGAGGAGTGTACCTGGGACCTGAATAGGGCTGGGCCTTCCCTCTACAATGCTGGCTCCACCCCATGTGTCTTGTCTGATGTCTCTGCCCTGCGAAAGGAGAGAAGGAATCATGTCAACAGAGTGCTCCAGAGCTGTATCTTCCCTCCCCTGTGCAGGCTCCACCTCCTGTGGGGCGGCTGATGTCTCTGCCCCGCACAGTGAAAGGAAGACGAGAGTCATGTAAACAAAGTGCTCAGGAACTGGTTTGGACTAGGCAGAGGCCTCTCTGCCTTCAGAGAACAAAGGATTTTGGGGTATAAATATTGGGACCCTGATCCCAAGAAATTAGATCACTTCTGGAACAAGAAACCTTTCTGCCAAGGAGAAAAACCAAGAAAGCTGCAGGAGTTTGCATTGCCCCTCTGCCAGTGTGCAGTTTGCTGGGTTTGTTCATCGCAGCTATCTGCTGTCCCATCACCGGAGAAGCGTGACGCTATCGTGAGAGTCGCCATCGCATCACCGGAGAAGCGTGACGCAGGGACTGTCGTGGCTCCAAAGTACAGATCGTCGCAAGACTGCCAGGCAGTCATCGCATCGTCATCGCATCTCCGCATTAAGGGCGCCATCTTCTCGCATCGCAACTGGATCATCGCATCGCATCATGGCACCATCTTGCGCATCGCAACGAGCCCGCAAGCCGAGAATCTACTCATCACCTCCTCCGGTAATGCTCACGACGAGTCTCCTACTCTGCGCAAGCATTGAGGCAGGATGCAACCGTTCCATCGGATCACGGAACCGACGCATCTCCCGGTTTGCGAGCCTTTTGTTCACTTTGCGTTACGCATCCACGTACTTTGTTGAGAACTTTGTCGCATTTAACAGCAACTTGATCTAAGGGACTTTAATCATCTTTTAAGTAATCTAAGGTGTAATATTGTGGATTTTTGACGTTTATGGTCTTGTGTTTAAGTCTATATAAAGAATCCTTTTTTATAAAACCTGTGTTGTGTCCATCGGTACTGTTATCACTGTGTATATTTACAAATGCTTAACACACTGCCTCTGAGATAAGTGGAATGGCATGGCTACAGGGCTTGGCCTATGGTGGCAGTTGGGCACAGGACCTGACGCCGAAACCCCCACTGGCTTGCAGAGATGGCCTACTGACTTTGTCAAGGGGTCAGAACTCCAAAATATAAAATGTGGGCCTACTGGCTTTGCGCACTTCGCCTTTAAATGGCGACCGTGCGAACGCGCAGCGGGCGTGCCGATTGTGCGCCGAAGGCGCGCCAAAGGTAAGCCCG
The DNA here is from genome assembly GCF_964263255.1 of Lissotriton vulgaris. NCBI lineage: Eukaryota > Metazoa > Chordata > Amphibia > Caudata > Salamandridae > Lissotriton > Lissotriton vulgaris. Next base: position 2,082,484,704 of record NC_141687.1, read on the forward strand.
TCTGCGCCCGTCCGCGACCGGATCGCGTCCAGCGCCAGGACCCCTGGACCCCGAAGACCCCGACCGACCCGCCTGACGTACTCCGCCGCCACCCTCACCGCACTCAACACCGGCCGACTCCCAGATTGCCACCAAGCCACTCCACGACGTACCCACGGACCTTTCAGCTGCCACGCCTGCAAGTTCTCCTGCATCCGGACCAGCCTCGCACCAGCACCCGCCAAGTCGAACACCAGCAGCACCCACCTCAAGTGCATCCTGCTCAACACCCGCTCCGTCCACAGACACGCCATCGAACTCTGGAACCTTCTAGACGCCACAGCCCCTGACGTTGCCTTCCTCACGGAGACCTGGATGAACGCCTCCTCAGCTCCCGACATCGCCATCGCTATCCCAGAGGGCTACAAGATCGTCCGGAGGGACCGAAACGCCAACCAGATGGGAGGAGGCATCGCCATCATCCACAGGAACACCATCCGTCTCACGACCCGCACCGACAACACCCTGACCAGCGCCGAACACCTGCATTTCCAGATCCACACCAACCCGAACACCACCCTCAGAGGCACCCTGATCTACCGACCCCCTGGACCACGCACACAATTCAGCGAGGACATCACCGACTTCGTCAGCCCGCATGCCCTCCCCTCCGCTGACTACATCCTCCTGGGAGACCTCAACTTCCATCTAGAGAACAGCAACGACCGCAACACCAGCACCCTGCTCGACAACCTCGCCAACCTGGGACTCAAGCAACTGGTGTCCACCCCCACCCACCTCGCCGGACACACACTCGACGCAGTCTTCTCTTCCAGCACAGACATCGACTTCAGCCACGCCACAGAGCTTCATTGGACGGACCACAGCTGCGTCCACTTCACCTTCAAGAGAACAACGACCCACCAACACCAGCAACAGGCCGCCCACAGAAGCTGGAACAAGATCACAGCAGACCAGCTCGCCACCTCCCTGAGCCAGCACCCTCCTGCCAGCTCAGCGAACCCCAGCCAGGCCGCCGACAACCTCACGAAGTGGATCAGCAACTGCGCGGACGAACTCGCCCCACTGAGGACCCCGCCTAGCAGACCCGGCAGCAAGAAGGCTCCATGGTTCACCGACGAACTCAAGAGCTCCAAGAAGAACTGCCGAGCCCTCGAGAAAGTCTGGAGAAAGGAACCGACACCGGACAACAGGACCTCCTTCAAACTTGCCACCCGGAAACACCACCAGCTGATCCGCGCCGCCAAGAAAACAGCATTCAAGGACCGGTTGGACAACAACGCACACAACTGCAAGGAACTCTTCAACATCGTGAAAGAGCTTTCCAACCCCAGCGCAGGAAACAACGACATCACCCCATCGCAAGACCTCTGCAACTCCCTCGCTTCATACTTCCACAACAAGATCGCGGACATACACAACAGCTTCTACAACCAACCAACGCACACCATGACCGAACAACCACACCCCACCACCACCCTCCACGCCTGGACCCCGATCAGCACCGAAGACACCATCCGCACGATGAACTCCATCCACTCCGGATCACCGACCGACCCCTGCCCTCACCACGTCTTCAACAAGGCCGACGCTGTCATCGCACCCCACCTGCGAGACATCATCAACACATCCTTCGACACCACCATCTTCCCTGAGAGCTGGAAACACGCCGAACTCAGCGCTCTACTCAAGAAACCAACAGCGGACCCCACCGACCTCAAGAACTACCGCCCCATCTCGCTCCTCCCGTTTCCAGCCAAAGTCATCGAGAAGACCGTCAACAAGCAGATGGCCGCCTTCCTCGAGACGAACGGATCCCTCGACCCCTCACAGTCCGGCTTCCGAGCCAATCACAGCACCGAGACCGCCCTCATCGCCGCCACCGATGACATCCGAGCCCTGATGGACAATGGAGAAACAGCGGCCCTCATCCTCCTGGACCTCTCCGCGGCATTCGACACGGTCTGCCACCGCACCCTAGTACGGCGCCTCAGCAACATCAGAATCCAGGACAAGGCGCTGGAATGGATCATCTCCTTCCTCGACGGAAGAACTCAGAGAGTCCGCCTACCACCGTACAAGTCAGAGGCCTCCGAAGTCATCTGCGGCGTCCCTCAAGGATCATCTCTGAGCCCCACCCTCTTCAACGTCTACATGAGCCCCCTCGCGGCCATCGTACGCAAACACAACCTCAGCATAATCTCCTACGCCGACGACACCCAGCTGATCCTCTCCCTGACCAACGACCCCACCGCCGCCAGAGCCAACCTGCACGAAGGGATGAAAGAGGTAGCCGAGTGGATGACGACCAGCCGCCTGAAACTGAACTCGGACAAGACGGAGGTCCTCATCCTGGGCCCCTCACCCTCCGCCTGGGACGACTCCTGGTGGCCTCCCGCCCTGGGCACCGCACCCAAACCGACAGACCATGCACGCAACCTGGGCTTCATCCTGGACTCCTCCCTCTCCATGACCAGGCAAGTCAACAACGTCTCCTCGGCGTGCTTCAACACCCTACGCATGCTACGGAAGATCTTCTGGTGGATCCCCACCGAGACCAGGAAGACCGTCACCCAGGCCCTCGTCACCAGCCGACTGGACTACGGCAACGCCCTCTACGCCGGTACCACCGCCAAGCTCCAGAAGAGACTCCAGCGGATCCAGAACGCCTCAGCCAGACTCATCCTCGACATCCCACGAACCAGCCACATCTCCGGACATCTGAGAGACCTTCACTGGCTCCCCGTCAACAAAAGAATCACCTTCCGCCTCCTCACCCACGCACACAAAGCCCTACACGACCAAGGCCCGAGCTACCTCAACAGCCGAGTCAACTTCTACGCTCCCAAACGCCACCTCCGATCAGCCAACCACGCCCTCGCCGCCGTCCCCCGCATCCGAAGAGCAACTACAGGAGGAAGGTCCTTCTCCTACCTGGCCGCCAAGACCTGGAACTCCCTTCTGACCGACCTGCGCCTGACCCAAGACCACCTCTCCTTCAGGAAGAAGCTGAAGACCTGGCTATTCGAGCAGTAGCGGCACCCCCCGCCCCCCCCAGCGCCTTGAGACCCTACGGGTATGTAGCGCGCTTTACAAATGTCATTGATTGATTGATTGATTGATGAAGGGGTCAGCATGGGGGTGTGGCTATGCAAGTTGGCGTATAGTCATGCTAGATGTGAGCTCCCTCGCACAACACTGATATCCTTTATCCTGGTGTCTTTTGCGGCTTGCACTCCTTATTATCTCATGTGTGGAGACAGTCAGGGGGACTGCACCTTGTGGAACACATTGGGAGCAGAGGCGCTTACTGAGAGCACTACTGCTGCATATGGGGCACCGGATCGGGGCCCAGTAAGGGGTATTGCGGAGTAGCGGACTTCCTTTGTGGCTGACGAGATGCCGTTCTGCCTTATGAGAGCTTGCACATGGCCACACAGTGATGCTGATCTTGGTGCCTTTGATGAGAGGACACAAAACCTGTCCTAGGATGCTTGTTTCTAGTCCAGGGAGCACCTGACCTGGCAGTGTGGGCTAGACTGTTACCATTGGGGACAGGGTCAAGACTGATTTGCATATGGCTGTGTTCAAACTAGAATGGCATGGTGAGCAAAAAAACAATGGATTTAGTCCCAGATGTCTGTACTGGGCTGAATGTATGACATTGTTCTGCATTCTGTCCATCAGTTGTTATTTTTGCATTTGTCACCCCAAGGGGACAGGTATGCCCAGACATGGGTCCTGTTCTCTCCTTGCCACTGGACTCAAGCTATCTTGACTGAAGAGAGGTGAAACCCCAGAACCAGTCCTAGGATGCGTGTTTCCAGTCCAGGAAGGACCTGGCCTGGCAGTTTGGGCTGGACTGTTTCAATTGGGCACAGGGTCAAAACTGATTTGCATATGGCTGGGTTCAAAATGGAATGGCATGGTGAGCAAATAAACAATGGATTTAGGCCCAGATCTCTGTACTGGGGTGTATGTATGACATGTTCTGTATTCTCTCCATCAATTGTTGTTTTTTCACTTGTCACCCTGAGTACGATGGGTATGCCCAGATGTCGGTCCCGTGCTCTCCATGCCACTGGAGTCAAGCTATCCTGGCTGATAAGGGGGGAAACTCTAAAACGGGCCCTAGGATGCTTGTTTCCAGTCCAGGAAGGACCTGGCCTGGCAGTATGGGCTGGACTGTTCCCATTGGGCACAGGTCAAGACTTATTTGCATAGGGCTGGGTTCTAACTGGAATGGCGAGCAAAAATAGGATGGAGTTAGGCCCAGCTCTCTGTACTGGGGTGGATGTATGACAATTATTCTGCATTCTGTCCATCAATTGTTATTTTTGTATTTGAAGGGAGGAGCTGAGGCATCGAGCCAGTGAAATAACAGCTGTCTTCTGAGGCCCGGGTTGTAATGAGACAGAGAAGAGACTGTGGTGCCAGCCTTGGTTCTGTGGTATGCCGATGGCTGACCCTAGCAACAGCATGGAGTGAACAGCTGCCCCTAAAGGGCTTGCAGTGGTTCAGTACACTGCATCAGGACTGCGAGGTAAATGCCCCAAGGAACCTGAACTGATATGCACTTACTGGCACCTGAAAATGTGGCCTCCTTCCCTCTTGAGAGCCAGTACAGAGGAGTGGGCTTTTGAACTGGGCCTGTGTGTGTATGTCTTGGGCTGGGGTGTGTTCAGGAGGTTTGGTGCTCATCGTCATGACCAGTAGACTTTTGAGCATATCCTGGTTCCCTCATCCTTTTTCCCAAATGCATGTCTGTGCATTCCTCACCTTAGGTGACTATCCTATGTGAAGGAGGCTGACTGTGGGGTTTCTCTCCTGGCGGATTGTGCTTTTGTGCCCCTGGGAAGAGACCTCCTTATGTAATTCTCACTGGATACTGCATTTTGGGAATGGTTGCCTTCCTCACCACTGGGGCACACTGCATAGTGACTGAACTGCTGTGGGACTGCACTGCTTCAGCTGGCCACTGGTGATGTGTATCTCCCTTGTACTCTAGGAGAGGAAACTGGTGGCAGAGACCCTGTAGCGGTAAGAAGTGCGCTGCTCATGTATCAACGGCGGAGTCCTACCTGGGCTGTTTGGCAGGGAGTCAAACCAAGAGCACCCTACTGGTTCCTCCTCTGGTGCACCCTCTATATACCCAGGTTGAAACAGTCACTTTTTCCCCACCTGAATGGTTAAGGCAAAACTAAGAGCAAGGAAGTTTGAACATCCCTGCACCGCCAGGACCCTGCATGACGGATGGTGTTTGTTGGAAGTGGGGGTCCTTATCCCTCACCGCTGCCACCAAATGCTGGAGGTGGGAGTCCCTGTCCCGCAACGCTGTCATGAGTGCGAGATCGGGACCCCTCATTTCAATGTAAGGCTAAGTAAGGACACCATCTGAGATAGCCATGCCCACCCCCTTAGTAGCTTGGCACAAGCAGCCAGGCTTATCTACTAGGTACGATTGTACAGTATGTGCAACCACACTCAAAGCAACTCAATAATGTCACCACAAATAGACTCCACACAAGTTTTTATAAAGCAAGTATAATCTTTATATAAGAAGATATACAAAATGCCCACACAATACAAAACCAACATATAACAATGGGTAGTATTCCTTCCGGTGGATTGGAAAGGTTCTAATACCAAACACCACTTCTAACCAACAGTTAAGTTTACTTCTAACCATTTCTAAAAGGTTAGTCAGTTTGTATTGCTAAAATCATACACGTTGCAAGAGTAAAGAAATAGTGCAATGCGTAAAGATAGACTCCTGTACTCCTATACTGTGCAATAGAGAAACAATGCAAGGCGCCACGTTATAATCATGTACTGTGCAATGAAGAAACAATGCAATGCACCACTTAACAATCATGTACTCTGCAAGGGAAAAATAACGCAGTGCGTAGAGCACCCAGTATGTAGGTCGTCAGGCACAAATATGGTCAGGTGCCATATGGCAGTTCGATAGTTCATTAGCAGCAATAATGCAAAGTGTTATATGATAGTCTAGGTGCTCCGTTAACAGTTGCCTCCAACACGAATCAAATATAATACAAAAGTACAGCTTCTCCCTTTGGCCCCAGTACTGCCCCTCCTTGGGCCAGCACGGGCCTCAATCTGAGCTGAAGCAACAGGCTCACACAGCTGACAGAAGCAAGAGGCTGAGAGAGTGTCCCTCCAAGTCTGCGCCCCACCCCAGGTAGTGATCCACATTACCAGGGGGGGCATGACCCCACTCTCCTCTCCTCCTTCAGTGACTTGGGCCTTGATCCAGAACTCCATCAATGGGCACGGCGGGCTCGGTTCAGCGGCTTAGCTTCTCCAGGGCTGCTGGTCCAGGCCGCTACTGTTTAACTCCGAGGGCCCGATGACCTGGCCCTCCTTCTGGCAGTCTCAGTGTACACCGAGACCTGCACTCAGCACTGTCGAGACTTATATTGATTTCGGTGCCCACACTACCCAGGCACTCCGCACCAGCGCCTCTGGTTGCACCTCACCACGCATTCTGCGCCTCTGAGACTCGCCTCTTCGCTGGTGCACACGATGACCAGGCGCTCTTCACCAATCCTTTGACTTGCACCACGACACGCACCCTGCGTGTCCAAGTCTCACCTTTTCTCCTGGTGCACACAACAACCACGTGCTCTTCGCCAATGCCTTTGCTGCACCACAACATACACTCTGCGCGTCTGAGACACAGTTTACTCCTGTGTGCCCACGATCACAAGGCACAACTTACAAGGGTGTCAAGCTGCAAAAGCATGCGCACACCGCGTTGCTTGGGACTTCTCTGGAAACTTTTATGTTTCTGTGTTTCCAAACAGGAAGCCAGCTCACCCTGGGGCCATGGGGTTCAGGACACAGCACAAAGCACAGTCCTGTCCAAGAAGGGGGGGGGGACACAACCCACTGCAATGTCCCTTCAGTCTCTTCCTTAGTAAAAGCTACAAACTGCAGGCCAGCCCCAGATCACGAAGCAAGGGTCAGTCCTATCCAGCAGTCTCTTCAGCAACTTCTTCCTTGGCAGAGTTTCTTCTTGATCATGAAAGAGGTCAAAGCCTATGCAGACTCGACCAGTTCATTTCACCATTCAAAAAGACACCAAATTCTAGGGGTTTCTGTTCTCTTAGTTATACCCCCTTAAGGTCTTTGAAGTTCTTTGTGCGCAGGTGTCCCTGACCCCTGCCTAAATCAGATCAGGGTGTCTCCCTCCTAGTGTCACCTTTTTCCCTAAGATACTGGGGGTCTGGTCTTTAATCACTCAGCTGGAGATGGGTCAATTGTTTTATAACAGCAACTCAGGCCTTTTCACCTCCTGGAGCTTCTCCTCCCTGCTCTCCAGATGCAGGGCAGCCTGGTGCCATTTCAACCCTTCCCTGGGTCAAGCCCTCTCCCATCTCCTCTCACCTCACAAATCCATACATTCAATCCACATTCAACAGAGACACACAGACATGCTTAAAGCACAAAACTCAGTCACGTTGTAAAAGAGTGGCTTCTGAACACACATTGACAAAATCACTTTCATAGAAAAAAGTGTTTTGACACTGCGAGTTCATACATACCAAACTTCACCTCTTCATTTTAAACTTAAAGGAAACTAGGCTAGCAACCACAAGACCCAGCCTCCCTTATTCTGTTCTATGGGCGAGATGGCCTTTCAGCAGTGAAAAATAAAATGGAGTGTTTTTCACTGTCAGGGCATAACACACACCTTAGTATATGTCCTGCCTTTTACTTACACTGCACCACCCCAGGGGTGACCCGGAAACTACCATAGGGGTACCTCCTGTGTATGCAAAAGGGAAAGTAAGTCCTGACAAGTGGTTGCACTTGTAAGGTCAACATGCTAACTTAGCAAACTGCGCGCAGGCCCTAAACTGCAGGCCTGAGTTCTCCTCTCTGCGTACCTTTGCGTTACTAGCCCTGGCACACACAGTGCACATTACCAGGGACTTTACTAGTAAGGCAAATATACCAATCATGGACAACCATTACCATTACACTTTAAACAGGGAAGCCTTGAAGTTTGACGCTGATCAGCAGTGGCAAAGCACTCAAAGCACCTAAGTACGAAAGAGGTAGAGACAAAAAGTCTGGGGTAATCACACCAAGATATGGCAGGTCTAACAGTGTCCCTATGGGTACCGACCCAGTTATAATACCTCCAGTACTGCAACATGTACAGTATAAAAGCCTGGTGGTGATTGCTGATTCGAAGACCTCTTTACAGTTGGACATAAGATCTGTTGCAGAAGAGGTCAGTCTCTTGAGGGTTGACCACCGCAAACTCACAGAGTTATGGAAATGGAAGTAGCAGTGAGGGAAATTGAATCAGCTCAACGATTACTGGAGACTCAGCTAACAGACATGACTGCTCATGTGAAGATACTGGAAAATAGAGCTAAAGATGTCAAAGTTCGAAACAGGAGAAATTCCAAGCACATTTTTGGCTTGTCTGAGGGCACTGAGAATGATGACATGGTTGCTTACTTAGAGGAATGAAATTCTGGCTCCTTCTGTACTCTCTTCCTTCTTTGCATTGGACCGCGCACAGTGGTTCCCGGCATAACACACGGCCCCCGGGAACCCCCCATGACTGATAGTGGCCCGGTTATAGTAACCGTGACATCCTTTGTTACCAGACTTCACCGTGGCATTCAGGTTAAAAGAGTGTCCTTACTAGAAGTCAAACGTGCATTGAGGGGTATGGCTGTTCGGTATTACTTCTGTTTCCAGCCAAGCTGTGTGTGGTGCTGGACTGAATGACACACATATTTCTGATCCCACCTGACATATGGGAGTGCTACGACAATAGTAAGATGATGGGTTCTGCAATTGGGGTGCATGTGTGAACACATCCTCCCCACTGGAGATTGAAACTGAGATGTGGTAGATTGAACTCGGTCATGGTGCATGGAAGTACAAGGGCTCAGGAGGACATAGATAGAGCGGCAGGCTCAGACATCACATGAGAACATCAGTCAGACTTTGAAGTGGGATCCACCTCCAACACAGATCGTAAAGACTCTGCCTCCGATTCCCCACTCAAAAGACCAATTAAACATGCCTTGTGTCACCCTCTCGATCTGCGTGTGACCTGAGTTGAATTCTGCTGTGGCTGGTTGTATGGTGGCTATGGTGGGAGGTGCGATAACCCTTGCTATGTGTGTTCACTGTATGTCTTCGCTGTGGCTGTTTGGCTCTGATTTATTGAAATGCAGGGTGGTTTGACTTTGCAGATGTGTAGGTCCCTATGGGGGCTGCCTGGTGGGGTTGAAGGTTCGAGATCTCCGGCTTGCCTTGAATGCTTGGTGTCTCGTGGGGTGGGGTGCTGTATCCTATGGTGCAAATTTTTGATGTACTTTGGAGGGCACATGCACCCTGTTCTTCTGTGCCAGCCCCTGAAAACGGATGCCAGCAAATGGGGTTCAGGTGCATGTTTGCTTGTGGTGGAGCCTGTTGAGAGTGATCGATGACTACCAGATGATGTTGATCTAATTGCTACTCCACCCGACACAGGCTCTTGACCCCAGTTGTTGGGTGATGTGCCCATGGCATATGTTTCTCTGCCTTGTTCTGTTTGAGTTTGGTTGGCTGACAATTATCAGTCCACCCTGGAGGTGGGGAGCTTGGGGTTCAGAGTATTTTTATGGGATCTGAGGGTGGAATTGCCGTCTGCCTGGGGGAGGAGGAATTGGAACCTGGGGGTGTAGTTTTAGGTCCACAACCATGACAAGACTAGATCCATGACTCCTACAGAATTGAAACTACTCTCCTGGAACATCAGGGGCATGCCACTAGTTAAACCTGGCCATTTCTGCAGCATCATCCCAAACATTTTTCCTTCCTCCCCCTTTTTTCTGACCTTATTTTTATTGTCTTTAGAATTCTATGCTCTTACCACTGCTAACCAGTGCTAAAGTGCATATGTTTTGTACTCTAAACACAATAACATTGACTTATCCAACACTGAGATACTTAACGCACTTGTGAGTCACTAAGAAAGTGTACTACATGTGCTAAGGGCTTTATAAATGCTCCTAGTGGGACTGAATTGGGGTGGCAAACTGAGCTAAAGAACTATGATGGATTCAACCTAGATCTCTGTCTGAGAGTGAGTGTCTGAAAAGCCCATCCCTCCGTCCATCATCTCTTTGTGTTTGCTTAGTGGGCCTGCAGCACAAATTGTGCCACCCACTCAGTAGCCCTTTAGAAATGGCTCAGTCCTGCCATTGCACAACCTGTGAGTGCAGTTTTTAACCGCCATTTCAACCTGGCAAAGTTAACTTACTTACCAGGCCCAAACCTTTTCTTGTATTTCATGTAAGTCGTCCGTAAGGTAGGACATAGGTAGCTCCAAGGGCAGGACGCAGTGTACTTAAAAGGTAGGATATGTACGTTTGAATTTTAATTGTCCTGGTAGTGAAAAATTAGAATTACCAACTTTTCACTACTGCACCGTCTGTCTCTTCCATGGGTTAACATGGGGTTTGCCGATTGACATGGGGATTGCCTTAAAACATCTTTTAAGGTTAATTTCAAATTCAGAGCAGATAGAACATTGGAGTTTAGTGTCTCTGGACTCACAATTTAAAAACACATTGTTTAGTAATGTGTGGTTTGTAAATTACAGGTATGAAAATGCCACTTTTAGTAAGTTCAATTTTCTTACTTTAACCACTATGTGCCTCTGCCTGTCTCTGAATCCACGTCTAGACCTGTGTGACAGCTACACCTTGGGCATACTTTCCACACAGCTATCTTACAGGAAGGGCTGAGTGTGTCAGGGGTACATCTGAATTTATCTGCTTACTGATGGTCTTCCTGGGCTTGGTGAGGGAGAGGTTATTCAAACTTTAAATGTGTGTAAGTTGTGTCCTGCCCTCACACAAAGCTCTGATTTACCCCCTAATGATCATCTGGAGCCAAGGCTGGGCTGAAAGGAGTAGTTCTTGTGCACTTGAAGGGGTGCATATGAAGTCTCTCCACTTCAAACACACATTTTGGTATAAGTACTGGACCTTTGACACCCCCAAACTAGTTCACTTTGGGGTGAGGAGACTCTGCAACTATGAGGAGTTGTGCTGCCAGGAGGGACTTCCACTTTGTCACTTGCTTTGCTGTCATGGCCTGCTGCCTGCTGAATGCTGTTCTGGCAGGAGGGACTACCACCTTGCACTGTGCTCTGCTGTGTTGGCCTGTTGTCTGCTACATTTGTAGTGAGGGAGGCTGGAACCTACTCTCTGCATCAAATTTCCAGAGGAACTCTAAGAGCTTGTTGGATTACCCCCTGCTATGGAAGACTCAGGGCCATCAAAGTCTTCTGTGTGCTCAGACAGAGAACTGCCTCCAAACCAACATCTACAGTGCAGCATTTACAAAAACTCTATGGGGCCTCCAGAAGAGCTCCCACTGTCTAGCACCTGCTGTGTTGTTTTTTCTGTGAGTCACCAGCTTGAGATTACTTGATTTGCAGTGCCCTGAATTGCCACTGCTTCTGTGTGAGAGAAGCCGAACAGTGTCACGCTGTATTACCTGGGTGATCCTGATGCGTAGCAGCAAGCCTGCATCATATGACCCTGCTGCTAGGGCACCATTATTGTGGCCACAGCCTTCCCACACATATGATAAGACCAATGAGTAACACTGCCACACCTGGACACAGAAAGTGCAGGCTCCCCCAGCCCTGGGAACCTCTGCGCTATTGGGCGTGTACCCGGACCACACCGGCTGCACATCAGAACTAGGTACAGAGTGACATTTGGGCTTTGACTGGCAAATCTCCCACAGTACTCTGTTCTGAGTACACTGCATTGGATCCCGGTGGTGTTTCACCCCAAGGAAGCAATTCCCCTGATCTGCAGTAGTGCTCTTAGCACTTGACATGCTGCGGAGAGGTGCACCAGAATAGGTTCTTTTCTGCTGTTATATGCACCCACCCTACTTGCAATTGAGCTATTTTTTGCTTTGCCAATGTTAAGCCCCTCCATTAGGAAGGGTCTGTACGCACTTTGTTCTGCACTTCTAACCTTGCACTAACACGGGTCCTGAGTGCAAGGCCCGACAACACCCGGAGCACCTGCTCGGAAGCCAAGTACTGCGCCTGCAAGAGTCCAGGTGGTCTGCTCTCATTCCCGAGGGCAGTTGGGAGAAATGATCATGTGGCATTCCTGTCTCCACGAGGCCGATTAGAAGACTCCCCAGATTCTGAGGCTGAGACAGCTATGGTGAGGAACTGTGACATTACTGTAACTCTCTCAACGGGAGCGCCCGCATCTTTTGAGCATTGTGTTTGTCGCTGCTTATGCTGGAACCTATAAATTACCATAAAGACTCTAAAAGGAGCTCAGTTTTAAAGTACTGTTTTAAAGGTCTGGAAAAACAAATGACTCTTGATCTATTGAATAGATTTTTGTCATTTTTGTCTGGTTTGAATTAGAGAAAAGTTACCTATATTTTTCTAAAACTGGTGTGGAGTCCTTTTTGTGGTATGTTGACAGTTTTATTGTATTTAGTGTACTGCACACATACTTTACACATTGCTTCTTTGATAAGACTACCTGCTCTGTTCTATGCTAACAAAGGGTGAGCACAGGTTATATGTGGGTATCTGACTAGAGTGGTGCGTTCTGCCCGGCTTAGGTGCCTACCCTAGCCAATCAGAACCCCATGTTTAACAGTACTGCTACCAGGTGGCATAAAATATATATGTTTCTTAAGTGACAGGCGGTACACACATGCCCTTCAACATAGAGACACATCATACTGCTGGAAGTGCCAAGTGTTCAACACTGGCTATTCTTCCCACTCCAGGGGTGCCTTGATCTGGGTTGGGGCAGATGTACCTTTGATGCTCTATAGACCCATGTTGACAGAAATGGTTGCTATGTGCTGGTGGAGGGGAGTTTGGATGGGAGATCATTGACTTTGGGCAGCATCTATGCCCTCAACTAAGACCAGTTTTTGTTTTTGTCCTATTCTGTACCCAGCTGGGCTCTATGACCAACCAAGACATGATTCTTGGAGGGGATTACAACTGTGCTGCTGACGCCTCCTTAGATCGTTGTACCCTTGCATTGCTTGGGGCCATGGCCCATAGAGTGGTAGGGGCTTCTGGGATTAGATAGCAGCTAGAATTTAGAGGATGTATGGAGAGTGTAACGTGCTGGAGGAAGAGATTGCGCTTTCTGTTCGAGACTTTCTGCCCTTCATCTCCACCTGAATAAGGTCCTCTTCTTCACACCTCTCTGCAGGCACGGCCCGTGCCGGGCATCATACTGGGGCGGTGACGTCAGGCAGGGGAGGGTCAGGGTGGGGCGTTGTAAAATGTGGGATATGGACCATTAGAGGTAAGTACCGAAAAAAATTAATATAACGAATTTCGTTGCCCACGCTGCATCGCCAAATGTGATGCAGCGTGGGCAACGAAATTCGTTTTATTAATTTTTTTCGGTACTTACCTCTAATGGTCCATATCCCACATTTTACAATTTTATAACCCCCCACCCTGACCCTCCCCTGCCTGACGTCACCGCCCCAGTATAACGCCCGGCACGGGCCGTGCCTGCCTCTCTGTCTTCTACCACATGGAATTCCTGGGTCACACCATCTCGGGCCACAATCCACTCCATTCTGGCATTCAGTTGGGTGCTCCTTGGCCAGTGATACCCATGTGGCAGCTTTGCCCTACAGTCCTAGAGGATGACGCCAATCAAGGTGGTCTCCGAGAGGCCATCTCTGACTCTTTTGAGCACAGTGCAGACACAGCCACGAACTGCCTTGTTGAGTGGTAAGCATTTAATGTGGGAATCCCAGGGTATTGTATTAGGTCATTAGTGGGGGTCTGATGGGACCTAGACCGCGAACTGGTATTTTTGGATGAGACCATGCAGGACATGGGGAATCAAACTGATGCTGATCCAAATATACGGGCACATCTGACTGTAGCCTGAAAACTGTATAATGTCTTACTGGTGAAAATATGGTGGCACAATTACAAGGTCTATTTTGCTAGGGCTCATGAGGAGGAGGGTAAGGTGGGCTTATTGCTGGCCTGGCTAGTCGCCTGGGAAACCTATAGTGTTGGTGAGGGTCCCCACTGGACAGCAGATCTATTTTCAGGTGGCGATCAATGGGATCTTCTGTGATTGTTGTGCTCAGCTCTACAGGCAACACCCAGAAGCCTCAAACTGAGATATTGCAGCTTTTTTGATCCTTTTACAGTTGGGAAAGCTGCCTCTCCCTGTGCTTAAAGATCTGGAGCGTCCTAATATGCTCCAGGAGGTACAAGGCGGAATGGTGGACACGGCCAGGGCAAGACACCGGGCCCTGATGGGCTCTCAGTAGAGTTTCACTCAGCCTTTGTTAACTCGCTGGATGCAGATTTAGCAGCTGTGTATAATAAAGCCCTGAACACTGCCAAACACCTGGCTACTATGAGGGACACAGTGCTTGTCCCACTCCCTAAAAGTGCTGTGCAGTGTGAACCCGCCACAGTTTCCAGCCCTTCATCCACGTTGAACATGGACTTTAAAATATTTAACAAAGTTTTAGCTATGCGTCTCCTATCTAACATGTGCATGTTGATCCACCCTTAACAGTGAAGATTCATCCCCCACCATAGTACATCCCTTAATCTCTGTTGCCTTTATTTGGTGTTGTTTGCTGCCCGTGGAGGATGCTGGGCTTGACCTACAGGCAGTGGACCTAGTGAAGGCATTTGACAATGTCAGCTGGGAATATCTCAATATGGTCATGACTAAGATGTAATTGGGTGAATAGCAAAACCCACAAGATGATGGACGGAATGTTGCACAATGGCAAAACATTCACCCCCAGTCAAGGATCTGGGTTTAATCCATCGTTGTTTTGCTCACCAAGCCACCCCAGTTCAGACATGCACATATGCAAATCAGTGTTGACCCTGTGCCTCAGCTGTCTTCAGCCAGGATACCTTGACTCCAATGACTTAGTGACCACGGGACCCATGTCTGGGCATACCCTTCCCACATAGGGCGAACAGCAAAACACACAAGATGATGGACGGAATGTTGCACAATGGCAAAACATTCACCCCCATTCACAGATCGGGGTCCTAGGATGCTTTATTCTGGTCCAGGGAAGCCTGGACGAGAATAAAGTATCCTAGGACCGGTTTCTGGCTATCAGCCATCTTAAGCCAGGATAGCTTGACTCCAGTGCCTTAGTGAGCACGGGACCCATGTCTGGGCATACCGTTCCCACATAGGGCAAAACACACAAGATGAAGGATGGAATGTTGCACAATGACAAAACATTCACCCCCAGTCTCAGATCTGGGTTTAATCCATCGTTATTTTGCTCACCAAGCCACCCCAGTTCAGACATGGCCATATCCAAATCAGTCTTGACCCTGTGCCTCATGGGAACAGTCCAGCCCGAACTGCCAAGCCATGTCTTCCCCGGACCAGAATCAAGCATTGGTCTGAATGACAGAAACCATGTGGTATTTAATTTTCGTAGACGAAGTAAACCTAAAATTTGGACGATGCGCTCACGACACATTATCTCCAATAGAGCTCTCTCTATAGTGCTTGGAGTAGCGCTGGTGATTTGGATTTCCATATCGTAGCAGTAGGAGCAAAAATAGGATCCCTGCAACGAGTCCAAAATGGAGTGGCAGTCTGCCAAACACAGAGTACATGAAGTTTGGAAATATTCTGAGGACTGCTTGAAAAGGTGCTAACAGTCCTGAAAACACATTCTTAAATAGATGTACAATACCGCTCAAATCAGACATGTTTAAGATATGTTCCAACATTTCTGAGAAAAGTACAGGGCAGTTTTCATTCAAAAGGGCATGTATGTCGGCAGAAGTCCTTGCGACTTGTAGATCATAGGTTTCTATGGCCGAGGTCAGTGGCACAGTTTTTTGTAAAAGAATGGCTTTCATTCTGCCTAAAGTATCAATTTGTATAGATGAGATGTTCAGTGAAGGCCATAAAGGCGATTCCCTGACTGTCTTGGTTTGTGGAAACAATACTTGCATACAGCAAGTGATCCTTCTTTCCTCACTGTAGAATCTTCAAAGGTGATGAGTCTCTCAGTTTGAACCTCTTGGATTGTAGTTAGCGTAGTGCATCTGCTACATTGTTGGAGTCCATGTGGCCTACTGCTTAGTATCGGCCACATAGTGTGGTTTGATCAGGTCGATGGACACAAATCCTTTCTCATTTTTACCAGCAAGGGGCGGCAGTAAAACTGTTCTTGATCCGTGGATTGCGAGGACAGGTACTGGTTGTCTGTAAGAAGGCCCAAATTCCTTCTTGTCCCCGATCTTTTCTCTGACTAGATCACCAAACTTTGGGATCCAGACAGGCCTTGCTGGGACGGTTGTTTTTTCCCCAGTGGTGGTTGGCTTCAGGAACACATTGCTTTGTTTCAATCTTAGTTTATTCAAGTCCTGTAAAACAGCCAAAAAATATTTGATATCAAATTTCTTATTTTACACAACTGTTCCATAACAATCAAGATCCGGAACCAACATACTTGTCCCAAATAGGACCTCATATGGAGTGACACCCCTAGACAACTTCTTGGCAAATTGTTTAGACTACGTTGGACCCCATAAAGATGTTTGACCCACCCATCACCCAAGCTGTTCTAGACTGCTTTAGGTCCCATTTTTTTTCTTTACACAACAGAATTTCCCTCAGGATGGAATGGAGAAGAGTACCGCAATTAAATGCCCAAACTGGCCATGGCTTCTTTGTAAGCTTGAGAGCTAAACGCTGGGCCCTGGTCAGAGTGTATTGTGCCTATTGCGTATGTGCCGATAAGGACTCACAAATCTTTTATAACAGTTCGAGCGTCAGCTGAGTGCTGAGGCCACGTCCAAATAACCTTTAACATGAGTCAACTGTGACCTTGATATATTTATAGTTACCATTCCTTTGTAAGGGACCGCAGTGGTCCAGGTAACCACACACTAATGGTTTATCTGAAATTAACAGGGGCATCTGGGCAGGACGTTTCACAGTAGAGACTTTCATCTTTTGGCATATTTCACAGTCCAGTACATAGTTTCTGGTCTGTTTCCTTCAGCCGTCCTACCAGTACGGATATACCTACATGAGCAGAGGAGAGCCCTTCATGTGCCACTAGTATCAGTCCTAATCTGTGTTCCATGTTTAGAATTACCTTAGCCCCCACTCCAGGGATTCGAGCAAACAGAACATTGTTCACATTAATTGTATATGAGTGAAAACGTTTTAGGTAACTCTGCACAGCTGCCTTGGCTTGAAGCATTGACAGCAAGTATTATTTCACTGTCTATTTTTGTTTTTGTATGAGTGATTGCAGTTATGGAAGCTGTTTGCACAGCCTCCTTCGCGGCTTCATCAGCCAAAGAATTCCCTACAACGTGAACGCCATCACTTTGATGACTCAGCGTGTGTATCACGTGAGTGTTTTGTAGTCCGTTGGCAACTGAACTACTTGTTGCCAAAGCGGTTTGTGCTTGATTGTGCCACCTTTTGCATCTTTGAAACCATTTTGAAGCCAATTCTGTAAATAATAATTGTAATATTGAACACAGTAAAAGGAAACGCACACAGTGAGTGCGGGGTATTCGCAATCCGTATTTTCAAGTGCCATTTTGAATGCTTGTAGTTCAGCTCGCTGAGCTGTACAATCTCCTAGAGATTGCGATTTTGTGACTATAAGTCTAAATTTGTCATTGCGCATACGACCATAAATGATCGTGCATGCAGCACTATAAACTTGTTTCCTCCCCGTAGCGGGTTGTGCTGATCCCTCGGTATAAATTAAAAATTCATACTGGTCTAGAGGTAGAATTTCAGTAGGCATTCGTGTTCGTTTTGCAGGAATGCTTGTATTTTCAAATAAGGATCAAAAACATATTCAACATCAGTTGCAGCAAGAGAATTAACCCATTGTATCCATCTTGGATGTAAAGCTTTTGCATTCGGAATGCTAGCTTTTGTAACTGTCTCTAAGGCTGGTACAGGTGTTACGACCATATTGCGTTTCCCCTGTGAATGGGCTCTCTCTTTATCTACAGCGGTTTGAAATGCTATCAGAATTTTTTCTGTCGAGGTAAATTTAATTTCTGCTAGCATGTACAAATGTGATTTGTATGCAATTAGTACTTTTTCACCTTCAATAAAAGTTAAGTAGGTGAATTCGCATTGACCCGGAATTATTCGGATCGCTAAGTTGCGTACGTTTGCACATGTTTGTAAATATTTTGTTGCTAACATGTCTGTTTGAAGTGAACGTAAAATTTCTGTGTGTTCTTTTGTCCAATTTATTTAAAATCAGGTTTGATTAATTCGTAGAGAGGTTTAACCTTTGCTGCGTAATTTAGAATGTAAGTTCTTCCAAAATTCAGAAAACCTAGAATAAACTGTAAGTTTTTCAGCGTTTTTGGAGATTGGAGCAGCGCACACTTTTCTAAAAAGTTGGCTGCCAGGCTTTTGCCTTCACTTGAAAGTTCATATCCTAGAAAAAGGACGTTGGGATGGGCAATTCTTGATTTTTTTCAGAGGCGAAGCCCGGTATAATGGTGTTCACCCTGTTCAGGTCATTGTCTGTCTGATAGATATCATCAACATATGACAATGCCTCGTCATCATAAGTTTGTAGTAACTCTGTTACTCTCGCTGAGAATAACCCCGGACTATTCTTGAATCCTTGAGGCAGACTATAGAATTGACGCTGGGTCCCCATTATTGAGAAAGCTGTCAAATACCTACTTTCAGGTGCTATGTTTTGACAAAAGAAACCATTTGAAATGTCTGATGTGGTTTTTTTTTTTACGCACAATGTTATTCATTAATGCTGTACTGTGTGCATTTTGCACTGCAATTTTTTTACAATAAGAGTTTAAGTGTCTGTAATCCAAAACTAGATGATATGTATTTTCTGGTTTGGAAAACAAAGGATAGTTCATTGATGAGGTGCAAGTTTGAATCACCCATTGGTATTCAAGTTGATCTAAGATCTCCCTGACCTGTTTTTTAGCTTCTTGATTACTTGGATACTGCCTTTGTGCAGTTGGTTGATTTTTTAAACTGGATTGTGTGGTGAGATGAGTCCTCCTCCCATCCTACAGGATTATTATATAATGCTGGGGCTTGGGCAACTGGCCATTCACTGGCATAAGTATATTTTAAATGTACTGGAACATGGTTGGAGAAGGCTGGCATAATGATGTCTTCGCCATGTGGGCACTCCCTGACAAATTCAGTCCCGTTCTGCTAGTAGTATATCATAATCCTTTGAAAGTCTCTCCCAAAACAGTGCTATCCCTTTTCTTGGTATGTCTCCCTCCATCCGGAGCGTTATTTCATATAACCTTTGCGGAGAACTAACTCTGCTGTCTGCAGTCTCAACTTGAAGGTGTTCATTCAGGTCCACTGTCTCCAGAAGTCCCTTGGCGAGCTATTGTTAATTCTGCTGCGCTGTCTAACATTGTCTAAGCCCATTCTCCGTTCTTGAGCTGTTTTCTCAGAATCCTCGGCATGTCTGATCTTTGGACCTGCTACTTTCTTCCTGGAGAATTGAGGTTTTGTTTTGTTTTTCTGAACATGTTGATCCTCTTTGGACTTTACGCATTCTTGTTTTTGATCTGACCGTCCTCTTCTTTCGGATGTCTGTGACGATATCTCAAAAGTATGAGAGGAACGAGTGTCAGTATCTTGATACCTGTCAGGTTTTCTCAAGTTATCCTTATTCCTGAGGTTATACCTCCTTTCAGAGGGCTCCTTTTGAGGAGACCTACCTCGGGGTTGAGATTCTTTCTATTTTAAATGTTTGTAATGTTTGTAATTTTCCCACTTCTTTTTAGAAGATGTAGGA
The DNA here is from genome assembly GCF_964263255.1 of Lissotriton vulgaris. Lineage (NCBI taxonomy): Eukaryota > Metazoa > Chordata > Amphibia > Caudata > Salamandridae > Lissotriton > Lissotriton vulgaris. The sequence continues at coordinate 2,082,504,570 of NC_141687.1, forward strand.
ATATTTTTAGTAAAGGTATTTTCAGGACTTTCAGACAGGTGTGGTTTAACTGGTTTCCCACCTAAACTGTCTCTGCCTAATTCTTCATAGGATTTTTCAATTATTCTGCCTAGTTCTTGTGGTTGTTCTGTTACATCAAATTCCCTTAATTTCTGGTGGATTGCCACTGATGCTGCATCTCCTGTAATATTGGATAATATTATTGTACATGGTTAAAATTCTTCAGTAATTTCATACCTAAATTCAGAGCAGGCTCTGCCCCGTATTAATTTTGAATCTGTTTCAGGACGTCAGGTATTACCTTCCTAGATGGGACTCCATGCGTTTTAGTGTAGATAGCAGCACAGACTGTGCCCAATTGGTGCAGTCTTCAAGATGTGATGTTATCCCCATTGGTAAACAGATTGTTAGAATTCTATGTTTCTCAGAAGGGCTGTTATTAGGAAATACTGCTTCGATTTGAGTAATTTTTGGAGCTATCCAGAACAGAATTTGTTCATGTTTTGTGGGCAATTTTCCCATGACTGAGTTACTTCAGTATCTAGCGTTAAATTAGTGCCTTACCAAACCATTGGGAGCCATGTAGTATAGTTCCTATATCCCTGATAGGCTCTGCGCATTGGAATAATTTATACTTTAATTTCGACATAGGACTAAGGTCAGTATGTCTCTATTGAGTACATTAAACTTAATTACTTGTGTGTGCCTGCTAACTCAGAGGTCATTAGAAACTTCTCGAATGAACAAGAAGGGATTAGTTTCTGCCAACCGAATAAACATGACAACTTTCTTTCCCTTAGAATAGGAACAATCTCTTCAGAGTCAGTCAATCGAGCATGCTTCAATTTTACAGAGTTACACAGAAATAGATAGACAGGCGTTTCAATAAAAAGGGTCTATTGAACAGTCTTATTTCTCATGCAAGAAATATGAACTGCTACAATCATAAGACAGAATGGGAAGTATAATACGTACAGCGTTAGCAGTAGAAATAAATAATACTGCAATAGCACGGTATGTTGCTATGACATATATTCTTAAAAATACATGCATAAATAACACAGGCTAAAATACTCATCTGGTGCCTTTAAAATAATCCTACCCCTGTGTACCTAACCTAAGTGTATTACGAGGGAAGAAGTAGGTGCTGTTTAGCTATAGTCTAGTTTAGCTATAATTTTGTTTAGCTATAGTTTAGTTTAGCTATAGTTACCAAGAGTCCCTCAAGGTTCTAGTCGGCTCCATACCTTAGAATGAGAGAGGTTGGTATCTCTTTCCCAGGTCTTGATCTCTGAGGGAGTCAGAAACACTGGAGCTGGATTCTTGGCAAGGAGGATGTCAGCGTCTGGTCAGTGCATCAGTTGGGGACTAGACTACCTTCCGAACTTGCTGTGGCGAACTGTGTCGTGCAAGTAGGCAGTTGAACTGTCTACCGAACCGGGATTTCCCATGGCAAGTGAAGGCAGATTTATACCTTGAAAGTGTTTAGGAATGCCAGTAGACGTAAAAGTCGGGCATACGAACATCATGAATGAACCCCTAAGGAATAGATGTTCATGCATAATAAATGAGTTATTGGAGAAATCAATATCCAAGCAAGGGGAAGTCGTAAAGGCTTTAGAGTCTGGTTTTCCATGAATTTGTTGTGACATAGATGAACGGATGTAAGTAGCCATGTCTGTTTTTGGTTAGGATGAGCAGTGCCTAAATAAGGGCTGGATTTCTATGCCTAAATAAGGGCAATGTGAATTGTACCTGTATAAGGGCATGACTCTGGAAATTCATACGGAATCTAAATCGACACACAACAGTAGGGTGGCACAATTAGTAATGCAGCCCTATGTGGACACTCTGCCTTGCGTGCCCTGGGTACCATCTACTAGGGACTAATAAGTAAGTCAGTCCATGCCAATTAGGAGTAGCCAATTCGACAGATCTTTCAGGGGTTAGAACACTGGCACTGAGGTCTAATTAGTCAACTGGCCTCAGTGCACTTGAGTTGAGAAACCAGCTTCATCAGTCCAAAAAATGGGGAGGAACATGAAAAAGAAGGCACTTCCTTACAGCAGCCTCTTCACTGGACGCAGGACACAGCCAATGCCGGGGAAAAAAGGGCTGTGCTCAGCTCCTCCCTCTAATGGCAGCTCCTCGAGGGAGTGCTGCGGGCAGTGAGGCAGGGCAGTGAGGCGGGCGGGGGAGGGGCAGGGTGGAGGGTAGTAAACTGCAGCATACAGCCAAACGGAGTTAAGTAAAGGAATAAATAAATAAAATGAATTACATTGCTCGCGCTGCATCGCCATTTGGCATTGCAGCATGCGCAATGTCATTTGCTTTATTTTTTTTATTTATCTACTTAACTCCGTTCGGCCGTATGCCGGTGTATACTACCCCCCACCCTGCCCCTCCTCCGCAGCACTCCTTCGAGAAGCCGCCACTGCCTTCTCCCATCCTGCTGGTCATACCCCATCCAGTCTCACCTGAGCTCTTTATTGTGTGTAGCTGTCTAGGAGGAATACACAAAGCCAAATTGTCAGCTACACCCAGACATGTGATTCAGAGACAGGATGTAGGAAATAAATTGCTAAGAATAAAATACTAACTTTCTAAAAGTAGCATTTTCAAAATTGTAATTTGAAATCCAACTTTACCATAAGAAAGAATTTGTTATTACATTTCCAAAGACAACAAACATGAATCGGTTATCGTTTCCCATTTTAGAAGTTATGGCTTAGTAGATGTAATAAGGTAACTCCAATGTTAATTTTATGAGAGAGGCAAGCCTTGTAGCACTGATAAATTAATTTAAGAGTTTTTCACTACCAGAATATGTAAAACCTACAAGTACAAGTACAACTTTTTAAATTGACTGCATAATGCCCTCCGGCCAATCCAGGGCCTACCCTAGGGGTGACCTATATGTATTAAAAAGCAAGGTTTGCACCTTGCAGAAGGTTTCTGCAGACAGGTCGAAATGGCAGGCTAAAATTGCACCCAAAGCCTAGGCAGACTGCATGGAGCTCTGCGATGCAGAACTCCGCAAAGTGCAAAAAAACCTCTGCCACACTACGAGGAGCTCTACAAGCGGTGTAGTGCTTTGGATAAATGCTGTTCCTTGTGATTTTCAGTGCCAGGTGCTTGTATGAACGATGCAATCATCGGGATTGGCACCATTAACAGCGTAAGCGGGTGCTGCTTCCTTTCTGCAGCTCAAGTAGATTTTTACTTGAGCGGCAGCTTTCTCAATGTGAACGGCAGTTCCTCAACGCGACCACTCGCAATGTGAAATCTGATCGCCTGCGTTGAGAAATTTTGCTGGGAGGTTGATTTTACATGCCCGCGCTCGCCAAGTTGATGTTGACGATGGCAGAAAAATCTTGCCGGGAGGTGGATTTTCCTCGCTTGCGCTCACCAACTTGATGTTGACAAACGCGGGCGAGGGAAAACACAGAGCCGAGTTTTTCTGAACTCCACAAGCACCTCATAACACCGAGTGCGGAAATCTCCACAAACTCTGCGAGCTAAGTGGAGTTCATCGCCCAGACTTACTGCACACACATATTGCAATGTTGATTAGGACTACTTAAATGGTGTCACAATCAGTCCTGCAGGCCCACTAGTAGGATTTATTTTATTGGACCTGGACACAGATTGTGCCACTTTACTATGCACTTGCGTGTAAATTTACTATACCAATTAGGTATAACCCAGATCTACCATGTTTTAAGGAGAGAGCGCAAGCACTTAACACTGGTTAGCAGTGGTAAAGTGTGTTGAATCCTAAGGCCAGGAAAACATGTCAGAAAAACAAGAGAGTTGAAGGCAAAACGTTGGTGGGACAACCACACCCAGAATGCCAGGTCTAACAATTAAAACATCTCGTTTACTTGGGCTAAAGTCACAATTCACAGCACATCAGGAAAAATTATTTTCCATTAGACCTACCACTTGGTGTGGGGGAAGAGGGGTTAATTTGGAGAATGAATAAAACATTTTAGGCAACCTGTGTACTCATAGACATGCTGGTATTTTTATTTTTTGCTAAAAAACTTTACCTACTCCAACTGTATTTATAGAAGCACAGTCAACAAAAAAAAGCTCTGTGTGTTTGTTGAGGTATATAGTTGGTGCACACAACATGACTTGATTGGTGCCTTCACTGTACCAGCCACTTTGAATAACTCTAAAATGGCTAATTGAAGAACTAAATTTCCATGGGCCTGAACGTCAAATGTAAACACACTTTTGAGGACCTAACATTTTGTGTGTGGAGACTCTGCAATCGTATAGATACTACTAGTAAAATACCTTTGTGAATAACAAAAATCATACATAGAGTGTAAGTTTACCTTTGTGAATCAGGCCCTAAAATTTTCCAATGTGGGGATAGGTCCTGGAAATCTTTGTGAGTACTCACAAACATATTAGGTTGTTTTTGCGAACAGTCTTTCCAAGATATTCTCAGGAGTAAATGTATCCATGCAAAAATCTTTGTGCTAATAGTTCTTGAGTTTGAATAAACCTTTCGGAAATGTTTAGAGAGATTTTATGCCTGAAAAGACTATTATGCAGACAGAAGATAATATATATTTGCAAAATACTTTATTTATTGAGCCCTTAGGATGTAGCATCAGCCGAGTGAAAAATGTATAGCAATAACAAAAAATATTAACACATTATGATTAGAACTACAGAATCTATGTTAGTTGTTTTGGAATCCACAACTAAGTCAAAGTTCAGAAATTGGCATCTTCCACAAATACTTGTGAATCAGGATCAGGAAGATGTACAGTAAAACATACAACAACACGATTGCCCTACTAAAAGATGATTGCTACTACCCAGGTGGTGAAGCATCAGGAGAAGTAGGGGTAGCAGGCCCTCAATCTGGAGGCACGATCGTACGCGTGCTTTGTTATCAAAACAGACCAAAGGAATTTACTATGTCTCAGGTCATGATTGGAGCCCTGCACTCCACCTGCTTTTGAATACTTTCACCATTTGATAATGGACACACAGGAATTTAAGGCGAGATGGTCCTGAGCAAAAGCATCAATTCAAAGAAAAGGGATACATTTGCACCCGTATATGTACTCTTATGAAAGAGTGCAGATTAACTACTGTTTTCAATTCCCAAACATTTGCCTGGAAAACAGCACTTGTCATAGATTTTCAGGAATATCACTGGCAGTGCAATATGACAATTTGGGATGTTGCAATTTCTCCAATTCAGAACTGAACACATAGTACAATGCCACATTCGAGAAAGAGAGCCCTTCTGTGTAATGTTTTCCAAAGAGATACCCCTTCATGCATACCACCAGAGAGTATGGGGAGTTCAATTCCCCTTCCTTTTCTGCATCGAGACTTACTACTGCACTTTGCTGGAGCACATGTCTGAACATTTTATGGGTGAGAATGGGAGGGAGAGGAGTTTGCTAATGCCTATATACCAACTCACGTTTGAGGCATTTACAAACTCTCAAGACATACTGCACCCTAAACTGCCCACTTCCAATCCCTTGCATGAGGTTTACTAATAGAAAACTATATGCAGTGGGGCATACAATTACACATTAGTAAATGCATTTAAGCCTGTCTTTTTATGGCTTTGCGAAAGGCATACATATAGCCATTTTTGACTGTACACGTGTTTACAGATGGTAATGGCTTTGTAAATAGAGGCTTTGTTGGTTTAGTGTCTGGTAAAGAGTCAACTCATGTGATTTAGAGGGGGACTGACTGGTTTTCATGCTATGGATTTAATGATGAGAACTGTTAGTGGTATTAGCAAAAACCATAGCAAAATAAAACAAGCATTGACTAAGTGAAAAGGCGAGTGGCCAACACCAGACCGTTTGGCTTTGCTTATGCTTGTTATTAATGCTACTAACTCAAATTGCGTGTTGTTAGCCCTTTTTGCAAGCATTATCGTCCTTCTAACATTGCCTTTGAACTCACTCTCAGGCGTTGCCCATACAACACCAAATGTTCACCCATTCACAATAGGGCACTAGACTTTTCGTAACTCTATTTCAGTTACTGTCAATTATTCAAAATACTTTCAGAGTTGGAATGAGCCTCAGAGCGCTCGTGTCCTTCAACAAAAATATATCAAAAAATTGAAAGTCGTTCTGTGAAAATAAAAAAACGAAGAAAAAGAATGCAGAAATAAAAGACAGTTTCAATATTCTGCAGAATGAGACAACACTGAAGCTGACAGTTCGTGTGTAAAAGTTCTGCAGTTTTCTGCTAGTGGAAATTGATGATCTGGCTGATATAGCGAGTTCGTTTCTTTTCTGGGCCGTATGACCTTTGTTTTCTCGCTTCCGTCGCTATCTGAGTTTATCTCGGTTCCACTCAGGTGGGCAGCGAACAATTACACATCTCATGCTGACTTTGCCAGTGAAATAAAGACAGGAGCTAATGGACTAGAAAGCCCCGAATGGTGTTCCACATGGTCTTACATCAGTCTTAATGATACCCTCGTGATCTGGTGGCAGTGCTCTCATAGCAGAGGGAACAGCCAGGACTCTGCCACCTCAACATTTTTCATGTCTTCGCTACTACGGGCGGCAGAAGAGCATCATGCTTCCTAGGGACGAATTCATTTTTCTTTTTGGCTTATCTGACCGTGTGATGGTGCATATGTTCAGGAGCATAGCTTGGTCACTAAGATTGGGGGGAGGGGCGTGTAAACTTCAGATTTCCCAACAATCAAGCTGGCCTGGCGCATCTTTGCTACATTTTAACATGGCAAAAGTGGCGCAAGTGGCTTGTAAATCTGCCCCCATTATGAGGACCAGGGCAGGAGGAGGGCAAAGAGGCAATGGAAAGAGAGAAGAGTGCGTATTGTCAGGGGTACTTAAAACACAACTGTTTTCAAACTAACTTAGGGGCCGATTAGGATGGCGGACGGATTGCCCCCCGCGGGCTGGCAGTAGCCACCGCCGGCCCGGCGGGGGCAATCTGTCCGCCATCCTCACAGAAATGACCCCCCACCACATTAGGATGGCGGGGGAGTCCGCGGCAGACGGCAAGACCGCCCGCCGCTTTTCCGCTGGTCGCGAAGAAAGTGCTTACGTGGCGGTGTCTGCAAGACACCGCCAATCATATTAAGATGCCGGCAGTCCTATGCATTTCCACGGCGGCCCCCAGGGTGAAGGGGGATGTGGGGGGTGCACATAGGGGGTACCTATGGTACCCCCCTGCATTTCAAAGTACAACATGGCAGGCACCGCGCGGTGCCTGTCATGTTATGCTTTGAAACGCACAACATGCATTTTTAGCATTGCGGCGGATGGTGCTTTCAGCACCGCCCGCCGTAATTTTAAAAAAAGCGGGATGCACCCGCCACTGTGGCGGGTGCATCCTAATTCGTTGCACGGGACCTCCACCCCTGTGGCGGACGGTCCCTTCCCACGACGGGATGGCGGACGGACAAAGTCCGTCCGCCATCCCAATCGGCCCCTAAGTTCTAAGACAGAGACGAGAGAGTGTGTGTATGTGTGTTTTCGTCTACGCATGCTGTAAAGCACCCTTACCCAACATCTTAGTACAGAATGCATTTTTTATAAGGGTGTAACACCCCAAACGCCCCTCCTGAAACTACGTCCCTCACATGATAAAAAATACAACCTGTCTAAAAGCTAAAAATGAGAAAAATGAAATGCTAAACACCTCACTTCTTCCTTCCTAAATGGTAGGCCACCTTCAGTTTTCTACTTTCCTATTCTGAATCACACATACTGTGTTCGCTGTGAATATCTATTCTATGTAGACATCATCTTAAAATGCACCATGAAATATATCACCAAGTTTAACCAGCTAATGGGAAACTTACAGCAAGGCTGCCCATGAAATTGCTTAACGTTTCAAAATGAAACACGTTGGTGTCTGTTTAATTTGTAGTGTCTTTCTGCTGTAACCATGTTTTGTTAGAACTTATTTGTAACTGTAATTGCAGCATTTTGTGTATCAATATATTTACCAAGATTGTTATTCAATGGTCAGATCTGATCTTTTTTTATTTTTTATTTGTGTATTGAGATTCTTTCATAGAAACTAACAGAGTAATCACAATCATAGTCAATGAGAATGCACACACCAGCATGACAATTGACATTACAGAGATCTGTATATGCACAACAGTGACTATGGAATTTTTCGGATTGCCACAAACGTTTCCTGAAACAAAAGGGAGGTATTGAATTTTCACTTCACAACCATACCCCATATACAGAAACAAAGATATAGTGATGTAAGGTAGTGAGGCAGTATACCAGATTGTCAAACTAAAAAAGTATCAATCATGGACCATTCGTATACAGAGCATAAATTGGAGGTTAGGGAGGATAGCTAAGGCTCATTACCAGTCTGCACAGGGTATTCAAGGAGATACGATGTTAATGGGCCCCAAATATCCCAGGGATGGGGTGAAAGCAGGAGCAATTCAGCATAAGAGCATGTTTGGTCTTGCCAGAGTGTCATATCACTGATCCAATCCTTGAATTTGGGCGCACGTCTGCGGCCCCACCTACAGTCCATTCGCCGTATACCTTGTAGGTGAGTGAATGAGACAAACTTACGGTAAGTTGCTGGTATCTCTCCTGTGTACCCAAGTAACGCAGTGAGCGGGGATATGGGGATTTAAAATGAGGTCATCAACTCCAAAGCAGTGAACACCTGTTGCCAGTAAGTGAAAATTGTGCTGCAACCCGATGAAAGGTAAAGAAAGTCTGTGCCTTCCACCCTACACCTGTCACATTGGTTTGCATCACTTAGTTTATATTTGTGTAACTTAACGGGAGTGTAGTAAAGACGGTGTAGAAACTTGTAGTGAGTAATACGCAACTGACTACTGGAAGAGACTTGTTCCGTCTGTTTACAGCAATACAGCCACTGTTGGACAGTGACCTCCTGTCCCATATCAGCAGCCCATTTCTCCTGTGACTGAGAAGGGGGTAGACCTTCTCTGTGTATACAGTGTGATAGAGTGTAAATACCAAGTGGGACGCAGTGGTAGTGCGTAGTACATGGTGCAATGGAGCAACTTCCGGGAGTTCTTGAGGATATGAGGGAGTGTATTCTTTAAAACCCTGCTGCAGGCAGATGTAAAGGAAGATGTCCCTGGGAGAGGGCTGTGTATCCCTATATTGCTGCTGCCTGGTGCGGAACGTGCCAGCGGCATACAGGTCATCCCAGGAATGAATGTTTTGTTTGGTTTGGGTTTTACGAAAAACTCCTTCCTGCAGGACTGACACCTTTGGGTGGTATGTGAGTGGGAGCAATTGGGAGTATAAAATTGGGGCTTGTAAGTGGTGAGCAATGCGGCGCCGCGGCCCAACCGTACAATCTACAGAAGTCTGGCAGGATGCGTGGGGTGTGGGTGTAGTCAATATAACCCCATCCAGCGGGATGGGGTCCGACAGCCAGTGCTCAGTTGCTATGTGAGGTGTATATCTGGGTGGTTGGAATCAATAATGAGCGTAGTGTGCTTGGGCCCATATATATTACAGTTCCAAATCAGGGACTTTAAATCCCCCCTAGGAATATGGGGGCATATTACCAACAACTAGCGATAATTTTTGTCTCTAACTTGTTTAGAGACAAAAAATATCGCCGCACATCGGCGATTTTTATCGCAGATAAACCTTGCTATTAGCAAGGTTTATCGCAAATGCGATAAAAAACGGCCGAAATGCATGAATATCGCTGAAAAGTCAGCGATATTCATGCATTATCGAGCAAATGCTCTTAGCCATGTTATCCACCTCCCATTGGATAACATGGCTAAGAACTGCTCAGGGCAGGTGTTAGCTTTTGGAGATATTCGCGCTTAGCGCGAATATCTCCAAAAGTTGGTAATAGGAGATAGCGATGTTAGGGACTGTTTCCAGTCGCTAACATCTTGGCACGCCCACTTTGCATGTCATTAGTGATAAATATCACTGACATGCAAAGCGGGGCCCAAGTTGGTCGCTATCTCCTATTAGCTGTCACTAACTGGTGTTAGCGACAGATTGGTAATAGGGAGATAAATTTATCTCCGCTTTCTTGGCTTTTAAAGCCAAAAAAGCGGAGATAAACCCCCTTGATAATATGCCCCACGGTTGTGTAAGTGTATCCCACTGCAAACGTGGATGTTTACCACCCCACACCAATCTGATTATCTCCGAGCAAAGCTGGGAGAAGAAATGCCTACTCGGATCATAAGGGATATTTAAAAACAAATATCAAAGCTTGGGGAGGATGACCATTTTCATGAGCGAGACAAGATCTGCCATAGTGAGGGGGAGAGCGTTCTAGCGAGTGATGCTGCTGCTGATATTCGCCAGTATACTCGCATAGTTGAGCCTCATTAACTCTGCACGATCAATTGTGACGTGTATACGAAGGTACCTCACCTCTGCGTCGCACCACTCCATGGGTTAGTCTGTGGGGAATCGTACCACAGATGCTGTGAGTGGAAAAAGTTGAGATTTGGCCCAATTGATATGGATGCCGGAGAGTCCCCCTAATCTATGACCTCAAAGGGTAACATCATCAGCATATAGGGAAATGATGATTGGGCGAAGTAAGCAACAGAGGGCCGTTTCTTGATAATGCTGCCCGATGGTTGCCGCCAGCCGTTCTATGGCGAGGGCAAAGAGGAGGGGAGAGAGAGGGCAGCCCTGCTGAGTACCAAGAGGTAAGAGGAAGGGGAGGAAGGTATGGCCATTGATCAGAACCCGTGCCGTAGGAGAGGCACACAGCATAAGTATCCATGCTAGAAAGCGAACGGGTAAACCTATGCATTGAAGGACGGTGAAATGATAGTCCCACTCCATGGAGTCAAAGGCCTTTGTGGGGTCTAAAAAATTGCCACTAGAGCCAGTTTGCGTTCAACCATTTGCAAAATAGAGAATAGAGTACGAAGGTTGTGGGAGGTCACTCTCCCGGGAATAAAACCCACCTGGTCAGGCAGCACTAGCTTCTCAATAAACAGAGGCTAAGCTAAGAGTTTGGCAATACTTTTTGTGTCTATGTTAATGAGGGAGAGGGGCTGGTAAGAGTCACAGTGGTCTTCAGGCTTTTTCTGGCTTTTGGAGGGAGGTAATTAACGCCTGACACATTGTACCAGGAAGGATCTGTGCCTCTAGAGCTTCAAGGTAGACCTCTCTCAACACCGGTAACAGCTGCTCAAGGTACGCCTTGTAAAAGTCAATGGGAAGGCCGTCAGACCAAGGGGCTTCGCCCGATTTCATCTACATAATGGCCGCTCGAAACTCATCATCTTCAAAAGGGGCCACTAGAAATTCCCGTTGATTATCCCCTAAAGATCCCAGTATGATGTCTTGTAGGAATGGAGAAAAATCAGGGGGTTCGGACCTGCGAGACTGATAAAGATTTGTGTAAAATTCTGTGAATATTTGCAAGATTTTGACACTATCCCGATGTTGTATCCCCAAGTTGTCTATTATGTCTATTATATCCATAATGTATTTAGAGAAACGAGGCAAGCAAATTTATGTTGCTAGCGCCCTAGCAGGCCTCTCCCCCTCCCCAAGGACAGGAGCGATGAAGCATTTGCCGCGAAAGCGAACCTCCCGTTCGGCTGTGGTGGTTTATTCCATGAGCTCGTCTCGAAGTCTCGAAGTGTAGCCTTCTGAGCCCCGGTTGCAACCTGCCACATATCTTTTTCTAGTTGTTTTAGTTCCCCTTCAAAATGGCGCAAATTGGCTCAAATCTGAGGACTCCAAAGCTTTTCGATATGCAGAAGCCTCGCACCACAACTTTAAAAGCCTCCCAAAGTGTGCTTGTATGGGTGCCTGTACCCTTATTCCTCTCAAAGAAATTGGAAATCTCTTCCCCAAGTTCCGCCTTGAAGGCAGTGTCTAATAGCACTATTTTTCATTTTTTATTTTTTTATTTATAGAACGCATGAATCACCCCATAAAGGTATCTCCGCGCTTTGGATGCCACCATAGAACCCAGAAGACCGGTTAAAAAAGCAAGGTTTTCAGTAGTTTCCTAAAGGCCAGATAATCTGTGCACTGCCTTAAGCAAATGGGAAGATCGTTCCATAAGCGCGGGCCAAGATGGAAAAAGGCCTTTCCCCATTGTCGAGATTTTCTGATGCGTGGAACGGAAATCAAGGCTTTGTCTCCTGAACGGAATGGTCTAGGAGGCACATAGTTGACAAACTTATCACTGAGATAGCTGGGACCTAGACTGTATACAGCTTTATAGGCCATACAGTAGATCTTGAAATTAATCCTCTTTCTTATAGTAATGTAGCTTCTTAAGTAAAGGAAGGGAAGAAGTTCTAGGGGGGAACATCGGCCACCATGCGAGCCACTGTGTTTTGGACTACCTGTAATCTATTTATGTCCTTTTCATTGGCTGAGATCAACAGCGCATTACAGTAGTCTAGGCAGCTTAAAATTATTGCCTGGATCAAGATTTTCCTAGAAGACAGAGGTAAGAAATGGAATACTCTTCTGAGCAGGCTGAGGTTGTGGAAGCAGGCTCCGATGGTAGTGGAGACATGTTCTCTTAAGGTAAGTTTTTGGTCCAGGCGGACTCCAAGGTTTTTCACCACTGATTTAGGGCAAGGGGTGGGGCCCAGTTCATCCGGCCACCTCGTAGGCGACCAAAGCAAAGTGGCCTCGCCAAAAAGCATTATCTCGGATTTGGTGGCATTTAGTTGGAGAAAATAATTTTTCATCCATTCCGCTACAGATTTCATTCCTTCACAAATGATGGCTTGCCAGTTAGGGTTGGATTTGTCAAGAGGAAGGAGTAACTGGGTATCATCTGCATAAGATATGGGGATGAAACCCAGCTTCCTTAACAGTCTTGCCAGGGGAGCAACGAACAGGTTGAACAAAGTAGGGCTAAAGCAGGAGCCCTGAGGTACTCTCTTAGTGACCCTAGAGGTCTTGGATTGGTAGGGGCCTAGGTTCACGGTCTTAGTTCTGTCAGATGGGAAATTGGTTACCCATTTCAGAGCTAGCCCTGTGACGCCTATGTCGCTTAGTCTTCTGAGTAAAATTTGGTGAGATATGGTGTTGAATGCTGCGGAGAGGTCAAGCAGCACCAAGAGCACTGCCTGACCCTTATCCAGCAGCATCCTGACGTTGTCGGTAGCTGCTACTAGAGATGACTCAGTGCTATGTCTGGGGCGAAATCCGGATTGTGAGGGGTCTAAACTGTTGGTGGATTCGATGTAGTTGGAGAGATGTATATTGATATGTTTTTCTAGGATTTTGGTGTGAAGTTGGAAAAAGTGAGTGGGGAGGCAAGCGAGTTAGGGGGAGCGATTGTCATGCATACCGGAGCATGATCTGAGCAACCCCTCGGGAGACAATTCAATAATCAAACCGTTACCAGGAAGCATGAGCCTTTCTTGCCATAAGGATGAACGTTGGGCCAAGCGTCAATAAGACCATGATCAGGGAGAAAAAGTTTTGGTGTCGCTGTGAGGAAGAGGTTTGGACCTGTCCATGGAGCGGCACAGTACAGTGTTAAAATCCCCCCAAATGATTTGAGTGGATCCTATCTTAAGGATGTGTCCCCACAGCGTAGTATAGTAGTCTGGATTGTCTGTGTTTGGCCCATAGCAACAGATAAGTATAACTGACTGTATAACCAGTGTGCCCCAGAGCATGCAGCTCCTACCAGAAGGGTCATTGAACATGCCGCCTAAGATGAAGGCTATGTTCTTTTTAACTAAAATCAAGGTTCCACAAGAATACGTAGAGTAAGATGAGAACACTCGCTTCGCCGCCCATTTACTCCCGAAACAGGGGGAACGACGCGGGTCGACATGTGTCTTCTGGAGCATCGCAATTTGTTTCTGATGCCTATCGATATAAGCAAGAATTTGCCAACATTTACTGGGGTCACAAAGGCCCCTGACATTCCATGTAAGCAATATTATACAGAGTGTGTCAGGAGGTGGATTCATAACGTGGGGAGGAGTAAGTGGCAAATGGAAATATTGTGATATCATGGCTATGCATGTCTATTCCAGTGTGTTCTGGTATTATTATCTGCTGCAGCATTTCCAGAAGAACATTCAAAAACACCAATTCCCAACCCGCCCCCACCCACAACGGCACCCCAAAAGTGCCGGCATTACATAGCCCACCCAACACCCCAAAAAAAGTGACATTGCATTATAGTTCTAGAGAGTTCAACAAAGAGAAATACAAGTAACTTGCAGTGATCTCCCGTGTGGGGGTATCGCTAGTGGGTCACAATTCCCTCCCTGCTCACTTGTACTGCTACATTTACCCAGTGGAACAGGGAGGGGAGAGAGAGGGAGGGCACTTGGCATATTCAGTTCAACCTGCCTGATCATGTATTGAGCCTGTGTCCACAGCATACAAAGGTCTGATGCTGAGCAGATCACCCATCAGTCCATCATGTGCTAGGAACCAAAAGGAACCCCGGCGACCGAACTGTTCAGTACTTAGGCCCCAGCCATCGTAGATCTGTCTGCAGTTGAGTTCCCAGAGCCCGCAGACGAGGCGGAGTGCACAGCAGCCACCATTGAGTAGCATGCAATCAAGGCCAGCCGGAGATGGCACAGTGGTTATTACAGCAGGCATTGTCAAGAGCGTCTGATTTCTCAAGAACCGTGGGTCAGAGATTAGTTTCATGTAGGAGGAGCTGGGTATAAAAATTCTATTGTGGTGGTAATTCTTTTGCAGTTCAGCTGTACTGGGGGATGAAGTTTTGGAGGTGCGATCACTTGAGTCTCCTCGTGATGAACATTGACGGACAGTTTTTAAGGAGGTCCTCAACTTGTTGCGAGTTGGTAAAGATGTTGTGCTTACCCTGATGGTCAACTCGCAGGTGTGCCTGATATAGGAGGGCATATTCAATTTGCGCCTTCCGGAGCTTCTGCTTGACCTGTAGAAATTTATGCTGTGCCTCCTTTAACAGCAACGGTGAAATCCGGGGATATTGTAAATTCATTCCTTCGAAGTTAAGTGATTCATTTTTCCAGGAGAGTTTGAGAGCAGTGTCCCAGTCCTGATAGTTAAGTAGGCAAGCCACAATGGAATGTGAGGGGCTGCCCAGAGGAGGCCTGGGACCTAAGGAGCGATGCGCCCGTTCAAAGATAAGATGAGTGGAGAATGCGCCTGCCCCAAAAGTATTCCACAATAGTCATTGTTAGACCTGACATCATTGGCTTGAGTCTCTCCTCCATTTTTCTGTTTGCCTCTACTGTTTTACGATGTTTTGCTGGTATATGCTTTGGGCGCCGTGTCACTGCTGATCAGTGCCATAGCGCAAGTGCTCCCGATGTTCAAATGATGTATCTATTGTATCCATGTTTGGCTTATTTGGTTTACTGTCAGTCCCTAGTCTAGTGCACCAGGAGTGCCGGGGCTTGTAAATGCAAATACCGCTCGTGGGCTTGCAGCACGTGTTGTGTCACCCACAGGAGCGGCCTTGTAAAAGAATGTCTACGGGTCGGTCATTGCGAGACCCACGTACAGTCTTGTACTGTCACGCAGGCTGCGCAAGTATACCTACTTGCCAGCCCCCCAACCTTCCCTTAACTTCATGTTAGTCACCCCTATGGTAGGCCCATGGGCAGGGTGCATTGTAAGTGTAAGGTAGGACAAGCCTGACCAAGTTGGCATGTCCTGATAGTGAAGTGCCGCCATCTTAGGGCTTCACTATTGCGAGGTAGCCTGCTCTCCGTTGGATAGAATGGGCCGCCGGGATTATTAACGCTATAATCCTAGCTGGCTCGGGGAGCATGGTGCAATGTCGAGTTTGGTATCCCTGAACTCGGGGTTCAATTACGCATCCGTTGGTATGGATGGTTTTTGGACTCTGGGTTCGAAAATAGCACTTTTAGAAAGTGTCTATTTTCTTGTCTAACCATATCTGGTCTCTGTTGGTCTTACGTGTGTGTGACAGGAGCTGGGTGGCTCCAAGAGGTCTGGATGAGTCAGTGTGGGATGAGTGGGACATTTACGTTGAGAGTAGGGGCCCGGGGGAGAGTAGCTGTTGATAGCCTGCCTTGCCTGATACAATGCTGGCTCCACCTCCTGCCAAGCGACTGATGGCTCTGTACCTGCCATGGACGATCCTAGCCCCACCTCCTGCCAGGAGGGCGATAGCTCTGCTCCTGCCAGTGTCAATGCTGGCTCCACCTCCTGCGGGGCGTCTGAGGACCCGGCCCGGCTCAATGAATAGGCCAGGTGTGACCGCCTAGCTCCACCCACCACAGACCCAGGATGTTGGGAAATCCCCGGCATAGACAAAGGGATCAAAGACGAAAAGGGGTATAAGAAGAGGACCCCTGAACTAGGAAATCAGATCACTTCTGACAAGGAACCCTGTAACCAAGGACAAGAAGCCTACTGATCTAAAGGACTGCCTATCCCTTCTGCCAGTGTGCTGTTGTTGGGGGAATCCTGCAGTGCTTCTTTATTTTTGCCAAGGAACCAGGAGAGAGGAACTGTGTGTGTACTCTCACGCTTGCTAAGAAAATCTCCAAGGACTGGAAGAGTGCCAGTCTCCTGCTGAAGTCACAGGGCTAAAGGACTTCATCTGCTAAAAGTGCTATTTGCTGGAAGTGTGAATCCAGCACCTCTGAAAGGACCAGCAAACACGACGATCGGACGCTGGGCCCGACCGACGCCAGTAGCAACGCCAGTGAGTGGGAGTACGGCTCTAACTCCAGAGGACCTCGTGTCTGCCCCGCTGCTGATCGCATCAACCGTGTGCCCTTCGACGCCGTGAGCGCTGCTCACTCTGTGCAACTGCATCATCGACAACGCCTGCTGAGGCCGGATCGACACCGAAGACGCGACGCCGGATTGCTCGACGCCGCTGGTCATCGTGTGCTACATTTTCCTAAGGTACTGTGTTGTTGGGGGTCCGTGTGACTCCAGGCCCGACGTAGCGCTCCTCGCGGTCGACGCCGAACCTGTGGATTATCTTTGCCCCGGCGTTGTGTAGCTCCCGTGTGAGTTACCCTGTTGCTAAGAACTGTGTTTCCAAGAAGAAGATTTGCTTGATACTAAAAGACTTTTGTGCTACAGAAGAAACTACCTTTGAACTATCCCTTTTTCCTTCCCAAACGTATTTATTCCGATTGTGTACAGTTTTTGCCGTTATTTTGGTCTTGTGCTAAGCCTTATATAAAAATACTTATTTTTATAATACTACGGTGTCGTGTCCATTTGTAGCGTATTCACTGTGTTACTGTATATGGTCATAATTGCTTAACGCACAGCCTCTGAGATAGGCCTGTTCTGCTCTGCCAAGCTACCAAGGGGGTGAGCAGGGGTTATCGAAGGGTGTGATCCCCTTGCCCTGACTGGAAAAGGAGGGTCCCTATTTGTCAGAAGTACATACCTCTGCCAACTAGAGACCGCCGGTTCTAACAGTCATTCAATGAAGTTTTCCAGGTAACCTGTATTGGTATTTTCCGAGATACCTGTGCCTCAAATATTATTGCAGCGACTGCAGGCCTCCAGGTCTCTTCATTTTTAGCGGTAATCACCTTCGACAGTGTCTTCTTTATCCGAGATGCGTTTTTCTGCCTCCTTGATTTGGACATCAAGCCTGTCAACTTTTTGGACAAGGAATTCTAAGCGGCTGTTCATGGAGTCCATTTCATTTGAACGGCCTATTAAGGTATGTTGCAGAGCCAACAGCAGAGGTTTTACTTCAGTCATTGCCCCACCACTAACCATCATATGCAATGCAATGTTTGCATCAGGTGTCTACCCCTCAGTATGGAAAAAAGCAATAATCAAGCCCCTACTCAAAAAGCCCAGCCTAGACCCTCTCCTGCCTGCCAGCTACAGGCCCATTGCCTGCCTCCCATTCCCTGCAAAAATCTTTGAAAAGATTATGAATACCCAGCTGTCACACTATATTCATCATAACAATCTACTAGATGACACCCAATTTGGGTTTCGACAAGGCCACGGAACGGAGACGGCTTTACTAAAAGCTGCAGATGAGATTAGGGCTACGATGGATAACGGAGGAGCCGCAGTACTGATACTCCTCGATCTATCCGCGGCCTTTGACACGGTCGACCATGCCACCTTGATCGACCGTGTCGAGGCCATAGGAATCACAGACAAAGCCAAAAACCTCCTGGCTTCATTTCTGGCAAACCGTCCGCAAACTGTAAGGCTAGGCAATTTTACATCCCAGACTTTCTCCCTGCCATGTGGAGTACCGCAGGGATCCTCGCTAAGTCCGACACTATTCAACATCTATGTGTCGGACCTGGCGAGGGTCATAAAATCCTGCGGAATCTCCCTGACTACTTATGCTGACGACACCCAATTGGTGCTGTCAATACACAATGATGGAATCTCGGTGGCAGCCAACTTCCAAATGGGAATGATGGCAATAAGCTCCTGGATGTCATCCAACTGTCTTAAACTCAATTCTGATAAGACAGAAGTGATGACATTCGGGAGGCTTCAACCTACCTGGTCCCCACAATGGTGGCCCCACCAGATGGGACAACCCCCAGAACCTGTAACGAAGGTACGCAACCTGGGCGTTATCTTCGATAACAAGCTGTCATTTCAGCAACATGCTAATGCAGTGGTTTCCTCTTCCTTCCACACACTAAAAAGGATAAAAAAAACTAATCCCATACCTTCCTCCTCATGCAGGCAAAACCCTGGTCAGTACTTTGGTATTCTCCAAAACTGACTACTGCAACGCACTGTTTCTCAATGCACAACAAAAGGTCCTCAATAAACTGCAAACAGTGCAGAATGCAGCAGCCAGGACACTGCTATCCATCCCTAGGTTTGCATCGGTCTCCACCTACATCCGACAGCTGCACTGGCTACCGGTGAGGAGCCGTATCAAATTTAAAGCACTATGCATAGCATACAAGGCTATCCATGATCACGGACCCCTATTTTTAAGAAGAGCCTTCCGACCGCTTGAACACACAAGAACCTTGCGGTCATCCTCAGCACATTTACTCATGGTCCCCCGTACAAGAAGGGCCAACTGGGGCGACAAACGCTTCTCAGTGGCAACAGCCATTTTGTGGAACACACTCCCTCTACACATCAAGTGTGCTCCGACCCTTCTGAATTTCAGAAAGAAACTAAAGACCTGGTTGTTCCCTGCCTAAACCTCCATACCCCTCCCCCCCCATGAGAGTTCTGCATCTACAGCGCCGAGACACCCAAGGGTATTTGCGCGCTTTAAAAATTGTCAAATAAATAAATAAATTAATAAATCTGAGGACGAGGATTGTGCTGGCGTGTGTTCATCCTCGGGCTGGCTGGTTTCTCCTGAGCAGGCACAAGTTTTTTTGGCATCGAAGATGAGCTTGGGCTGGTGGGCATCTAGTTTTGATAAGAGTCAAAAGATGACGGAGGAAAGGTACTGTAGGCAGTTCACTTCCCCTGATATATATGTTTTATCAAAGAGAACTAGCTCTAGAGTGGGTGCTTCTAGCGTATGTCTGTTTTGGAAAGGAAAAAACATTATGTTTATTATAAGGCCCTCAATCACCAACCTAGTTGGTGACATGCTTCATCATTGGGCCCCACCCAAGACACTGAGTGCACCTTGGATGTGCTACGGCACCTGGATACAGCAGAGAGGGTATTGTGCCGTGAGAGTGCAGTGAAAGGAAGTGAGTGAATGTTAAAAAACTGTCCTAAGGGTCCCTGGGATACAAAATGTCTATTTTAATGATTGGGCCCTTGGCAGTTATTAAAAAGAGTCGGATATTTAAGGAGATCTTAAGGTAACTCCAATATCCTAGTCGGTCAACATGTTTCAGCCATGCACTCTTAGTGGTATGGCTTTCCTCAGGACCTATGTGTAGTGCAAAGTGAGTGGTCTAAAAACGTATTATTAAAAGACCATATATGTGACACACGCGCTAAGGTGTGATATGTGGTAGAGGAGAATTTCCTCTAGTGGCGCTTTCCTGTAAGAAAGGAAAAGAAAACAAACATACAGAGAAACATTTAACATAATGATATAGTTGTTTCAGGAGTGGATTATCTGTGCTCTTATGCGATCAAAGGCACAGTGAGGACAGGGTGTGGCGTAATTAGTAATAATAGACACCTGGTAATTTATGCGGTACCAATTGGTAATCAAGATGCGCATAACGTGGTGCATCATGTAACCTAAAAACGAAAAGCGAAAAAAGCAAAGTATCTTACTCAGACAATATCTGGAAAGTGCCCCATGAGTTCCATGGGGAGGCCTCGACCTGTAGTTAAATTAAAGGAGGAGACAAAAGCGATTTAAAATTTACCCGCATGCTTGGCTGTGAGAGAATGCCAGCAGCGGGGTGGAGAGGCAGTGTTAAAACGTACCCCCTTAGGATGTTCCTACTTACTTCATCAAGGTCTAGGACCCGTCTCAGTAGCTGCTCCAGCCACCATGGACCTCTGTGGTAGAATGAGTTGAGCTGAGTATTGGTTTAAATACTCTGCTGGATCCAACAGGTGTCAGCGAGTTTGGTTAATTGGGAACTCCTGTGACTGGTTCAATGGGTTTCAGGTGCTGCTTTCGGCTGTCTTCTGATGAGTCTGCAGGAGATAATAGGCATAGAAAAAAGACACTTCCTGTGGGAGTGTAGACATAGAGAAAAGACACACCCCTGTGGGAGTGTCGAGTGCTTATGTGTTCAGAACAAATAAAATAAAATAAAATATAGTTTAACTCATAAAAAAACCTAGAGACATGGCTAAATTCAGTCGGTGTTGTTATTCTCAAATAACTGCAAATAAATCTTAAAGGAATGACTTATGGACTAACTCTCATAGTTTCCTGAATTGGAGGGATTATTTCATCCACCTAGTGTTTGTTGGTGCAAAACAATGTATTACATTTGAATTTATGTGAAACTTTAAGAGTGCCGGGCTTTTCTCTTGTTATTTACGCTATACCAGTTACCTTTGTTTCTTGTGTTATTGATACCTTGGATAGTGGGGTATTTGACCCTGAGAGGCACCAAATGTACACTGTGCTTTAAAGATAAATTAAACATACTAGCCCAATTTTCTGATAGGCTTTGAAGTTTGACTGTGCATCCACCACTTTCTCGTTTTTTCTTTTCGAGGAATGTGAGTTCCTTAATGCAGAGATAGTGGTTCCAATCGGCAGGAGATGACCAGCCCTGGGCATGGTGGAGTCAGATGGGTCACGCTGCCCCAGTCACCAGTATGAGCTAGAGTCCATCGACAATTGTCCGAGGGTGCCCACTAGGGGACATGCCGGCCGTATGGGACCAAGAGGAAGAGCAGGTTGCAGGCCGCAGGACAGCGCAGCACCATGCTATATGCAAGTCTCGGTCCACCACAGGCCTTCGAAGCTGGCTCAATGATGAGTCCTAACAGAACTGTATGAGATCACCGCGTATCCTCAGGGCCCCCGGGTTCCTTGGGAAACAGTGTCCAATGCACTGCAGAGGTGGAACAAGACTGCAAGCACATCAGGAAGGTGCACTTACTGCTGCCCACTTCACCAAGGAGCAGCAAGGGTTCCTAGGGGCAGTAGATGTGAATTTGCAAGCTCCTTGAAATGGTGATGGAATGCGGAGCAAATATGCAAAATGGCGCGGATGAGTGGTCGCGCTCGCATACCTCTCATGACTTCAGCGGACAGCTTGAATTGCTGCCTTCGCAAAGGATTTTTCCCCCGCTGTCAGTCCTCATAGGGAATCTACTGCAACTCCGCAGACACTGTGAGAGGACAGCAGGGAGCTCGACAGAGGGAGCCAGGTGGGCGTCTCACACTGGGCAGAGAGGCCCAACACCACTTGGGATCCCCGGGAGTCGCGTCATGACAGCAGCCGTCCGAGGCTCCAGATGAGGCAGCACGCCCATCCCGGGAAGGGGAGAGCCCGGCTCAGGAGTCACTGGACAAGGTCGGAGAGCCCCAGATTTCACATCGGAGGTGGCAGTTGAGGTAGGTGATCAGTGGCAGGCTTTAAAGGTTGGATTAACATATAATGAGCAGGATTAATGCAGGATTATGCTGCCTAGTTGACAGAGCCTCACCGGTGTGCGGCCATCTTGGTCGTGCACCACCTAGTGCCCCCGTCAGAACTGATCTTCTTGATGTAACCTGATGAACAATGAATGACCAGTATAACTATACAGAGATCATATTGCCTAGTGGGAAGTTTGCTGAAGTTCTAGTGAACCTGGAACAGCATACTTCACCCCTAAGGTTGCTCATATTCAATTCAAACTTAATTGCCCAGTTAGAATCTGCACACCCAATAAGGAAAAGTTCCTCATGATGCCCTCAAAAGAATAATATTGCATAAAAAAAACTGAACTGTAACCAGCAGGAGACTATAAGGAGTCAGATAGGCAGGGGGAAGTATCCTTAGTTTTAATATCTGTTCCCTGTCATATGTTCCCTGTAATGAACGCCTGCAACAGAGAGAATTTACCAACACAGATAGGTATAATTAATGGCAGATCAGGGGCAAAGCTAAGGCCCTCCACCTCTGCCACACTGTCCAGGATAGTTATCACAGGGATCAAAATGGTACCTTGAAACACTGCAGACTTAAAATCTAAGGTGAACAACCCAGATTGAGGAAAATTCATACACAAATATAATATTTGTGTGTTCCAAGAAACCTTGGTTCTACAGCCTGTACACAGATCTGGCTATAAAAATTGCAGTATAGAATCTATTCCATTGTTGGCAGGTGCCAATCTGGTCATATGGCTAAAGACCTTGTTAGCCCTCAAAGTAAGAAGTCTGCTTACCTGTTGGGAATAGATATTAATGCAATTGCTAGACCCTTTGTAATTATACCAGGTTTTTCCAGGTCTAACAATGAGTCACCAATGCTGCTAGTTCTTGAAGAGCTTTTTGGATAGTAACAACAATTTCATCTTTGCTGGGGACTTTGATGTGACATTTAAACCCACAGAAGCAGTACAAAGTCTAATAAAGGAGGAAGATGAGGCTTTTCCCTCAACCCTCCTCTGTTCAATACCTACATAACCCCACCTAGGCAACATCGTCAGAACCCAGAGTCTAAACATCATATTGTGTGCCGATGACATCCTGCTCATCCTCTCACTATCGGAAGACCCCTTTACCATGATGGTCAACTTCCACAGGTGCATGACAAGCATCATCTACTGGATGAAAGACAATTGCCTGAAACTCAACACAGACAAAATGGAAGTACTGATCATCAGTAACAACACCTCCCCATAGGACAACTCCTGGTGACCCTCCGAACTAGGACCCTCACCCATGTGGACAGACCCTTCCTGTAACCTCTGTGTAACCTCTGCATCACCCTGGACACAAACTCATCATGAAAAACCAAATCAATGCAGCCTCCTCTGCCCTTTTCCCACTCTTCGCATGCTCCAAAAGATCTTCAAATGGCTCCCCATCAACACCAGATGTATGTACCGTCACCAAGCCCGAGTCATCAGTCAGCTGGACTATGGAAAAGCATGCTATGCAAGAATCCCCTTGCATCTCCTGAAGAGACCCACATTAGCCCACACCTCAGAACAATTCACTGGCTTCCTACTTATAAGAGATGCCTCTTCAAGATAATCATTCACACATACAAATCCCTTCACAACCAAGGACAAATATACCTCAACCACTGCCTGGACTTCCACTAGCCCTTCAGACACCTGGGCTCTGCCTGCCTTTACCTAGCTCACACCGCTCTCATACATCGAAGCAACAGGAGAGGTTGCTCCTTCTCCTACCTCACAGCCAAGTCCAGAAACAACACCCCCCCTTCATCTCTGGACCTCACCCTTTGCTGGAACTCAGGAAATGACTCAAAACCTGGCTGTTCAACTGAGCCCCTAACCTGCAGCAGGATTGTCAGTGACTGGATACCATCACAGGTGATTAGCCATGCTCTACAAGTCTGATTGACTGATTGACGATTACCATCCATCTTAAATGGCTCAAGAGGGCTTTAAATAAACGGGATTTTACAGAGGCCTATACTGTGTGTGTGTATTTATGTGTATGTGTCTTTGTTAGTGCAAGCTTTGATAACGGTGAGTGTAAGGAACTTGAGAGTATGTGTGTGTGACAGAGTGACAGTGGGGGGCAAGTGAGTGTGAGAAACATCTGGGTGTCTGAGGATATGTGTGTGGGTCTGTAATTGTATGTGTGTGAGCAAAAGTGTGGAGGTTTATGTTGAGCTGTGTGTGACTTAGTGCGTGGGGGCTTTGTGGATGTTATGCGTATGTGCATGAGGGAATATCTTTACAGGTGTGTGTAGATGTTCGAGTGTCTGTGTGACTGTGTGGGAGGTATGTGCGGGTGCGACTGACTATGTAGGAGCGTGTCTATATATGTGTGTGACTATATGCAAGGGAATGTGTGTGGAAATGTCTGATTGTGTCTCAGTAAGTGAGTGGTATAGTGTGTTTGTGTATGGGTGTATTTGAATGTGTACCAACATGAGTGGGTGTGTCTGTCTAGGTATGTGTGCCACTTAGTGTGTGGGAGTGTGTGTAGCTGTGTGTGTTATTGAATGTGTTTGTAAGTGTGGGTTTGTGTGTGACTGAGTATATGGAGGTGTGTGTGTGTAACTGTGTGGTGGTGAATGTGTGGGGGTGAGTGTCACTGTGCTTATGTTTGCAATTGTGTGTGGCAGTGTGAGTATGGCTATGAGCAAGTGTGAGAAGCATGTGTGTGTTTGTATATTTGTGTATGTATGTGTGCCTGTATTAGTGTTGGTATAGGAACATTTTAGAAACTTGGATATGTCTGAGCACGTTTTGTCTGGTTGTATGTTTTAAATTATATGTATTTGTAAATGTGTCTATAGTCATGTGTCATAAATTTAATTTATTTACTTTTAAACTGGGTATATCTGTGTGTTTTTCTGAGTGTATAATCATGTGCAAATATGTGTATCTGTACATCTGCATGTCTTTCCGGGTGTGTTGTTAGGCTATTAGTCAGTGTAAATAAATATGTATATGTGTAGATATAGTGTCTATCAAGCATGAACGTTTAACTAACTGGGGAGTGTATACATTTCTAGGTGTGTTACTATACATATATTTGTGTAT
The DNA here is from genome assembly GCF_964263255.1 of Lissotriton vulgaris. Lineage (NCBI taxonomy): Eukaryota > Metazoa > Chordata > Amphibia > Caudata > Salamandridae > Lissotriton > Lissotriton vulgaris. The sequence continues at coordinate 2,082,529,625 of NC_141687.1, forward strand.
TGGAGTAGGTTGTGTGTGATAATAGAAGTACATTAGGGTCTGCACAAGCTAATATGTGTCTCTCTAAGTGTGATGTATGAGTATGTCTTTGTGAATATATTTTGTTTATTAAACGTCTAAATAGTAGGTGTGTGCATCTGTAAGTATATATAGTTGAGTGGTTCGAAGTGTATGTTTATTAGTTTGTATTAGAATGAGTTTATGTGGGTTTAATCCCTGTGTATGTTTGTCTATAGATGCAGTTGTGTAGATCTATACCTATGTTCATTGGACAAGTTGAAGTATCTATTTAGTGTGTTCTTAACTCTAGCTCCGGCTTCACCATGTATAGATAACGTTGTGTCCTTGCCTCTAACTCCATCTTCACCATGTACTAATCTACGCATGTAATATTTCATAATTAAATACAAAAAAAGCAAAAAAGCAAACAGTATACATCATAAAATACCTATCATTTGTCTTCAACTTAATGACTTCACTTTTCTTATTATTTAGCATTTTCTACTATTTCTGTTATTGTTATTCTATTTCACAATATCACATAGCAATATTATATATTTAACACTTGTTAAGTTTTAATAAATATTTTCAGAAACTGCTCTTTCGGTTCCATAGCTGACAATGTGAATAAGGATTCTTTTGAACATTGGAATATGTTTTTTTTAAAACATATTTTTTATTGTCAATAAAAGGGGTACAAACATTACATCAGTTTTCATACCTAAGAAAACAATACCACCATGAAAATAGCATATAAAGGCGCAAAGAAAAATAACCAAAACAGGGAAGATATGCAGAATTATATAAAATATTAAATGTAAGGACAATATCAAGAAGGAGCGACAAAACAAACCAGCAACATTGTATCATAACTTAAAACAGCAGCCCCATATAGTTTCTAACTTTATCATAGAATGTGTACCCCTTGCCTTAGCCAAGGCTTTTTCTATTTCATACGTATCCTTTACCAGCTGCCACCAATCATTTACAGAACGTGGCTTAAGAGAGATCCATACACGGGCTATTGACAGCCTAGCTGAGATTAGTAGTGTGAAGCTACTCGCGAAAGTCGACCATCCACTATCTTACATCCTAACATGATTTCTATAACCGTTAATGATGTAATTATCCCCAGCTTTGTGAAATTACTTGGCCGATCTGCTGCCAATATATTGCTAATTCAGGACAGGTTGCAAACATATGAGTGATATTCGCTGCATATAAATCACATCTGGGGCAATTTATCCTATCCCTAGCCGAGCCAGGCCTAGCCCATTTAGATTTTTTTCCAGTGTATACTATTGCAAGTATATTGTGCGGAATTGCTGCACTCACAGATTTACAGAATGCACAGAACAAGCTATAAGATTCAGCTCCTGTTCTATTGCGTTTGGTGTGATCTCTGACCCCAAAACTACCCTCCCGGGCCCGCTAATATTTCAGTTATGTTTCCTTAAATTTTGCAGACATTTATACATTTTGCTTATCACAGACTTCGTTTTCAAGCTACCTCAGACCTGTTCACAGGGCCAGTCGCTCCACGCACCACACGGCCCCCCGTGATTGTGCCCGAGCTGCTGCCCTGAGCCCACCCTGCTGCTGAGTATTGTGCCTGATTCTGTTTTTTGTACTGTCCTTTGTGCCCTGTGACTGTTTTTACTGTATTGCCATATGTGCCCTGTGACTGTTTTCTAGTTTTTTCTTCACCGCCCTGCGCGACCGTCTTCCCGCTCTGTGCACCCCCGCACCCTGCTCCCCCGCTGCTGCTCCCCTGAAGCCCGCACCCTTTTCGTTCCTGTGCCCAGCACCCTTCCTATTCGCTGCCCCGCTCCCGCCTCCCAGCTGCTCCTCCCTCCCACTTGGCCATTAATGGCTGGGACCGCACGTACGCGCAGCGAACACTCGCAGCGGGCGCGCCATTTGCGGCCAATGGACGCCAAAGGCAAGCCTGTCTGCACCCGTCCGTGCCTGGACCGCGCCCAGTGCCAGGACCCCTGGCCCTCGACCATGCCAGCGCATCCTACAGACTTATGAAGCCGCCACCCTCCACGCACTTAACGCCGGCCGAAACCCCGCCTGCTACCGAGCCACCCCGAAACGCACCCACGGACCCTTCACCTGCCAAGACGGCAAATTTACCTGCCTCCGACCCGGTTCGGCACCCGCCAAGCCTAGCACCAGCAACAACCACCTCAAGTGCATCCTGCTCAACACCCGCTCCGTCCACAGGCACGCTGTCGACCTCTGGAACCTCCTGGACACAACAGCACCAGACGTCGCCTTCCTCACAGAAACCTGGATGAACGCCTCCTTAGCCCCCGACATCGCCATAGCCATCCCGGACGGCTACAAGATCACCCGGAGGGACCGCGTCAACCAAACCGGAGGGGGCGTCACCATCGTCCACAGAAACACCATCCGAGTCACGACCAACTCCGACAACACACTCTCCGCCGCCGAATACCTCCACTTCCAGATACACACCGACCCCAGAACTACCCTTAGAGGCACTCTTGTCCACAGACCCCTGGGACCACGCACAAAATTCAGCAAAGCCATCGCAGACTTCATCAGCCCGCACGCCCTTACCTTCCCAGGCTACATCCTTCTAGGGGACCTCAACTTCCACCTGGAGAACAACCAGGACAGCAACACCACCACCCTGCTTAACAACCTTGCCAACCTCGGACTAAAGCAACTGGTGAACACCCCCACCCACTACTCCGGCCACACGCTTGACCCCATATTCTCCTTCAGCAAGCACATCTCCTTCAGCTGCGTCCACTTCAATTTCAGGAGAACCACTTCCCACCACCAACCGCAACAGGTTCCCCGCAGAAGCTGGAGCAAGATGACCACCGACCAGCTCACCACCTCCCTCAGCCAGAACCCCCCCACCAACACGGCGGACCCCAACGAAGCAGCCTGCAACCTCACACAGTGGCTCACCAACTGCGCCGACGACCTCGCACCACTGAAGAAACCACCAAGCAGACACGGCATCAAGAAAGCCTCGTTGTTCACCAACGACCTCAAAAACTCCAAGAAAACCTGCTGCACCCTCGAGAAAGCCTGGCGCACGGCCAGACATCAGAAAACATGACAGCCCTCAAGAACGCCACCCGCAAACACCACCAACTGATCCGCACCACCAAAAGGACTAGACAACAACACCCACAACAGCAAGGTACTCTTCAGCATCGTCAAAGAGCTCTCCAACCCCAGCGCCTGCAACAACGACATTGCACCCTCACAAGACCTCTGCGACTCACTCGCCTCGTTTTTTCACCGCAAGATAGCCGACATACACAACATCTTCGGAGCACAGACCACGCACCCAACCACCGAACCAGCGCACCCAACCACCACCCTCTGCACCTGGACCTCGGTCAGCACCCAAGACACCATCCGCACGATGAACATAATATCCACTCTGGCTCCCCTACCGACCCATGCCCACACCACATCTTTAACAAAGCCGACTCCATCATCGCACCCCAACTTCGGGACATCATCAACAGCTCCTTTGCATCCGCCACCTTCCCGGAGAGCTGGAAACATGCCGAGCTCAGCCCCCTCCTGAAGAAACCCACCGCGGACCCCACGGACCTCAGGAACTTCCGCCCCATTTCGCTCCTCCCATTTCCTGCCAAAGTCATCGAGAAGACCGTCAACAAACAACTCTCCGCGTTCCTCAAGACAAACGGATCCCTCGACCCCTCGCAGTCCGGTTTCCGACCAAGTCACAGCACTGAGACCGCCCTCATCGCAGCGACCAACAACATCAGGTCCCTGCTCGACAACAGGGAAACAGCGGCCCTCATCCTCCTGGACCTCTCAGCAGCCTTCGACACTGTATGCCACCGCACCTTGATACAGCGCCTCAGCAACACCGGAATACAAGGAACGGCTTTGGGGTGGATCATCTCATTCTTCGCCGGAAAAACCCAGAGAGTCCGCCTCCCACCATTCAGATCTGCGGTCACCGAAGTCATCTGCGGCGTCCCGCAAGGATCCTCGCTCAGCCCCACCCTCTTCAACATCTACATGAGCCCCCTCGCAGCCATCGCATGCCGACACAACCTTAACATCATCTCCTACGCCGACGACACCCAGCTGATCCTCTCCCTCACCAACGACCCCGCCACCGCCAGAGCCAACCTCCAGGAAGGAATGAAAGACGTTGTGGAATGGATGAAGCTCAGCCGTCTGAAACTGAACTCAGACAAGATGGAAGTCCTCATCCTGGGACCATTCCCCTCTGCCTGGGACGACTCCTGGTGGCACCCTGCCCTGGGCACCGCACCCAAGCCAACAGACCACACATGCAACCTGGGCTTCATCCTGGACTCCTCCCTCACGATGACCAAGCAAGTCAACGCCGTCTCGTCATCCTGTTTCAACACCCTGCGCATGCTCCGAAAGATCTTCCGGTGGATCCCCACCGCAACCAGGAAGATGGTCAGCCAGGCCCTTGTCGCCAGCCGTCTGGACTACGGGAACACCTTCTACGCTGGAACCACAGCCAAACTCCAGAAAAGACTCCAGCGCATACAGAACGCCTCGGCACGACTCATCTTGGACATCCCTCATCACAGCCACATCTCCGCCCATCTGAAAGACCTGCACTGGCTCCCCGTCAGCAAGAGGATCACGTTCAGACTCCTCACCCACGCACACAAGGCCCTCCACGACATGGGCCCCAAATACCTCAACAGCCGCCTCACATTCTACACACCCACCTGCTAGCTCCGATCCGCCAGCCTCGCCACCGTCCCACAAATTCGCAGAGCCACCGCCGGAGGAAGATCCTTCTCCTACCTAGCGGCTAAGACATGGAACTCCCTCCCCACCCACCTACGGCTGACCCAGGACCATCTCTCCTTCAGGAAGCAACTCAAGACCTGGCGGTTCGAATAGTAACAACTCCCCCCCCCCCCTCAGCGCCTTGAGACCCCAGCGGGTGAGTAGCGCGCTATACAAATGTGTTTTATTGATTGATTAATTGACCTAGCTAATTTTATCAAGTTTAAGTGTCTGACCAAGTATTCTCTGATCTGTAAGTATTTAAAAAACATGTAATCAGGCAGTTTTTGTACCCTCTGCAAGCTATTAACACCATCGCTGCTGATGGTATCCTTCTCCTGTGATGGGCCCTAATGTAAATGGGTGTGTTCATGACGAGCTCAGCTCGTCATGAGCACACGAGAGGTATACCTCATGACGAGCTGAGCTCGTCATGAGCATCGAAGGGGTTAAAGGAGACAAATCATCTGTAGGCATAGAGATCTCTCAAGCAAGTCACCCCATATCTAGTCCATCGTTTACTAACAGCATCATGGAAGATCTCTGGAAATATTGGATTGTCCCATAAGGGAAGTTTATCATGGTAAAATGACATATTACATCTGGTAAGAATAGTGCGCCAAATAAAAGTACTATCCCTTATAGTCTTAAACTTGACTCTCTTAAAATAGTTTGGGTCATTAGTCCTATATATGTACATATTACTGTCCCCACCAAGTATAAATTGATGAAAGAAAGTTATGTAATCAGGCCTTAAGAGTCTACGGAAATGGGCTACAAAATCAGACCAAAAATTATTTTTAAAATCAGGAAAGTCAAGTCCTCTCTTGTTCATATGGTAGCATTAACAAATCAATAGCTCGTCTGGCTTTTTTTAATCTCCCTACATAAACCTACTTAGAGCTCCCTCTAATTTCTTGAAAAATACACTTGGAACCCGCAAAGAGAAAGATTTAAATAAATACCAACATTTTAGCAGGATCTTCATCTTAAGGATATTGAACATCCAATTATACCAATCGGACGTTTGTGCCACTTCCTAAGCGTATTAACTGTATCTTTTAGTAGGAATTCATAGTTCAGGGTAAATATCTTGTCTATCTGCACTGATAACCTAACCCCCAGATAAGTAGCTACCATGCAGACCCCGAATATTGATTTTTCAGGATTAAAATTAAGTAGTATTTTTTTTTCGATGTTCAGTTTATATCCTGAGATACTACTGAACTTTGCAGCTTCTTCGTCAATAATCATACTGGCTTTAGTTGGATCGGTTGTAAAAACTGCTGTATCATCTGCATAAGCGATGACCTTGAGGGGTACATCGACAAATACTAAGGGGGTAATATAGAAATGCGATTGCAAGGAACAAATAAATGGCTCAATATATAATGCAAATAATAAGGGAGAGAGGGGACACCCCTTTCTAGTGCCTGAATGAATCAAAAAGGCTTTTGACTGAATGCCTAAGTATTCAGTCGAATTAGGAACCTACTACTAGAACGGGTACATTCGGGACTTCATAAATCCAGTGTCACACTACTGTGAAGACTCAGATCTATCCTAATCAGACCTCTAATAAGGTGCTACTTACTTGATCCCTGACGAAGTTACCATGGCACAAAGGGAACGAAACGCGTTGGCTGTGCCGCTTTAATGAAATGAAATGAATAAAGAGATTTTTCAAAAAATCCTTTCCCGCTACGGACTTTATTGGAGTGCACCTTCCTTTTTCCTATGAACATTCTGTTTCTTGAACATCCGTTGGCAGCGGATGTTGGGAGAAGCTGCACCAACTTATATCATTTGAAACAGACAGAATTAATGTGCTTGACCTTGGTCTACTGCTGTTCTTCTTTTTTGTATCTTGCCAGAAGCAACTGATCTTGATCATTAGAGCCGAGACGAATTGCTGTAGAGTGTAATTCCTCAGCTCTTCAAACTGCTGGATAGCATCTTTACTCGCCTTTGCTCAAGCTTAATTCTGTTGCCATATACACTGTTGGGTGATACCTCTTATGAAAGCTTTCATTGTATCCCAAACCATAGATAGGGAGGCCGAGCCTATATTGTCAATGAGAAATAATTAAACTGTCCTCTAATAATATCCAGATATCCCTTATCTGTTAAAAGGTATCTAGGGAATGAAAAGGTCTAGTTGTCCTGCTTTCATGCTCCAGCTCAACCAACAATAATAAAGAAATGTGATCGGAAGTGACCCGTGGGCATATTTCTATATCCGGTAATACTACTAAAATGTGATCTGCTATACATTCCATGTCAATTCTGGAGTACAGTTTATAAGGGGCGGAGTAGTATGTATACCCTGGGATGGTTGGGTTTAAGTACCTCCAAATATCTCTAATAGATTGCAACTGTCCCAGTTTTATAATTGCTGCGTGAGTCTTCCGCATTCGATGAGTAGCCCCTTGTCTATATTATAGTCCAAAACACAGGTAAAATCGCCCGTTACCACCCGCTCCCCCTCCCAGTCTAACATTTCCATATTTAAAGTATCAATAACCATAGGGTCATCAAAATTAGAGCCATAGATTGAACTAAAGACACATTTCTTCCCCCTAATTTCCAACTGTGCAAGGCCCCATCTACCCCTCTAATCAGCCTGAGTCCTACATACTGTACAATTAAATTGTCTGTCTTTTAATATAGCAGTACCCCTTATTGAAGTAGCTTGTGTTGTACAACCTATTGTCTCATAACCCAACTGCTTAAAAAGACTGCGTTCGTTATATGCAAGATGTGTCTCTGTTAGCAACACCAACTGAGGTTTATACATTTTCAACTCTTCATAAACCAATTGACATTTCATTCTACTGTTAAGACCAGCACCAGCAACATTCCAAACAAGGCACTTAATCCGGTTCATAATAAGTATGATTCCCTTTTATTTTCATGCTGCCCAATTCCTTTTGTCCCTCTGCTCTTTTAATCAATTCATTTGTAGCTGCTCTCTTTATAGAATTACTTCTGAATTTCCCAGAAACCCCTTTGTTGACTTTTTCCCGTCTTTCAACCCCACCCCAACCTCCCTCCCATTCCTGAAGAGTCCCCCCCTCCCTGCATCGTAGAGGAGGAATTATACCCTCTCAACAGCCGGTGCTGAATTGGCAGTGATGGGAGGCAGCAGTGTTACCCGACGTAAACCCACACCTCACAAATGGAAAGTCTATTTTTAAATACGTATCTAAGGCCCATCTAAGTCCTATAGGAAGCAAGAAGTTCAGGGAAGAGAAGGGCTAAAGGAGAGAGACATCAAGACATTGTAATCACATTATCAGAGCGTCAGCCCTAAGACCCTATTTCTCCACTCCCCTCCCTCCCCACTTCCCCCCGGCTTCTTAATATATGATGGCACACAAACACCCTGAGTTTAATCTGAAGTTTTTTTTTGCCATCTATAATTTTCTTCTTTTACCTCCTGTTCGGATAAAAAGAAATATGATTGACCCTCCTGTATAACTCCCAGACAGGCAGGCTCCTGCAAGAACACTTGTGCCCCTCTGGCCTTTAATGTATCAATCAGTTGGCACAGCTGCCAACGTCTGTCCATTGTCACATTGCATAAATATCAGACCGGACAAAAATAGTATAAGCACCAACAGATACCGGAGAGCTAGGTCGATGCTTTCAAAGAAACAGCCTGACGTAACACCAAAAATAGAAAAAATCAGAAATGGCCCAGGATACCGAGATTCCTGTTTAAATTTTGCCATTGGAAGTCTATGTGCTCTTTGTACTTGGCAGTACCAATCCTAGCCCCCGAGATCGGGGAAAGCCTTCTGTAAAAGCTGGATTATAAATGTTCTCGGGTCCGACCCCTCTTCATCCTCTGGGACACTAAATAGGCTTACGTTATGACGCCTCTGGCGGTTCCCCAAATCTTCTACCTTAAGCTGCAAGGCAGAGATAAATTCCTTGTGTTTTTGCAGTGAGTCAGCAGCCTGAGCATTAGATTATTCAGTGGTCGCCGCCCTCTGTTGTAACTCCACTATATCATTAGTAATTGTACAGATCTTCATATTCACCTCCTTCAGTGACTGTTGGATGCTTCGAATATCAGCTCTAGCTTGAGCATAGTACTCCTGTGCTTATGTACGCTGATCCGGCAGAGCTTGAAAAATCGCTGACAGCGATACCTGCTCCAAGTCCTGAGTCTTCTCAGACTGATATTTATCCTTTCGCTGATGTATCTCTTGTTGAAGCATACCAGAACATGAATCAGTGGTCCGACATATCCGTACCTATTTCTGCTGTTTCGGCTTCCTCTAGAACATCGGGAGAACTAGCCCCCGATAGCCATGAAATTATAGCTTTGACCCCATTTTTTGCTTGGATACAGTGGCGAAGAGGACTGTCCACAGGGGGATCTCTGACCAGCGACAAGTTGGAATTATCATGCTCAATATTGATTTTTTTAACTCCCTTCAAAGCTTTAGATCTAGTATTCCTTCTTTTATTATAAAGATTGAGTGAAGGGCTGTCTTTCTTTTTGATAGTTTTCTTACGCACCTGTAGAGCAGCTTGACCAGTTTTATTAGTTTGCGCTTTTGGAGCTTTACCAATTAAAACACAGTTTATCGCACAGTCTTTCAACGGCAGCTGTTGAACCATTCGCCCCTCTTCTTCCATTAGAAAATTCTCTCTGTGGAAAACTAAGGGTGGGGATGCATCTAGAAATATAGTAGCAGAGTCTTTAACATTAATTTTCCCCACACCAGGCTGATCTTCAGTTGCTTCTCTCTCCCCATCATGTAAATCCAATGGGCTTTCTTCTATTTCAGCTGGTGAATCTGCTATCAGGGGAGCCGTTGACTCCGACAAAACTGGCAATATGCACTCTTGTGCTGATACATTTAATTTCATACCATCAGAGTCTTCATTTATGTGGTTTGCCTCACTTTCCTCATCTTTTATTTGCTCTAATTGATCGGCTTCCTAGGTACCATGCCATCTATTCAGGCTTAAACTAAGACTGAGAGGCTCAGGACTAACTACTGCATCTCTAGTGCTACAATGTGTTACTGGAATAGCCTCACAGAGCACACTTGCTATATTGTTGCAAACAGATGAATCATCTGCAGGCGTTCCTGCTTGTATGACTTCTGTTACATTGCCTGACTGCAATAGACGGAGCAAAGGCTTTCCGATTTTCAAATTTCTCTTACCGGTGTTTCCTCCCTCTGACTCCCCTGCTGAATCCTCCTGCACGTTAGTGCTTCCACACACCGGCACTCGTCCTGCTCGGGCCGCTCAAGTGCTCTTGGGGGGAGCCATACTGTCTTCTTGGCTGGAAAGTCTCAGCCAGCTGGATACCTAATAGTAGCTAGCCCCCCCAGTAGACGCTCCAGTGAACATACAGGCTCCAGCCATCACTGAGTGCGGTGTCTGACTAGTCGAATGAATGTGGTTTCTGGCAATTTAAGCAGTATTGCAGTGGATTTGAAGATCCAATTTAACTTTTTTTCTAAAACATCACAAATTATAACCAAACTCTCAGGCAAAACCACTGCATTTGTGTCTTTATTATTTATATATGTGCAGCAATGTCTTTATGTAACTCTGACAGTGTGTTTGTGTGTGTGTGTCAGAGCAGTTTGCTTGTGTGTGTCTGGAATGTGTGTAGAGGTGTGTGCAGCCATGTTCCTGGGTGTATCTGTCACTGAGTGTGTGAGAACAGGGCTGGGTGTGTGGGCCACTGAGTGTGTGGTGATGTGTGCAAAAATATGTGTAGAGATGTGTGTATGTGTAATTCTTGGTATCTTGGTGTGTGTTAGGCTGACTTTGTTGGTGTGTTCATGGGTGTAGCTGTGAGTGTTTTTTCTTTAAAACATTTCTGTGATCTGCACATCCAGTATAGCTCCTGAACAGCCCAAAAAACTATTTAGAACAGTTTCCACCTCAGGTGAAGGGGGCAAAAAAGGAATCATGCTGTGGCCAGCCAATCACAATGCACAGCTGAGCTCATGGAACTGCAAATCCTCTGTGGTGAATTTGCGGTGAATCCGTCTCTCTCTCTCTCTCTCTCTCTCTCTCTCTCTCTCTCACTCTATATATATATATACATATATATATATATATATATATATTCACTGAAAAAACCATAGGTTATAGACCATATATAGTTAGGAATTAGCATTTACAAAACCTTAATTTACTCGCACAAAACCATTGAAATTCGCATATATAGTTAGTTGCGCTAACTATATATCGCGCACCCGCAATCCACTGCTGATGATGTCACATATTACATCATTCATGACATGGTCAGTGACATCACTGATGACATCATCCAGTGACTGTATGTTTCTGTAAAGTTAAAATATGTCTTACATATTGAAGAATGAGTGGATGTATAAGTGTCTGGATGAAGGATTTAGTAGGTGCATGACTGACTGTATGAGAGAGTGATTAAATGTGTCTCACTGAGTGCATGGGTTAGTGACTAAACTGTCTTAATTTCTGCATCATTATATCTGTTGTTCTGTAAACTGCTGCATGTGTTGATCAGTAGCTATATGAGTAACTATATGGGTTATTGATTGGTTGCCCAAGTATTTGTATGGGAGACTGAGTGTGTGTGTGTGGGTGGCTGGGAGGTGTGTGACTCTGTGCATAGATGTGTGAGCAGTTGATTCACTAGATGTATGGGTTCAAAAGTGCATGTGGAAACAGCTGTATGGGTGGTTGACTGTGTGCATGAGTGTATTGGTGAGTGAATGGATATCCCAGTGCTACATGTCAAAGTAAGTACATATGTAAAACACAGTACATGTGAGAGTTGACATATATAAATAACTGTGCATAAGAGCCAGTGAATGTTTGAGTGGCTGTATGGATCATTGTGAACTTGTATCAGTGATTGTATAAGAGAGTAAATATGTGTTAGAATATGTTTCAATAAGTAAGGTGTGTATAACTGTATAGTTGAGGAAATGGAGGTGTGATTGATTCAGTGCATGACTGACTAGGTGTGTGAGTAACTCCATGGATGAGTGATAGTCTGTGAGTGTCTGTTTACTCTGAATGTATCTAAGGTTATATTAGAGTCTGAAGAGGTTGATCGTATTATCACATGATTGATGTCATCAGTGATGTCATCAGTGTTGTCATTTGGGTTGTCATCAGTGATGTCATCAGTGATGTCACTGACCATGTCATGAATGATGTAATATGTGACATCATCAGCAGTGGATTGCGGGTGCGCGATATATAGTTAGCGCAACTAACTATATATGCGAATTTCAATGGTTTTGTGCGAGTAAATTAAGGTTTTGTAAATGCTAATTCCTAACTATATATGGTCTATAACCTATGGTTTTTTTAGTGAATTTCAATGGTTTTTTAATAGCAAATATGAAAAGCTGTAAAATGTCAAGTACGTGGTAGGTAAAAACATTTTCGTATTTATGCACACTGATGTGCTTTGAACGCTGCCCCCCCCCCCTCATCTTTTCTTTTAAAAATTGGAAGAAACAAAAAGTATTCCCTTCCATAAATAACCCAAGACTTTTATTTTGTTATGGCAAGGGAACGAAATAGAGAATAAACTATAGTTGGTCACCATGGGGTTTAAAGAAGGGATGGTTCTTCCCCAGATTAGATATTTACCCAGACCCTCATTCTCCAATGTGATGAACTAGGCTAAAATTCTTCTGGTGCCTGCACCCTGTCACAGAATATCACCCTAAAACATGGAATCTCCCAAACACCAGATTGAGTTGAACCCCACAGTAAGCCTTATTTCTTCAGGGCCTTAGAATTTCTTTTGCTTTGCTCATGGAAATTGTGGGATATAGGAGAGATAAGGTGTCACCATTAAGAAAGGGTAGTATTTAAATTTGCATATCAATTATGTTAAACCTTTTAGACATATGATATGCTAGCTTGAACTTATGCTTTACATTTGAAGCTGAATTCAACAGCTTAAGTAAGTAGGTTTTCGTAGTTGTAACTTTAAAGGGTGATCTAGCAAGCTGTAAAGATTTTCTAAAACAGTAGAGCGTATTTAGTTTTTTAATGTACATGTTTATGAAACGATTACACAAATGAAACATTTGTGAGTTTTAAATTTCCGGAGAAGTATAATTCACCAATAGCTTTCTCTGTAGATGTTTTTCCATTAACAATCCCAGTTCCATCACCCGCCCAGGATATCACTACTGTTAGTTGTCATTGTTGCTTCTGTTTTAATAAAAAATGTTTTAAGGTGTTTACTGTTTTTGTTGCGATGTATATATTTATAAGTTATTAAAGTGTTATAATCCTACACATTTTTTATCGATTATTGCTCTTTGAGATATTCCCTGTCTAAAAAAAGAAAAGAATAGGAATATTCTGTCTCCCTTTGCAGATAGTGAAGGATAGGTAATGCGGACTTTTGTCCCCCGTTGTAATCCGTCATGCCTGTTTTTCTCCCCACTGATTGATTGATTAGCTGGACATTTATTGTTCAAGGAATAGTTCTTTCGAGGTATTCTCTGTTTGCAAATAACGTGGAATAGAAATATTCTGTCTAGTCTTTGCAAGTAGTGAAGGGTGTGTAATGCGGACCTTTGTCCCCCGTTGTAATCTGTCATGCCCATCTACTCCCCACTGATTGATAAACTAGTTCCACCTGGACCATTTATTAGAGGTACATCATCTTGCTCAACCGAAGGGTACCCCTAATAAAGAAGACATATGTAAAACATGAAGTAATCACTGTATCCTGTTAAACAGAAACTTTAGCATGAAACACACTTGAAAAGGAAGGGAAAGAAATCGAACAAAATCAGTAGGCCACTGATGAGTTTTTGACTTCGCTAGAAATAAGAAACATGAAAGTGGTGAGAGAAGCCAAGCTTGACGTTACGGCAGCCATGAGGTAGCTAGGCTCCGCCACCCCCCCACTGCTCCAAGCATGTCTGTCCCACCGCCCGCCACGCCCAATAACGGTAACATGAAATAGAAACAAATCAGCAGATACCTACCCCCATTCCGGAAACTCCCGAAGTGCAACAGGTTCGCGGCTACGCCCATCCGGAAGA